>NW_025726214.1:0-706255 GCF_021461395.2 Schistocerca americana | reverse complement strand
GGGGATATTGCTGCCTTGGGCACCATATACTCCTTCTCCTGTGAGTCTAGAATTTCGAATCCAACGCAAAACTGATAGTTAATTGTAACGTTCAGGACCTCCTAATGACGATGGAACACTCAAATTGCGTCGCCGTCAATACATCGTCCTCCAGCCGACTTGTCTCCAAGGGTCAATTGCTGCCTTTGGCACCTGATGGTCTTGCTCCTGTGAGTCTAGATTTTCGAATCCGACGCAAATCTGATATTTAATTATAACGTTCAGTGCCTCCTAATGACGATGGAACACTCAAATTGCCTCGAGATTCAATACATCGTAATCTAGCCGACTTGTCTCCAAGGGTCTATTGCTGCCTCGGGCACCTTATGGTCGTTGTCCTGTGAGTCTAGATTTTCGAATCCGACGCATAACTGATAGTTATTTGTAACGTTCAGCGCATCCTAATGATGATAGAACACTCAAATTGCGTCGAGATTCAATACGTCGTCCTCCAGCCGATTTGTCTCCAAGGGGATATTGCTGCCTCGGGCACATATCGTCGTTCTCCTGTGAGTCTAGATCATCGAATCCGACGCAAAACGTTAATTGTAACGTTCAGGGCTTCCTATTGACGATGGAACACTCAAATTGCGTCGAGATTCAATACATCGACCTCCAGCCGACTTGTCTCCAAGGGGATATTGCTGCCTCGGGCACCATGTGGTCCGTCTCCTATGAGTCTAGATTTTCGAATCCGACGAAAAAATGATGGTTAATTGTAACGTTCATGGCCTCCTAATGACGATGGAACACTCAAATTGCGACAAGGTTCAATACATCGTCCTCCAGCCTACTTGTCTCCAAGGGGATATTGCTGCCTTGGGCACCATATACTCCTTCTCCTGTGAGTCTAGAATATCGAATCCGACGCAAAACTGATAGTTAATTTTAACGTTTAGGTCCTCCTAATGACGATGGAACACTCAAATTGCGTCGCGATTCAATACATCGTCCTCCAGCCGACATGTCTCCAAGGGTCAATTGCTGCCTTTGGCACCTAATGGTCTTGCTCCTGTGAGTCTAGATTTTCGAATCCGACGCAAAACCGATGGTTAATTGTAACGTTCATGGCCTCCTAATGACGATGGAACACTGAAATAGCGTCGAGATTCAATACATCGTCCTTCAGCCGACTTGTCTCCAAGCGTCCATTGCTGCCTCGGGCACCTTATGGTCGTTCTTCTGTGAGTCTATATTTTCGATTCCGTCACATAACTGATAGTTAATTGTAACGTTGAGCGCCTCCTAATGACGATGGAACACTCAAATTGCGTCGAGATTCAAACATCGTCTTCCAGCCGACTTGTCTCCATGGGTCTACTGCTACGTCGGTCACCTTATCTTCGTTCTCCTGTGAGTCCAGATATTCGAATCCGACGCAAAACGGACTGCTAATTGTAACGTTCAGAGCCTCCTAATGATGATGGAACACTCAAATTGCGTCGAGGATCAATACATCGTCCTCCAGCCTACTTGTCTCCAAGGGGATACTGCTGCCTTGGGCACCATATAGTCCTTCTCCTGTGAGTCTAGAATTCCGAATCCAACGCAAAACTGATAGTTAATTGTAACGCTCAGGACCTCCTAATGACGATGGAACACTCAAATTGCGTCGCCGTCAATACATCGTCCTCAAGCCGACTTGTCTCAAAGGGTCAATTGCTGCCTTTGGCACCTAATGGTCTTGCTCCTGTGAGTCTAGATTTTCGAATCCGACGCAAAACTGAAATTTAATTCTAACGTTCAGTGCCTCCTAATGACGATGGAACACTCAAATTGCCTCGAGATTCAATACAGCGTCCTCCAGCCGACTTGTCTCCAAGGGGATAATGCTGCCTCGGGCACCATATGGTCCGTCTCCTGTGAGTCCAGATTTTCGAATCCGACGCAAAACTTGTAGTTAATTGTAACGTTCAGGGCCTCCTAATGACGATGGAACACTCAAATTGCGTCGAGATCCAATACATCAACCTCCCGTCGACTTGTCTCCAACGCGATACTGGTGCCTCGGCCACCATGTGGACCGTCTCCTTTGAGTCTAGATTTTCGAATCCGACGCAAAAGTTATAGTTAATTGTAACTTTCAGGGCCTCCTAATGTCGAAGGAACACTCAATTTGCGTCGAGATTCAAAACATCGTCCTCCAGCCGACTTGTCTCCAAGGGTCTATTGCTGTCTCTGGCACCTTATGGTCGTTGTCCTGTGAGTCTAGATTTTCGAATCCGACGCATAACTGATAGTTAATTGTAACGTTCAGCGCATCCTAATAATGATAGAACACTCAAATTGCGTCGAGATTCAATACGTCGTCCTCCAGCCGACTTGCCTCCATGGGGATATTGCAGCCTGGGAAACCATGTGGTCCGTCTCCTGTGAGTGCAGATTATCGCATCCGACGCAAAAAAGATAGTTAATTGTAACGTTCAGGGCCTCCTAATGACGAAGGAACACTCAAATTGCGTCGAAATTCAATACATCGTCCTCCAGCCGACTTGTCTCCATGGGTCTATTGCTACCTCGCTCACCTTATGGTCGTTCTCCTGAGAGGCTAGATTTTCGAATCCGATGCAAAACTGATACTTAATTGTAACGTCCGTGGCCTCCTAATGACGATGGAACACTCAAATTGCGACGAGATTCAATACATCCTCCTCCAGCCGACTTGTCTCTAAGGGGATATTGCTGCCTCGGGTACATATCGTCTTCTCCTGTGAGTCTAAATCTTCGAATCCGTCGCGAATCTGATAGTTAATTGTTACGTTCAGGGCCTCCTAATGACGATGGAACACTCAAATTGCGTCGAGATCCAATACATCGACCTCCCGTCAACTTGTCTCCAACGGGATATTGCTGCCTCGGGCAGGATGTGGTCCGTCTCCTTTGAGTCTAGATTTTCGAATCCGACGCAAAAGTGATAGTTAATTGTAACGTTCAGGGCCTCGTAATGACAAAGGAACACTCAAATTGCGTCGAGATTCAATACATCGTCCTCCAGCCGACTTGTCTCCAAGGGTCTATTACTGCCTCGGGCACCTTATGGTCGTTGTCCTGTAAGTCTAGATTTTCGAATCCGACGCATGACTGATAGTTAATTGTAACGTTCAGGGCCTCCTAATGACGATGGAACACTCAAATTGCGTCGAGATCCAATACATCGACCTCCCGTCGACTTGTCTCCAACGGGATATTGCTGCCTCGGGCAGCATGTTGTCCGTCTCCTTTGAGTCTAGATTTTCGAAACCGACGCAAAAGAGATAGTTAATTGTAACGTTCAGGGCCTCCTAATGACAAAGGAACACTCAAATTGCGTCGAGATTCAATACGTCGTCCTCCAGACGACTTGTCTACAAGGGGATCTTGCTTTCTCGGGCAGCTTACGGTCCGCCTCCTGTGAGGCTAGATTTTCGAATCCGACGCAAAACTGATAGTTAATTGTAACGTTCATGGCCTCCTAATGACGATGGAACACTCAAATTGCGTCGAGATTCAATACGTCGTCTTCCAGCCGACTTCTCTCCAAGGGGATATTGCTGCTTCGGGCATCATATGGTCCGTCTCCTGTGAGTCAAGATTTTCGAATTCGACGCAAAACCTGTAGTTAATTGTAACGTTCAGGGCCTCCTAATGACGATGGAACACTCAAATTGCGTCGAGATCCAATACATCGTCCTCCCGCCGACTTATCTCCAAGGGTCTATTGCTGCTTCGGGCACCTTATCGTCCTTGCTCTGTGAGTCTAGATTTTCGAATCCGACGCAAAACTAATAGTTAATTGTAACGTTTAGGGCCTCCTAATGACGATAGAATACTCAAATTGAATCGAGATTCAATACGTCGTCCTCCAGCCGACTTGTCTCCAAGGGGATATTGCTGCCTCGGGCACCATGTGGTCCGTCTCCTGGGAGTCTAGATTTTCGAATCCGATGAAAAACGGACTGCTAATTGTAACGTTCAGAGCCTCCTAATGACGATGGAACACTCTAATTGCGTCGAGATTCAATACATCGTCCTCTAGCCGACTTGTCTCCAAGGGGATATTGCTGCCTCGGGCACCATATAGCCCTTCTCCTGTGAGTCAAGAATATCGAATCCGACGCAAAACTGATAGTTAATTGTAACGTTCAGGACCTCCTATTAACAATGGTACACTCAAATTGCGTCGAGATTCAATACATCGTCCGCCAGCCGATTTGTCTCCAATTGTCAATTGCTGCCTTTGGCACTTAATGATCTTGCTCCTGTGAGTCTATATTTTTGAATTCGACGCAAAACTGATATTTAATTGTAACGTTAAGGGCCTCCTAATGACGATGGAACCCTCAAATTGCGTCGTTCAGGGCCTCCTAATGACGATGGAACACTCAAATTGCGTCGAGATTCAATACGTCGTCCTCCAGCCGACTTGTCTCCATGGGTCCATTGCTACCACGCTCACCTTATGGTCGTTCTCCTGAGAGGCTAGATTTTCGAATCCGACGCAAAAGTGATGGTTAATTGTAACGTCCGTGGCCTCCTAATGACGATGGAACACTCAAATTGCGTCGAGATTCAATACATCGTCCTCCAGCCGACTTGTCTCCAGGGGGATATTGCTGCCTCGGGCACATATCTTCGTTCTCCTGTGAGTCTAAATCTTCGAATCAGACGCGAAACTGATTGTTAATTGTAACGTTCAGGGCCTCCTATTGACGATGGAACACTCAAATTGCGTCGAGATTCAATACATCGTCCTCCAGCCGACTTGTCTCGAAGGGGATATTGCTGCCTCAAGCACCATATTGGTCCGTCTCCTGTGAGTAGAATATCGAATCCGACGCATAACTTGTAGTTAATTGTAACGTTCTGGGCCTCCTAATGACGATGGAGCACTAAAATTGCGTCGAGATCCAATTCATCGACCTCCCGTCGACTTGTCTCCAACGGGATATTGCTGCCATGGGCAGCATGTGGTCCGTCTCCTTTGAGTCTAGATTTTCGAATCCGACGCAAAAGTGATAGTTAATTGTAACGTTCAGGGCCTCCTAATGACGAAGGAACACTCAAATTGCGTCGAGATTCAATACATCGTCCTCCAGCCGACTTGTCTCCAAGGGCCTATTGCTGCCTCGGGCACCTTATGGTCGTTGCCCTGTGAGTCTAGATTTTCGAATCCGACGCATAACTGATAGTTAATTGTAACGTTCAGGGCATCCTAATGATGATAGAACACTCAAATTGCGTCGAGATTCAATACGTCGTCTTCCAGCCGACTTCTCTCCAAGGGGATATTGCTGCTTCGGGCATCATATGGTCCGTCTCCTGTGAGTCAAGATTTTCGAATTCAACGCAAAACCTGAAGTTAATTGTAACGTTCAGGTCCTCCTAATGACGATGGAACACTCAAATTGCGTCGAGATCCAATACATCGTCCTCCCGCCGACTTATCTCCAAGGGTCTATTGTTGCTTCGGGCACCTTATCGTCGTTCCTCTGTGAGTCTAGATTTTCGAATCTGACGCAAAACTAATAGTTAATTGTAACATTTAGGGCCTCCTAATGACGATAGAATACTCAAATTGAATCGAGATTCAATACGTCGTCCTCCAGCCGACTTGTCTCCAAGGGGATATTGCTGCCTCGGGCACCATGTGGTCCGTCTCCTGGGAGTCTAGATTTTCGTATCCGATGCAAAACGGACTGCTAATTGTAACGTTCAGAGCCTCCTAACGACGATGGAACACTCTAATTGCGTCGAGATTCAATACATCGTCCTCTAGCCGACTTGTCTCCAAGGGGATATTGCTGCCTCGGGCACCATATAACCCTTCTCCTGTGAGTCAAGAATTTCGAATCCGACGTAAAACTGATAGTTAATTGTAACGTTCAGGACCTCCTATTAACAATGGAACACTCAAATTGCGTCGAGATTCAATACGTCGTCCTCCAGCCGACTTGTCTCCAAGGGGATATTGCAGCCTGGGGCACCATGTGGTCCGTCTCCTGTGAGTGCAGATTATCGAATCCGACGCAAAATAGATAGTTAATTGTAACGTTCAGGGCCTCCTAATGACGAAGGAACACTCAAATTGCGTCGAAATTCAATACATCGTCATCCAGCCGACTTGTCTCCATGGGTCTATTGCTACCAGGCTCACCTTATGGTCGTTCTCCTGAGAGGTTAGATTTTCGAATCCGACGCAAAAGTGATGGTTAATTGTAACGTCCGTGGCCTCCTAATGACACTGGAACACTCAAATTGCGTCGAGATTCAATGCATCGTCCTCCAGCCGTCCTGTCTCCAAGGGGATGTTGCTGCCTCAAGCACCATATTGGTCCGTCTCCTGTGAGTAGAATCTCGAATCCGACGCAAAACTTGTAGTTAATTGTAACGTTCTGGGCCTCCTAATGACGATGGAGCACTGAAATTGCGTCGAGATCCAATTCATCGACCTCCCGTCGACTTGTCTCCAACGGGATATTGCTGCCTCGGGGAGCATGTGGTCCGTCTCCTTTGAGTCTAGATTTTCGAATCCGACGCAAATGTGATAGTTAATTGTAACGTTCTGGGCCTTTTAATGACGATGGAACACTCAAATTGCGTCGAGATTCAATACATCGTCCTCCAGCCGACTTGTCTCCAAGGGTCTATTACTGCCTCGGGTACCTTATGGTCGTTGTCCTGTGAGTCTAGATTTTCGAATCCGACGCATAACTGATAGTTAATTGTAACGTTCAGCACCTCCTAATGACGATAGAACACTCAAATTGCGTCGAGATTCAATACATCGTTCTCCAGCCGACTTGTCTACAAGGGGATATTGCCGCCTCGGGAACCATATGGTCCGCCTCCTGTTAGTCTAGATTTTCAAATCCGACGCAAAACTGATAGTTAATTGTAACGTTCAGCACATCCTGATGATGATAGAACACTCAAATTGCGTCGAGATTCAATACATCGTCCTCCAGCCGACTTGTCTTCAAGGGGATATTGCTGCCTCGGGCACCATATGGTCCGTCTCCTGTAGGTCCAGATATTCGAATCCGACGCAAAACGGACTGCTAATTGTAACGTTCAGAGCCTCCTAATGACGATGGAACACTCAAATTGCGTCGAGATTCAATGCATCGTCCTCCAGCCGACTTGTCTCCATGGGTCTACTGCTGCCTCAGTCAACTTATCTTCGTTCTCCTGTGAGTCCAGATATACGAACCCGACGCAAAACGGACTGCTAATTGTAACGTTCAGAGCCTCCTAATGATGATGGAACACTCAAATTGCGTCGAGATTCAATACATCGTCCTACAGCTTACTTGTCTAAAAGGGGATATTGCTGCCTTGGGCACCATATAGTCCTTCTCCTGTGAGTCTAGAATTTCGAATCCGACGCAAAACTGATAGTTAATTGTAAAGTTCAGGACCTCCTAATGACGATGGAACACTCAAATTGCGTCGCGATTCAATACATCGTCCTCCAGCCGACTTGTGTGCAAGGGCATATTGCTGCTTCGGACACCTTATTCTCGTTCCTCTGTGAGTCTACATTTTCGAATCCGACGCAAAACTAATAGTTAATTGTAACGTTCAGGGCCTCCTAATGACGAAGGAACACTCAAATTGCGTCGAAATTCAATACATCGTCCTCCAGCCGACTTGTCTCCATGGGTCTATTGCTACCTCGCTCACCTTATGGTCGCTCTCCTGAGAGGCTAGATTTTCGAATCCGATGCAAAAGTGATGGTTAATTGTAACGTCCGTGGCCTCCTAATGACGATGGAACACTCTAATTGCGTCGAGATTCAATACATCCTCCTCCAGCCGACTTGTCTCTAAGGGGATATTGCTGCCACGGGTACATATCGTCGTTCTCCTGTGAGTCTAAATCTACGGATCCGTCGCGAAACTGATAGTTAATTGTAACGTTCAGGGCCTCGTATTGACGATCGAACACTCAAATTGCGTCGAGATTCATTACATCGTCCTCCAGCCGACTTGTCTCGAAGGGGATATTGCTGTCTCAAGCACCATATTGGTCCGTCTCCTGTGAGTAGAATTTCGAATCCGACGCAAAACTTGTAGTTAATTGTAACGTTCAGGGCCTCCTAATGACGATGGAACACTCAAATTGCGTCGAGATCCAATACATCGACCTCCCGTCGACTTGTCTCCAACGGGATATTGCTGCCTCGGGCAGCATGTGGTCCGTCTCCTTTGAGTCTAGATTTTCGAATCCGACGCAAAAGTGATAGTTAATTGTAACGTTCAGGACCTCCTAATGACGATGGAACACTCAAATTGCGTCGAGATTCAATACGTCGTCTTCCAGCCGACTTCTCTCCATGGGGATATTGCTGCTTCGGGCATCATATGGTCCGTCTCCTGTGAGTCAAGATTTTCGAATTCGACGCAAAACCTGTAGTTAATTGTAACGTTCAGGGCCTCCTAATGACGATGGAACACTCAAATTGCGTCGAGATCCAATACATCGTCCTCCCGCCGACTTATCTCCAAGGGTCTATTGCTGCTTCGGGCACCTTATCGTCGTTGCTCTCTGAGTCTAGATTTTCGAATCCGACGCAAAACTTGTAATTAATTCTATCGTTCAGGGCCTCCTAATGACGATGGAACACTCAAATTGCGTCGAGACTCAATTCATCGTCCTCCAGCCGACTTGTCTCCAAGGATCTACTGCTGCCTCGTGCACCTTATGGTCGTTCTCCTGTGAGTCTAGATTTTCGGATCCGACGCATAACTGATAGTTAATTGTAACGTTCAGCGCCTCCTAATGACGATAGAACACTCATATTGCGTCGAGATTCAATATATCGTTCTCCAGCAGACTAGTCTACAAGGGGATATTACTGCCTCGGATCCTTATGGTCCGCCTCCTGTTAGTCTAGATTTTCGAATCCGACGCAAAACTGATAGATAATTGTAACGTTCATGGCCTCCCAATGACGATGGAGCACTCAAATTGTGTCGAGATTCAATACATCGTCCTCCAGCCGACTTGTGTGCAAGGGGATGTTGCTGCTTCGGACACCTTATTCTCGCTCCTCTGTGAGTCTACATTTTCGAATCCGACGCAAAACTAATAGTTAATTGTAACGTTCAGGGCCTCCTAATGACGAAGGAACACTCAAATTGCGTCGAAATTCAATACGTCGTCCTCCAGCCGACTTGCCTCCATGGGTCTATTGCTACCTCGCTCACCTTATGGTCGTTCTCCTGTGAGTCTAGATTTTCGAATCCGACGCAAAACTGATGGTTAATTGTAACGTTCATGGCCTCCTAATGACGATGGAACACCCAAATTGCGACGAGATTCAATACATCGTCCTCCAGCCGACTTGTCTCCAAGGGGATATTGCTGCCTCGGGCACATATCGTCGTTCTCCTGTGAGCCTAGATTTTAGAATCCGGCGCGAAACTCATAGTTAATTGTAACGCTCAGGGCCTCCTAACGACGATGGAACACTCAAATTGCGTCGAAATTCAATACATCGTCCTCCAGCCGACTTGTCTCCATGGGTCTATTGCTACCTCGCTCACCTTATGTTCGTTCTCCTGAGAGACTAGATTTTCGAATCCGATGCAAAAGTGATGGTTAATTGTAACGTCCGTGGCCTCCTAATGACTATGGAACACTCAAATTGCGTCGAGATTCAATACATCCTCCTCCAGCCGACTTGTCTCTAAGGGGATATTGCTGCCTCGGGTATATATCGTCGTTCTCCTGTGAGTCTAAATCTACGGATCCGTCGCAAAACTGATAGTTAATTGTAACGTTCAGGGCCTCGTATTGACGATGGAACACTCAAATTGCGTCGTGATTCATTACATCGTCCTCCAGCCGACTTGTCTCGAAGGGGATATTGCTGCCTCGGGCACCTTATGGTCGTTGTCCTGTGAGTCTAGATTTTCGAATCCGACGCATAACTGATAGTTAATTGTAACGTTCAGGGCATCCTAATGATGATAGAACACTCAAATTGCCTCGCGATTCAATACGTCGTCCTCCAGACGACTTGTCTCCAACGGGATATTGCTGCCTCGGGCAGCATGTGGTCCGTCTCCTTTGAGTCTAGATTTTCGAATCCGACGCAAAAGTGATAGTTAATTGTAATGTTCAGGACCTCCTAATGACAAAGGAACACTCAAATTGCGTCGAGATTCAATACATCGTCCTCCAGCCGACTTGTCTCCAAGGGTCTATTGCTGCCTCGGGCACCTTATGGTCGTTGTCCTGTGAGTCTAGATTTTCGAATCCGACGCATAATCTGATAGTTAATTGTAACGTTCAGGGCATCCTAATGATGATAGAACACTCAAATTGCGTCGAGATTCAATACGTCGTCCTCCAGACGACTTGTCTACAAGGGGATCTTGCTTTCTCGGGCAGCTTACGGTCCGCCTCCTGTGAGTCTAGATTTTCGAATCCGACGCAAAACTGATAGTAAGTTGTAACGTTCATGGCCTCCTAATGACGATGGAACACTCAAATTGCGTCGAGATTCAATACGTCGTCTTCCAGCCGACTTCTCTCCAAGGGGATATTGCTGCTTCGGGCATCATATGGTCCGTCTCCTGTGAGTCAAGATTTTCGAATTCGACGCAAAACCTGTAGTTAATTGTAACGTTCAGGGCCTCCTAATGACGATGGAACACTCAAATGGCGTCGAGATCCAATACATCGTCCTCCCGCCGACTTATCTCCAAGGGTCTATTGCTGCTTCGGGCACCTTATCGTCGTTGCTCTGTGAGTCTAGATTTTCGAATCCGACGCAAAACTAATAGTTAATTGTAACGTTTAGGGCCTCCTAATGACTATAGAATACTCAAATTGCGTCGAGATTCAATACGTCGTCTTCCAGCCGACTTCTCTCCAAGGGGATATTGCTGCTTCGGGCATCATATGGTCCGTCTCCTGTGAGTCAAGATTTTCGAATTCGACGCAAAACCTGTAGTTAATTGTAACGTTCAGGGCCTCCTAATGACGATGGAACACTCAAATTGCGTCGAGATTCAATACGTCGTCTTCCAGCCGACTTCTCTCCAAGGGGATATTGCTGCTTCGGGCACCATGTGGTCCGTCTCCTGAGAGTCTACATTTTCGAATCCGATGCAAAACGGACTGCTAATTGTAACGTTCAGAGCCTCCTAATGACGATGGAACACTCTAAAAGCGTCGAGATTCAATACATCGTCCTCTAGCCGACTTGTCTCCAAGGGGATATTGCTGCCTCGGGCACCATATAGCCCTTCTCCTGTGAGTCAAGAATTTCGAATCCGACGCAAAACTGATAGTTAATTGTAACGTTCAGGACCTCCTATTAACAATGGAACACTCAAATTGCGTCGAGATTCAATACATCGTCCGCCAGCCAATTTGTCTCCAATTGTCAATTGCTGCCTTTGGCACCTAATGATCTTGCTCCTGTGAGGCCATATTTTTGAATCCGACGCAAAACTGGTATTTTATTGTAACGTTAAGCTCCTCCTAATGACGATGGAACCCTCAAATTGCGTCGTTCAGGGCCTCCTAATGACGATGGAACACTCAAATTGCGTCGAGATTCAATACGTCGTCCTCCAGCCGACTTGTCTCCAAGGGGATATTGCAGCCTGGGGCACCATGTGGTCCGTCTCCTGTGAGTGCAGATTATCGAATCCGACGCAAAAAAGATAGTTAATTGTAACGTTCAGGGCCTCCTACAGACGAAGGAACACTCAAATTGCGTCCAAATTCAATACATCGTCCTCCAGCCGACTTGTCTCCATGGGTCTATTGCTACCACGCTCACCTTATGGTCGTTCTCCTGAGAGGCTAGATTTTCGAATCCGACGCAAAAGTGGTGGTTAATTGTAACGTCGGTGGCCTCCTAATGACGATGGAACACTCAAATTGCGTCGAGATCCAATTCATCGACCTCCCGTCGACTTGTGTCCAACAGGATATTGCTGCCACTGGCAGCATGTGGTCCGTCTCCTTTGAGTCTAGATTTTCGAATCCGACGCAAAAGTGATAGTTAATTGTAACGTTCAGGGCCTCCTAATGACGAAGGATCACTCATATTGCGTCGAGATTCAATACATCGTCCTCCAGCCGACATGTCTCCAAGGGTCTATTGCTGCCTCGGGCACCTTATGGTCGTTGCCCTGTGAGTCTAGATTTCCGAATCCGACGCATAACTGATAGTTAATTGTAACGTTCAGGGCATCCTAATGATGATAGAACACTCAAATTACGACGAGATTCAATACGTCGTCCTCCAGACGACTTGTCTACAAGGGGATCTTGCTTTCTCGGGCAGCTTACGGTCCGCCTTCTGTGAGTCTAGATTTTCGAATCTGACGCAAAACTGATAGTTAATTGTAACGTTCATGGCCTCCTAATGACGATGGAACACTCAAATTGCGTCGAGATTCAATACGTCGTCTTCCAGCCGACTTCTCTCCAAGAGGATATTGCTGCTTCGGGCATCATATGGTCCGTCTCCTGTGAGTCAAGATTTTCGAATTCGACGCAAAACCTGTAGTTAATTGTAACGTTCAGGGCCTCCTAATGACGATGGAACACTCAAATTGCGTCGAGATCCAATACATCGTCGTCCCGCCGACTTATCTCCAAGGGTCTATTGCTGCTTCGGGCACCTTATCGTCGTTGCTCTGTGAGTCTAGATTTTCGAATCCGACGCAAAACTAATAGTTAATTGTAACGTTTAGGGCCTCCTAATGACGATAAATATTCAAATTGAATCGAGATTCAATACGTCGTCCTCCAGCCGACTTGTCTCCAAGGGAATATTGCGGCCTCGGGCACCATGTGGTCCGTCTCCTGGGAGTCTAGATTTTCGAATCCGATGCAAAACGGACTGCTAATTGTAACGTTCAGAGCCTCCTAATGACGATGGAACACTTTAATTGCGTCGAGATTCAATACATCGTCCTCTAGCCGACTTGTCTCCAAGGGGATATTGCTGCCTCGGGCACCATATAGCCCTTCTCCTGTGAGTCAAGAATTTCGAATCCGACGCAAAACTGATAGTTAATTGTAACGTTCAGGACCTCCTATTAACAATGGAACACTCAAATTGCGTCGAGATTCAATACGGCGTCCTCCAGCCGACTTGTCTCCAAGGGGATATTGCAGCCTGGGGCACCATGTGGTCCGTCTCCTGTGAGTGCAGATTATCGAATCCGACGCAAAAAAGATAGTTAATTGTAACGTTCAGGGCCTCCTAATGACGAAGGAACACTCAAATTGCGTCGAAATTCAATGCATCGTCCTCCAGCCGACTTGTCTTCATGGGTCTATTGCTACCACGCTCACCTTATGGTCGTTCTCCTGAGAGGCTAGATTTTCGAATCCGACGCAAAAGCGAAGGTTAATTGTAACGTCCGTGGCCTCCTAATGACGATGGAACACTCAAATTGCGTCGAGATTCAATACATCGCCCTCCAGCCGATTTGTCTCCAAGGGGATATTGCTGCCTCGGGCACATATCGTCGTTCTCCTGTGAGTCTAAATTTTCGAATCAGACGCGAAACTGATAGGTAATTGTAACGTTCAGGGCCTCCTATTGACGATTGAACACTCAAATTGCGTCGAGATTCAATACATCGTCCTCCAGCCGACTTGTCTCGAAGGGGATATTGCTGCCTCAAGCACCATATTGGTCCGTCTCCTGTGAGTAGAATTTCGAATCCGACGCAAAACTTGTAGTTAATTGTAACGTTCTGGGCCTCCTAATGACGATGGAGCACTGAAATTGCGTCGAGATCCAATTCATCGACCTCCCGTCGACTTGTCTCCAACGGGATATTGCTGCCGCGGGCAGCATGTGGTCCGTCTCCTTTGAGTCTAGATTTTCGAATCCGACGCAAAAGTGATAGTTAATTGTAACGTTCTGGGCCTTTTAATGACGAAGGAACACTCAAATTGCGTCGAGATTCAATACATCGTCCTCCAGCCGACTTGTCTCCAAGGGTCTATTGCTGCCTCGGGCACCTTATGGTCGTTGTCCTGTGAGTCTAGATTTTCGAATCCGACGCATAACTGATAGTTAATTGTAACGTTCAGGGCATCCTAATGATGATAGAACACTCAAATTGCGTCGAGATTCAATACATCGTTCTCCAGCCGACTTGTCTACAAGGGGATATTGCCGCCTCGGGAACCTTATGGTCCGCCTCCTGTTAGTCTAGATTTTCAAATCCGACAAAAACTGATAGTTAATTGTAACGTTCAGCGCATCCTGATGATGATAGAACACTCAAATTGCGTCGAAATTCAATACATCGTCCTCCAGCCGACTTGTCTCCATGGGTCTATTGCTACCTCGCTCACCTTATGGTCGTTCTCCTGTGAGTCTAGATTTTCGAATCCGACGCAAAACTGATGGATAATTGTAACGTTCATGGCCTCCTAATGACGATGGAACACCCAAATTGCGACGAGATTCAATACATCGTCCTCCAGCCCACTTGTCACCAAGGGGATATTGCTGCCTCGGGCGCATATCGTCGTTCTCCTGTGAGCCTAGAATTTAGAATCCGGCGCGAAACGGATAGTTAATTGTAACGTTCAGGGCCTCCTAACGACGATGGAACACTCAAATTGCGTCGAGATTCAATACATCGTCCTCCAGCCGACTTGTCTTCAAGGGGATATTGCTGCCTCGGGCACCACATGGTCCGTCTCCTGTAGGTCCAGATATTCGAATCCGACGCAATACGGACTGCTAATTGTAACGTTCAGAGCCTCCTAATGACGATGGAACACTCAAGTTGCGTCGAGATTCAATACATCGTCCTCCAGCCGACTTGTCTCCATGGGTCTACTGCTGCCTCAGTCACCTTATCTTCGTTCTCCTGTGAGTCCAGATACACAAACCCGACGCAAAACGGACTGCTAATTGTAACGTTCAGAGCCTCCTAATGATGATGGAACACTCAAATTGCGTCGAGATTCAATTCATCGTCCTCCAACCGACTTGTCTCCAAGGTTCTATTGCTGCCTTGGGCACCTTATGGTCGTTGTCCTGTGAGTCTAGATTTTCGAATCCGACGCAAAACTGATAGTTAATTGTAAAGTTCAGGACCTCCTAATGGCGATGGAACACTCAAATTGCGTCGCGATTCAATACATCGTCCTCCAGCCGACTTGTCTCCAAGGGTCAAATGCTGCCTTTGGCACCTAATGGTCTTGCTCCTGTGAGTCTAGATTTTCGCATCCAACGCAAAACTGATATTTAATTGTATCGTTCAGTGCCTCCTAACGACGATGGAACACTCATATTGCGTCGCGATTCAATACATCGTCTTCCAGCCACTTGTCTCCAAGGGGATGTTGCTGCCTCGGGCACCATATGGTCCGTCTCCTGTGAGTCTAGAATTTCGAATCCGACGCAAAACTTGTAATTAATTGTATCGTTCAGGGCCTCCTAATGACGATGGAACACTCAAATTGCGTCGAGATTCAATTCATCGTCTTCCAGCCGACTTGTCTCCAAGGATCTATTGCTGCCTCGGGCACCTTATGGTCGTTCTCCTGTGAGTCCAGATTTTCGGATCCGACGCATAAGTGATAGTTAATTGTAACGTCCAGCGCCTCCTAATGACGATAGAACACTCAAATTGCGTCGAGATTCAATACATCGTTCTCCAGCCGACTAGTCTACAAGGGGATATTGCTGCCTCGGAACCTTATGGTCCGCCTCCTGTTAGTCTTGATTTTCGAATCCGACGCAAAACTGATAGTTAATTGTAACGTTCATGGCCTCCCAATGACGATGGAGCACTCAAATTGTGTCGAGATTCAATACATCGTCCTCCAACCGACTTGTGTGCAAGGGGATATTGCTGCTTCGGACACCTTATTCTCGTTCCTCTGTGAGTCTACATTTTCGAATCCGACGCAAAACTAATAGTTAATTGTAACGCTCAGGGCCTCCTAACGACGATGGAACACTCAAATTGCGTCGAGATTCAATACATCGTCCTCCAGCCGACTTGTCTTCAAGGGGATATTGCTGCCTCGGGCACTATATGGTCCGTCTCCTGTAGGTCCAGATATTCGAATCCGACGCAAAACGGACTGCTAATTGTAACGTTCAGAGCCTCCTAATGACGATGGAAAACTCAAACTGCATCAAGATTTAGTACATCGTCCTTCAGCCGACTTGTGTCCAAGCGTCCATTGCTGCCTCGGGCACCTTATGGTTGTTCTCCTGTGAGTATCTATTTTCCATTCCGACACATAACTGATAGTTAATTGTAACGTTCAGGGCCTCCTAATGACGATGGAACCCTCAAATTGCGTCGAGATTCAATACGTCGTCCTCCAGCCGACTTGTCTCCATGGGTCTATTGCTACCACGCTCACCTTATGGTCGTTCTCCTGAGAGGCTAGATTTTCGAATCCGACGCAAAAGTGATGGTTAATTGTAACGTCCGTGGCCTCCTAATGACGATGGAACACTCAAATTGCGTCGAGATTCAATACATCGTCCTCCAGCCGACTTGTCTCCAAGGGGATATTGCTGCCTTGGGCACATATCGTCGTTTTCCTGTGAGTCTAAATCTTCGAATCAGACGCGAAACTGATAGTTAATTGTAACGTACAGGGCCACCTATTGACGATGGAACACTCAAATTGCGTCGAGATTCAATACATCGTCCTCCAGCCGACTTGTTTCGAAGGGGATATTGCTGCCTCAAGCACCATATTGGTCCGTCTCCTGTGAGTAGAATTTCGAATCCGACGCAATACCTGTAGTTAATTGTAACGTTCTGGGCCTCCTAATGACGATGGAGCACTGAAATTCCGTCGAGATTCAATACATCGTCCTCCAGCCGACTTGTGTGCAAGGGGATATTGCTGCCTCGGGCACCTTATTGTCGTTCCTCTGTGAGTCTACATTTTCGAATACGACGCAAACTAATAGTTAATTGTAACGTTCAGGGCCTCCTAATGACGAAGGAACACTCAAATTGCGTCGAGATTCAATACATCGTCCTCCAGCCGACTTGTGTGCTAGGGGATATTGCTGCCTCGGGCACCTTATTGTCGTTCCTCTGTGAGTCTACATTTTCGAATACGACGCAAACTAATAGTTAATTGTAACGTTCAGGGCCTCCTAATGACGAAGGAACACTGAAATTGCGTCGAAATTCAATACATCGTCCTCCAGCCGACTTGTCTCCATGGGTCTATTGCTACCTCGCTCACCTTATGGTCGTTCTCCTGTGTCTAGATTTTCGAATCCGACGCAAAACTGATGGTTAATTGTAACGTTCATGGCCTCCTAATGACGATGGAATACCCAAATTGCGACGAGATTCAATACATCGTCCTCCAGCTGACTTGTCTCCAAGGGGATATTGCTGCCTCGGGCACATATCGTCGTTCTCCTGTGAGCCTAGAATTTAGAATCCGGCGCGAAACGGATAGTTAATTGTAACGTTCAAGGCCTCCTAACAACGATGGAACACTCAAATTGCGTCGAGATTCAATACATCGTCCTCCAGCCGACTTGTTTTCAAGGGGATATTGCTGCCTCGGGCACCATATGGTCCGTCTCCTGTAGGTCCTGATATTCGAATCCGACGCAAAACGGACTGCTAATTGTAACGTTCAGAGCCTCCTAATGACGATGGAACACTCAAATTGCATCAAGATTCAATACATCGTCCTTCAGCCGACTTGTTTCCAAGCGTCCATTGCTGCTTAGGGCACCTTATGGTCGTTCTCCTGTGAGTATCTATTTTCAATTCCGACACATAACTGATAGTTAATCATAACGTTCAGGGCCTCCTAATGACGATGGAACACTCAAATTGCGTCGAGATTCAATACATCGTCGTCCAGCCGACTTGGCTCCATGGGTGTACTGCTGCCTCAGTCACCTTATCTTCGTTCTCCTGTGAGTCCAGATATACCATCCCGACGCAAAACGGACTGCTAATTGTAACGCTCAGAGCCTCCTAATGATGATGGAACACTCAAATTGCGTCGCGATTCAATACATCGTCCTCCAGCCGACTTGTCTCCAAGGGTCAATTGCTGCCTTTGGCACCTAATGGTCTTGCTCCTGTGAGTCTAGATTTTCGAATCCAAGGCAAAACTGATATTTAATTGTATCGTTCAGTGCCTCCTAATGACGATTGCGTCGGGATTCAATCCATCGTCTTCCAGCCACTTGTCTCCAAGGGGATATTGCTGCCTCGGGCACCATATGGTCCGTCTCCTGTGAGTCTAGATTTTCGAATCCGACGCAAAACTTGTAGTTAATTGTATCGTTCAAGGTCTCCTAATGACGATGGAACACTCAAATTGCGTCGAGATTCAATTCATCGTCCTCCAGCCGACTTGTCTCCAAGGATCTATTGCTGCCTCGGGCACGGGCACCTTATGGTCGTTCTCCTGTGAGTCTAGATTTTCGGATCCGACGCATAACTGATAGTTAATTGTAACGTTCAGCGCCTCCTAATGACGATAGAACACTCAAATTGCGTCGAGATTCAATACATCGTTCTCCAGCCGACTAGTCTACAAGGGGATATTGCTACCTCGGAACCTTATGGTCTGACTCCTGTTAGTCTAGATTTTCGAATCCGACGCAGAACTGATAGTTAAGTGTAACGTTCATGGCCTCCCAATGACGATGGAGCACTCAAATTGTGTCGAGATTCAATACATCGTCCTCGAGCCTACTTGTGTGCAAGGGGATATTGCTGCTTCGGGCACCTTATTCTCGTTCCTCTGTGAGTCTACATTTTCGAATCCGACGCAAAACTAATAGTTAATTGTAACGTTCAGGGCCTCCTAATGACGAAGGAACACTCAAATTGCGTCGAAATTCAATACATCGTCCTCCAGCCGACTTGTCTCCATTGGTCTATTGCTACCTCGCTCACCTTATGGTCATTCTCCTGTGAGTCTAGATTTTCGAATCCGACGCAAAACTGATGGTTAATTGTAACGTTCATGGCCTCCTAATGACGATGGAACACCCAAATTGCGACGAGATTCAATACATCGTCCTCCAGCCGACTTGTCTCCAAGGGGATATTGCTGCCTCGGGCACATATCGTCGTTCTCCTGTGAGCCTAGATTTTAGATCCGGCGCGAAACTGATAGTTAATTGTAACGCTCAGGGCCTCCTAACGACGATGGAACACTCAAATTGCGTCGAGATTCAATACATCGTCCTCCAGCCGACTTGTCTTCAAGGGGATTATGCTGCCTCGGGCACTATATGGTCCGTCTCCTGTAGGTCCAGATATTCGAATCCGACGCAAAACGGACTGCTAATTGTAACGTTCAGAGCCTCCTAATGACGATGGAACACTCAAATTGCATCAAGATTTACTACATCGTCCTTCAGCCGACTTGTGTCCAAGCGTCCATTGCTGCCCCGGGCACCTTACAGTCGTTCTCCTGTGAGTATCTATTTTCCATTCCGACACATAACTGATAGTTAATTGTAACGTTCAGGGCCTCCTAATGACGATGGAACACTCAAATTGCGTGGAGATTCAATACATCGTCCTCCAGCCGACTTGTCTCCATGGGACTACTGCTGCCTCAGTCACCTTATCTTCGTTCTCCTGTGAGTCCAGATATTCGAATCCGACGCAAAACGGACTGCTAACTGTAACGTTCAGAGCCTCCTAATGACGATGGAACACTCAAATTGCGTCGCGATTCAATACATCGTCCTCCAACCGACTTGTCCCCAAGGGTCAATTGCTGCCTTTGGCACCTAATGGTCTTGCTCCTGTGAGTCTAGATTTTCGAATCCAACGCAAAACTGATATTTAAATGTAACGTTCAGTGCCTCCTAATGACGATGGAACACTCAAATTGCGTCGAGATTCAATACATCGTCCTCCAGCTACTTGTCTACAAGGGGATATTGCTGCCTCGGGCACCATATGGTCCGTCTCCTGTGAGTCTAGATTTTCGAATCCGACGCAAAACTTGTAGTTAATTGTATCGTTCGGGGCCTCCTAATGACGATGGAACACTCAAATTGCGTCGAGATCCAATACATCGACCTCTCGTCGACTTGTCTCCAACGGGATATTGCTGCCTCGGGCACCATGTGGTCCGTGTCCTTTGAGTCCAGATCTTCGAATCCGACGCAAAAGTTATGGTTAATTGTAACGTTCAGGGCCTCCTAATGACGAAGGAACCTTCAAATTGCGTCGAGATTCAATACATCGTCCTCCAGCCGACTTGTCTCCAAGGGTCTAATGCTGCCTCGGGCACCTTATGGTCGTTGTCCTGTGAGTCTAGATTTTCAAATCCGACGCATAACTGATAGTTAATTGTAACGTTCAGGGCATCCTGATGATGATAGAACACTCAAATTGCGTCGAGATTCAAGACGTCGTCCTCCAGACGACTTGTCTACAAGGGGATCTAGCTGTCTCGGGCAGCTTACGGTCCGCCTCCTGTGAGCCTAGATTTTGGAATCCGACGCAAAACTGATGGTTAATTGTAACGTTCATGGCCTCCTAATGACGATGGAACACTCAAATTGCGTCGAGATTCAATACGTCGTCCTCCAGCCGACTTGTCTCCAAGGGGAAATTGCTGCCTCGGGCACCTTATGGTCCGTCTCCTGTGAGTCTGGATTTTCGAATCCGACGCAAAACTTGTAGTTAAATGTATCGTTGAGAGCCTCCTAATGACGATGGTCCACTCAAATTGCGTCGAGATCCAATACATCGACCTCCCGCCGACTTGTCTCCAACGGGATATTGCTGCCTCGGGCACCATGTGGTCCTCTCCTGTGAGTCTAGATGAGTCTAGATTTTCGATTCCGACGCGAAACTGATAGATAATTGTAACGTTGAGGGCCTCCTAATGTCGATGGAACACTCAAATTGCATCGAAATTCAATTCATCGTCCTCCAGCCGACTTGTCTCCATGGGTCTTTTGCTACCTCGCTCACCCTATGGTCGTTCTCCTGTGAGTCTAGATTTTCGAATCCGACGCAAAACAGATGGTTAATTGTAACGTTCATGGCCTCCTAATGACGATGGAACACTCAATTTGCGTCAAGATTCAATACGTCGTCTTCCAGCCGACTTGTCTCCAAGGGGGTATTGCAGCCTGGGGCACCATGTGGTCCGTCGCCTGTGAGTGCAGATTATCGAATCCGACGCAAAAAAGATAGTTAATTGTAACGTTCAGGGCCTCCTAATGACGATGGTACACTCAAATTGCGTCGAGATCCAATACATCGACCTCCCGCCGACTTGTCTCCAACGGGATATTGCTGCCTCGGGCACCATGTGGTCCCTCTCCTGTGAGTCTAGATTTTCGATTCCGACGCAAAACTGATAGATAATTGTAACGTTGAGGGCCTCCTAATGTCGATGGAACTCTCAAATTGCATCGAAAATCAATTCATCGTCTTCCTGCCGACTTGTCTCCATGGGTCTTTTGCTACCTCGCTCACCCTATGGTCGTTCTCCTGTGAGTCTAGATTTTCGAATCCGACGCAAAAGTGATGGTTAATTTAACGTCCGTGGCCTCCTAATAACGATGGGACACTCAAATATCGTCGTGATTCAATTCATCGTCCTCCAGCCGACTTGTCTCCAAGGATCTATTGCTGCCTCGGGCACCTTATGGTCGTTCTCCTGTGAGTCTACATTTTCGGATCCGACGCATAACTGATAGTTAATTGTAACGTTCCGCGCCTCCTATTGACGATAGAACACTCAAATTGCGTCGAGATTCAATACATCGTTCTCCAGCCGACTTGTCTACAAGGGGATATTGCTGCCTCTGGAACCTTATGGTCCGCATCCTGTTAGTCTAGGTTTTCGAATCCGACGCAAAACTGATAGTTAATTGTAACCTTCATGGCCTCCTAATGAGGTTGGAACACCCAAATTGCGACGAGATTCAATACATCGTCCTCCAGCTGACTTGTCACCAAGGGGATATTGCTGCATCGGGCACATATCGTCGTTCTCCTGTGAGCCTAGATTTCAGAATCCGACTCGAAACTGATAGTTAATTGTAACGTTTAGGGCCTCCTAATGACGATGAAAAACTCAAATTGCGTCGAGATTCAATACATCGGCCTCCAGCCGACTTGTCTTCATGGGGATATTGCTGCCTCGGGCACCATATGGTCCGTCTCCTGTAGGTCCAGATATTCGAATCCGACGCAAAACGGACTGCTAATTGTAAGGTTCAGAGCCACCTAATGACGATAGAACACTCAAATTGCGTCGAGATTCAATACATCGTTCTCCAGCCGACTAGTCTACAAGGGGATATTGCTACCTCGGAACCTTATGGTCTGACTCCTGTTAGTCTAGATTTTCGTATCCGACGCAGAACTGATAGTTAAGTGTAACGTTCATGGCCTCCCAATGACGATGGAGCACTCAAATTGTGTCGAGATTCAATACATCGTCCTCGAGCCGACTTGTGTGCAAGGGGATATTGCTGCTTCGGGCACCTTATTCTCGTTCCTCTGTGAGTCTACATTTTCGAATCCGACGCAAAACTAATAGTTAATTGTAACGTTCAGGGCCTCCTAATGACGAAGGAACACTCAAATTTCGTCGAAATTCAATACATCGTCCTCCAGCCGACTTGTCTCCAAGGGAATATTGCTGCCTCGGGCACATATCGTCGTTCTCCTGTGAGCCTAGATTTTAGAATCCGGCGCGAAACTGATAGTTAATTGTAACGCTCAGGGCCTCCTAACGACGATGGAACACTCAAATTGCGTCGAGATTCAATACATCGTCCTCCAGCCGACTTGTCTTCAAGGGGATTATGCTGCCTCGGGCACCATATGGTCCGTCTCCTGTAGGTCCAGATATTCGAATCCGACGCAAAACGGACTGCTAATTGTAACGTTCAGAGCCTCCTAATGACGATGGAACACTCAAATTGCATCAAGATTTACTACATCGTCCTTCAGCCGACTTGTGTCCAAGCGTCCATTGCTGCCTCGGGCACCTTATAGTCGTTCTCCTGTGAGTATCTATTTTCCATTCCGACACATAACTGATAGTTAATTGTAACGTTCAGGGCCTCCTAATGACGATGGAACACTCAAATTGCGTGGAGATTCAATACATCGTCCTCCAGCCGACTTGTCTCCATGGGTCTACTGCTGCCTCAGTCACCTTATCTTCGTTCTCCTGTGAGTCCAGATATTCGAATCCGACGCAAAACGGACTGCTAACTGTAACGTTCAGAGCCTCCTAATGACGATGGAACACTCAAATTGCGTCGCGATTCAATACATCGTCCTCCAGCCGACTTGTCCCCAAGGGTCAATTGCTGCCTTTGGCACCTAATGGTCTTGCTCCTGTGAGTCTAGATTTTCGAATCCAACGCAAAACTGATATTTAAATGTAACGTTCAGTGCCTCCTAATGACGATGGAACCCTCAAATTGCGTCGAGATTCAATACATCGTCCTCCAGCTACTTGTCTACAAGGGGATATTGCTGCCTCGGGCACCATATGGTCCGTCTCCTGTGAGTCTAGATTTTCGAATCCGACGCAAAACTTGTAGTTAATTGTATCGTTCGGGGCCTCCTAATGACGATGGAACACTCAAATTGCGTCGAGATCCAATACATCGACCTCTCGTCGACTTGTCTCCAACGGGATATTGCTGCCTCGGGCACCATGTGGTCCGTCACCTTTGAGTCCAGATCTTCGAATCCGACGCAAAAGTTATGGTTAATTGTAACGTTCAGGGCCTCCTAATGACGAAGGAACACTCAAATTGCGTCGAGATTCAATACATCGTCCTCCAGCCGACTTGTCTCCAAGGGACTAATGCTGCCTCGGGCACCTTATGGTCGTTGTCCTGTGAGTCTATATTTTCAAATCCGACGCATAACTGATAGTTAATTGTAACGTTCATGGCCTCCTAATGACGATGGAACACTCAAATTGCGTCGAGATTCAATACGTCGTCCTCCAGCCGACTTGTCTCCAAGGGGAAATTGCTGCCTCGGGCACCTTATGGTCCGTCTCCTGTGAGTCTGGATTTTCGAATCCGACGCAAAACTTGTAGTTAAATGTATCGTTGAGAGCCTCCTAATGACGATGGTACACTCAAATTGCGTCGAGATCCAATACATCGACCTCCCGCCGACTTGTCTAAAACGGGATATTGCTGCCTCGGGCACCATGTGGTCCTCTCCTGTGAGTCTAGATGAGTCTAGATTTTCGATTCCGACGCGAAACTGATAGATAATTGTAACGTTGAGGGCCTCCTAATGTCGATGGAACACTCAAATTGCATCGAAATTCAATTCATCGTCCTCCAGCCGACTTGTCTCCATGGGTCTTTTGCTACCTCGCTCACCCTATGGTCTTTCTCCTGTGAGTCTAGATTTTCGAATCCGACGCAAAACAGATGGTTAATTGTAACGTTCATGGCCTCCTAATGACGATGGAACACTCAATTTGCGTCAAGATTCAATACGTCGTCTTCCAGCCGACTTGTCTCCAAGGGGATATTGCTGCCTCGGGCACCATGTGGTCCCTCTCCTGTGAGTCTAGATTTTCGATTCCGACGCAAAACTGATAGATAATTGTAACGTTGAGGGCCCCCTAATGTCGATGGAACTCTCAAATTGCATCGAAAATCAATTCATCGTCTTCCTGCCGACTTGTCTCCATGGGTCTTTTGCTACCTCGCTCACCCTATGGTCGTTCTCCTGTGAGTCTAGATTTTCGAATCCGACGCAAAAGTGATGGTTAATTTAACGTCCGTGGCCTCCTAATAACGATGGGACACTCAAATATCGTCGTGATTCAATTCATCGTCCTCCAGCCGACTTGTCTCCAAGGATCTATTGCTGCCTCGGGCACCTTATGGTCGTTCTCCTGTGAGTCTACATTTTCGGATCCGACGCATAACTGATAGTTAATTGTAACGTTCCGCGCCTCCTAATGACGATAGAACACTCAAATTGCGTCGAGATTCAATACATCGTTCTCCAGCCGACTTGTCTACAAGGGGATATTGCTGCCTCTGGAACCTTATGGTCCGCATCCTGTTAGTCTAGGTTTTCGAATCCGACGCAAAACTGATAGTTAATTGTAACCTTCATGGCCTCCTAATGAGGTTGGAACACCCAAATTGCGACGAGATTCAATACATCGTCCTCCAGCTGACTTGTCACCAAGGGGATATTGCTGCATCGGGCACATATCGTCGTTCTCCTGTGAGCCTAGATTTCAGAATCCGACTCGAAACTGATAGTTAATTGTAACGTTTAGGGCCTCCTAATGACGATGAAAAACTCAAATTGCGTCGAGATTCAATACATCGGCCTCCAGCCGACTTGTCTTCATGGGGATATTGCTGCCTCGGGCACCATATGGTCCGTCTCCTGTAGGTCCAGATATTCAAATCCGACGCAAAACGGACTGCTAATTGTAAGGTTCAGAGCCACCTAATGACGATCGAACACTCAAATTGCATCAAGATTCAATACATCGTCATTCGGAAGACTTGTCTTCAACAGTCTATTGCTGCCTCGGGCACCTTATGGTCGTTCTCCTCTGAGTCTAAATTTTCGAATCCGACGCAAAACTGATAGTTAATTGTAACGTTCAGGGCCTCCTAATGACGATAGAACACTCAAATTGCGTCGAGATTCAATACATGGTCCTCCTGCCGACTTGTCTGCAAGGGGTTATTCCTGCCTCGGGCACCTTATGGTCGTCGTCCTGTGAGTCTAGATTTTCGAATCCGACGCATAACTGATAGTTAATTGTGACGTTCAGCGCATTTTAATGATGATAGAACACTCAAATTGCGTCGAGATTCAATACGTCGTCCTCCAGACGACTTGTCTCCAAGGGGAAATTGCTGCCTCGGGCACCATATGGTCCGTCTCCAGTGAGTCAAGATTTTCGAATCCGTCGCAAAACCTGTAGTTAATTGTAACGTTCAGGGCCTCCTAATGACGATGGAACACTGAAATAGCGTCGAGATTCAATACAACGTCCTTCAGCCGACTTGTCTTCAAGCGTCCATTGCTGCCTCCGGCACCTTATGGTCGTTCTCCTGTGAGTCTATATTTTCGATTCCGACACATAACTGATAGTTAATTGTAACGTTGAGGGCATCCTAATGACGATGGAACACTCATATTGCGTCGAGACTCAATACGTCGTCGTCCAGCCGACTTGTCTCCAAGGGGATATTGAAGCCTGGGGCACCATGTGGTCCGTCTCCTGTGAGTGCAGATTATCGAATCCGACGCAAAAAAGATAGTTAATTGTAACGTTCAGGGCCTCCTAATGACGATGGAACACTCAAATTGCGTCGAGATTCAATACATCGTCCTCCAGCCGACTTGTCTCCAAGGGGATATTGCTGCCTCGGGCACATATGGTCGTTCTCCTGTGAGTCTAGATCTTCCAATCCGACGCGAAACTGATAGTTAATTGTAACGTTCAGGGCCTCCTATTGACGATGGAACACTCAAATTGCGTCGAGATTCAATACTTCGTCCTCCAGCCGACATGTCTCCAAGGGGATATTGCTCGCTCAAGCACCATATTGGTCCATCTACTGTGAGTAGATTTTCGAATCCGACGCAAAACTTGTAGTTAATTGTAACGCTCAGGGCCTCCTAATGACGATGGAACACTCAAATTGCGTCGAGATCCAATACATCGTCCTCCCCCCGACTTGTCTCCAACGGGATATTGCTGCCTCGGGCACCATGTTGTCCGCCTCCTGTTAGTCTAGATTTTCGAATGCGACGCAAAACTGATGGTTAATTGTAACGATCATGGCCTCCTAATGACGATGGAACACTCAAATTGCGACAAGATTCAATACATCGTCCTCCAGCCGACTTGTCCCCATGGGTCTACTGCTACCTCGGTCACCTTATCTTCGTTCTCCTGTGAGTCCAGATATTCGAATCCGACGCAAAACGGACTGCTAATTGTAACGTTCAGAGCCTCCTAATGATGATGGAACACTCAAATTGCGTCGCGATTCAATACATCGTCCTCCAGCCGACATGTCTCCAAGGGGATTTTGCTCGCTCAAGCACCATGTTGGTCCATCTACTGTGAGTAGATTTTCGAATCCGACGCAAAACTTGTAGTTAATTGTAATGCTCAGGGCCTCCTAATGACGATGGAACACTCAAATTGCGTCGAAATTCAATTCATCGTCCTCCAGCCGACTTGTCTCCATGGGTCTTTTGCTACCTCGCTCACCTTATAGTCGTTCTCCTGTGAGTCTTGATTTTCGAATTGACGCAAAACTGATGGTTAATTGTAACGTTCAGGGCCTGCTAATAACGATGGAAAACTCAAATTGCGTCGAGATTGAATACATCGTCCTCAAGCCGACTTGTCTCCAAGGGGATATTGCTGCCAAGGGCACCATATGGTCCGTCTCCTGTAGGTCCAGCTATTCGAATCCGACGCAAAACAACTTGCTAATTGTAACGTTCAGATCCTCCTAATGACGATGGAACACTCAAATTGCATCAAGATTCAATACGTCGTCATTCAGAAGACTTGTCTCCAACAGTCTATTGCTGCCTCGGGCACCTAATGCTCTAAATTTTCGAATCCGACGCAAAACTGATAGTTAATTGTAACGTTCAGGGCCTCCTAATGACGATGGAACACTGAAATAGCGTCGAGATTCAATACATCGTCCTTCAGCCGACTTGTCTCCAAGCGTCCATTGCTGCCTCGGGCACCTTATGGTCGTTCTCCTGTGAGTCTATATTTTCGATTCCGACACATAACTGATAGTTAATTGTAACGTTCTGGGCCTCCTAATGACGATGGAACACTCAAACTGCGTCGCGATTCAATACATCGTCCTCCAGCCGACTTGTCTTTAAGGGGATATTTCTGCCTCGGGCACCATACGGTCCGTCTCCTGTAGGTCCAGATATTCGAATCCGACGCAAAACGGACTGCTAATTGTAACGTTCAGAGCCTCCTAATGATGATGGAACACTCATATCGCGTCGAGATTCAATACATCGTCCTCCAGCCTACTTGTCTCCAAGGGGATATTGCTGCCTTGGGCACCACATAGTCCTTCTCCTGTGAGTCTAGAATTCCGAATCCGACACAAAACTGATAGTTAATTGTAAAATTCAGGACCTCCTAATGACGATGGAACACTCAAATTGCGTCGCGATTCAATACATCGTCCTCCAGCCGACTTGTCTCTAAGGGTCAATTGCTGCCTTTCGCACCTAATGGTCTTGCTCCTGTGAGTCTAGATCTTCGAATCCGACGCAAAACTGATATTTAATTGTAACTTTCAGTGCCTCCTAATGACGATGGAACACTCAAATTGCGTCGAGATTCAATACATCGTCCTCCAGCCACTTGTCTCCAAGGATATTGCTGCCTCTGGCACCATATAGTCCGTCTCCTGTGAGTCTAGATTTTCGAATCCGACGCAAAACTTGTAGTTAATTGTATCGATCAGGGCCTCCTAATGACGATGGAACACTCAAATTGCGTCGAGATCCAATACATCGACCTCCCGTCGACTTGTCTCCAACGGAATATTGCTGCCTCGGGCACCATGTGGTCCCTCTCCTGTGAGTCTACATTTTCGAATCCGACGCAAAACTGATAGATAATTGTAACGTTCAGGGCGTCCTAATGACGATGGAACACTCAAATTGCGTCGAGATTCAATACATCGTCCTCAAGCCGACTTGTCTCCAAGGGGATATTGCTGCCTCGAGCACCATATGGTCTGTCTCCTGTAGGTCCAGCTATTCGAATCCAACGCAAAACAGACGTCTAATTGTAACGTTCAGATCCTCCTAATGACGATGGAACACTCAAATTGCATCAAGATCCAATTCGTCGTCATTCAGAAGACTTGTCTCCAACAGTCAATAGCTACCTCGGGCACGTTATGGTCTAAATTTTCGAATTCGACGCAAAACTGATAGTTAATTGTAACGTTCAGGGTCTCCTAATGACGATGGAACACTGAAATAGCGTCGAGATGCAATACATCGTCCTCCAGCCGACTTGTCTCCAAGGGGATATTGCTGCCTCGGGCACCATATGGTCCAACTCCTATGAGTCTAGATTTTCGAATCCGACGCAAAACTTGTAGTTAATTGTAACGTTCAGGGCCTCCTAATAACGATGGAACACTCAAATTGCGTCGAGATTCAATATGTCGTCCTCCAGACGACTTGTCTACAAGGGGATCTTGCATTCTCGGGCAGCTGACGTCCGCCTCCTGTGAGTCTAGATTTTCCAATCCGACGCAAAACTGATGGTTAATTGTAACGATCATGGCCTCCTAATGACGATGGAACACTCAAATTGGACTCGATTCAATACATCGTCCTCCAGCCGACTTGTCTCCAAGGGGATATTGCTGACTCAGGCACATATCGTCGTTCTCCTGTGAGCCTAGATTTTCGAATCCGACGCGAAACTGATAGTTAATTGAAATGTTCAAGACCTCCTAATGACGATGGAACACTCAAATTCCGTCAAGATCCAATACATCGACCTCCCGTCGACTTGTCTCCAACGGGATATTACTGCCTCGGGCACTATATGGCTCGTCTCCTGTTGGTCCAGATATTCGAATCCGACGCAAAACGGACTGCTAATTGTAACGTTCAGAGCCTCCTAATGACGATGGAACACTCAAATTGCATCAAGATTCAATACATCGTCATTCAGAAGACTTGTCTCCAACAGTCTATTGCTGCCTCGGGCACCTTATGGTCGTTCTCCTCTGAGTCTAAATTTTCGAATCCGATGCAAAACTGATGGTTAATTTTAACGTTCAGGGCCTCGTAATGACGATGGAAAGCTGAAATAGCGTCGAGATTCAATACACCGTCCTTCAGCCGACTTGTCTCCCAGCGTCCATTGCTGCCTCGGGCACCTTATGGTCGTTCTGCTGTGAGTATAAATTTTCGAATCCGACACACAACTGATAGTTATTTGTAACGTTCAGGGCCTTGTAATGACGATGGAACACTCAAATTGCGTCGAGATTCAATACATCGTCCTCCAGCCGACTTGTCTCCAAGGGTCAAATGCTGCCTCGGGCACCTTATGGTCGATCTCTTGTAAGTCTAAATTTTCGAATCCGACGCAAAACTGATAGTCAATTGTAACGTTCAGGACCTCCTAATGACGATGGAACACTTAAATTGCGTCGCGATTCAATACATCGTCCTCCAGCCGACTTGTCTCCATGGGTCTACTGCTACCTCGGTCACCTTATCTTCGTTCTTCTGTGAGTCCAGACATCCGATTCCGACGCAAAACGGACTGCTAATTGTAACGTTCAGAGCCTCTTAATGATGATGGAACACTCAAATTGCGTCGAGATTCAATACATCGTCCTCCAGCCGACTTGTCTCCAAGGGGATATTGCTGCCTTGGGCACCATATGGTCCTTCTCCTGTGAGTCTAGAATTTCGATTCCGACGCAAAACTGATAGTTAATTGTAAAGTTCAGGACCTCCTAATGACGATGGAACACTCAAATTGCGTCGCGATTCAATACATCGTCCTCCAGCCGACTTGTATCCAAGGGTCAATTGCTGCCTTTCGCACCTAATGGTCTTGCTCCTGTGAGTCTAGATCTTCGAATCCGACGCAAAACTGATATTTAATTGTAACTTTCAGTGCCTCCTAATGACGATGGAACACTCAAATTGCGTCGAGATTCAATACATCGTCCTCCAGCCACTTGTCTCCAAGGATATTGCTGCCTCTGGCACCATATGGTCTGTCTCCTGTGAGTCTAGATTTTCGAATCCGACGCAAAACTTGTAGTTAATTGTATCGATCAGGGCCTCCTAATGACGATGGAACACTCAAATTGCGTCGAGATCCAATACATCGACCTCCCGTCGACTTGTCTCCAACGGGATATTGCTGCCTCGGGCACCATGTGGTCCCTCTCCTGTGAGTCTACATTTTCGAATCCGACGCAAAACTGATAGATAATTGTAACGTTCAGGGCCTCCCAATGTCGTTGGAACACTCAAATTGCGTCGAATTTCAATTCATCGTCCTACAGCCGACTTGTCTCCATGGGTCTTTTGCTACCTCGCTCACCTTATGGTCGTTCTCCTGTGAGTCTAGATTTTCGAATCCGACGCGAAACTGATAGTTAATTGTAACGTTCAGGGCGTCCTAATGACGATGGAACACTCAAATTGCGTCGAGATTCAATACATCGTCCTCAAGCCGACTTGTCTCCAAGGGGATATTGCTGCCTCGAGCACCATATGGTCTGTCTCCTGTAGGTCCAGCTATTCGAATCCAACGCAAAACAGACGTATAATTGTAACGTTCAGATCCTCCTAATGACGATGGAACACTCAAATTGCATCAAGATTCAATTCGTCGTCATTCAGAAGACTTGTCTCCAACAGTCAATAGCTGCCTCGGGCACCTTATGGTCTAAATTTTCGAATTCGACGCAAAACTGATAGTTAATTGTAACGTTCAGGGTCTCCTAATGACGATGGAACACTGAAATAGCGTCGAGATTCAATACATCGTCCTCCAGCCGACTTGTCTCCAAGGGGATATTGCTGCCTCGGGCACCATATGGTCCAACTCCTATGAGTCTAGATTTTCGAATCCGACGCAAAACTTGTAGTTAATTGTAACGTTCAGGGCCTCCTAACAACGATGGAACACTCAAATAGCGTCGAGATTCAATACGTCGTCCTCCAGACGACTTGTCTACAAGGGGATCTTGCATTCTCGGGCAGCTGACGTCCGCCTCCTGTGAGTCTAGATATTCCAATCCGACGCAAAACTGATGGTTAATTGTAACGATCATGGCCTCCTAATGACGATGGAACACTCAAATTGGACTCGATTCAATACATCGTCCTCCAGCCGACTTGTCTCCAAGGGGATATTGCTGACTCAGGCACATATCGTCGTTCTCCTGTGAGCCTAGATTTTCGAATCCGACGCGAAACTGATAGTTAATTGTAACGTTCAGGGCGTCCTAATGACGATGGAACACTCAAATTGCGTCGAGATTCAATACATCGTCCTCAAGCCGACTTGTCTCCAAGGGGATATTGCTGCCTCGAGCACCATATGGTCTGTCTCCTGTAGGTCCAGCTATTCGAATCCAACGCAAAACAGACGTCTAATTGTAACGTTCAGATCCTCCTAATGACGATGGAACACTCAAATTGCATCAAGATTCAATTCGTCGTCATTCAGAAGACTTGTCTCCAACAGTCAATAGCTACCTCGGGCACGTTATGTTCTAAATTTTCGAATTCGACGCAAAACTGATAGTTAATTGTAACGTTCAGGGTCTCCTAATGACGATGGAACACTGAAATAGCGTCGAGATGCAATACATCGTCCTCCAGCCGACTTGTCTCCAAGGGGATATTGCTGCCTCGGGCACCATATGGTCCAACTCCTATGAGTCTAGATTTTCGAATCCGACGCAAAACTTGTAGTTAATTGTAACGTTCAGGGCCTCCTAATAACGATGGAACACTCAAATTGCGTCGAGATTCAATATGTCGTCCTCCAGACGACTTGTCTACAAGGGGATCTTGCATTCTCGGGCAGCTGACGTCCGCCTCCTGTGAGTCTAGATTTTCCAATCCGACGCAAAACTGATGGTTAATTGTAACGATCATGGCCTCCTAATGACGATGGAACACTCAAATTGGACTCGATTCAATACATCGTCCTCCAGCCGACTTGTCTCCAAGGGGATATTGCTGACTCAGGCACATATCGTCGTTCTCCTGTGAGCCTAGATTTTCGAATCCGACGCGAAACTGATAGTTAATTGAAATGTTCAAGACCTCCTAATGACGATGGAACACTCAAATTCCGTCAAGATCCAATACATCGACCTCCCGTCGACTTGTCTCCAACGGGATATTGCTGCCTCGGGCACTATATGGCTCGTCTCCTGTTGGTCCAGATATTCGAATCCGACGCAAAACGGACTGCTAATTGTAACGTTCAGAGCCTCCTAATGACGATGGAACACTCAAATTGCATCAAGATTCAATACATCGTCATTCAGAAGACTTGTCTCCAACAGTCTATTGCTGCCTCGGGCACCTTATGGTCGTTCTCCTCTGAGTCTAAATTTTCGAATCCGATGCAAAACTGATGGTTAATTTTAACGTTCAGGGCCTCGTAATGACGATGGAACGCTGAAATAGCGTCGAGATTCAATACACCGTCCTTCAGCCGACTTGTCTCCCAGCGTCCATTGCTGCCTCGGGCACCTTATGGTCGTTCTGCTGTGAGTATAAATTTTCGAATCCGACACACAACTGATAGTTATTTGTAACGTTCAGGGCCTTGTAATGACGATGGAACACTCAAATTGCGTCGAGATTCAATACATCGTCCTCCAGCCGACTTGTCTCCAAGGGTCAAATGCTGCCTCGGGCACCTTATGGTCGTTCTCTTGTAAGTCTAAATTTTCGAATCCGACGCAAAACTGATAGTTAATTGTAACGTTCAGGACCTCCTAATGACGATGGAACACTTAAATTGCGTCGCAATTCAATACATCGTCCTCCAGCCGACTTGTCTCCATGGGTCTACTGCTACCTCGGTCACCTTATCTTCGTTCTTCTGTGAGTCCAGACATCCGATTCCGACGCAAAACGGACTGCTAATTGTAACGTTCAGAGCCTCTTAATGATGATGGAACACTCAAATTGCGTCGAGATTCAATACATCGTCCTCCAGCCGACTTGTCTCCAAGGGGATATTGCTGCCTTGGGCACCATATAGTCCTTCTCCTGTGAGTCTAGAATTTCGATTCCGACGCAAAACTGATAGTTAATTGTAAAGTTCAGGACCTCCTAATGACGATGGAACACTCAAATTGCGTCGCGATTCAATACATCGTCCTCCAGCCGACTTGTATCCAAGGGTCAATTGCTGCCTTTCGCACCTAATGGTCTTGCTCCTGTGAGTCTAGATCTTCGAATCCGACGCAAAACTGATATTTAATTGTAACTTTCAGTGCCTCCTAATGACGATGGAACACTCAAATTGCGTCGAGATTCAATACATCGTCCTCCAGCCACTTGTCTCCAAGGATATTGCTGCCTCTGGCACCATATGGTCTGTCTCCTGTGAGTCTAGATTTTCGAATCCGACGCAAAACTTGTAGTTAATTGTATCGATCAGGGCCTCCTAATGACGATGGAACACTCAAATTGCGTCGAGATCCAATACATCGACCTCCCGTCGACTTGTCTCCAACGGGATATTGCTGCCTCGGGCACCATGTGGTCCCTCTCCTGTGAGTCTACATTTTCGAATCCGACGCAAAACTGATAGATAATTGTAACGTTCAGGGCCTCCCAATGTCGTTGGAACACTCAAATTGCGTCGAATTTCAATTCATCGTCCTACAGCCGACTTGTCTCCATGGGTCTTTTGCTACCTCGCTCACCTTATGGTCGTTCTCCTGTGAGTCTAGATTTTCGAATCCGACGCGAAACTGATAGTTAATTGTAACGTTCAGGGCGTCCTAATGACGATGGAACACTCAAATTGCGTCGAGATTCAATACATCGTCCTCAAGCCGACTTGTCTCCAAGGGGATATTGCTGCCTCGAGCACCATATGGTCTGTCTCCTGTAGGTCCAGCTATTCGAATCCAACGCAAAACAGACGTATAATTGTAACGTTCAGATCCTCCTAATGACGATGGAACACTCAAATTGCATCAAGATTCAATTCGTCGTCATTCAGAAGACTTGTCTCCAACAGTCAATAGCTGCCTCGGGCACCTTATGGTCTAAATTTTCGAATTCGACGCAAAACTGATAGTTAATTGTAACGTTCAGGGTCTCCTAATGACGATGGAACACTGAAATAGCGTCGAGATTCAATACATCGTCCTCCAGCCGACTTGTCTCCAAGGGGATATTGCTGCCTCGGGCACCATATGGTCCAACTCCTATGAGTCTAGATTTTCGAATCCGACGCAAAACTTGTAGTTAATTGTAACGTTCAGGGCCTCCTAATAACGATGGAACACTCAAATAGCGTCGAGATTCAATACGTCGTCCTCCAGACGACTTGTCTACAAGGGGATCTTGCATTCTCGGGCAGCTGACGTCCGCCTCCTGTGAGTCTAGATTTTCCAATCCGACGCAAAACTGATGGTTAATTGTAACGATCATGGCCTCCTAATGACGATGGAACACTCAAATTGGAATCGATTCAATACATCGTCCTCCAGCCGACTTGTCTCCAAGGGGATATTGCTGACTCAGGCACATATCGTCGTTCTCCTGTGAGCCTAGATTTTCGAATCCGACGCGAAACTGATAGTTAATTGAAATGTTCAGGACCTCCTAATGACGATGGAACACTCAAATTCCGTCAAGATCCAATACATCGACCTCCCGTCGACTTGTCTCCAACGGGATATTGCTGCCTCGGGCACTATATGGCTCGTCTCCTGTTGGTCCAGATATTCGAATCCGACGCAAAACGGACTGCTAATTGTAACGTTCAGAGCCTCCTAATGACGATGGAACACTCAAATTGCATCAAGATTCAATACATCGTCATTCAGAAGACTTGTCTCCAACAGTCTATTGCTGCCTCGGGCACCTTATGGTCGTTCTCCTCTGAGTCTAAATTTTCGAATCCGATGCAAAACTGATGGTTAATTTTAACGTTCAGGGCCTCGTAATGACGATGGAACGCTGAAATAGCGTCGAGATTCAATACACCGTCCTTCAGCCGACTTGTCTCCCAGCGTCCATTGCTGCCTCGGGCACCTTATGGTCGTTCTGCTGTGAGTATAAATTTTCGAATCCGACACACAACTGATAGTTATTTGTAACATTCAGGGCCTTGTAATGACGATGGAACACTCAAATTGCGTCGAGATTCAATACATCGTCCTCCAGCCGACTTGTCTCCAAGGGTCAAATGCTGCCTCGGGCACCTTATGGTCGTTCTCTTGTAAGTCTAAATTTTCGAATCCGACGCAAAACTGATAGTTAATTGTAACGTTCAGTACCTCCTAATGACGATGGAACACTTAAATTGCGTCGCGATTCAATACATCGTCCTCCAGCCGACTTGTCTCCATGGGTCTACTGCTACCTCGGTCACCTTATCTTCGTTCTTCTGTGAGTCCAGACATCCGAATCCGACGCAAAACGGACTGCTAATTGTAACGTTCAGAGCCTCTTAATGATGATGGAACACTCAAATTGCGTCGAGATTCAATACATCGTCCTCCAGCCGACTTGTCTCCAAGGGGATATTGCTGCCTTGGGCACCATATAGTCCTTCTCCTGTGAGTCTAGAATTTCGATTCCGACGCAAAACTGATAGTTAATTGTAAAGTTCAGGACCTCCTAATGACGATGGAACACTCAAATTGCGTCGCGATTCAATACATCGTCCTCCAGCCCACTTGTATCCAAGGGTCAATTGCTGCCTTTGGCACCTAATGGTCTTGCTCCTGTGAGTCTAGATTTTCGAATCCGACGCAAAACTGATATTTAATTGTAACGTTCAGTGCCTCGTAATGACGATGGAACACTCAAATTGCGTCGAGATTAAATACACCGTCCTCCAGCCACTTGTCTCCAAGGGGATATTGCTGCCTCTGGCACCATGTGGTCCCTCTCCTGTGAGTCTAGATTTTCGAATCCGACGCGAAACTGATAGATAATTGTAACGTTCAGGGCCTCCTAATGTCGTTGGAACACTCAAATTGCGTCGAAATTCAATTCATCGTCCTACAGCCGACTTGTCTCCATGGGTCTTTTGCTACCTCGCTCACCTTATGGTCGTTCTCCTGTGAGTCTAGATTTTCGAATCCGACGCAAAACTGATAGTTAATTGTAACGTTGAGGGCCTCCTAATGACGATGGAACACTCAAATTGCGTCGAGATTCAATACATCGTCCTCCAGCCGACTTGTCTCCAAGGGTATATTGCTGCATCGGGCACCATATGGTCCGTCTCCTGTGAGTCTACATTTTCGAATCCGACGCAAAACTTGTAGTTAATTGTAACGTTCGGGGCCTCCTAATGACGATGGAACACTCAAATTGCGTCGAGATCCAATACATCGACCTCCCGTCGACTTGTCTCCAACGGGTTATTGGTGCCTCGGACACCATGTGGTCCGTCTGCTGTGAGTCTAGATTTTTGAATGCGACGCAAAAGTGATAGTTAATTGTAACGTTCAGGGCCTCCTAATGTCGATGGAACACTCAAATTACGTCGAAATTTAATACATCGTCCTCCTGCCGACTTTTCTCCATGGGTCTATTGCTACCTCGCTCACCTTATGGTCGATCTCCTGTGTGTCCAGCTTTCGAATCCGACGCAAAACTGATGGTTAATTGTAACGTTCATGGCCTCCTAATGACGATGGAACACCCAAAATGCGTCGAGATTCAATACATCGTCCTCCAGCCGACGTGTCTCCAAGGGAATATTGCTGCCTCGGGCACATATCGTCGTTCTCCTGTGAGTCTAGATTTTCGAATCCGACGCGAAACTCATAGTTAATTGTATCGTTCAGGGCCTCCTAAAGATGATGGAACACTCAAATTGTGTCGCGATTCAATACATCGACGTCCAGCCGATTTGTCTCCAAGGGTCAATTGCTGCCTTTGGCACCTACTGGTCTTGCTCCTGTGAGTCTAGATTTTCGAATCCGACGCAAAACTGATATTTAATTGTAACGTTCAGTGCCTCCAAATGACGATGGAACACTCAAATTGCGTCGAGATTCAATACATCGTCCTCCAGCAGACTTGTCTGCAAGGGGATATAGCTGCCTCGGGCACCATATGGTCCGTCTCTCGTGAGTCTAGATTTTCGAATCCGACGCATAACTTGTAGTTAATTGTAACGTTCAGGGCCTCCTAATGACGATGGAACACTCATTTTGCGTCGAGATTCAGTACATCGTCCTCCAGCCGACGTGTCTCCAAGGGTCTATTGCTGCCTCGGGCACCTTATAGTCGTTGTCCTGTGAGTCTAGATTTTCGAATCCGACGCATAACTGATAGTTAATTGTAACGTTCAGCGCCTCCTAATCATGATAGAACACTCAATTTGCGTCGAGATTCAATACGTCGTCCTCCAGACGACTTGTCTACAAGGGGATCTTGCTTTCTCGGGCAGCTTAAGGTCCCTCTCCTGTGAGTCTAGATTTTCGAATCCGACGCGAAACTGATAGATAAATGTAACGTTCGGGGCCTCCAGATGTCGATGGAACACTCAAATTGCGTCGAAAATCAATACATCGTCCTCCAGCCGACTTTTCTCCATGGGTCTATTGTTACCTCGCTCACCTTATGGTCGTTCTCCTGTGAGTCTAGATTTTGGTTCCGACGCAAAACTGATGGTTAATTGTAACGTTCATGGCCTCCTTATGACGATGGAACACTCAAATTGAGTTGAGATTCAATACATCGTCCTCCAGCCGACTTGTCTCCAAGGGGATATTGCTGCCTCGGGCACATATCGTCGTTCTCTGTGAGCCTAGATTTTCGAATCCGACGCGAAACTCATAGTTAATTGCAACGCTCAAGGCCTCCTAGAGACGATGGAACACTCAAATTGCGTCGAGATTCAATACATCGTCCTCAAGCCGACTTGTCTCCAAGGGGATATTGCTGCCTCGGGCACCATATGGTCCGTCTCCTGTAGGTCCAGATATTCCAATCCGACGCAAAACGGACTGCTAATTGTAACGTTCAGAGCCTCCTAATGACGATGGAACACTCAAATTGCGTCGAGATTCAATACATCGTCCTCCAGCCGACTAGTCTCCAAAGGGTTATTGCTGTCTCGGGCACCTTATGCTCCGTCTCCTGTGAGTCTAGATTTTCGAATCCGACGCAAAACTGATGGTTAATTGTAACGTTCAGGGCCTCCTAATGACGATGGAACACTCAAATTGCGTCGCGATTCAAAACATCGTCCTCCAGCCGACTTGCCTCCAAGGGTCAATTGCTGCCTTTGGCACCTAATGGTCCTTCTCCTGTGAGTCTACATTTTCGAATCCGACGCAAAATTGGTGGTTAATTGTAACGTTCAGGGCCCCCTAATGACGATGGAACACTCCAATTGCGTCGCGATTCAATACATCGTCATCCAGCCGAATTGTCTCCAAGGGTCAATTGCTGCCTTTGGCACCTATGGTCTTGCTCCTGTGATTCTAGATTTTCGAATCCGACGCAAAACTGACATTTAATTGTAACGTTCAGGGCCTCCTAATGACGATGGAACACTCAAATTGCGTCGAGATTGAATACATCGTCCTCCAGCCGACTTGTCTCCAAGGGGATATTGCTGCCTCGGGCACCATATGGTCCGTCTCCTGTGAGTCTAGATTTTCGAATCCAACGCAAAACTTGTAGTTAATTGTAACGTTCGGGGCCTCCTAATGACGATGGAACACCCAAATTGCGTCGAGATCCAATACATCGACCTCCCGTCGACTTGTCTCCAACGGGATATTGTTGCCTCGGGCACCATGTGGTCCGTCTCCTGTGAGTCTAGATTTTCGAATCCGACGCAAAAGTGATAGTTAATTGTAACGTTCAGGGCCTCCCAATGTCGATGGAACACTCAAATTGCGTCGAAATTCAATACATCGTCCTCCAGACGACTTGTGTCCATGGGTCTATTGCTACCTCGCTCACCTTATGGTCGTTCTCCTGTGAGTCTAGATTTTCGAATCCGACGCAAAACTGATTGTTAATTGTAACGTTCATGGCCTCCTAATGACGATGGAACACTCAAATTGCGTCGAGATTCAATTCATCGTCCTCCAGCCGACTTGTCTGCAAGGGGATATTGCTGCCTCGGGCATATATCGTCGTTCTCCTGTGAGTCTAGATTTTCGAATCCGACGCGAAACGCATAGTTAATTGTAACGTTCATGGCCTCCTAATGACGATGGAACACTCAAATTGCGTCGCGATTCAATACATCGTCCTCCAGCCGACTTGTCTCCAAGGGTCAATTGCTGCCTTTGGCACCTAATGGTCCTTCTCCTGTGAGTCTACATTTTCGAATCCGACGCAAAATTGGTGGTTAATTGTAACGTACAGTGCCCCCTAATGGCGATGGAACACTCAAATTGCGTCGAGATTTAATACTTCGTCCTCCAGCCACTTGTCTCCAAGGGGATATTGCTGCCTCTGGCACCATATGGTCCGTCTCCTGTGAGTCTAGATTTTTGAATCCGACCCGACACTGATAGTTAATTGTAACGTTGAGGGCCTCCTAATGACGATGGAACACTCAAATTGCGTCGAGATTCAAACATCGTCCTCCAGCCGACTTGTCTCCATGGGTCTACTGCTACCTCGGTCACCTTATCTTCGTTCTTCTGTGAGTCCAGACATTCGAATCCGACGCAAAACGGACTGCTAATTGTAACGTCAGAGCCTCTTAATGATGATGGAACACTCAAATTGCGTCGAGATTCAATAGATCGTCCTCCAACCGACTTGTCTCCAAGGGCATATTGCTGCCTTGGGCACCATATAGTCCTTCTCCTGTGAGTCTAGAATTTCGAATCCGACGCAAAACTGATAGTTAATTTTAACGTTCAGGACCTCCTAATGACGATGGAACACTCAAATTGCGTCGAGATTCAATACATCGTAATCCAACCTACTTGTCTCCAAAGGGATATTGCTGTCTCGGGCATCTTATGCTCCGTCTCCTGTGAGTGTAGATTTTCGAATCCGACGCAAATCTGATGGTTAATTGTAACGTTCACGGCCTCCTAATGACGATGGAACACTCAAATTGCGTCGCGATTCAATACATCGTCCTCCAGCCGGCTTGTCTCCAAGGGACAGTTGCTGCCTTTGGCACCTAATGTTCTTGCTCCTGTGAGTCTAGATTTTCGAATCCGACGCAAAACTGATATTTAATTGTAACTTTCAGGGCGTCCTAATGACGATGGAACACTCAAATTGCGACAAGATTCAATACATCGTCCTCCAGCCGACTTGTCTTCAAGGGGATATTGCTGCCTCGGGCAAAATATGGTCCGTCTCCTGTAGGTCCAGATATTCGAATCCGACGCAAAACGGACTGCTAATTGTAATGTTCAGAGCCTACTAATGACGATGGAACTCTCAAATTGCATCAAGATTCAATACATCGTCATTCAGAAGACTTGTCTCCAACAGTCTATTGCTGCCTCGGGCACCTTATGGTCGTTCTCCTCTGAGTCTAAATTTTCGAATCCGACGCAAAACTGATGGTTAATTTTAACGTTCAGGGCCTCCTAATGACGATGGAATACTGAAATTGCGTCGAGATTCAATACATCGTCCTTCAGCCGACTTGTCTCCAAGCGTCCATTGCTGCCTCGGGCACCTTATGGTCGTTCTACTGTGAGTATAAATTTTCGAGTCCGACACACAACTGATAGTTATTTGTAACGTTCAGGGCCTCCTAATGACGATGGAACACACAAATTGCGCCGAGATTCAATACATCGTCCTCCAGCCGACTTGTCTCCAAGGGGATATTGCTGCATCGGGCACCATATGGTCCGTCTCCTGTGAGTCTACATTTTCGAATCCGACGCAAAACTTGTAGTTAATTGTAACGTTCGGGGCCTCCTAATGACGATGGAACACTCAAATTGCGTCGAGATCCAATACATCGACCTCTCGTCGACTTGTCTCCAACGGGTTATTGGTGCCTCGGGCACCATGTGGTCCGTCTGCTGTGAGTCTAGATTTTTGAATGCGACGCAAAAGTGATAGTTAATTGTAACGTTCAGGGCTTCCTAATGTCGATGGAACACTCAAATTACGTCGAAATTTAATACATCGTCCTCCTGCCGACTTTTCTCCATGGGTCTATTGCTACCTCGCTCACCTTATGGTCGATCTCCTGTGTGTCCAGCTTTCGAATCCGACGCAAAACTGATGGTTAATTGTAACGTTAATGGCCTCCTAATGACGATGGAACACCCAAAATACGTCGAGATTCAATACATCGTCCTCCAGCCGACGTGTCTCCAAGGGGATATTGCTGCCTCGGGCACATATCGTCGTTCTCTGTGAGCCTAGATTTTCGAATCCGACGCGAAACTCATAGTTAATTGCAACGCTCAAGGCCTCCTAGAGACGATGGAACACTCAAATTGCGTCGAAATTCAATACATCGTCCTCAAGCCGACTTGTCTCCAAGGGGATATTGCTGCCTCGGGCACCATATGGTCCGTCTCCTGTAGGTACAGATATTCCAATCCGACGCAAAACGGACTGCTAATTGTAACGTTCAGAGCCTCCTAATGACGATGGAACACTCAAATTGCATCAAGATTCAATACATCGTCATTCAGAAGACTTGTCTCCAACAGTCTATTGCTGCCTCGGGCACCTTATGGTCGTTCAGATCTGAGTCTAAATTTTCGAATCCGACGCAAAACTGATAGTTAATTGTAACGTTCAGGGCCTCCTAATGACGATGGAACACTGAAATAGCGTCGAGATTCAATACAGTCGAACTGTCTCCATGGGTCTACTGCTACCTCGGTCAGCTTATCTTCGTTCTCCGGTGAGTCCAGATATTCGAATCCGACGCAAAACGGACTGCTAATTATAACGTTCAGAGCCTCCTAATGACCATAGAACACTCAAATTGCGTTGAGATTCAATACGTCGTCCTCTAGAAGACATGTCTACAAGGGGATATTGCTGCCTCGGGCACCTTATGGTCTGCCTCCTATGAGTCTAGATATTTGAATCCGACGCAAAACTGATAGTTAATTCTAACGTTCAGGACCTCCTAATGACGATGGAACACTCAAATTGCGTCGAAATTCAATACATCGTCCTCCAGCCGACTTGTGTCCATGGGTCTTTTGCTACCTCGCTCACCTTATGGTCGTTCTCCTGTGAGTCTAGATTTTCGAATCCGACGCAAACCTGATTGTTAATTGTAACGTTCATGGCCTCCTAATGACGATGGAACACTCAAATTGCGTCGAGATTCAATACATCGTCCTCCAGCCGACTTGTCTCCAAGGGGATATTGCTGCCTCGGGCATATATCGTCGTTCTCCTGTGAGTCTAGATTTTCGAATCCGACGCGAAACGCATAGTTAATTGTAACGTTCCATGCCTCCTAATGACGATGGAACACTCAAATTGCGTCGCGATTCAATACATCGTCCTCCAGCCGACTTGTCTCCAAGGGTCAATTGCTGCCTTTGGCACCTAATGGTCCTTCTCCTGTGAGTCTACATTTTCGAATCCGACGCAAAATTGGTGGTTAATTGTAACGTTCAGTGCCCCCTAATGACGATGGAACACTCCAATTGCGTCGCGATTCAATACATCGTCCTCCAGCCGAATTGTCTCCAAGGGTCAATTGCTGCCTTTGGCACCTAATGGTCTTGCTCCTGTGATTCTAGATTTTCGAATCCGACGCAAAACTGACATTTAATTGTAACGTTCAGGGCCTCCTAATGACGATGGAACACTCAAATTGCGTCGAGATTGAATACATCGTCCTCCAGCCGACTTGTCTCCAAGGGGATATTGCTGCCTCGGGCACCATATGGTCCGTCTCCTGTGAGTCTAGATTTTCGAATCCGACGCAAAACTTGTAGTTAATTGTAACGTTCGGGGCCTGCTAATGACGATGGAACACCCAAATTGCGTCGAGATCCAATACATCGACCTCCCGTCGACTTGTCTCCAACGGGATTTTGTTGCCTCGGGCACAATGTGGTCCGTCTCCTGTGAGTCTAGATTTTCGAATCCGACGCAAAAGTGATAGTTAATTGTAACGTTCAGGGCCTCCCAATGTCGATGGAACACTCAAATTGCGTCGAAATTCAATACATCGTCCTCCAGCCGACTTGTGTCCATGGGTCTATTGCTACCTCGCTCACCTTATGGTCGTTCTCCTGTGAGTCTAGATTTTCGAATCCGACGCGAAACTGATTGTTAATTGTAACGTTCATGGCCTCCTAATGACGATGGAACACTCAAATTGCGTCGAGATTCAATACATCGTCCTCCAGCCGACTTGTCTCCAAGGGGATATTGCTGCCTCGGGCATATATCGTCGTTCTCCTGTGAGTCTAGATTTTCGAATCCGACGCGAAACGCATAGTTAATTGTAACGTTCCGGGCCTCCTAATGGCGATAGAACACTCAAATTGCGTCGAGATACAGTATGTAGTCCTGCAGCCTACTTGGCTCCAAGGGGATATTGCTGCCTCGGGCACCTTATGGTCCGTCTCCAGTAGTTATAGATATTCGAATCCGCCGCAATACCTCAAGTTAATTGTAACGTTCATGGCCTAATAATTACGGTGGAATACTCAAATTACGTCGACATTAAATACATCGTCCACCCGCCGACTTGTCTCCAATGGGATATTGCTGCCTCGGGCACCATGTGGTCTGTCTCCTGTGAGTCCAGATTTCCGAATCCGACGCGAAACTGATAGTTAATTGTAATGTTCAGGGCCTCCTAATGACGACGGAACACTCAAATTGCGTCCAGATTCAATACATCGTCCTCCATCCGACTTGTCTACATGGGTCTACTGCTACCTCGGTCACCTTATGGTCGTTCTCCTGTGAGTCCAGATATTCGAATCCGACGCAAAACGGACTGCTAATTGAACGTTCAGAGCCTCTTAATGATGATGGAACACTCTAATTGCGTCGAGGTTCAATACATCGTCCTCCAGTCGACTTGTCACCAAGGGGATATTGCTGCTTCGGGCACCATATGGTCCGTCTCCAGTAGTTATAGATATTCGAATCCGACGCAAAACGGACTGCCATTTGTAACGTTCAGAGCCTCCTAATGACGATGGAACACTCAAATTGCATCAAGATTCAATACATCGTCATTCAGCCGACTTGTCTCCAACGTTCTATTGCTGCCTCGGGCTCCTTATGGTCATTCTCCTCTGAGTCTACATTTTCGAATCCGACGCAAAACTGATAGTTAATTGTAACGTTCAGGGCCTCCTAATGACGATGGAACACTGAAATAGCGTCGAAATTCAATACATTGTCCTTCAGCCAACCTGTCTCCAAGCGTCCATTGCTGCCTCGGGCACCTTGTGGTCGTTCTCCTGTGAGTCTACATTTTCGATTCCGACACATAACAGATAGTTAGATGTAACGTAAAGGGCCTCCTAATGACGATGGAACACTCAAATTGCGTCTAGATTCATTACATCGTCCTACAGCCGACTTGTCTCCATGGGTCTACAGCTACCTCGTTCACCTTATCTTCGTTCTCCTGAGAGTCCAGATATTCGAATCCGACGCAAAACGGACTGCTAATTCTAACGTTCAGAGCCTCCTAATGATGATGGAACACTCTAATTGCGTCGAGATTCAATACATCGTCCTCCAGCCGACTTGTCTCCAAGTGGATATTGCTGCCTTGGGCACCATATAGTCATTCTCCTGTGACTCTAGAATTTCCAATCCGACGCAAAACTGATAGTTAATTGTAACGTTCAGGACCTCCTAATGACGATGGAACACTCAAATTGAGTTGAGATTCAATACATCGTCCTCCAGCCGACATGTCTTAAAAGGGTTATTGCTGTCTCGGGCACCTTATGCTCCGACAACTGTGAGTCTAGATTTTCGAAGCCGACGCAAAGCTGATGGTTAATTGTAATGTTCAGGGCCTCCTAATGACGATGGAACTCTCAAATTGCGTCGCGATCTCTATACATCGTGCTCCAGCCGACTTGTCTATTTGGGTCTACTGCTACCTCGGTCACCTTATGGTCGTTCTCCTGTGAGTCCAGATATTCGAATCCGACGCAAAACAGACTGCTAATTGTAACGTTCAGAGCCTCTTAATGATGATGGAACACTCTAATTGCGTCGAGACTCAATACATCGTCCTCCAGCCGACTTGTCTCCTATGGGATATTACTGCCTCGGGCACCATATAGTCCTTCTCCTGTGAGTCTGGAATTTCGAAACCAACGCAAAACTGATGGTTAATTGTAACGTTCAGGGCCTCCTAACGACGAGGGAACACTCAAATTGTGTCGCGATTCAATACAACGTCCTCCAGCCGACTTGTCTCCAAGGGTCAATTGCTGCCTCGTGCACCTTATGGTCCGCATCCTGTGAGTCTAGATTTTCGAATCCGACGCAAAACAGTAGGTTAATTGTAACGTTCATGGCCTCCTAATGACGATGGAACACTCAAATTGCATCAAGATTTAATACATCGTCACTCAGCCGACTTGTCTCCAACGGTCTATTGCTGCCTCGGGCACCTTATGGTCGTTCTCCGCTGAGTCTACATTTTCGAATCCGACGCAAAACTGATAGTTAATTGTAACGTTCAGGGCCTCCTATTGACGATGGAACACTGAAATAGCGTCGAAATTCAATACATCGTCCTTTAGCCGACTTGCCTCCAAGCGTCCATTGCTGCCTCGGGCACCTTATGGTCGTTCTCCTGTGAGTCTACATTTTCGATTCCGACACATAACTGATTGTTAGTTGTAACGTTCAGGGCCTCCTAATGGCGATGGAACACTCAAATTGCGTCGAGATTCAATACGTCGTCCTCCAGCCGATTTGTCTACAAGGGGATATTGCTGCTTCGGGCAGCTTATGGTCCGCTTCCTGTGAGTCTAGATTTTCGGATCCGACGCATAAGTGATAGTTAATTGTAACGTTCAGCGCATCCTAATGACGATAGAACACTCAAATTGCGTCGAGATTCAATACATCGTCCTCCAGCCGACTTGTCTCCATGGGTCTACTGCTACCTCGTTCACCTTATCTTCGTTCTCCTGAGAGTCCAGATATTCGAATCCGACGCAAAACGGACTGCTAATTCTAATGTTCAGAACCTCCTAATGATGATGGAACACTCTAATTGCGTCGTGATTCAATACATCATCCTCCAGCCGACTTGTCTCCAAGGGGATATTGCTGCCTCATGCACGATATAGTCATTCTCCTGTGAGTCTAGAATTTCCAATCCGACGCAAAACTGATAGTTAATTGTAACGTTCAGGACCTCCTAATGACGATGGAACACTCAAATTGAGTTGAGATTCAATACATCGTCCTCCAGCCGACTTGTCTTAAAAGGGTTATTGCTGTCTCGGGCACCTTATGCTCCGTCAACTGTGAGTCTAGATTTTCGAATCCGACGGAAAGCTGATGGTTAATTGCAATGTTCAGGGCCTCCTAATGACGATGGAACTGTCAAATTGCGTCGCGATCTCAATACATCGACCTCCAGCCGACTTGTCTACATGGGTCTACTGCTACCTCGGTCACCTTATGGTCGTTCTCCTGTGAGTCTAGATTTTCGAATCCGACGCAAAACAGTAGGTTAATGGTAACGTTCATGGCCTCCTAATGACGATGGAACACTCAAATTTCATCAAGATTTAATACATCGTCATTCAGCCGACTTGTCTCCAACGGTCTATTGCTGCCTCGGGCACCTTATGGTCGTTCTCCTCTGAGTCTACATTTTCGAATCCGACGCAAAACTGATGGTTAATTGTAACGTTCAGGGCCTCCTAATGACGATGGAACACTGAAATAGCGTCGAAATTCAATACATCGTCCTTCAGCCGACTTGTCTCCAAGCGTCCATTGCTGCCTCGGGCACCTTATGGTCGTTCTCCTGTGAGTCTACACTTTCGATTCCGACACATAACTGATAGTTAGTTGTAACGTTCAGGGCCTCCAAATGACGATGGAACACTCAAATTGCGTTGAGATTCAATACATCGTCCTCCAGCCGACTTGTCTCCAAGGGTCATTTGCTGCCTTTGGCCCCTAATGGTCTTGCTCCTGTGAGTCTACATTTTCGAATCCGACGCAAAAGTGATAGTTAATTGTAACGTCAGGGCCCCCTAATGACAAAGGAACACTCAAATTGCGTCGAGATTCAATACTTCGTCCTCCAGCCGACTTGTCTCCATGGGTCTACTGCTACCTCGTTCACCTTTTCTTCGTTCTCCTGTGAGTCCAGATATTCAAATCCGACGCAAAACGGACTGCTAATTCTAATGTTCAGAGCCTCCTAATGATGATGGAACACTGTAATTGCGTCGAAATTCAATACATCGTCATTCAGCCGACTTGTCTCCAACGGTCTATTGCTGCCTCGGGCACCTTATGGTCGTTCTCCTCTGAGTCTACATTTTCGAATCCGACGCAAAACTCGTAGTTAGTTGTTACGTTCAGGGCCTCCTAATGACGATGGAACACTTAATTGCGTCGAGATCCAATACATCGACCTCCCGCCGACTTGTCTCCAACGGGATATTGCTGCCTCGGGCACCATATGGTCCGTCTCCTGTGAGTATAGATTTTCGGATCCGACGCAAAACTTGTAGTTAGTTGTTACGTTCAGCGCCTCCTAATGACCATAGAACACTCAATTTGCGTCGAGATTCAATATGTCGTCCTCTAGACGACTTGTCTACAGGGGGATATTACTGCCTCGGGCACCTTATGGTCCGCCTCCTGTGAGTCTAGATTTTCGAATCCGACGCAACACTAATAGTTAATTGTAACGTTCAGGGCCTCCTAATGGCGATAGAACACTCAAATTGCGTCGAGATACAGTATGTAGTCCTGCAGCCTACTTGGCTCCAAGGGGATATGGCACCTTATGGTCCGGCTCCTGTGAGTCTAGATTTTCGAATCCGACACAAAACCTAAAGTTAATTGTAACGTTCAGGGCCTCCTAATGACGGTGGAATACTCAAATTACGTCGACATTAAATATATCGTCCACCCGCCGACTTGTCTCCAATGGGATATTGCTGCCTCGGGCACCATGTGGTCTGTCTCCTGTGAGTCCAGATTTTCGAATTCGACGCGAAACTGATAGTTAATTGTAATGTTCAGGGCCTCCTAATGACGACGGAACACTCAAATTGCGTCGAGATTCAATACATCGTCCTCCATCCGACTTGTCTACATGGGTGTACTGCTACCTCGGTCACCTTATGGTCGTTCTCCTGTGAGTCCAGATATTCGAATCCGACGCAAAACGGACTGCTAATTGTAACGTTCAAAGCCTGTTAATGATGATGGAACACTCTAATTGCGTCGAGGTTCAATACATCGTCCTCCAGTCGACTTGTCACCAAGGGGATATTGCTGCCTCGGGCACCATATGGTCCGTCACCAGTAGTTCCAGATATTCGAATCCGACGCAAAACGGAATGCCATTTGTAACGTTCAGAGCCTCCTAATGACGATGGAACACTCAAATTGCATCAAGATTCAATACATCGTCATTCAGCCGACTTGTCTCCAACGGTCTATTGCTGCCTCGGGCACCTTATGGTCGTTCTCCTCTGAGTCTACATTTTCGAATCCGACGCAAAACTCGTAGTTAGTTGTTACGTTCAGGGCCTCCTAATGACGATGGAACACTTAATTGCGTCGAGATCCAATACATCGACCTCCCGCCGACTTGTCTCCAACGGGATATTGCTGCCTCGGGCACCATATGGTCCGTCTCCTGTGAGTATAGATTTTCGGATCCGACGCAAAACTTGTAGTTAGTTGTTACGTTCAGCGCCTCCTAATGACCATAGAACACTCAATTTGCGTCGAGATTCAATATGTCGTCCTCTAGACGACTTGTCTACAGGGGGATATTACTGCCTCGGGCACCTTATGGTCCGCCTCCTGTGAGTCTAGATTTTCGAATCCGACGCAACACTAATAGTTAATTGTAACGTTCAGGGCCTCCTAATGGCGATAGAACACTCAAATTGCGTCGAGATACAGTATGTAGTCCTGCAGCCTACTTGGCTCCAAGGGGATATGGCACCTTATGGTCCGGCTCCTGTGAGTCTAGATTTTCGAATCCGACACAAAACCTAAAGTTAATTGTAACGTTCAGGGCCTCCTAATGACGGTGGAATACTCAAATTACGTCGACATTAAATATATCGTCCACCCGCCGACTTGTCTCCAATGGGATATTGCTGCCTCGGGCACCATGTGGTCTGTCTCCTGTGAGTCCAGATTTTCGAATTCGACGCGAAACTGATAGTTAATTGTAATGTTCAGGGCCTCCTAATGACGACGGAACACTCAAATTGCGTCGAGATTCAATACATCGTCCTCCATCCGACTTGTCTACATGGGTGTACTGCTACCTCGGTCACCTTATGGTCGTTCTCCTGTGAGTCCAGATATTCGAATCCGACGCAAAACGGACTGCTAATTGTAACGTTCAAAGCCTGTTAATGATGATGGAACACTCTAATTGCGTCGAGGTTCAATACATCGTCCTCCAGTCGACTTGTCACCAAGGGGATATTGCTGCCTCGGGCACCATATGGTCCGTCACCAGTAGTTCCAGATATTCGAATCCGACGCAAAACGGAATGCCATTTGTAACGTTCAGAGCCTCCTAATGACGATGGAACACTCAAATTGCATCAAGATTCAATACATCGTCATTCAGCCGACTTGTCTCCAACGTTCTATTGCTGCCTCGGGCACCTTATGGTCATTCTCCTCTGAGTCTACATTTTCGAATCCGACGCAAAACTGATAGTTAATTGTAACGTTCAGGGCCTCCTAATGACAATGGAACACTGAAATAGCGTCGAAATTCAATACATCGTCCTTCAGCCAACCTGTCTCCAAGCGTCCATTGCTGCCTCGGGCACCTTGTGGTCGTTCTCCTGTGAGTCTACATTTTCGATTCCGACACATAACTGATAGTTAGATGTAACGTCCAGGGCCTCCTAATGACGATGGAACACTCAAATTGCGTCTAGATTCATTACATCGTCCTACAGCCGACTTGTCTCCATGGGTCTACAGCTACCTCGTTCACTTTATCTTCGTTCTCCTGTGAGTCCAGATATTCGAATCCGACGAAAACGGACTGCTAATTCTAACGTTCAGAGCCTCCTAATGATGATGGAACACTATAATTGCGTCGAGATTCAATACATCGTCCTCCAACCGACTTGTCTCCAAGGTGATGTTGCTGCCTTGGGCACCATATAGTCATTCTCCTGTGAGTCTAGAATTTCGAATCCGTCGCAAAACTGATGGTTAATTGTAACGTTCACGTCCACCTAATGACGATGGAACAGTCAAATTGCATCAAGATTCAATACATCGTCATTCAGCCGACTTGTCTCCAAGCGTCCATTGCTGCCTCGGGCACCTTATGGTCGTTTTCCTGTGAGTCTACATTTTCGATTCCGACACATAACTGATAGTTAGTTGTAACGTTCAGGGCCTCCTAATGACGATGGAACACTTAAATTGCTTCGAGATTCAATACATCGTCCTCCAGCCGACTTGTCTCCAAGGGTCAATTGCTGCCTTTGGCACCTAATGGTCTTGCTATTGTGAGTCTAGATTTTCGAATCCGACGCAAAACTGATGGTTAATTGAAAAATTCAGGGCCTCCTAATGACGATGGAACACTCAAATTGCGTCGCGATTCAATACATCGTCCTCCAGCCGACTTGTCTCCAAGGGTCAATTGCTGCCTTTGGCACCTAATGGTCTTGCTCCTGTGAGTCTAGATTTTCGAATCCGACGCATAACTGATAGTTAATTGTAACGTTCAGCGCCTCCTAATGACGACAGAACACTCAAATTGCGTCGAGATTCAATACATCGTCCTCCAGCCGACTTGTCTCCATGGGTCTACTGCTACCTCGTTCACCTTATCTTCGTTCTCCTGAGAGTGCAGATATTCGAATCCGACGCAAAACGGACTGCTAATTCTAATGTTCAGAACCTCCTAATGATGATGGAACACTCTAATTGCGTCGAGATTCGATACATCGTCCTCCAGCCGACTTGTCTCCAAGGGGATATTGCTGCCTCATGCACCGTATAGTCATTCTCCTGTGAGTCTAGAATTTCCAATCCGACGCAAAACTGATAGTTAATTGTAACGTTCAGGACCTCCTAATGACGATGGAACACTCAAATTGAGTTGAGATTCAATACATCGTCCTCCAGCCGACTTGTCTTAAAAGGGTTATTGCTGTCTCGGGCACCTTATGCTGCATCAACTGTGAGTCTAGATTTTCGAAGCCGACGCAAAGCTGATGGTTAATTGTAATGTTCAGGGCCTCCTAATGACGATGGAACTCTCAAATTGCGTCGCGATCTCTATACATCGTCCTCCAGCCGACTTGTCTACTTTGGTCTACTGCTACATCGGTCACCTTATGGTCGTTCTCCTGTGAGTCCAGATATTCGAATCCGACGCAAAACAGACTGCTAATTGTGACGTTCAGGGCCTCCTAATGACGAGGGAACACTCAAACTGTGTCGCGATTCAATACAACGTCCTCCAATCGACTTGTCACCAAGGGGATATTGCTGCCTCGGGCACTATAAGGTCCGTCTCCTGTAGGTCCAGATATTGGAATCCGTCGCAAAACGGACTGCCAATTGTAACGTTCAGAGCCTCCTAATGACGATGGAACACTCAAATTGCATCAAGATTTAATACATCGTCATTCAGCCGACTTGTCTCCAACGGTCTATTGCTGCCTCGGGTACCCTATGGTCGTTCTCCTCTGAGTCTACATTTTCGAATCCGACGCAAAACTGATAGTTAATTGTAACGTTCAGGGCCTCCTAATGACGATGGAACACTGAAATAGCGTCGAAATTCAATACATCGTCCTTCAGCCGACTTGTCTCCAAGGGTCAATTGCTGCCTTTGGCACCTAATGGTCTTGCTCCTGTGAGTCTAGATTTTCGAATCCGACGCAAAACTGATGGTTAATTGTAAAATTCAGGGCCTCCTAATGACGATGGAACACTCAAATTGCGCTGCGTTTCAATACATCGTCCTCCAGCCGATTTGTCTCCAAGGGTCAAATGCTGCCTTTGGCACCTAATGGTCTTGCTCCTGTGAGTCTAGATTTTCGAATCCGAAGCAAAAGTGATAGTAAATTGTAACGTCAGGGCCTCCTAATGACAAAGGAACACTCAAATTGCTTCGAGATTCAATACATCGTCCTCCAACCGACTTGTCTCCAAGGGTCTATTGCTGCCTCGGGCACCTTATGGTCGTTGTCCTGTGAGTCTAGATTTTCGGATTTGACGCATATCTGATAGTTAATTGTAACGTTCAGCGCCTCCTAATGACGACAGAACACTCAAATTGCGTCGAGATTCAATATGTCGTCCTCCAGCCGATTTGTCTACAAGGGGATATTGCTGCTTCGGGCAGCTTATGGTCCGCTTCCTGTGAGTCTAGATTTTCGGATCCGACGCATAAGTGATAGTTAATTGTAACGTTCAGCGCATCCTAATGACGATAGAACACTCAAATTGCGTCGAGATTCAATACATCGTCCTCCAGCCGACTTGTCTCCATGGGTCTACTGCTACATCGTTCACCTTATCTTCGTTCTCCTGTGAGTCCAGATATTCGAATCCGACGCAAAACGGACTGCTAATTCTAATCTTCAGAACCTCCTAATGATGATGGAACACTCTAATTGCGTCGAGATTCAATACATCGTCCTCCAGCCGACTTGTCTCCAAGGGGATATTGCTGCCTCATGCACCATATAGTCACTCTCCTGTGAGTCTAGAATTTCCAATCCGACGCAAAACTGATAGTTAATTGTAACGTTCAGGACCTCCTAATGACGATGGAACACTCAAAGTGAGTTGAGATTCAATACATCGTCCTCCAGCCGACTTGTCTTAAATGGGTTATTGCTGTCTCGGGCACCTTATGCTCCGTCAACTGTGAGTCTAGATTTTCGAATCCGACGCAAAGCTGATGGTTAATTGCAATGTTCAGGGCCTCCTAATGACGATGGAACTCTCAAATTGCGTCGCGATCTCAATACATCGACCTCCAGCCGACTTGTCTACATGGGTCTACTGCTACCTCGGTCACCTTATGGTCGTTCTCCTGTGAGTGTAGATTTTCGAATCCGACGCAAAACAGTAGGTTAATTGTAACGTTCATGGCCTCCTAATGACGATGGAACACTCAAATTGCATCAAGATTTAATACATCGTCATTCAGCCGACTTGTCTCCAACGGTCTATTGCTGCCTCGGGCACCTTATGGTCGTTCTCCCCTGAGACTACATTTTCGAATTCGACGCAAAACTGATAGTTAATTGTAACGTTCAGGGCCTCCTAATGACGATGGAACACTGAAATAGCGTCGAAATTTAATACATCGTCCTTCAGCCGACTTGTCTCCAAGCGTCCATTGCTGCCTCGGGCACCTTATGGTCGTTCTCCTGTGAGTCTACACTTTCGATTCCGACACATAACTGATAGTTAGTTGTAACGTTCAGGGCCTCCTAATGACGATGGAACACTCAAATTGCGACGAGATTCAATACATCGTCCTCAAGCCGACTTGTCTCCAAGGGTCAATTGCTGCCTTTGGCACCTAATGGTCTTGTTCCTGTGAGTCTAGATTTTTGAATCCGACGCAAAAGTGATAGTTAATTGTAACGTCAGGGCCTCCTAATGACAAAGGAACACTCAAATTGCGTCGGGATTCAATACATCGTCCTCCAGCCGACTTGTCTCCAAGTGGATATTGCTGCCTTGGGCACCATATAGTCCTTCTCCTGTGAGTCTAGGATTTCGAAACCAACGCAAAACTGATGGTTAATTGTAACGTTCAGGGCCTCCTAATGACGATGGAACACTCAAATTGTGTCGCGATTCAATACAACATCCTCCAGCCGACTTGTCTCCAAGGGTCAATTGCTGCCTCGTGCACCTTATGGTCCGCCTCCTGTGAGTCTAGATTTTCGAATCCGACGCAGAACAGTAGGTTAATTGTAACGTTCATGGCCTCCTAATGACGATGGAACACTCAAATTGCGTCGAGATTCAATGCATCGTCCTCCAATCGACTTGTCACCAAGGGGATATTGCTGCCTCGGGCACTAAAAGGTCCGTCTCCTGTAGGTCCAGATATTCGAATCCGACGCAAAATGGACTGCCTATTGGAACGTTCAGAGCCTCCTAATGACGATGTAACACTCAAATAGCATCAAGATTTAATACATCGTCATTCAGCCGACTTGTCTCCAACGGTCTATTGCTGCCTCGGGCACCTTATGGTCGTTCTCCTCTGAGTCTACATTTTCGAATCCGACGCAAAACTGATAGTTAATTGTAACGTTCAGGGCCTCCTAATGACGATGGAACACTGAAATAGCGTCGAAATTCAATACATCGTCCTTCAGCCGACTTGTCTCCAAGCGTCCATTGCTGCCTCGGGCACCTTATGGTCGTTCTCCTGTGAGTCTACATTTTCGATTCCGACACATAACTGATAGTTAGTTGTAACGTTCAGTGCCTCCTAATGACGATGGAACACTCAAATTGCGTCGAGATTCAATACATCGTCCTCCAGCCGACTTGTCTCCAAGGGTCAATTGCTGCCTTTGGCACCTAATGTTCTTGCTCCTGTGAGTCTAGATTTTCGAATCCGACGCAAAACTGATGGTTAATTGTAAAATTCAGGGCCTCCTAATGACGATGGAACACTCAAATTGCGCTGCGATTCAATACATCGTCCTCCAGCCGATTTGTCTCCAAGGGTCAAATGCTGCCTTTGGCACCTAATGGTCTTGCTCCTGTGAGTCTAGATTTTCGAATCCGAAGCAAAAGTGATAGTTAATTGTAACGTCAGGGCCTCCTAATGACAAAGGAACACTCAAATTGCTTCGAGATTCAATACATCGTCCTCCAGCCGACTTGTCTCCAAGGGTCTATTGCTGCCTCGGGCACCTTATGGTCGTTGTCCTGTGAGTCTAGATTTTCGGATTTGACGCATATCTGATAGTTATTTGTAACGTTCAGCGCCTCCTAATGACGATAGAACACTCAAATTGCGTCGAGATTCAATATGTCGTCCTCCAGCCGATTTGTCTACAAGGGGATATTGCTGCTTCGGGCAGCTTATGGTCCGCTTCCGGTGAGTCTAGATTTTCGGATCCGACGCATAAGTGATAGTTAATTGTAACGTTCAGCGCATCCTAATGACGATAGAACACTCATATTGCGTCGAGATTCAATACATCGTCCTCCAGCCGACTTGTCTCCATGGGTCTACTGCTACATCGTTCACCTTATCTTCGTTCTCCTGTGAGTCCAGATATTCGAATCCGACGCAAAACGGACAGCTAATTCTAATCTTCAGAACCTCCTAATGATGATGGAACACTCTAATTGCGTCGAGATTCAATACATCGTCCTCCAGCCGACTTGTCTCCAAGGGGATATTGCTGCCTCATGCACCATATAGTCATTCTCCTGTGAGTCTAGAATTTCCAATCCGACGCAAAACTGATAGTTAATTGTTACGTTCAGGACCTCCTAATGACGATGGAACACTCAAAGTGAGTTGAGATTCAATACATCGTCCTCCAGCCGACTTGTCTTAAAAGGGTTATTGCTGTCTCGGGCACCTTATGCTCCGTCAACTGTGAGTCTAGATTTTCGAATCCGACGCAAAGCTGATGGTTAATTGCAATGTTCAGGGCCTCCTAATGACGATGGAACTCTCAAATTGCGTCGCGATCTCAATACATCGACCTCCAGCCGACTTGTCTACATGGGTCTACTGCTACCTCGGTCACCTTATGGTCGTTCTCCTGTGAGTCTAGATTATCGAATCCGACGCAAAACAGTAGGTTAATTGTAACGTTCATGGCCTCCTAATGACGATGGAACACTCAAATTGCATCAAGATTTAATACATCGTCATTCAGCCGACTTGTCTCCAACGGTCTATTGCTGCCTCGGGCACCTTATGGTCGTTCTCCTCTGAGTCTACATTTTCGAATTCGACGCAAAACTGATAGTTAATTGTAACGTTCAGGGCCTCCTAATGACGATGGAACACTGAAATAGCGTCGAAATTTAATACATCGTCCTTCAGCCGACTTGTCTCCAAGCGTCCATTGCTGCCTCGGGCACCTTATGGTCGTTCTCCTGTGAGTCTACACTTTCGATTCCGACACATAACTGATAGTTAGTTGTAACGTTCAGGGCCTCCTAATGACGATGGAACACTCAAATTGCGTCGAGATTCAATACATCGTCCTCCAGCCGACTTGTCTCCAAGGGTCAATTGCTGCCTTTGGCACCTAATGGTCTTGCTCCTGTGAGTCTACATTTTCGAATCCGACGCAAAAGTGATAGTTAATTGTAACGTCAGGGCCTCCTAATGACAAAGGAACACTCAAATTGCGTCGAGATTCAATACATCGTCCTCCAGCCGACTTGTCTCCAAGGGGATATTGCTGCCTTGGGCACCATATAGTCCTTCTCCTGTGAGTCTAGGATTTCGAAACCAACGCAAAACTGATGGTTAATTGTAACGTTCAGGGCCTCCTAATGACGATGGAACACTCAAATTGTGTCGCGATTCAATACAACGTCCTCCAGCCGACTTGTCTCCAAGGGTCAATTGCTGCCTCGTGCACCTTATGGTCCGCCTCCTGTGAGTCTAGATTTTCGAATCCGACGCAGAACAGTAGGTTAATTGTAACGTTCATGGCCTCCTAATGACGATGGAACACTCAAATTGCGTCGAGATTCAATGCATCATCCTCCAATCGACTTGTCACCAAGGGGATATTGCTGCCTCGGGCACTAAAAGGTCCGTCTCCTGTAGGTCCAGATATTCGAATCCGACGCAAAATGGACTGCCTATTGGAACGTTCAGAGCCTCCTAATGACGATGTAACACTCAAATTGCATCAAGATTTAATACATCGTCATTCAGCCGACTTGTCTCCAACGGTCTATTGCTGCCTCGGGCACCTTATGGTCGTTCTCCTCTGAGTCTACATTTTCGAATCCGACGCAAAACTGATAGTTAATTGTAACGTTCAGGGCCTCCTAATGACGATGGAACACTGAAATAGCGTCGAAATTCAATACATCGTCCTTCAGCCGACTTGTCTCCAAGCGTCCATTGCTGCCTCGGGCACCTTATGGTCGTTCTCCTGTGAGTCTACATTTTCGATTCCGACACATAACTGATAGTTAGTTGTAACGTTCAGTGCCTCCTAATGACGATGGAACACTCAAATTGCGTCGAGATTCAATACATCGTCCTCCAGCCGACTTGTCTCCAAGGGTCAATTGCTGCCTTTGGCACCTAATGGTCTTGCTCCTGTGAGTCTAGATTTTCGAATCCGACGCGAAACTGATGGTTAATTCTAAAATTCAGGGCCTCCTAATGACGATGGAACTCTCAAATTGCGTTGCGATTCAATAGATCGTCCTTCAGCCGATTTGTCTCGAAGGGTCAAATGCTGCCTTTGGCGCCTAATGGTCTTGCTCCTGTGAGTCTAGATTTTCGAATCCGACGCAAAAGTGATAGTTAATTGTAACGTCAGGGCCTCCTAATGACAAAGGAACACACAAATCGCGTCGAGATTCAATACATCGTCCTCCAGCCGACTTGTCTCCAAGGGTCTATTGCTGCCTCGGGCACCTTATGGTCGTTGTCCTGTGAGTCTAGATTGTCGGATTTGACCCATAAGTGATAGTTAATTGTAGCGTTCAGCGCATCCTAATGACGATAGAACACTCAAATTGCGTCGAGATTCAATACATCCTCCTCCAGCCGACTTGTCTCCATGGGTCTACTGCTACCTCGTTCACCTTATCTTCGTTCTCCTGTGAGTCCAGATATTCGAATCCGACGCAAAACGGACTGCTAATTCTAACGTTCAGAACCTCCTAATGATGATGGAACACTCTAATTGCGTCGAGATTTAATACAACGTCCTCCAGCCGACTTGTCTCCACGTGGATATTGCTGCCTTGGGCACCATATAGTCATTCTCCTGTGAGTCTAGAATTACCAATCCGACGCAAAACTGATAGTTAATTGTAACGTTCAGGACGTCCTAATGACGATGGAACACTCAAATTGCGTCGAGATTCAATACATCGTCCTCCAGCCGACTTGTCTTAAAAGGGTTATTGCTGTCTCGGGCACCTAATGCTCCGTCTCCTGGGAGTCTAGATTTTCGAATTCGACGGCCGACTTGTCTCCAAGGGGATATTGCTACCTCGGGCACCATATGGTCCGTCTCCTGTGAGTATAGATTTTCGAATCCGACGCAAAACTTGTGGTTAATTGTAACCTTCAGGTCTTCCTAATGACGATGGAACACTCAATTGCGTCGAGGTCCAATACATCGACCTCCCGCCGACTTGTCTCTAACGGGATGTTGCTGCCTCGGGCACCATGTGGTCCGTCTCCTGTGAGTCTAGATTTTCGAATCCGCCGCAAAAATGATAGATAATTATAACGTTCAGCGCCTCCTAATGACCATAGAACACTCAAATTGGGTCGAGATTCAATACCTCGTCCTCTAGAAGACTTGTCTACAAGGGGAAATTTCTGCCTCGTGCACCTTATGGTCCGCCTCCTGTGTGTCTAGATATTCGAATCCGACGCAACGCTAATAGTTAATTGGAACGTTCAGGGCTTCCTAATGGCGATAGAACACTCAAATTGCGTCGAGATTCAATATGTAGTCCTCCAGCCTACTTGGCTCCAAGGGGATATTGCAGCCTCGGGCACCTTAAGGTCCGTCTCCTGTGAGCCTAGATTTTCGAATCCGTCGCAAAACCTGTTGTTAATTGTAACGTTCAGGGCCTCCTAATGACGATGGAGTACTCAAATTACGTCGACATTAAATACATCGTCCACCCGCCGACTTGTCTCCAATGGGATATTGCTGCCTCGGGCACCATGTGGTCCGTATCCTGTGAGTCCAGATTTTCAAATCCGACGCGAAACTGATAGTTAATTGTAATGTTCAGGGCCTCTTAATGATGATGGAACACTCAAATTGCGTCGAGATTCAATACATCGTCCTCCAGATGACTTGTCTCCAATGGGATATTACTGCCTCAGGCACCTTATAGTCCTTCTCCTGTGAGTCTAGAATTTCGAATCCAACGCAAAACTGATGGTTAATTGTAACGTTCAGGGCCTCCTAATGACGATGGAACACTCAAATTGTGTCGCGATTCAATACAACGTCCTCCAGCCGACTTGTCTCCAAGGGTCAATTGCTGCCTCGGGCACCTCATGGTCGTTGTCCTGTGAGTCTAGATTTTCGGATCCGACGCATAAGTGATAGTTAATTGTAACGTTCAGGGCCTCCTAATGACGATGGAACACTGAAATAGCGTCGAAATTCAATACATCGTCCTTCAGCCGACTTGTCTCCAAGCGTCCATTGCTGCCTCGGGTACCTTATGGTCGTTCTCCTGTGAATCTACATTTTCGATTCCGACACATAACTGATAGTTAGTTGTAACGTTCAGGGCCTCCTAATGACGATGGAACACTCAAATTGCGTCGAGATTCAATACATCGTCCTCCAGCCGACTTGTCTCCATGGGTCTACTGCTACCTCGTTCACCTTATCTTCGTTCTTCTGTTAGTCCAGATATTCGAATCCGACGCAAAACGGACTGCTAATTGTAACGTTCAGAGCCTCCTAATGATGACGGAACACTCTAATTGCGTCGAGATTCAATACATCGTTCTCCAGCCGACTTGTCTCCAAGGGTCAATTGCAGCCTTTGGCACCTAATGGTCTTGCTCCTGTGAATCTAGATTTTCGAATCCGACGCAAAACTGATATTTAATTGTAACGTTAAGGGCCTCCTAATGACGATGGAACACTCAATTGCGTCGAGATCCAATACATCGACCTCCCGCCGACTTGTCTCAAACGGGATATTGCTGCCTCGGGCACCATGTGGTCCGTCTCCTGTGAGTCTAGATTTTCGAATCCGACGCAAAAACGGTAGTTAATTGTAACTTTCAAGACCTCCTAATGACGATGGAACACTCAAATTGCGTTGAGATTCAATACATCGTCCTCCAGCCGACTAGTCTCCAAAGGGTTATTGCTGTGTCGGGCACCTTATGCTCCGTCTCCTGTGAGTCTAGATTTTCGAATCCGACGCAAAACTGATGGTTAATTGTAATGTTCAGGGCCTCCTAATGACGATGGAACTCTCAAATTGCGTCGCGATCTCAATACATCGACCTCCAGCCGACTTGTCTACATGGGTCTACTGCTACCTCGGTCACCTTATGGTCGTTCTCTTGTGAGTCTAGATTTTCGAATCCGACGCAAAACAGTAGGTTAATTGTAACGTTCATGGTATCCTAATGACGATGGAACACTCAAATTGCATCAAGATTTAATACATCGTCATTCAGCCGACTTGTCTCCAACGGTCTATTGCTGCCTCGGGCACCTTATGGTCGTTCTCCTCTGAGTCTACATTTTCGAATTCGACGCAAAACTGATAGTTAATTGTAACGTTCAGGGCCTCCTAATGACGATGGAACACTGAAATAGCGTCGAAATTCAATACATCGTCCTTCAGCCGACTTGTCTCCAAGCGTCCATTGCTGCCTCGGGCACCTTATGGTCGTTCTCCTGTGAGTCTACACTTTCGATTCCGACACATAACTGATAGTTAGTTGTAACGTTCAGGGCCTCCTAATGACAAAGGAACACACAAATTGCGTCGAGATTCAATACATCGTCCTCCAGCCGACTTGTCTCCATGGGTCTACTGCTACCTCGTTCACCTTATCTTCGTTCTCCTGTGAGTCCAGATATTCGAATCCGACGCAAAACGGACTGCTAATTGTAACGTTCAGAGCCTCCTAATGATGACGGAACACTCTAATTGCGTGAGATTCAATACATCGTCCTCTTGCCGACTTGTCTCCAAGGTCAATTGCAGCCTTTGGCACCTAATGGTCTTGCTCCTGTGAATCTAGATTTTCGAATCCGACGCAAAACTGATATTTAATTGTAACGTTAAGGGCCTCCTAATGACGATGGAGCACTCAATTGCGTCGAGATCCAATACATCGACCTCCCGCCGACTTGTCTCCAACGGGATATTGCTGCCTCGGGCACCATGTGGTCCGTCTCCTGTGAGACTAGATTTTCGAATCCGACGCAAAACTGATGGTTAATTGTAATGTTCAGGGCCTCCTAATGACGATGGAACTCTCAAATTGCGTCGCGATCTCAATACATCGTCCTCCAGCTGACTTGTCTCCAAGGGGATATTGCTGCCTCGGGCACCGTATGGTCCGTCTCCTGTGAGTATAGATTTTCGAATCCGACGCAAAACCTGTAGTTAATTGTAACTTTCAGGGCCACCTAATGTCGATGGAACACTCAATTGCGTCGAGATCCAATACATCGTCCTCCAGCCGACTTGTCTCCAAGGGTCAATTGCTGCCACGGGCACCGAGTGGTCGTCCTCCTGTGAGTGTAGATTTTCGGTTCCGACGCATTACTGATAGTTGATTGTAACGTTCAGCGCCTCCTATTGACGATAGAACACTCAAATTGCGTCGGAATTCAATACATCGTCCTCCAGCAGACTTGCCTCCAAGGGGATATTGCTTCCTCGTGCACCTTATGGTCCGCCTCCTGTGAGTCTAGATTTTCGAATCCGACGCAAAACAGATGGTTAATTGTAACGTTCATGGCCGCCTAATGACGAAGGAACACTCAAATTGCGTCGAGATTCAATTGATCGTCCTCCAGTCGACTTGTCACCAAGGGGATATTGCTGCCTCGGGCACCATATGGTCCGTCTCCTGTAGGTCCAGATATTCGAATCCGATGCAAAACGGACTGCCAATTGAAACGTTCAAAGCCTCCTAATGACGATGGAACACTCAAATTGCATCAAGATTCAATACATCGTCATTCAGCCGACTTGTCTCCAACGGTCTATTGCTGCCTCGGGCACCTTATGTTCGTTCTCCTCTGAGTCTACATTTTCGATTCCGACACATTACTGATAGTTAATAGTAACGTTAAGGGCCTCCTAATGACGATGGAACACTCAAATTGCGTCGAGATTCAATACATCGTCCTCCAGCCGACTTGTCTCCAATGGGATATTACTGCCTCGATCACCTTATAGTCCTTCTCCTGTGAGTCTAGAATTTCGAATCCAACGCAAAACTGATGGTTAATTGTAACGTTCAGGGCCTCCTAATGACAATGGAACACTCAAATTGCGTCGCGATTCAATACAACGTCCTCCAGCCGACTTGTCTCCAAGGGTCAATTGCTGCCTCGGGCACCTCATGGTCGTTGTCCTGTGAGTCTAGATTTTCGGATCCGACGCAAAAGTGATAGTTAATTGTAACGTTCAGCGCCTCCTAATGACGATAGAACACTCAAATTGCGTCAATATTCAATACATCGTCCTCCAATCGACTTGTCACCAAGGGGATACTGCTGCCTCGGGCACAATATGGTCCGTCTCCTGTATGTCCAGATATTCGAATCCGACGCAAAATGGACTGCGAATTGTAACGTTCAGAGCCTCCTAATGACGATGAAACACTCAAATTGCATCAAGGTTCAATACATCGTCATTCAGCCGACTTGTCTCCAAGAGTCTATTGCTGCCTAGGGCACCTTATGGTCGTTCTCCTCTGAGACTACATTTTCGAATCCGACGCAAAACTGATAGTTAATTGTAACGATCAGGGCCTCGTAATGACGATGGAACACTGAAATAGCGTCGAAATTCAATACATCGTCCTTCAGCCGACTCGTCTCCAAGCGTCCATTGCTGCCTCGGGTACCTTATGGTCGTTCTCCTGTGAGTCTACATTTTCGATTCCGACACATAACTGATAGTTAGTTGTAACGTTCAGGGGCTCCTAATGACGATGGAACACTCAAATTGCGTCGAGATTCAATACATCGTCCTCCACCCGACTTGTCTCCATGGGTCTACTGCTACCTCGTTCACCTTATCTTCGTTCTCCTGTGAGTCCAGATATTCGAATCCGACGCAAAACGGACTGCTAATTGTACCTTTCAGAGCCTCCTAATGATGACGGAACACTCTAATTGCGTCGAGTTTCAATACATCGTCCTCCAGCCGACTTGTCTCCAAGGGTCAATTGCAGCCTTTGGCACCTAATGGTCTTGCTCCTGTGAATCTAGATTTTCGAATCCGACGCAAAACTGATATTTAATTGTAACGTTCAGGGCCTCCTAATGACGATGGAACTCTCAAATTGCGTCGCGATCTCAATACATCGTCCTCCAGCTGACTTGTCTCCAAGGGGATATTGCTGCCTCGGGCACCGTATGGTCCGTCTCCTGTGAGTATAGATTTTCGAATCCGACGCAAAACCTGTAGTTAATTGTAACTTTCAGGGCCACCTAATGTCGATGGAACACTCAATTGCGTCGAGATCCAATACATCGACATCCCGCCGACTTGTCTCCAACGGGATATTGCTGCCTCGGGCACCATGTGGTCCATCCAGCGTGAGTCTACATTTTCGAATCCGACGGGAAAATGATAGTTAATTGCAGTGTTCAGGGCCTCCTAATGACGATGGAACACTCAAATTGCGTCGAGATCCAATACATCGTCCTCCAGCCGACTTGTCTCCAAGGGTCAATTGCTGCCACGGGCACCTAATGTACGTCCTCCTGTGAGTCTAGATTTTCGGTTCCGACGCATTACTGATAGTTGATTGTAACGTTCAGCGCCTCCTATTGACGATAGAACACTCAAATTGCGTCGAGATTTAATTGATCGTCCTCCAGTCGACTTGTCACCAAGGGGATATTGCTGCCTCGGGCACCATATGGTCCGTCTCCTGTAGGTCCAGATATTCGAATCCGATGCTAAACGGACTGCCAATTAAAACGTTCAGAGCCTCCTAATGACGATGGAACACTCAAATTGCATCAAGATTCAATACATCGTCATTCAGCCGACTTGGCTCCAACGGTCTATTGCTGCCTCGGGCACCTTATGGTCGTTCTCCTCTGAGTCTACATTTTAAATTCCGACACATAACTGATAGTTAATAGTAACGTTCAGGGCCTCCTAATGACGATGGAACACTCAAATTGCGTCGAGATTCAATACATCGTCCTCCAGCCGACTTGCCTCCAATGGGATATTACTGCCTCGGGCACCTTATAGTCCTTCTCCTGTGAGTCTAGAATTTCGAATCCAACGCAAAACTGATGGTTAATTGTAACGTTGAGGGCCTCCTAATGACGATGGAACACTCAAATTGTGTCGCGATTCAATACAACGTCCTCCAGCCGACTTGTCTCCAAGGGTCAATTGCTGCCTCGGGCACCTCATGGTCGTTGTCCTGTGAGTCTAGATTTTCGAATCCGACGCATAAGTGATAGTTAATTGTAACGTTCAGCGCCTCCTAATGACGATAGAACACTCAAATTGCGTCGATATGCAATACATCGTCCTCCAATCGACTTCTCACCAAGGGGATATTGCTGCCTCGGGCACCATATGGTCCGTCTCCTGTATGTCCAGATATTCGAATCCGACGCAAAATGGACTGCGAATTGTAACGTTCAGAGCCTCCTAATGACGATGAAACACTCAAATTGCATCAAGGTTCAATACATCGTCATTCAGCCGACTTGTCTCCAAGCGTCTATTGCTGCCTCGGGCACCTTATGGTCGTTCTCCTCAGAGTCTACATTTTCGATTCCGACACATAGCTGATAGTTAATAGTAACGTTCAGGGCCTCCTAATGACGATGGAACACTCTAATTGCGCCGAGATTCAATTCATCGTCCGCCAGCCGACTTGTCTCCATGGGTCTACTGCTACCTCGGTCACCTTATCTTCGTTCACCTGTGAGTCCAGATATTCGAATCCGACGCAAAACAGACTGCTAATTGTAACGTTCAGAGCCTCCTAATGATGGTGGAACACTCTAATTGCGTCGAGATTCAATACATCGTCCTCCAGCCGACTTGTCTCCAAGTGGTTATTGCTGCCTTGGGCACCATATAGTCCTTCTCCTGTGAGTCTAGAACTTCGAATCCGACGCAAAACAGATAATTAATTGTAACGTTCAGGATCACCTAATGACGATGGAACACTCATATTGGGTCGAGATTCAATACATCGTCCTCCCGCCGACTTGTCTCCAACGGGTTATTGCTGCCTCGGGAACCATGTGGTCCGTCCCCTGTGAGTCTAGATTTTCGAATCCGACGCAAAATTATAGTTAATTGTAACGATCAGCGCCTCCTACTGACCATAGAACACTCAAATTGCGTCGAGATTCAATACGTCATCCTCAAGCCGACTTGTCTACAAGGGGATATTGCTGCCTCGGCAGCTTATGGTCCGCCTCCTGTGAGTCTAGATTTTCGGATCCGACCCATAAGTGATAGTTAATTGTAACGTTCAGCGCCTCCTAATGACGATAGAACACTCAAATTGCGTCGAGATTCAATACATCGACCTCCAGCCGACTTGTCTCCAAGGGGATATTACTGCCTTGTGCACCTTATGGTCCACCTCCTGTGAGTCTAGATTTTCGAATCCGACGCAAAGCAGTTGGTTAATTGTAACGTTCATGGCCTCCTAATGGCGATGGAACACTCAAATTGCGCCGAGATTCAATACATCGTCCTACAATCGACTTGCCACCAAGGGGTTATTGCTGCCTCGGGCACCATATGGTCCGTCTCCTGTAGGTCCAGATATTCGAATCCGACGCAAAATGGACTGCCAATTGTAACGTTCAGAGCCTCCTAATGACGAAGGAACACTCAAATTGCATCAAGATTCAATACATCGTCATTCAGCTGACTTGTCTCCAACGGTCTATTGCTGCCTCGGGCACCTTATGGTCGTTCTACTCTGAGTCTACATTTTCGAATCCGACGCAAAACTGATAGTTATCTGTAACGTTCAGGGCCTCCTAATGACGATGGAACACTGAAATAGCGTCGAAATTCAATAGATCGTCCTTCAGCCGACTTGTCTCCAAGCGTCCATTGCTGCCTCAGGCACCTTATGGTCGTTCTCCTGTGAGTCTACATTTTCGATTCCGACACATAACTGTTAGTTAGTTGTAACGTTCAGGGCCTCCTAATGACGATGGAACACTCAAATTGCGTCGAGATTCAATACATCGTCCTCGAGCCGACTTGTCTCCATGGGTCTACTGCTACGTCGTTCACCTTATCCTCGTTCTCCTGTGAGTCTAGATATTCGAATCCGATGCAAAACGGACTGCTAATTGTAACGTTCAAAGCCTCCTAATGATGATGTAACTCTCTAATTGCGTCGAGATTCAATACAACGTCCTCCAGCCGACTTGTCTCCAAGGGGATATTGCTGCCTTGGGCACCATATAGTCCTTCTCCTGTGAGTCTAGAATTTCGAATCCGACGCAAAACTGATAGTTAATTGTAACGTTCAGGACCTCCTAATGACGATGGAACACTCAAAATGCGTCGAGATTCAATACATCGTCCTCCAGCCGACTTGTCTCCAAAGGGTTATTGCTGTCTCGGGCACCTTCTGCTCCGTCTCCTGTGAGTCTAGATTTTCGAATCCGACGCATAACTGTTACTTAGTTGTAACGTTCAGGGCCTCCTAATGACGATGGAACTCTCAAATTGCGTCGCGATTCAATACATCGTCCTCCAGCCAACTTGCCTCCAAGGGTCAATTGCTGCCTTTGGCACCTAATGGTCTTGCTCCTGTGAGTCTAGATTTTCGAATCCGACGCTAAACTGATATTTAATTGTGACGTTAAGGGCCTCCTAATGACGATGGAACACTCAAATTGCGTCGAGATGCAATACATCGTCCTCCAGCCGACTTGTCTCCAACTGGATATTGCTCCCTCGGGCACCATATGGTCCGTCTCCCGTGAGTCAAGATTTTCGAATCCGATGCAAAACTTGTAGTTAATTGTAACGTTCAGGGCCTCCTAATGACGATGGAACACTCAATTGCGTCGAGATCCAATACATCGACCTCCCGCCGACTTGTCTCCAAGGGGATACTGCTGCCTCGTGCACCTTATGGTCCGCCTCCTGTGAGTCTAGATTTTCGAATCCGCCGCAAAACAGTAGGTTAATTGTTACGTTCATGGCCTCCTAATGACGATGGAACACTCAAATTGCGTCGAGATTCAATACATCGTCCTCCAATCGACTTGTCACCAAGGGGATAATGCTGCCTCGGGCACCATATGATCCGTCTCCTGTGGGTCCAGAAATTCGAATCCGACGCAAAATGGGCTGCCAATTGTAACGTTCAGAGCCTCCTAATGACGATGGAACACTCAAATTGCATCAAGATTGAATACATCGTCATTCAGCCGACTTGTCTCCAACGGTCTATTGCTGCCTCGGGCACCTTATGGCTCTGAGTCTACATTTTCGAATCCGACGCAAAACTGATAGTTAATTGTAACGTTCAGGGCCTCCTAATGACGATGGAACACTGAAATAGCGTCGAAATTCAATACATCCTCCTTCAGCCGACTTGTCTCCAAGCGTCCATTGCTGCCTCGGGCACTTTATGGTCGGTTTCCTGTGAGACTACATTTTCGAATCCGACACATAACTGATAGTTAGTTGTAACGTTCATAGCCTCCTAATGACGATGGAACACTCAAATTGCATCAAGATTCAATACATCGTCATTCAGCCGACTTGTCTCCAACGGTCTATTGCTGCCTCGGGCACCTTATGGTCGTTCTCCTCTGAGTCTACATTTTCGAATCCGACGCATACCTGATAGTTACTTAAAACGTTCAGGACCTCCTAAAGACGATGGAACACTCAAATTGCGACGGGATTGAGTACAGCGTCCTCCAGCCGACTAGTCTCCAAGGGTCAATTGCTGCCTTTGGCACTTAATGGTCTTGTTCCTGTGAATCTAGATTTTCGAATCCGACGCAAAAATGATATTTAATTGTAACGTTAAGGGCCTCCTAATGACGATGTAACACTCAATTGCGTCGAGATCCAATACATCGACCTCCCGCCGACTTGTCTCCAACGGGATATTGCTGCCTCGGGCACCATGTGGTGAGTCTTCGTGAGTCTAGATTTTCGAATCCTTCGCGAAACTGATAGTTAATTGTAATGTTCAGGGCCTCCTAATGACGATGGAACACTCAATTGCGTCGAGACCCAATACATCGACCTCCCGCTGACTTGTCTCCAACGGGACATTACTGCCTCGGGCACCATGTGGTCCGTCTCCAGTGAGTCTAGATTTTCGAATCCGACTTAAAACAGATGGTTAATTGTAACGTTCATGGCCTCCTAATGACGATGGATCACTCAAATTGCGTCGAGATTCAGTCGTCTTGTCACCAAGGGGATATTGCTGCTCCGGGCACCATGTGGTGAGTCTCCTGTGAGTCTAGATTAACGAATCCGTCGCGAAACTGATAGTTAATTGTAATGTTCAGGGCCTCCTAATGACGATGGAACTCTCAAATTGTGTCGCGATTCAGTACATCGTCCTCCAGCCGACTTGTCTCCTAGGGTCAATTGCTGCGTCGGGCTCCTAGTGGTCTTGCTCCTGTGAGTCAACATTTTCGAATCCGACGCAAAACTGATATTTAATTGTACCGTTAAGGGCCTCCTAATGACGATGGAACACTCAAATTGCGTCGAGATTCAATACATCGTCCTCCAGCCGACTTGTCTCCATGGGTCTACTGCTACCTCGTTCACCTTATCTTCGTTCTCCTGTGAGTCCAGATATTCGAATCCGACGCATAATGGACTGATAATTGTAACGTTCAGAGCCTCCTCATGATGATGGAACATTCTAATTGCGTCGAGATTCAATACATCGTCCTCCAGCCGACTTGTCTCCAAGGGGATATTGCTGCCTTGGGCACCATATAGTCCTTCTCCTGTGAGTCTAGAATTTCGAATCCGGTGCAAAACTTGTAGTTAATTGTAACGTTCAGGGCCTGCTAATGACGGTGGAACACTCAAATTACGTCGAGATGCAATACATCGTCCTCCAGCCGACTTGTCTGCAAGGGGATATTCCTGCCTCGGGCACCTTATCGTCGTTCCTCTGTGAGTCTAGATTTACGAATCCGACGCAAACTAATAGTTAATTGTAACTTTCAGGGCATCCTAATGGCGATAGAACTCTCAAATTGCGTCGAGATTCAATACGTCGTCCTCCAGCTGACTTGTCTCCAAGGGGATATTGCTGCCTCGGGCACCATATGGTCCGTCTCCAGTGAGTCTAGATTTTCGAATCCGACGCAAAACCTGTAGTTAATTGTAACGTTCAGGACCTCCTAATGACGATGGAACACTCAAATTACGTCGACATTAAATACATCGTCCACCCGCCGACTTGTCTCCAATGGGATATTGCTGCCTCGGGCACCATGTGTTCCGTCTCCTGTAGGTCCAGATAATCGAATCCGACGCAAAACGGACTGCCAATTGTAACGTTCAGAGCCTCCTAATGACGATGGAACACTCAAATTGCATCAAGATTCAATACATCGTCATTCAGCCGACTTGTCTCCAACGGTCTATTGATGCCTCGGGCACCTTATGGTCGTTCTCCTCCAAGTCAACATTTTCGAATCCGTCGCAAAACTGATAGTTAATTGTAACGTTCAGGGCCTCCTAATGAAGATGGAACACTGAAATAGCGTCGAAATTCAATACATCGTCCTTCAGCCGACTTGTCTCCAAGCGTCCATTGCTGACTCGGGCACCTTATGGTCGTTCTCCTGTGAGTCTACATTTTAGATTTTGACACATAAGTGATAGTTAATTGTAACGTTCAGGGCCTCCTAATGACGATGGAACACTCAAATTGCGTCGAGATCCAATACATTGACCTCCCGCCGACTTGTCTCGAACGGGATATTGCTGCCTCGGGCACCATGTGGTCCGTCTCCTGTGAGTCTAGATTTTCGAATCCGACGCAAAAACGATAGTTAATTGTAACGTTCATGGCCTCCTAATGACGAAGGAATACTCAAATTGCGTCGAGATTCAATACGTCGTCCTCTAGACGACTTGCCTACAAGGTGATATTGCTGCCTCGGGCACAGTATGGTCCGCCTCCTGTGAGTCTAGATTTTCGAATCCGACGCAAAACAGTTGGTTAATTGTAACATTCATGGCCTCCTAATGACGATGGAACACTCAAATTGCGTCGAGATTCAATACATCGTCCTCCAGCCGACTTGTCTTCAACGGTCTATTGCTGCCTCGGGCACCTTATGGTCGTTCTACTCTGAGTCTTCATTTTCGAATCCGACGCAAAACTGATAGTTAATTGTAACGTTCTGGGCCTCCTAATGACGATGGAACACTGAAATAGCGTCGAAATTCAATACATCGTCCTTCAGCCGACTTGTCTCCAAGCGTCCATTGCTGCCTCGGGCACCTAATGGTCGTTCCCCTGTGAGTCTACATTTTCGATTCCGACACATTACTGATAGTTAGTTGTAACGTACAGATCCTCCTAATGACGATGGATCACTCAAATTGCGTCGAGATTCAATACATCGTCCTCCAGCCGACTTGTCTCCATGGGGATATTGCTACCTTGGGCACCATATAGTCCTTCTCCTGTGAGTCTAGAATTTCGAATCCGACGCAAAACTGATAGTTAATTGTAACGTTCAGGACCTCCTAATGACGATGGAACACTCAAATTGCGTCGAGATCCAATACACCGACCTCCTGCCGGCTTGCCTCCAACGGGATATTACTGCTTCGGGCACCATGTGGTCCGTCTCCTGTGAGTCTAGATTTTCGATTCCGACGCAAAAATAATAGTTAATTATAACGTTCAGCTCCTCCTAATGGCGATAGAACACTCAAATTGCGTCGAGATTCAATACGTTGTCCTCCAGCTGACTTGTCTCCAAGGGGATATTGCTGCCTCTGGCACCATATGGTACGTCTCCTGTGAGTCTAGATTTTCGAATCCGACGCAAAACCTGTAGTTAATTCTAACGTTCAGGGCCTCCTAATGACGATGGAACACTCAAATTATGTCGACATTAAATACATCGTCAGCCCACCGACTTGTCTCCAATGGGATATTGCTGACTCGGGCACCATGTGGTAGGTCTCCTGTGAGTCCAGATTTTCGAATCCGACGCGAAATTGATAGTTAATTGTAATGTTCAGGACATCCTAATGACGATAGAACACTCAAATTGCGTCGCGATTCAATACATCGTCCTCCAGCCGACTTGTCTCCAAGGGTCAATTGCTGCCTTTGGCACCTAATGGTCTTGCTCCTGTAAGTCTAGATTTTCGAATCAGACGCAAAACTTGTAGTTAATTGTAACGTTCAGAGCCTCCTAATGACGATGGAACACTCAATTGCGTCGAGATCCAATACATCGACCCCCCGCCGACTTGTCTCTAAGCGTCCATTGCTGACTCGGGCACCTTATGGTCGTTCTCCTGTGAGTCTACATTTTCGATTCCGACACATAACTGATAGTTAATTGTAACGTTCTGGGCCTCCTAATCACGATGGAACACTCAAATTGTGTGGAGATTCAACACATCGTCCTCCAGCCGACTTGTCTCCATGGGTCTACTACTACCTCGGTCACCTTATCTTCGTTCTCCTGTGAGTCCAGATATTCGAATCCGACGCAAAACGGACTGCTAATTGTAACGTTCAGAGCCACCTAAAGATGATGGAACACTCTAATTGCGTCGACATTCAATACATCGTCCTCCAGCCGACTTGTCTCCAAGTGGATATTGCTGCCTTGGGCACCATATAGTCCTTCTCCTGTGAGTCTAGAATTTCGAATCCGACGCAAAACAGAAAGTTAATTGTAACGTTCAGGACCACCTAATGACGATGGAACATTCAAATTGCGTCTAGATGCAAAACTTCGTCCTCCAGGCGACTTGTCTCCAAAGGTTTATTGCTTTCTCGGGCACCTTATGCTCCGTCTCCTGTGAGTCTAGATTTTCGAATCCGACGCCAAACCGATGGTTATTTGTAACGTTCAGGGCCTCGTAATGACGATGGAACACTCAAATTGCGTCGCGATTCAATCCATCGTCCTCCAGCCAACATGTATCCAAGGGTCAATTGCAGCCAATGGCACCTAATGGTCCTGCTCCTGTGAGTCTAGATTTTCGAATCCGACGCAAAACTGATATTTAATTGTACCGTTAAGGGCCTCCTAATGACGATGGAACACTCAAATTGCGTCGAGATTAAATACATCTTCTTCCAGCCGACTTGTCTCCAAGGGGATATTGCTGCCTCGGGCACCATATGGTCCGTCTCCTGTGAGTCTAGATTTTCGATTCCGACCCATAACCGATGGTTAATTGTAACGTTGAGGGCCTCGTATCACGATGGAACACTCAATTGCGTCGAGATCCAATTCATCGACCTCCCGCCGACTTGTCTCCAACGGGTTATTGCTGCCTCGGGCACCATGTGGTCCGTCTCCTGTGAGTATAGATTTTCGAATCCGACGGAAAAATGATAGTTAATTGTAACGTTCAGCGCCTCCTAATGACCATAGTACACTCAAATTGCGTCGAGATTCAATAAGCCGTGGTCCAGCCGACTTGTCTACAAGGGGATATTGCTGCCTCGGGTTACAATTAATCCTGTGAGTTTAGATTTTCGGATCCGACGCATAAGTGGTAGTTAATTGTAACGTTCAGCGCCTCCTAATGACGATAGAACACTCAAATTGCGTCGAGATTCAATACATCGTCCTCCAGCGGACTTGTCTACAAGGGGATATTACTGCCTCGTGCACCTTATGGTCCGCCTCCTTGTGAGTCTAGGTTTTCGAATCCGACGCAAAACAGTTGGTTAATTGTAACGTTGAGAGCCTCCTAATGACGATGGATCACTCAAATTGCATCAGGATTCAATACATCGTCATTCAGCCGACTTGTCTCCAACGGTCTATTACTGCCTGGGGCACCTTATGGTCGTTCTACTCTGAGTCTACATTTTCGAATCCGACGCAAAACACATAGTTAATTGTAACGTTCAGGGCCTCCTAATGTCGATAGAACACTCACATTGCGTCGGAATTCAATACATCGTCCTCCAGCTGACTTGTCTCCAAGGGGATATTGCTGCCTCGTGCACCTTATGGTCCGCCTCCTGTGAGTCTAACTTTTCGAATCCGACGCAAAACAGATGGTTAATTGTAACGTTCATGGCCTCCTAATGACGATTGAACACTCAAATTGCGTCGCGATTCAATAGATCGTCCCCAGTCGACTTGTCACCAAGATGATATTGCCGCCTCGGGCACCATATGGTCCGTCTCCAGTAGGTCCAGATATTCGAATCCGACGCAAAACGGACTGCCAATTGTAACGTTCAGAGCCTCCTATTGACGATGCAACACTGAAATAGCGTCGAAATTCAATACATCGTCCTTCAGCCGACTTGTCTCCAAGCGTCCATTGCTGACACGGGCACCTTATGGTCGTTCTCCTGTGAGTCTACATTTTCGATTGCGACACATAACTGATAGTTAATTGTAACGTTCTGGGCCTCCTAATCACGATGGAACACTCAAATTGCGTCGAGATTCAATACATCGTCCTCCAGCCAACTTGTCTCCATGGGTCTACTGCTAAGTCGGTCACCGTATCTTCGTTCTCCTGTGAGTCCAGATATTCGAATCCGACGCAAAACGGACTGCTAATTGTAACGTTCAGAGCCTCCTAATGATTATGGAACACTCTAATTGCGTCGAGAATCAATACATCATCCTCCAGCCGACTTGTCTCCAAGGGCTTATTGCTGCCTCGGGCACCTTATGGTCGTTCTCCTATGAGTCTAGATTTTCGAATCCGACGCATAACTGATAGTTAGTTGAAACGTTCAGCGCCTCCTATTGACGATGGAGCACTCAAATTGCGTCGAGATTCAATAAATCGTCCTCCAGCTGACTTGTCTCCAAGGGGATATTGCTGCCTCGGGCACCATATGGTCCGTCTCCTGTGATTCTAGATTTTCGAATCCGACGAAAAACTGATTGTTAATTGTAACATTCAGGGCCTCCTAATTACGATGGAACACTCAAATTGCTTCGCGATCCAATATATCGTCCTCCAGCCGACTTGTCTCCAAGGGTCTATTGCTGCCTGGGGCAGCTTATGATCGTTCTCCTGTGAGTCTAGATTATCGAATCCGACGCAAAACTGATAATTAACTGTAACGTTCCGGGCCTCCTAATGGCGCTGGAACACTCAAATTGCGTCGAGATTCAATACATCGTCCTCCAGCCGACTTGTCTCCGAGGTGATATTGCTGCCTCGGGCACCATATGGTCGTTCTCCAATGAGTCTAGATTTTCGAATCCGACGCATAACTGATAGTTAATTGAAACGTTCAGCGCCTCCTAATGACGATGGAACACTCAAATTGCGTCGCGATTCAATACATCGGCCTCCTGCCGACTAGTCTCCATGAATGGATTGCTGCTTCGGGCACCTTATGGTCGTTCTCCTGTCAGTCTACATTTCCGAATCCGACGCGAGACTGAATGTTAATTGTAACGTTCAGGGCTTCCTAATGACGATGGAACACTCAAATTCCGTCGACATTCAATACATCGTCCTCCAGCCGACTTGTCTCCACGGGGATATTGCTGCCTCGGGCACCTTATGGTCGTTCTCCTGTGAGTCTAGATTTTAGAATCCGACGCGAAACTGATAGCTAATTGTAACGTTCAGGGCCTCATAATGGCGATGGATCACTCAAATTGCGTCGAGAGTCAATACGTCGCCCTCCAGCCTAGTTGTCTACAAGGGGTTATTGCTGCCTCGGGCTCCATGTGTTCCGTCTCCTGTTAGTCTAGATTTTCGAATCAGACGCAAAAATGATAGTTAATTGTAACGTTCACGTCCTCCTAATGACGATGGTTCACTCAACTTGCGACGAGATTCAATACATCGGCCTCCAGCCGACTTGTCTCCAAGGGTTTATTGCTGCCTCGGGCACCTTATGGTCGTTATCCTATCAGTCTAGATTTTCGAATCCGACGCGTAACTGATAGTTAATTGTAACGTTCAGGGCCTCATAATGGCGATGGAACACTCAAATTGCGTCGAGATTCAATACATCGTCCTCCAGCTGACTTGCCTCCAATGGGATATTGCTGCCTCATGCACCATATGGTCCGCCTCCTGTGAGTCTAGATTATCGATTCCGACGCAAAAATAATAATGAGATGTAACGATCAGCGCCTCTTAATGATGATCGAACACTCAAATTGCGTCGAGATTCAATACATCGTCGTCCAGCCGACTTGTCTCCAAGGGGATTTTGCTGCCACGGGCTCCATAAGGTAATTCAGCCGACTTGTATATAAGGTTCTATTGCTGCCGCAGGCACCTTATGGTCGTTCTCCTGTGACTAGATTTTAGAATCCGACGCAAAACTGATACTTAATTGTATCGTTCAGGGCCACCTAATGACGATGGAACCCTCAAATTGCGTCGAGATTCAATACATCGGCCTCCAGCCGACTTGTCTTGAAGGGGATATTGCTGCGTCGGGCACCATATATTCCATCTCCTGTGAGTCTAGATTTTCGATTCCGATGCGAAACTGATAGTTGAATTGTAACGTTTCCGGGCCTCCTAATGACGATGGAACACTCAAATTGCGTCGAGATTCAATACGTCGTCCTTCAGCCGACTTGTCTCCAAGGTTCTATTGCTGTCTCGGGCACCTGATCGTCGTTCTCCAGTGAGTCTCGATCTTCGAATCCGACGCAAAACTGATAGTTAATTGTAACGTTCAGGGCCTCATAATGACGATGGAACACTCAGATTGCGTCAAGGTTCAATACATCGTCCTCCAGCCGTCGTGCCTCCAAGGGGATATTGCTGCCTCATGCACCTTATGGTCCGTCTCCTGTGAGTCTAGATTATCGATTCCGACGCATAACTGATAGTTAATTGAAACGTTCAGCGCCTCCTAATAACGATGGAGCACTCAAATTGCGTCTATATTCAATACATCGTCCTTGAGCCGACCTGTCTCCAAGAGTCTATTGCTGCCTCAGCCACCTTATGTTCGTTCTCCTGTGAGTCTAGATTTTCGAATCCGACGCGTATCTGTTAGTTAATTGTAACGATCAGGGCCTCCTAATCGCGATGGAACACTCAAATTGCGTCGAGATTCAATACATCGTCCTCCAGCCGACTTGTCTCCAAGGGGATATCGCTGCCTCTGCACCACATGGTCCGTCTCCGTTGATTGTACATTTTCGAGTCCGACGCAAAACTGATAGTTAATTGTAACGTTCAGGGCCTCCTAATGACGATGGAACACTCAAATTGCGTCGAGATTCAATACATCGTCCTCCAACCAACGTGCCTCCAAAGGGATATTGCTGCCTCGGGTACCATATGGTCCGTCTCCTGTGAGTCTAGATTATCGATTCCGACGCAAATATAATAGGGAGATGTAACGATCAGCGCCTCTTAATGATGATCGAACACTCAAATGTCGTCGAGATTCAATACATCGTCCTCCAGCCGACTTGTCTCCAAGGGGATTTTGCTGCCTCGGGCTCCATATGGTCATTCAGCCGACTTGTCTATAAGGGTCTATTGCTGCCTCAGGCACCTTATGGTCGTTCTCCTGTGACTAGAGTTAAGAATCCGACGCAAAACTGATACTTAATTGTAACGTTCAGGGCCACCGAATGACGATGGAATACTCAAATAGCGTCGAGATTCAATACATCGTCCATCAGCCGACTTGTCTCCAAGGGGATATTGCTGTCTCGGGCACCAATGATCCTTCTCCTGAGAGTAGATTTTCGAATCCGACGCTAAAATGATAGATAATTGAAATTTTCAGCGCCTCCTAAAGACGATGTAGCACTCAAATTGCGTCTATATTCAATACATCGTCCTTCAGCCTACGTGCCTCCAAGGGGATATAGCTGCCTCGGTCACCAAATGGTACGTCTCCTGTGAGTCTAGATTATTGAATCCGACGCGAAACTGATAGTTAACTGTGACATTCAGGGCCTCCTAATGACGATGAAACACTCAAATTGCGTCGAGATTCAATACATCGTCCTCCAGCCGACTTGTATCCAAGGGGATATTGCTGTCTCGGGACCAATGATCCTTCTCCTGAGAGTAGATTTTCGAATCCGACGCTAAAATGATAGTTAATTGAAACGTTCAGCGCTTCTAATGACGATGGAACACTCAAATTGCGTCGAGAGTAAATTCGTCGTCCTCCAGCCTAGTTGTCTACAAGGGGTTCTTGCTGCCTCGGACTCCATGTGGTTCGTCTCCAGTTAGTCTAGATTTTCGAATCAGACGCAAAAATGATAGTTAATTGAAACGTTCAGCGCCTCCTAATGGCATTGGAACACTCAAATTGCGTCGAGAGTCAATACGTCGTCCTCCAGCCTAGTTGTCTACAAGGGGTTATTGCTGCCTCGGGCTCTATGTGGTCCGTCTCCTGTTAGTCTAGATTTTCGAATCAGACCGAAAAATGATAATTAAGTGTAACGTTCACGGCCTCCTAATGACGATGGAACACTCAACTTGCGTCGAGATTCAATACATCGGCCTCCAGCCGACTTGTCTCCATGGGGATATTGCTGCCTCGGGAACTTATGGTCCGTTTCCTGTGATTCTAGATTTTCGATTCCGACGCAAAAATGATAGTGAGATGTAACCATATGCGACTCCTAATGATGATGGAACACTCAAATTGCGTCGAGATTAAATCCATCGGCCTCCAGCCGACTTGTCTCCAAGGGTCTATTGCTGTCTCTGGCACCTTATGGTCGTTCTCCTGTGAGTCTAGTTTTTCGAATCCGACTCACAACTGATAGTTAATTGAAACGTTCAGCGCCTCCTAATGACGATGGAGCACTCAAATTGCGTCGAGGTTCAATACATCGTCCTCCAGCCGACGTCTCCAAGGGTTTATTGCTGCCTCGGGCACCTTATTGTCGTTCTCCTGGGAGTCTAGATTTTCTAATCCGACGCAAAACTGATTGTTAATTGTAATGTTCAGGGCCTCCTAATGACGATGGAACACTCAAATTGCGTCGAGATTCAATACATCGTTCTTCAGCCGACTTGTCTCCAAGGGTCTGTTGCTGACTCGGGCACCTTATTTTCGTTCTCCTGTGAGTCTAGATTTTCGAATCCGACGCAAAACTGATAGTTAATTGTAACGTTCAGGGCCTCCAAATGACGATGGTACACACAAATTGCGTCGAGATTCAATTCATCGACCTTCAGCCGACTTGTCTCCAAGGGTCTATTGCTGCCTCGGGCACCTTATGGTCGTTCTCCTGTGAGTCTAGATTTCCTAATCCTACGCAAAACTGATTGTTAATTGCAATGCTCAGGGCCTCCTACTGACGATGGAACTCTCAAATTGCGTCGAGATTCAATACATCGGTCTCCAGCCGAATTGTATCCAAGGGGATATTGCTGTCTCTTGCTCCATGTGATCCTTCTCCTGTGAGTTGATTTTCGAATACGACGCGAAACTGATTGTTAATTGTAACGTTCAGGGCTTCCTAATGACGATGGAACACTCAAATTGCGTCGAGATTCAATACTTCGGCATTCAGCCGATTTTTCTCGAAGGGTCTATTGCTGCCTCGGGCACCTTATGGTCGTTCCATTGTGAGTCTAGATTTTAGAATCCGACGCAAAACTGATAGGTGATTGTAATATTCAGGGCCTACTAATGACGATGGAACACTCAAATTGCGTCGAGATTCAGTACATCGAGTTCCATTCGACTTGTCTCCAAGGGGATATTGCTGCCTCGGACAACATATTGTCCGCGGCCTGTGAGTCTAGGTTTTCGAATCCGACGCGAAACTGATAGTTAATTGTAACGTTATGGGCGTCCTAATGACGATGGAGCACTCAAATTGCGTCGCGATTTAATATATCGTCCCCCAGCGGTCTGGTCTCCAAGGTAATATTGTTGCATCGGGCACCTTATGTGAGTCTAGATTCTCAAATCCGACGAAAAACTGACTGTTAATTGTAACATTCAGGGCCTCTAATGACGATGGAACACACAAATTGCGTCGCGATCCAATACATCGTCCTCCAGCCGACTTGTCCCCAAGGGTCTATTGATGCCTCGGGCACCTTATGATCGTTCTCCTGTGAGTCTCGATTTTGGAACCCGACGCAAAACTGATAGTTCATTGCAACGTTTAGCGCCTCCTAATGACGATGGAACACTCAAATTGCGTCGAGATTCAATACATCGTCCTCCAGCCGACTTGTCTCCAAGCTGATTTTGCTGCCTCGGACACCATATTGTCCGTGGCCTGTGAGTCTAGATTTTCGAATCCGACGCGAAACTGATAGTTAATTATAACGTTCAGGGCCTCCTAATGACGATGGGGCACTCAAATTGCGTCGCGATTCAATACATCGTCCTCGAGCGGACTGGTCGCCAAGGGGATATCGTTGCCTCGGGCACATTTCGGTCGTTCTCCTGTAAGTCTAGATTTTCGATTCCGACACAAAACTGATTGTTAATTGTAACGTTCAGGGCCTAATAATGACGATTGAACACTCAAATTGCGTCGAGATTCAATACATCGTCCTCCAGCCGACTTGTATTCAAGGGGATATTGCTGTCTTGGGCACCATATGAACTTCTTCTGTGAGTAGATTTTCGAATCCGACGCTAAAATGATAGTTAATTGTAACGTTAAGCGCAACGTAATGACGATGGAACACTCAAATTGCGTCGAGAGTCAATACATCGTCCCCCAGCCGACTTGTCTCCATGGCTCTATTGCTGCCTCGGGCACCTTGTGGTCGTTCTCTTGTAAGTCTAGATTTTCGAATCCTACGCAAAAATGTTAGTTAATTGTAACGTTCAGGGCCCCCTAATGACGATGGAACACTCAAATTGCGTCGAGATTCAATACATCGTCCTCCAGCGGACTGGTCTACAAGAGGATATTGCTGCCTCGGGCACCTTATGGTCGTTCTCCTGTGAGTCTAGATTCTCGAATCTGACGCAAAACTGATAGTTAATTGTAACGTTCAGGGTCTCCAAATGACGGTGGAACACTAAAATTGCGTCGAGATTCAATACATCGTTCTCCAGCCGACTTGTCTCCAAGGCTGTATTGCTGCCTCGGGCACCTTATGCTCGTTCTCGTGTGAGTCTTGATTTTCGAATCCGACGCAAAAATGATAGTTAATTGTAACGTTCAGGGCCTCCTAATGACGATGGAACACTCAAATTGCGTCGAGATTCAATACACCGGCCTCCAGCCGACTTGTCTCCAAGGGCATATTGCTGCCTCGGGCACCATATCGTCCGTCTCCTGTGAGTCTAGATTTTCGAATCCGACGCGAAACTGATAGTTAATTGTAGCGTTCAGGGCCTCCTAATTACGATGGAACACTCAAAATGCGTCGAGATTCAATTCATCGTCCTTCAGCCGACTTGACTCCAAGGGTCTATTGCTGCCTCGGGCACCTTATGGTCGTTCTCCTGTCAGTCTAGATTTTCTAATCCGACGCAAAACTGATTGTTAATTGTAATGTTCAGGGCCTGCTAATGACGATGGAGCACTAAAATTGCGTCGAAATTCAAATCATCGTCCTTCAGCCGTCTTGTCTCCAAGAGTCTATTGCTGCCTCGGTTACCTTATGTGAGTCTAGATTTTCGAATCCGACGAGAAACTGATAGTTAATTGTAACATTCAGGGCCTCCTAATGACGATGGAACACTCAAATTGCGTCACGATTCAATACATCATCCTCCAGCCGACTTGTCTCCAAGGGTCTATTGCTGCCTCGGGCACCTTATGATCGTTCTCCTGTTAGTAGATTTTCGAACTCGACGAATAACTGATAGATCATTGTAACGTTCAGGGCCTCCTAATGACGATGGAGCACTAAAATTGCGTCGAGATTCAATATATCGTCCTCCAGCGGACTGGTCTCCAAGGGGATATTGCTGCTTCCGGCACCTTATTGTCCGTCTCCAGTGAGTCTAGATTATCGAATCCGACGGAAAACATATAGTTAATTGTAACGTTCAGGGCCTCCGAATGACGCTGGAACACTCAAATTGCGTCGAGATTCAATACATCGTCCTCCAGCGGACTGGTGTCCAAGGGGATATTGCTGCCACGGGCACCATACGGTCCTTCTCCTGTGGGTCTAGATTTTCGAATCCGACGCGAAACTGATAGTTAATTGTAACATTCCGGGCCTCCTAGTATGATGGAACACTCAAATTGCGTCACGCGATCCAATACATCGTACTCCAGCCGACTTGTCTCCAAGCGTCTATTGCTGCCTGGGGCACCTTGTGATCGTTCACCTGTGAGTCTAGATTTTCGAATCCGACGCAAAACAGATAGTTAATTGTAACGTTCAGGGCCACCTAATAACGATGGAACACTCAAACTGCGTCGAGATTGAATACATCGTCCTCCAGCCGACTTGTCTCCATGGGGATACTCCTGCCTCGCGCTCCTTATGGTCGCTCTCCTGTGAGTCTAGATTTTCGAATCCGACGCGAAACTGATTGTTAATTGTAACGTTAAGCGCCTCCTAATGGCGATGGAACACTCAAATTGCGTCGAGAGTCAATACATCACCTCCAGTTGACTTGTCTACAAGGGTATAATGCCGGCTCGGGCTCCATGTGGTCCGTCTCCTGTGAGTCTAGATTTTCGAATCCGACGCGAAACTGATAGTTAATTGTAACGTTCAGCGCCTCCTAAAGACGATGGTACACTCAAATTGTGTCGAGTGTTAATACATCGTCCTCCAGCCGACTTGTCTACAAGGGGATATTGCTGCCACTGGTTCCATGTGGTCCGTCCCTGTGAGTCTAGATTTTCGAATCCGACGCGAAACTGATAGTTAATTGTAACTTTTAGGGCCTCTTAATGACGATGGAGCACTCAAATTGCGTCGCGATTCAATACATCGTCCTCCAGCGGACTGGTCTCCAAGGTAATATTGTTGCATCGGGCACCTTATGTGAGTCTAGATTTTCGAATCCGACTTAAAACTGGTAGTTAATTGTAACATTCAGGGCCTCCTAATGACGATGGAACACTCAAATTGCGTAGCGATCCAATACATCGTCCTCCAGCCGACTTGTCTCCAAGCCTCTATTGCTGCCTGGGGCACCTTATGGTCGTTCTCCTGTGAGTCTAGATTTTTGAATCCGAAGCAAATATGAAAGTTAAATGTAACGTTCAGGGCCTCCTAATGACGATGGAACACTCTAATTGCTTCGAGATTCAATACATTGGCATTCAGCCGATTTGTCCCCAAGGGTCTATTGCTGAATCGGGCACCTTATAGTCGTTCCCCTGTGAGTCTAGATTTTAGAATCCGACGCAAAACTGATTGTTAATTGCAACGTTCAGGGCCTCCAAATGACGATGGAACACTCAAATTCCATCGAGATTCAATACATCGTCCTCCAGCCGACTTGTCTCCAAGGGGATTTTGCTGCCTCTGGTTCCATGTGGTCCGTCCCTGTGAGTCTAGATTTTCGAATCCGACGCGAAACTAATAGTTAATTGTAACGTTCAGGGCCTCTTAATGACGATGGAGAGCTCAAATTGCGTCGCGATTCAATACATCGTCCTCCAGCGGACTGGTCTTCAAGGGGCTATTGCTGCCTCGGGCACCTTATGTGAGTCTAGATTTTCGAACTCGACGCGAAACTGATAGTTCATTGTAACGTTCAACGCCTCCTAATGACGATGGAACACTCAAATTGCGTCGAGATTCAATACATCGTCCTCCAGCGGACTGGTGTCCAAGGGGATATTGCTGCCTGGGGCACCATACGGTCCTTCTCCGGTGAGTCTAGATTTTCGAAACCGGCGCGAAACTGATAGTTGATTGTAACGTTCAGGGCCTCCTAATGACGATGCAGCACTCAAATTGCGTCGCGATTCAATACATCGTCCTCCAGCGGACAGGTCTCCAAGGGGATATTGAGGCTTCCGGCACTTTATGGTCCGCCTCCAGTGAGTCTAGATTTTCGAATCCGACGCAAAACAAATAGTTAATTGTAACGTTCAGGGCCACCTAATAACGATGGAACACTCAAATTGCGTCGTGATTCAATACATCGTCCTACATCGGACTGGTCTCCAAGGGCATATTGCTGCTTCCGGCACTTTATGGTCCGTCTCCAGTGTGTCTAGATTTTCGAATCCGACGAAAAACTTATAGCTAATTGTAACATTCCCGGCCTCCTAGTACGATGGAAACCTCAAATTGCGTCGCGATCCAATACATCGTCCTCCAGCCGACTTGTCTTCAAGCGTCTATTGCTGCTTCGGGCACCTTATGATCGTTCTTATGTGAGTCTAGATTTTCGAACCCGACGCAAAACTGATAGTTCATTGTGACGTTCAGCGCCTCCTAATGACGACGGAACACTCAAACTGCGTGGAGATTCAATACATCGTCCTCCAGGCGACTTGTATCCAAGGGGATATTGCTTGTCGGGCACCTTATGATCCTTCTCCTGAGAGTAGATTTTCGAATCCGACGCTAAAATGATGGTTAATTGTCACGTTCAGCGCCTCCTAATGACGATGGGACACTCAAATTGCGTCGAGAGTCAATAGGTCGTCCTCCAGCGTAGTTGTCTACAAGGGGTCATTGCTGCCTCGGGCGTCTCCTGTGAGTGTAGATTTGCGAATCCGACGCATAACTGATAGTTAATTGAAACGTACAGCGCCTCCTAATGACGATGGAGCACTCAAATTGCGTCGATATTCAATACATCGTCCTTCAGCCGACTTGTCTCCAAGAGTCTTTTGCTGCCTCAGGCACCATATGGTCGTTGTCCTGTGAGTCTAGATTTTCGAATCCGACGCATAACTGATAGTTAATTGTAACGTTCAGGGCCTCCTAATGACGATGCAGCACTCAAATTGCGTCGCGATTCAATACATCGTCCTCGAGCGGACTGGTCTCCAAGGGGATATTGCTGCTTCCGGCACCTTATGGTACGTCTCCAATGAGTCTAGATTTTCCAATCCGACGAAAAACTTATAGTTAATTGTAACATTCAGGGCCTCCTAGTTACGATGGAACACTCAAATTGCGTCGCGATCCAATACATCGCCCTCCAGCCGACTTGTTTCCAAGCGCCTATTGCTGCCTGGAGCATTTTATGCTCGTTCTCCTGTAAGTCTAGATTTTCGAATCCGACGCTAGACTGATAGTTAATTGTAACGTTCAGGGTCTCCTAAAAACGAAGGAACACTGAAATTGCGTCTCGATTCAATACATCGTCCTCCAGCCGACATGTCACCATGGGGATATTGCTGCCTCAGGCTGCTTATGGTCGTTCTCCTGTAAGTCTAGATTTTCGAATCCGACGCCAAACCGATAGTTAATTACAACGTTCAGGGCCTCCTAATGACGATGGAACACTCAAATTGCGTCGAGAGTCAATACATCGTCCCCCAGCCGACTTGTCTCCATGGCTCTATTGCTGCCACGGGCACCTTATGGTCGTTCTCTTGTGAGTCTAGATTTTCGAATCCTACGCAAAAATGTTCGTTAATTGTAACGTTCAGGGCCCCCTAATGACGATGGAACACTCAAATTGCGTCGAGATTCAATACATCGGGCTCCAGCCGACTTGTCTCCAAGGCTCCATTTCTGCCTCGATCACCTTATGGTCGTTCTCCTGTGAGTCTAGATTTTCGAATCCGACGCAAAACTGATAGTTAACTGTAACCTTCAGGGCCTCCTAATTACGAAGGAATACTCAAATTGCGTCGAGATTTACTACATCGTCCTCCTTCCGACTTGTCTCCAAGGGGATATCGCTGCCTCGGGCACCACATGATCCGTCTCCGGTGATTCTACGTTTTCGAATCCGACGAAAAACCGATAGTAAATTGTAACATTCAGGGCCTCCTAATGACGATGGAACACTCAAATTGCGTCTCGATCCAATACATCGTCCTCCAGCCGACTTGTCTCCAAGGGTCTATTGCTGCCTCGGGCTCCTTATGATCCTTCTCGTGTGAGTCTAGATTTTTGAACCCGACGCAAAACTGATAGTTAATTGTAACGATCAGGGCCTCCTAATGACGATGGAACACTCAAATTGCGTCGAGATTCAAAACATCGCCTTCCAGCCGACTTGCTCCAAGGGGATATTGCTGCCTCGGACACCATATTATCCGTCTCCTGTGAGTCTAGCTTTTCGAATCCGACAAAAAAATGATAGTCAATTGTAACGTTCAGCGCCTCCTAATGACGATAGAACACTCAAATTGCATCGAGATTAAATACATCAGCCTGCAGCCGACTTGTCTCCACGGGTCTGTTGCTGCCTCGGGCACCTTATGATCGATCTCCTGTGAGTAAATTTTCAAACCCGACGCATAACTGATAGTTCATTGTAACGTTCAGGGCCTCCTAATGACGATGGAGCACTAAAATTGCGTCGCGATTCAATACATCATCCTCCAGCGGACTGGTCTCCAAGGGGATATTGCTGCTTCCGGCACCTTATTGTCCGTCTCCAGTGAATCTAGATTTTCGAATCCGACGGAAAACAGATAGTTAATTGTAACGTTCAGGGCCTCCGACTGACGATGGAACACTCAAATTGCGACGAGATTCAATACATCGTCCTCCAGCGGACTGGTGTCCAAGGGGATGTTGCTGCCTCGGGCACCATACGGACCTTCTCCTGTGAGTCTAGATTTTCGAATCCGACGCGAAACTGATAGTTAATTGTAACGTTCAGCGCCCCCTAATGACGATGGAACACTCAAATTGCGTCGAGAGTCAATACGTCGTCCTCCAGCCTAGTTGTCTACAAGGGGTTATTGCTGCCTCGGGCACCACATGGTCCGTCTCCGTTGCTTCTTCATTTTCGAATCCGACGCAAAACTGATTGTTAATTGTAACCTTCAGGGCTTCCTAATGACGATGGAACACTCAAATTGCGTCGAGATGCAATACATCGTCCTCTAGCCGACTTGTCTCCGAGGGGTAGTGCTGCCTCGGGTACCATATGGTCCTTCTCCTGTGAGTAGATTTTCGAATCCGACGCTAAAATGATAGCTAATTGTAACTTTCAGGGCCTATTAATGACGATGGAACACTCAAATTGCGACGAGAGTCAATACGTCGTCCTCCAGCCGACTTGTCTCCAAGGGTCTATTGCTGCCTCGGGCACCTTATGGTCGTTCTCCTGTGAGTCTAGATTTTCTAATCCGACGCAAAACTGATTGTTAATTGTAATGATCAGGGCCTCCTATTGACGATGGAACTCTCAAATTGCGTCGAGATTCAATACATCGGTCTCCAGCCGAATTGTATCCAAAGGGATATTGCTGTCTCGGGCACCATATGGTCCTTCTCCTGTGAGTAGACTTTCGAATCCGGCGCAAAAATGATAGTTTAATTGTAACGTTCAGGGCCTTCTAATGACGATGGAGCACTCAAATTGCGACGCGATTCAATACACCGTTCTTCAGCCGACTTGTCTCCAAGGGTCTATTGCTGCCTCGGCACCTTATGGTCGTTCACCTGTGAGTCTAGATTTTCTAATCCGACGCAAAACTGATTGTTAATTGTAATGTTCAGGGCCTCCTATTGACGATGGAACTCTCAAATTGCGTCGAGATTCAATACATCGGTCTCCAGTCGAATTGTATCCAAGGGGATATTGCTGCCTCGGGCACCATATGATCCTTCTGCTGTGATTAGATTTTCGAATCCGACGCTAAAATGATAGTTAATTGTAACGTTCAGCGCCTCCTAATGACGATGGAACACTCAAATAGCATTGAGGGTCAATACATCGTCCTCCAGCCGACTTGCCGCCAAGGGTCTATTGCTACCTCGGGCACCTTATTATGGTCGTTCTCCTGTGAGCCTAGATTTTCGAATCCGACGCAAAACTGATAGTTAATTGTAACGTTCAGGGCCCTCTAATGACGATGGAACACTCAAATTGCGTCGAGATTCAATACATCGGCCTCCAGCCGACTTGTCTCCAAGGGGATATTGCAGCCACGGGCACCATATGGTCCTTCTCCTGTGAGTCTAGATTTTCGAATCCGACGCGAAACTGATAGTTCATTGTAACGTTTGGTGCCTCCTAATAACGATGGAGCACTCAAATTGCGTCGCGATTCAATACATCGTCCTCGAGCGGACTGGTCGCCAAGGGGATATTGCTGCTTCCGGCACCTTATGGTCCGTCTCCAGTGAGTCTAGATTTTCGAATCCGACGCTAGACTGATAGTTACTTGTTACGTTCAGGGCCTCCTAAAAACGATGGAACACTGAAATTGCGTCGCGATTCAATACATCGTCCTCCAGCCGACTTGCCTCCATGGGGATATTGCTGCCACGGGCTGCTTATGGTCGCTCCCCTGTGAGTGTAGCTTTTCGAATCCGACGAAAAAATGATAGTCAATTGTAACGTTCAGCGCTTCCTAATGACGATGGAACACTCAAATAGCTTCGAGAGTCAATACATCGACCTCCAGCCGACTTGTCTACAAGGGGATATTACTGCCTCGGGCTCCATGTGGTCCGTCTCCTGTGAGTCTAGGTTTTCGAATCCGACTCGAAACTGATAGATGATTGTAATGTTCAGGGCCTCCTAATGACGATGGAACACTCAAATTGCGTCGAGATTCAATACATCGCCTTCCAGCTGACTTGTCTCCAAGGGGATATTGCTGCCTCGGACACCATATTGTCCGTGGCCTGTGAGTCTAGATATTCGAATCCGACGCGAAACTGATAGTTAATTGTAACGTTCAGGGCCTCCTAATGACGATGGAGCACTCAAATTGCGTCGCGATTCAATACATCGTCCTCGAGCGGACTGGTCTCCAAGGGGATATTGCTGCTTCCGGCACCTTATGGTACGTCTCCAGTGAGTCTAGATTTTCGAATCCGACGAAAAACTTATAGTTAATTGTAACACTCAGTGCCTCCTAGTTACGATGGAACACTCAAATTGCGTCGCGATCCAATACATCGCCCTCCAAGCGCCTATTGCTGCCTGGGGCATTTTATGCTCGTTCTCCTGTGAGTCTAGATTTTCGAATCCGACGCTAGACTGATAGTTTCATGTAACGTTCAGGGCCTCCTAAAAACGAAGGAACACTCAAATTGCGTCTCGATTCAATACATCGTCCTCCAGCCGACATGTCTCCATGGGGATATTGCTGCCTCGGGCTGCTTATGGTCGCTCTCCTGTGAGTCTAGATTTTCGAATCCGACGCGAAACTGATTGTTAATTGTAACGTTCAGCGCCTCCTAATGACGAAGGAATACTCAAATTGCGTCTCGATCCAATACATCGTCCTCCAGCCGACTTGTCTCCAAGGGTCTATTGCTGCCTCGGGCACCTTATGATCCTTCTCGTGTGAGTCTAGATATTTGAACCCGACGCGTAACTGATAGTTAATTGTAACGATCAGGGCCACCTAATGACGATGGAACACTCAAATTACGTAGAGATTCAATACATCGACCTCCAGCCGACTTGTCTCCAAGGGGATATTGCTGCCTCGGGCACCATATGGTCCTTCTCCTGTGAGTAGATTTCCGAAACCGACGATAAAATGATAGTTAATTGTAACGTTCAGGGCCTCCTAATGACGATAGAACACTCAAATTGCATCGAGATTAAATACATCAGCCTGCAGCCGACTTGTCTCCACGGGTCTGTTGCTGCCTCGGGCACCTTATGATCGTTCTCCTGTGAGTTGATTTTCAAACCGGACGCATAACTGATAGTTCATTGTAACGTTCAGAGCCTCCTAATGACGATGGAGCACTAAAATTGCGTCGCGATTCAATACATCGTCCTCCAGCGGACTGGTCTCCAAGGGGATATTGCTGCTTCCGGCACCTTATTGTCCGTCTCCAGTGAGTCTAGATTATCGAATCCGACGGAAAACAGATAGTTAATTGTAACGTTCAGGGCCTCCGAATGACGATGGATCACTCAAATTGCGTCGCGATCCAATACATCGCCTTCCATCCGACTTGTCTCCAAGCGTGTATTGCTGCCTGGGGCACCTTATGATCGTTCTCCTGTGAGTCTAGATTTTCGAATCCGACGCTAGACTGATAGTTAATTGTAACGTTCAGGGCCTCCTCAAAACGAAGGAACACTCAAATTGCGTCTCGTTTCAATACATCGTCCTCCAGCCGACATGTCTCCATGGGGATATTGCTGCCTCGGGCTGCTTATGGTCGCTCTCCTGTGAGTCTAGATTTTCGAATCCGACGCGAAACTGATTGTTAATTGTTACGTTCAGGGCCTCCTAATGACGATGGAACACTCAAATTGCGTCTAGATTCAATACATCGTCCTTCAGCCGACTTGTCTCCAAGAGTCTATTGCTGCCTCGGGCACCTTATGGTCGTTCTCCTGTGAGTCTAGATTTTCGAATCCGACTCGAAACTGATAGTTAATTGTAACGTTCAGGGCCTCCTAATGACGATGGAACACTCAAATTGCGTCGAGATTCAATACATCGTCCTCCAGCGGACTGGTCTACTAGGGGATATTGCTGCTTCGGGCACCTTATGGTCGATATCCTGTGAGTCTAGATTTTCGAATCTGACGCATAACTGATAGTTAATTGTAACGTTCAGGGTCTCCAAATGACGATGGAAAACTCAAATTGCGTCGAGATTCAATACATCGTATTTCAGCTGACTTGTCTCTAAGGGTCTATTGCTGCCTCGGGCACCTTATGGTCGTTCTCCTGTGAGTCTAGATTTTCTATTCCGACGCAAAACTGATTGTTAATTGTAACGTTCAGGGCCTCCTAATGACGATGGAGCACTAAAATTGCGTCGCGATTCAATACATCGTCCTCCAGCGGACTGGTCTCCAAGGGGATATTGCTGCTTCCGGCACCTTATTGTCCGTCTCCAGTGAGTCTAGATTATCGAATCCGACGGAAAACAGATAGTTAATTGTAACGTTCAGGGCCTCCGATTGACGATGGAACACTCAAATTGCGTCGAGATTCAATACATCGTCCTCCAGCGGACTGGTGTCCAAGGGGATATTGCTGCCTCGGGCACCATACGTTCCTTCTCCTGTGAGTCTAGATTTTCGAATCCGACGCGAAACTGATAGTTAATTGTAACGTTCAGGGCCTCCTAATGACGATGCAGCACTCAAATTGCGTTGCGCTTCAATACATCGTCCTCCAGCGGACTGGGCTCCAAGGGGATATTGCTGCTTCCGGCACCTTATGGTCCGTCGCCAGTGAGTCTAGATTTTCGAATCCGACGAAAAACTTATAGTTAATTGTAACATTCAGGGCCTCCTAGTACGATGGAACACTCAAATTGCGTCGCGATCCAATACATCGTCCTCCATCCGACTTGTCTCCAAGCGTCTATTGCTGCCTGGGGCACCTTATGATCGTTCTCCTGTGAGCTTAAATTTACGAATCCGACGCAAAACAGATAGTTAATTGTAACGTTCAGGGCCACCTAATAACGATGGAACACTCAAATTGCGTCGAGATTGAATACATCGTCCGCCAGCCGACTTGTCTCCATGGGGATATTGCTGCCTCGCGCTCCTTATGGTCGCTCTCCTGTGAGTCTAGATTTTCGAATCCGACGCGAAACTGATTGTTAATTGTAACGTTAAGCGCCTCCTAATGACGATGGAACACTCATAATGAGTCGAGAGTCAATACATCACCTCCAGCCGACTTGTCTACAAGGGTATAATGCCGCCTCGCACTCCATGTGGTCCGTCTCCTGTGAGTCTAGATTTTCGAATCCGACGTGAAACTGATAGTTAATTGTAAGGTTCAGCGCCTCCTAAAGACGATGGTACACTCAAATTGCGTCGAGATTCAATACATCGTCCTCCAGCCGACTTGTATCCAAGGGAATATTGCTGTCTCGGGCACCATATGATCCTTCTCCTGTGAGTAGATTTTCGAATCCGACGCTAAAATGATAGTTAATTGTAAAGTTCAGCGCCTCCTAATGACGATGGAACACTCAAATTGGGACGAGATTCAATACATCGGCCTCCAGCCGACTTGTCTCCAAGGGGATATTGCTGCCTCGGGCACCATATGGTCCATCTCCTGTGAGTCTAGATCTTCGAATCCGACGCGAAACTGATAGTTAATTGTAACGTTCAGGGCCTCCTAATGACGATGGAGAACTCAAATTGCGTCGCGATTCAATACATCGTCCTCCAGCGGACTGGTCTTCAAGGGGCTATTGCTGGCTCGGGCACCTTATGTGAGTCTAGATTTTCGAATCCGACGCGAAACTGATGGTTAATGGTAACGTTCATGGCCTCCTAATGACGTTGGAGCACTCAAATTGCGTCGCGATTCAATACATCGTCCTCCAGCGGACTGGTCATCAAGGGGATATTGCTGCTTCCGGGACCTTTTGGTCCGTCTCCAGTGAGTCTAGAATTTCGAATGCGACGAAAATCTTACAGTTAATTGTAACATTCGGGGCCTCCTAGTGACTATACAACATTCAAATTGTGTCGCGATCCAATACATCGTCCGCCAGCCGACTTGTCTCCAAGCGTCTATTGCTGCCTGGGGCATGTTATGATCGTTCTCTTGTGAGTCTACATTTTCGAATCCGACGAAAACCTGATAGTTAATTGTAATGTTCAGGGCCTCCTATTAACGATGGAACACTCAAATTGCGTCGAGGTTCAATACATCGGCATTGAGCCAATTTGTCTCCAAGGGTCTATTGCTGCCTCGGGCACCACATCGTCCGTCTCCTGTGAGTCTAGATTTTAAAATCCGACGCAAAATGATAGTTAATTGTAACGTTCAGCGCCTACTAATGACGATGGAACACTCAAATTGCGTCGAGAGTCAATACATCTACCTCCAGCCGAATTGTCTACAAGGGGATACTGCTGCCTCGGGCTCCATGTGGTCAGTCTCCTGTGTGTCTAGATTTTCTAATCCGACGCAAAACTGATAGTTAATTGTAACGTTCAGGGCCTCCTAATGACGATGGAACACTCAAATTGCGTCGAAATTCAAACCATCGTCCCTCAGCCGTCTTGACTCCAAGCGTCTATTGCTGCCTCGGGCACCTTATGGTCGTTCTCCTGTGAGTCTAGATTTTCGAATCCGACGCAAAACTGATAGTTAACTGTAACGTTCAGGGCCTCCTAATGACGAAGGAATACTCAAATTGCGTCGAGATTTACTACATCGTCCTCCAGCCGACTTGTCTCCAAGGGGATATCACAGCCTCGGGCACCACTTGATCCGTCTCCGGTGATTCTACGTTTTCGAATCCGACGAAAAACTGATAGTTAAGTGTAACATCCAGGGCCTCCCAATGACGATGGAACACTCAAATTGCGTCGCGATCCAATTCATCGCCCTCCAGCCGACTTGTCTCCAAGGGTCTATTGCTGCCTCGGGCAACTTATGATCGTTCTCTTGTGAGTCTACATTTTCGAATCCGACGCAAACCTGATAGTTAACTTTAATGTTCAGGGCCTCCTAATAACGATGGAACACTCAAATTGCGTCGAGATTCAATACATCGGCATTGAGCCGATTTGTCTCCAAGGGTCTATTGCTGCCTCGGGCACCATTTGTCGTTCCCCTGTGAGTCTAGATTTTAGAATCCGACGAAGACTGATAGTTAATTGTAATGTTCAGGAGCTCCTAATGACGACGGAACACTCAAATTGCGGCGAAATTCAAATCATCGTCCTTCAGCTGTCTTGTCTCCAAGAGTCTATTGCTGCCTCGGGCACCTTATGGTCGTTCTCCTGTGAGTCTAGATTTTCGAATCCGACGTAAAACTGATAGTTAAGTGTAACGTTCAGGGCCTCCTAATGACGAAGGAATACTCAAAATGCGTCGAGATTTACTACATCGTCCTCCAGCCGATATGTCTCCGAGGGGATATTGCTGCCTCGGTCACCAAACGGTCCGTCTCCTGTGAGTCTAGATTTTTTGAATCCGACGCGAAACTGATAGTTAATTGTAACGTTCAGGGCCTCCTAATGACGATGGTTCACTCAAAATGCGTCGAGATTCAATTCATCGTCCTTCAGCCGACATGTCTCCAAGGGTCTATTGCTGCCTCGGTTACCTTATGTGAGTCTAGATTTTCGAATCCGACGAAAAACTGATATTTAATTGTAACATTCAGGGCCTCCTAATGACGATGGAACACTCAAATTGCGTCGAGATTCAATACATCGTCCTCCAGCGGACTGGTGTCCAAGCGGATATTGCTGCCTCGGGCACCATACGGTCCTTCTCCTGTGAGTCTAGATTTTCGAATCCGACGCGAAACTGATAGTTAATTGTAAAGTTCAGGGCCTCCTAATGACGATGCAGCACTCAAATTGCGTCGCGCTTGAATATATCGTCCTCCAGCCGACTTGTCTCCATGGGGATTTTGCTGTCTCGCGCTCCTTATGGTCTCTCTCCTGTGAGTCTAGATTTTCGAATCCGACGCGAAACTGATTGTTAATTGTAACGTTAAGCGCCTCCTAATGACGATAGAACACTCAAATTGCGTCGAGAGTCAATACATCACCTCCAGCCGACTTGTCTACAAGGGGATAATGCCGCCTCGGGCTCCATGTGGTCCGTCTCCTGTGAGTCTAGATTTTCGAATCCGACGCGAAACTGATTATTAATTGTAACGTTCAGCGCCTCCTAAGGACGATGGTACACTCAAATTGTGTCGAGTGTCAATACATCGTCCTCCAGGCGACTTGTCTCCAAGGGTCTATTGCTGCCTCGGGCACCTTATAGTTGTTCCCCTGTGAGTCTAGATTTTAGAACCCGACGCAAAACTGATGGTTAATTGTAATGTTCATGGCCTCCTAATGACGTTGGAACACTCTAATTGCGTCGAGATTCAATACATCGTCCTTCAGCCGACTTGTCTCCAAGCGTCTATTGCTGCCTGGGGCACCTTATGATCGTTCTCTTGTGAGTCTAGATTTTCGAATCCGACGCAAACCTGCTAGTTAATTGTAATGTTCAGGGCCTCCTAATACCGATGGAACACTCAAATTGCGTCGAGATTCTATACATCGTCCTGAAGCCGACTTCTCTCCATGGGGATTTGCTGCCTCGGGCTCCTTATGGTCGGTCTCCTGTGAGTCTAGATTTTCGAATCCGATGCGAAACTGATTGTTAATTCTAACGTTCAGCGCCTCCTAATGACGTTGGAACACTCTAATTGCGTCGAGATTCAATACATCGTCCTTCAGCCGACTTGTCTCCAAGGGTCTATTGCTGCCTCGGGCACCTTATGGTCGTTCTTCTGTGAGTCTAGATTTTCTAATCGGACGCAAAACTCATTGTTAATTGCAACGTTCAGGGCCACCAAATGACGATGGAACACTCAAATTGCGTCGAGATTCAATACATCGTCCTCCAGCCGACTTGTCTCCAAGGGGATATTGCTGCCTCGGGCACCATATGGTCCTTCCCCTGTGAGTCTAGATTTTAGAATCCGACGCGAAAGTGATAGTTAATTGTAACGTTCAGGCCCTCCTATTGACGATGGAGCACTCAAATTGCGTCGCGATTCAATACATCGTCCTCCAGCGGACTGGTCTCCAAGGTAATATTGTTGCATCGGGCACCTAATGTGAGTCTAGATTTCCTAATCCGACTTAAAACTGATAGTTAATTGTAACTTTCAGGGCCTCCTAATGACGATGCAGCACTCAAATTGCGTCGCGCTTCAATACATCGTCTACCAGCGGGCTGGTCTCCAAGGGGATATTGCAGCTTCCGGCACCTTATGGTTCGTCTCCAGTGAGTCTAGATTTTCGAATCCGACGAAAAACGTATAGTTAATAGTAACATTCAGGGCCTCCTAGTACGACGGAACACTCAAATTGCGTCGCGATCCAATACATCGTCCTCCAGCAGACTTGTCTCCAAGCGTCTATTGCTGCCTGGGGCACCTTATGATCGTTCTCCTGTGAGTCTAGATTTTCGAATCCGACGCAAAACAGATAGTTAATTGTAACGTTCAGAGCCACCTAATAACGATGGAACACTCAAATTGCGTCGAGATTGAATACATCGTCCTCCAGCCGACTTGTCTCCATGGGGATATTGCTGTCTCGGGCACCTTATGATCGTTCTCCTGTGAGTCTAGATTTTCGAACCCGACGCAAAACTGATAGTTCATTGTGGCGTTTAGCGCCTCCTAATGACGACGGAACACTCAAACTGCGTCGAGATTCAATACATCGTAATCCAGCGGACTGGAGTCCAAGGGGATATTGCTGCCTCGGGCACCATACGGTCCTTCTCCTGTGAGTCTAGATTTTCGAAACCGACGCGAAACTGATAGTTAATTGTAACGTTCAGGGCCTCCTATTGACGATGGAGCACTCAGACTGCGTCGCGATTCAATACATCGTCCTCCACCGGACTGGTCTCCAAGGGCATATTGCTGCTTCCGGCACTTCATGGTCCGTCTCCAGTGAGTCTAGATTTCCGAATCCGACGAGAAACTTATAGTTAATTGTAACATTCCGGGCCTCCTAGTGCGATGGAAGACTCAAATTGCGTCGCGATCCAATACATCGTTCTCCAGCCGACTTGTCTTCAAGCGTCTATTGCTGCCTGGGGCACCTTATGATCGTTCTCTTGTGAGTCTAGATTTTCGAATCCGACGCAACCCTGATAGTTAATTGTAATGTTCAGGGCCTCCTAATAACGATGGAACACTCAAATTGCGTCGAGATTCAATACATCGTCCTGAAGCCGACTTCTCTCCATGGGGATTTGCTGCTTCGGGCTCCTTATGGTCGGTCTCCTGTGGGTCTAGATTTTCGAATCCGACCCGAAACTGATTGTTACTTCTAACGTTCAGCGCCTCCTAATGACGTTGGAACACTCTAATTGCGTCGAGATTCAATACATCGTCCTTCAGCCGACTTGTCTCCAAGGGTCTATTGCTGCCTCGGGCACCTTATGGTCGTTCTTCTGTGAGTTTAGATTTTCTAATCCGACGCAAAACTGATAGTTAATTGCAACGTTCAGGGCCACCAAATGACGATGGAACACTCAAATTGCGTCGAGATTCAATACATCGTCCTCCAGCCGACTTGTCTCCAAGGGGATATTGCTGCCTCGTGCACCGTATGGTCCTTCCCCTGTGAGTCTAGATTTTCGAATCCGACGCGAAACTGATAGTTAATTGTAACGTTCAGGGCCTCCTATTGACGATGGAGCACTCAAATTGCGTCGCGATTCAATACATCGTCCTCCAGCGGACTGGTCTCCAAGGTAATATTGTTGCATCCGGCACCTAATGTGAGTCTAGATTTCCAAATCCGACTTAAAACTGATAGTTAATTGTAACATTCAGGGCCTCCTAATGACGATGGAACACTCAAATTGCGTCGAGATTCAATACATCGTCCTCCAGCCGACTTGTCTCCAAGGGGATATTGCTGCCTCGTGCACCGTATGGTCCTTCCCCTATGAGTCTAGATTTCCGATTCCGATGCGAAACTGACAGTTAATTGTAACGTTCAGGGCCTCATAATGACGATGGAACACTCAAATTGCGTCGAGGTTCTATACATCGTCCTCCAGCCGACGTGCCTCGAAGGGGATATTGCTGCCTCCGGCACCATATGGTCCGTCTCCTGTGAGTCTAGATTTTCGACTCCGACGCAAAAATGATAGTGAGTTGTAACGATCAGCGCCTCCTAATGATGATGGAACACTCAAATTGCGTCGAGATTCAATACATCGTCCTCCAGCCGATTTGTCTCCAAGGGGATATTGCTGCCTCGGGCACCTTATGGTCCGTCTCCAATGAGTCTTAATTTTCGAATGCGACGACAAACTGATTGTAATTGTAACATTCAGGGCCTCCTAATTACGATGGAACACTCAAATTGCGTTGCGATCCAATATATCGTCCTCCAGCCGACTTGTCTCCATGGGTCTATTGCTGCCTGGGGCACCTTATGATCGTTCTCCTGTGAGTCTAGATTTTCGAATCCGACGCAAAACTGATAGTTAATTCTAACGTTCAGGGCCTCCTAATGACGATGGAACACTCAAATTGCGTCGAGGTTCTATACATCGTCCTCCAGCCGACGTGCCTCCAAGAGGATATTACTCCCTCAGGCACCATATGGTCCGTCTCCTGTGAGTCTAGATTTTCGATTCCGACGCAAAAATGATAGTGAGATGTAACCATATGCGACTCCTAATGATGATGGAACACTCAAATTGCGTCGAGATTAAATCCATTGGCCTCCAGCCGACTTGTCTCCAAGGGTCTATTGCTGTCTCTGGCACCTTATGGTCGTTCTCCTGTGAGTCTAGATTTTCGAATCCGACGCATAACTGATAGTTAATTGAAACGTTCAGAGCCTCCTAATGACGATGGAGCACTCAAATTGCGTCGAGATTCAATACATCGTCCTCCAGCCGACTTGTCTCCAAGGGTTTATTGCTGCCTCGGGCACGTTATGGTCGTTCTCCTATGAGTCTAGATTTTCGAATCCGACGCATAACTGATAGTTAATTGAAACGATCAGCGCCTCCTAATTAGAATTGAGCACTCAAATTGCGTCGATATTCAATACATCGTCCTTCAGACGACCTGACTCCAAGAGTCTACTGCTGCCTCAGGCACCTTATGGTCATTCTCTTGTGAGTCTAGATTTTCGAATCCGACGCATAACTGATTGTCAATTGTAACGTTCAGGGCCTCCTAATGACGTTGGAACACTCAAATTGCGTCGAGATTGAATACATCGTCCTCCAGCCGACTTGTATCCAAGGGGATATTGCTGTCTCGGGCACCATATGATCCTTCTCCTAAGAGTAGATTTCGAATCCGACGCTAAAATGATAGTTAATTGTAACGTTCAGCGCCTCCTAATGACGATGGAACACTCAAATTGCGTCGAGAGTCAATACGTCGTCCTTCAGCCTAGTTGTCTACAAGGGGTCATTGCTGCCTCGGGCACCATATGGTCCGTCTCCTGTGAGTCTAGATTTGCGAATCCGACGCATAACTGATAGTTAATTGAAACGTTCAGCGCCTCCGAATGACGATGGAGCACTCAAATTGCGTCGATATTCAATACATCGTCCTTCAGCCGACTTGTCTCCAAGAGTCTTTTGCTGCCTCAGGCACCATATGGTCGTTGTCCTGTGAGTCTAGATTTTCGAATCCGACGCATACCTTATAGTTAATTGTAACGTACAGGGCATCCTAATGACGATGGAATACTCAAATTGCGTCCAGATACAATACATCGTCCTCCAGCCGACTTGTCTCCCAGGGGATATCGCTGCCTCGGGCACCACATGGTCCGTCTCCGTTGTTTCTTCATTTTCGAATTCGACGCAAAACTGATAGTTAATTGTAACATTCAGGGCCTCCTAATGACGATGGAGCACTCAAATTGCGTCGCGATTCAACACATCGTCTTCCAGCGGTCTAGTCTCCAATGGCATATTGCTGCTCCGGGCACCTTATGGTCCGTCTCCAATGAGTCTAGATTTTCGAATCCGACGAAAAACTGATTTTAATTGTAACATACAGGGCCTCCTAATTACGATGGACCACTCAAATTGCGTCGCGATACAATATATCGTCCTCCAGCCGACTTGTCTCCAATGGTCTAATACTGCCTGGGGCACCTTATGATCGTTCTCCTGTGAGTCTAGATTTTCGAATCAGACGCAAAACCGATAGTTAATTGTAACGTTCAGGGCCTCCTAATGGCGATGGAACACTCAAATTGCGTCGAGATTCAATACATCGCCCTCCAGCCGACTTGTCTCCATGGGAATATTGCTGCCTCGGCACCTTATGGTCGTTCTCCTGTGAGTCTAGATTTTCGAATCCGACGAGAAACTGATTGTTAATTGTAACCTTCAGGGCTTCCTAATGACGATGGAACACTCAAATTTCGTCGAGATGCAATACATCGTCCTCTAGATGCCTTGTCTCCAAGGGGTAATGCTGCCACGGGTACCATATGGTCCTTCTCCTGTGAGTAGATTTTCGAATCCGACGCTAAAATGATAGTTAGTTGTAACTTTCAGGGCCTATTAATGACGATGGAACACTCAAATTGCGACGAGAGTCAATACATCGTCCTCCAGCCGACTTGTCTCCAAGGGTCTATTGCTGCCTCGGGCACCTTATGGTCGTTCTCCTGTGAGTCTAGATTTTCTAATCCGACGCAAAACTGATTGTTAATTGTAATGTTCAGGGCCTCCTATTGACGATGGAAGTCTCAAATTGCGTCGAGATTCAATACATCGGTCTCCAGCCGAATTGTATCCAAAGGGATATTGCTGTCTCGGGCACCATATGGTCCTTCTCCTGTAAGTAGACTTTCGAATCCGGCGAAAAAATGATAGTTATTTGTAACGTTCAGGGCCTCCTAATGACGATGGAGCACTCAAATTGCGACGCGATTCAATACATCGTCCTCCAGCGGACTGGTCTCCAATGGGATATTGCTGCCTCGGGCACCAAATGGTCCGACTCCTGTGAGTCTAGATTTTTGAATCTGACGCGACACTGATAGTTAATAGTTACGTTCAGGGCCTCCTAATGACGATGGAACACTCAAATTGCGTCGAGATTCAATACGTCGTTCTTCAGCCGACTTGTCTCCAAGGTTCTATTGCTGCCTCGGGCACCTTATGGTCGTTCTCCTGTGAGTCTAGATTTTCGGATCCGACGCAAAACTGATAGTTAATTGTAACGTTCAGGGCCTCCAAATGACGACGGAACACACAAATTGCGTCGAGATTCAATTCATCGTCCTTCAGCCGACTTGTCTCCAAGGGTCTATTGCTGCCTCGGGCACCTTATGGTCGTTCTCCTGTGAGTCTAGATTTTCTAATCCGACGCCAACCTGATTGTTAATTGTAATGTTCAGGGCCTCCTACTGACGATGGAACTCTCAAATTGCGTCGAGATTCGATATATCGGTCTCCAGTCGAATTGTATCCAAGGGGATATTGCTGCCTCGGGCACCATATGATCATTCTCCTGTGATTAGATTTTCGAATCCGACGCTAAAATGATAGTTAATTGTAACGTTCAGCGCCTCCTAATGACGATGGAACACTCAAATTGCATTGAGGGTCAATACATCGTCTTCCAGCCGACTTGCCTCCAAGGGTCTATTGCTGCCTCGGGCACCTTATTATGGTCGTTCTCCTGTGAGTCTAGATTTTCGAATCCGACGCAAAACTGATAGTTAATTGTAACGTTCAGGGACCTCTAATGACGATGGAACACTTAAATTGCGTCGAGATTCAATACATCGGCCTCCAGCCGACTTGTCTCCAAGGGGATATTGCTGCCACGGGCACCATATGGTCCTTCTCCTGTGAGTCTAGATTTTCGAAACCGACGCGAAACTGATAGTTCATTGTAACGTTTAGCGCCTCCTAATGACGATGGAGCACTCAAATTGCGTCGCGATTCAATACATCGTCCTCGAGCGGACTGGTCGCCAAAGGGATATTGCTGCTTCCGGCACCTTATAGTCCGTCTCCAGTGAGTCTAGATTTTCGAATCCGACGCTAGCCTGACAGTTAATTGTAACGTTCAGGGCCTCCTAAAAACGATGGAACACTCATATTGCGTCGCGATTCAATACATCGTCCTCCAGCCGACTTGCCTCCATGAGGATATTGCTTCCTCGGGCTGCTTATGGTCGCTCTCCTGTGAGTCTAGATTTTCGAATCAGACGCAAAACTGATTGTTAATTGTAACGTTCAGAGCCTCCTAATGACGATGGAACACTCAAATTGCGTCGAGATTCAATACATCGTCCTCCAGCCGACTTGAATTCAAGGCTCTATTGCTGCCTCGGGCTCCTTATGGTCGTTCTCCTGTAAGTCTAGATTTTCCAATCCGACGCAAAGCTGGTAGTTAATTGTAACGTTCAGGGCTTCCTAATGACGATGAAACACTTAAATTGCGTCGAGATTCAATACATCTTTATTTAGCCGATTTGCTCCAAGGGTCTATTGCTGCCTCGGGCACCTTATTGTCGTTCCCCTGTGATTCTAGATTTTAGATCCGACGCAAAACTGATAGTTGATTGTAATGTTCAGGGCCTCCTAATGACGATGGAACACTCAAATTGCGTCGAGATTCAAAATATCGCCTTCCAGCCGACTTGCTCCAAGGGGATATTGCTGCCTCGGACACCATATTATCCGTGTCCTGTGAGTCTAGCTTTTCGAATCCGACGAAAAAATGATAGTCAACTGTAACGTTCAGCGCCTCCTAATGACGATGGAACACTCAAATTGCGTCGAGAGTCAATACATCGACCTCCAGCCGACTTGTCTACAAGGGGATATTGCTGCCTCGGGCTCCATGTGGTCCGTCTCCTGTGAGTCTAGATTTTCGAATCCGACTCGAAACTGATAGTTAATTGTAACGTTCAGGACGTCCTAATGACGATGGAAAACTCAAATTGCGTCGAGATTCAATACATCGTCCTTCAGCCGACTTGTCTCCAAGAGTCTATTGCTGCCTCGGGCACCTTATGGTCCGTCTCCATTGAGTCTAGATTTTCGAATCCGACGCAAAACTGATAGTTGATTGTAATGTTCAGGGCCACCTAATGACGATGGAACACTCAAATTGCGTCGAGATTCAATACATCGCCTTCCAGCCGACTTGTCTCCAAGGGGATATTGCTGCCTCGGACACCATATTGTCCGTGGCCTGTGAGTGTAGATATTCGAATCCGACACGAAACTGACAGTTAATTGTTACGTTCAGGGCCTCCTAATGACGATGGAGCACTCAAATTGCGTCGCGATTCAATGCATCGTCCTCGAGCGGACTGGTCTCCAAGGGGATATTGCTGCTTCCGGCACCTTATGGTCCGTCTCCAGTGAGTCTAGATTTTCGAATCCCACGAAAAACTTATAGTTAATTGTAACATTCAGGGCCTCCTAGTTACAATGGAACACTCAAATTGCGTCGCGATCCAATACATCGCCCTCCAGCCGACTTGTCTCCAAGCGTCTATTGCTGCCTGGGGCATTTTATGATCGTTCTCCTGTGAGTCTAGATTTTCGAATCCGACGCTAGACTGATAGATAATTGTAACGTTCAGGGCCTCCTAAAAACGAAGGAACACTCAAATTGCGTCTCGATTCAATACATCGTCCTCCAGCCGACATGTCTCCATGGGGATATTGCTGCCTCGGGCACCTTATGGTCGTTCTCCTGTAAGTCTAGATTTCCGAATCCGACGCGAAACATAGTTAATTGCAACGTTCAGGGCTTCCTAATGACGATGGAACACTGAAATTGCGTCGAGATTCAATACATCGTCCTTCAGCCGACTTGTCTCTAAGGGTCTATTGCTGCCTCGGGCACCTTATGGTCGTTCTCCTGTGAGTCCAGATTTTCTATTCCGACGCAAAACTGATTGTTGATTGTAACGTTCAGGGCCTCCTAATGACGATGGAACACTCAAATTGCGTTGAGATTCAATACATCGTCCTCCAGGCGACTTGTATTCAATGTGATATTGCTGTCTCGGGCACCATATGAACTTCTCCTGTGAGTAGATTTTCTAATTCGACGCTAAAATGATAGTTAATTGTAACGTTAAGCGCCTCGTAATGACGATGGAACACTCAAAGTGCGTCGAGAGTCAATACATCGTCCCCCAGCCGACTTGTCTCCATGGCTCTATTGCTGCCACGGGCACCTTAGGGTCGTGCTCCTATAAGTCTAGATTTTCGAATCCGACGAAAAAATTGTAACGTTCAGGGCCTCCTAATGACGATGGAAGACTGAAATTGCGTCGAGAATCAATACATCGGCATTGAGCCGATTTGTCTGCAAGGGTCTATTGCTGCCTCGGGCACCTTTTGTCGTTCCCCTGTGGGTCTCGATTTTAGAATCCGACGAAAGCTGATAGTTAATTGTAATGTTCAGGGCCTCCTAATGACGATGGAACACTCAAATTGCGTCGAGATTCAATACATCGGCCTCCAGCAGACGTGCCTCCAAGAGCATATTGCTGCCTCGGGCACCATATTGTCCGCCTCCTGTGAGTCTAGATTTTCGAATCCGACGCAAAATGATAGTTAATTGTAACGTTCAGCGCCTACTAATGACGATTGAACACTCAAATTGCGTCTAGAGTCAATACATCTACCTCCAGCCGAATTGTCTACAAGGGGATATTGCTGCCTCGGGCTCCATGTGGTCCGTCTCCTGTGAGTCTAGATTTTCGAATCCGACTCGAAACTGATAGTTAATTGTAACGTTCAGGGCCTCCTAATGACGATGGAGCACTAAAATTGTGTCGCGATTCAATACATCATCCTCCAGCGGACTTGTCTCCAAGGGGATATTGCTGCTTCCGGCACCTTATTGTCCGTCTCCAGTGAGTATAGATTTTCGAATCCGACGGAAAACAGATAGTTAATTGTAACGTTCAGGGCCTCCGAATGACGATGGAACACTCAAATTGCGACGAGATTCAATACATCGTCCTCCAGCGGACTGGTGTCCAAGGGGATATTGCTGCCTCGGGCACCATACGGACCTTCTCCTGTGAGTCTAGATTTTCGAATCCGACGCGAAACTGATAGTTAATTGTAACGTTCAGCGCCTCCTAATGACGATGGAACACTCAAATTGCGTCGAGAGTCAATACGTCGTCCTCCAGCCTAGTTGTCTACAAGGGGTTATTGCTGCCTCGGGCACCACATGGTCCGTCTCCGTTGCTTCTTCATTTTCGAATCCGACGCAAAACTGATTGTTAATTGTAACCTTCAGGGCTTCCTAATGACGATGGAACACTCAAATTGCGTCGAGATGCAATACATCGTCCTCTAGCCGACTTGTCTCCGAGGGGTAGTGCTGCCTCGGGTACCATATGGTCCTTCTCCTGTGAGTAGATTTTCGAATCCGACGCTAAAATGATAGCTAATTGTAACTTTCAGGGCCTATTAATGACGATGGAACACTCAAATTGCGACTAGAGTCAATACGTCGTCCTCCAGCCGACTTGTCTCCAAGGGTCTATTGCTGCCTCGGGCACCTTATGGTCGTTCTCCTGTGAGTCTAGATTTTCTAATCCGACGCAAATTTGATTGTTAATTGTAATGATCAGGGCCTCCTATTGACGATGGAACTCTCAAATTGCGTCGAGATTCAATACATCGGTCTCCAGCCGAATTGTATCCAAAGGGATATTGCTGTCTCGGGCACCATATGGTCCTTCTCCTGTGAGTAGACTTTCGAATCCGGCGCAAAAATGATAGTTTAATTGTAACGTTCAGGGCCTTCTAATGACGATGGAGCACTCAAATTGCGACGCGATTCAATACACCGTTCTTCAGCCGACTTGTCTCCAAGGGTCTATTGCTGCCTCGGCACCTTATGGTCGTTCACCTGTGAGTCTAGATTTTCTAATCCGACGCAAAACTGATTGTTAATTGTAATGTTCAGGGCCTCCTATTGACGATGGAACTCTCAAATTGCGTCGAGATTCAATACATCGGTCTCCAGTCGAATTGTATCCAAGGGGATATTGCTGCCTCATGCACCATATGATCCTTCTGCTGTGATTAGATTTTCGAATCCGACGCTAAAATGATAGTTAATTGTAACGTTCAGCGCCTCCTAATGACGATGGAACACTCAAATAGCATTGAGGGTCAATACATCGTCCTCCAGCCGACTTGCCGCCAAGGGTCTATTGCTACCTCGGGCACCTTATTATGGTCGTTCTCCTGTGAGCCTAGATTTTCGAATCCGACGCTAGACTGATAGTTACTTGTTACGTTCAGGGCCTCCTAAAAACGATGGAACACTGAAATTGCGTCGCGATTCAATACATCGTCCTCCAGCCGACTTGCCTCCATGGGGATATTGCTGCCACGGGCTGCTTATGGTCGCTCCCCTGTGAGTCTAGCTTTTCGAATCCGACGAAAAAATGATAGTCAATTGTAACGTTCAGCGCCTCCTAATGACGATGGAACACTCAAATTGCGTCGAGAGTCAATACATCGACCTCCAGCCGACTTGTCTACAAGGGGATATTACTGCCTCGGGCTCCATGTGGTCCGTCTCCTGTGAGTCTAGGTTTTCGAATCCGACTCGAAACTGATAGATGATTGTAATGTTCAGGGCCTCCTAATGACGATGGAACACTCAAATTGCGTCGAGATTCAATACATCGCCTTCCAGCTGACTTGTCTCCAAGGGGATATTGCTGCCTCGGACACCATATTGTCCGTGGCCTGTGAGTCAAGATATTCGAATCCGACGCGAAACTGATAGTTAATTGTAACGTTCAGGGCCTCCTAATGACGATGGAGCACTCAAATTGCGTCGCGATTCAATACATCGTCCTCGAGCGGACTGGTCTCCAAGGGGATATTGCTGCTTCCGGCACCTTATGGTACGTCTCCAGTGAGTCTAGATTTTCGAATCCGACGAAAAACTTATAGTTAATTGTAACACTCAGTGCCTCCTAGTTACGATGGAACACTCAAATTGCGTCGCGATCCAATACATCGCCCTCCAAGCGCCTATTGCTGCCTGGGGCATTTTATGCTCGTTCTCCTGTGAGTCTAGATTTTCGAATCCGACGCTAGACTGATAGTTTCATGTAACGTTCAGGGCCTCCTAAAAACGAAGGAACACTCAAATTGCGTCTCGATTCAATACATCGTCCTCCAGCCGACGTGTCTCCATGGGGATATTGCTGCCTCGGGCTGCTTATGGTCGCTCTCCTGTGAGTCTAGATTTTCGAATCCGACGCGAAACTGATTGTTAATTGTAACGTTCAGCGCCTCCTAATGACGATGGAACACTCAAATTGCGTCGAGAGTCAATACATCGACCTCCAGCCGACTTGTCTACAAGGGGATATTCCCGCCGCGGGCTCCATGTGGTCCGTCTCCTGTGAGGCTAGATTTTCCAATCCGACGCGAAACTGATAGTTAATTGTAACGTTCAGGGTCTCCTAAAGACGATGGAACACTCAAACTGCGTCGAGATTCAATACATCGGGTTCCAGCCGACTTGTCTCCAAGGCTCCATTTCTGCCTCGATCACCTTATGGTCGTTCTCCTGTGAGTCTAGATTTTCGAATCCGACGCAAAACTGATATTAACTGTAACCTTCAGGGCCTCCTAATGACGAAGGAATACTCAAATTGCGTCTCGATCCAATACATCGTCCTCCAGCCGACTTGTCTCCAAGGGTCTATTGCTGCCTCGGGCACCTTATGATCCTTCTCGTGTGAGTCTAGATATTTGAACCCGACGCGTAACTGATAGTTAATTGTAACGATCAAGGCCACCTAATGACGATGGAACACTCAAATTACGTAGAGATTCAATACATCGACCTCCAGCCGACTTGTCTCCAAGGGGATATTGCTGCCTCGGGCACCATATGGTCCTTCTCCTGTGAGTAGATTTCCGAAACCGACGATAAAATGATAGTTAATTGTAACGTTCAGGGCCTCCTAATGACGATAGAACACTCAAATTGCATCGAGATTAAATACATCAGCCTGCAGCCGACTTGTCTCCACGGGTCTGTTGCTGCCTCGGGCACCTTATGATCGTTCTCCTGTGAGTCTAGATTTTCGAATCCGACGCTAGACTGACAGTTAATTGTAACGTTCAGGGCCTCCTCAAAACGAAGGAACACTCAAATTGCGTCTCGTTTCAATACATCGTCCTCCAGCCGACATGTCTCCATGGGGATATTGCTGCCTCGGGCTGCTTATGGTCGCTCTCCTGTGAGTCTAGATTTTCGAATCCGACGCGAAACCGATTGTTAATTGTTACGTTCAGGGCCTCCTAATGACGATGGAACACTCAAATTGCGTCTAGATTCAATACATCGTCCTTCAGCCGACTTGTCTCCAAGAGTCTATTGCTGCCTCGGGCACCTTATGGTCGTTCTCCTGTGAGTCTAGATTTTCGAATCCGACTCGAAACTGATAGTTAATTGTAACGTTCAGGGCCTCCTAATGACGATGGAACACTCAAATTGCGTCGAGATTCAATACATCGTCCTCCAGCGGACTGGTCTACTAGGGGATATTGCTGCTTCGGGCACCTTATGGTCGTTATCCTGTGAGTCTAGATTTTCGAATCTGACGCATAACTGATAGTTAATTGTAACGTTCAGGGTCTCCAAATGACGATGGAAAACTCAAATTGCGTCGAGATTCAATACATCGTATTTCAGCTGACTTGTCTCTAAGGGTCTATTGCTGCCTCGGGCACCTTATGGTCGTTCTCCTGTGAGTCTAGATTTTCTATTCCGACGCAAAACTGATTGTTAATTGTAACGTTCAGGGCCTCCTAATGACGATGGAGCACTAAAATTGCGTCGCGATTCAATACATCGTCCTCCAGGGGACTGGTCTCCAAGGGGATATTGCTGCTTCCGGCACCTTATTGTCCGTCTCCAGTGAGTCTAGATTATCGAATCCGACGGAAAACAGATAGTTAATTGTAACGTTCAGGGCCTCCTAATGACGATGCAGCACTCAAATTGCGTTGCGCTTCAATACATCGTCCTCCAGCGGACTGGGCTCCAAGGGGATACTGCTGCTTCCGGCACCTTATGGTCCGTCTCCAGTTAGTCTAGATTTTCGAATCCGACGAAAAACTTATAGTTAATTGTAACATTCAGGGCCTCCTAGTACGATGGAACACTCAAATTGCGTCGCGATCCAATACATCGTCCTCCATCCGACTTGTCTCCAAGCGTCTATTGCTGCCTGGGGCACCTTATGATCGTTCTCCTGTGAGCTTAAATTTACGAATCCGACGCAAAACAGATAGTTAATTGTAACGTTCAGGGCCACCTAATAACGATGGAACACTCAAATTGCGTCGAGATTGAATACATCGTCCGCCAGCCGACTTGTCTCCATGGGGATATTGCTGCCTCGCGCTCCTTATGGTCGCTCTCCTGTGAGTCTAGATTTTCGAATCCGACGCGAAACTGATTGTTAATTGTAACGTTAAGCGCCTCCTAATGACGATGGAACACTCATAATGAGTCGAGAGTCAATACATCACCTCCAGCCGACTTGTCTACAAGGGTATAATGCCGCCTCGCACTCCATGTGGTCCGTCTCCTGTGAGTCTAGATTTTCGAATCCGACGTGAAACTGATAGTTAATTGTAAGGTTCAGCGCCTCCTAAAGACGATGGTACACTCAAATTGCGTCGAGATTCAATACATCGTCCTCCAGCCGACTTGTATCCAAGGGAATATTGCTGTCTCGGGCACCATATGATCCTTCTCCTGTGAGTAGATTTTCGAATCCGACGCTAAAATGATAGTTAATTGTAAAGTTCAGCGCCTCCTAATGACGATGGAACACTCAAATTGGGACGAGATTCAATACATCGGCCTCCAGCCGACTTGTCTCCAAGGGGATATTGCTGCCTCGGGCACCATATGGTCCTTCTCCTGTGAGTCTAGATCTTCGAATCCGACGCGAAACTGATAGTTAATTGTAACGTTCAGGGCCTCCTAATGACGATGGAGAACTCAAATTGCGTCGCGATTCAATACATCGTCCTCCAGCGGACTGGTCTTCAAGGGGCTATTGCTGGCTCGGGCACCTTATGTGAGTCTAGATTTTCGAATCCGACGCGAAACTGATGGTTAATGGTAACGTTCATGGCCTCCTAATGACGTTGGAGCACTCAAATTGCGTCGCGATTCAATACATCGTCCTCCAGCGGACTGGTCATCAAGGGGATATTGCTGCTTCTGGGACCTTTTGGTCCGTCTCCAGTGAGTCTAGAATTTCGAATGTGACGAAAATCTTACAGTTAATTGTAACATTCGGGGCCTCCTAGTGACTATACAACATTCAAATTGTGTCGCGATCCAATACATCGTCCGCCAGCCGACTTGTCTCCAGGCGTCTATTGCTGCCTGGGGCATGTTATGATCGTTCTCTTGTGAGTCTACATTTTCGAATCCGACGAAAACCTGATAGTTAATTGTAATGTTCAGGGCCTCCTATTAACGATGGAACACTCAAATTGCGTCGAGGTTCAATACATCGGCATTGAGCCAATTTGTCTCCAAGGGTCTATTGCTGCCTCGGGCACCACATCGTCCATCTCCTGTGAGTCTAGATTTTAAAATCCGACGCGAAAGTGATAGTTAATTGTAACGTTCAGGCCCTCCTATTGACGATGGAGCACTCAAATTGCGTCGCGATTCAATACATCGCCCTCCAGCCGACTTGTCTCCAAGGGTCTATTGCTGCCTCGGGCAACTTATGATCGTTCTCTTGTGAGTCTACATTTTCGAATCCGACGCAAACCTGATAGTTAACTTTAATGTTCAGGGCCTCCTAATAACGATGGAACACTCAAATTGCGTCGAGATTCAATACATCGGCATTGAGCCGATTTGTCTCCAAGGGTCTATTGCTGCCTCGGGCACCATTTGTCGTTCCCCTGTGAGTCTAGATTTTAGAATCCGACGAAGACTGATAGTTAATTGTAATGTTCAGGAGCTCCTAATGACGACGGAACACTCAAATTGCGGCGAAATTCAAATCATCGTCCTTCAGCTGTCTTGTCTCCAAGAGTCTATTGCTGCCTCGGGCACCTTATGGTCGTTCTCCTGTGAGTCTAGATTTTCGAATCCGACGTAAAACTGATAGTTAACTGTAACGTTCAGGGCCTCCTAATGACGAAGGAATACTCAAATTGCGTCGAGATTTACTACATCGTCCTCCAGCCGACATGTCTCCAAGGGGATATTGCTGCCTCGGTCACCAAACGGTCCGTCTCCTGTGAGTCTAGATTTTTTGAATCCGACGCGAAACTGATAGTTAATTGTAACGTTCAGGGCCTCCTAATGACGATGGTTCACTCAAAATGCGTCGAGATTCAATTCATCGTCCTTCAGCCGACATGTCTCCAAGGGTCTATTGCTGCCTCGGTTACCATATGTGAGTCTAGATTTTCGAATCCGACGAAAAACTGATAGTTAATTGTAACATTCAGGGCCTCCTAATGACGATGGAACACTCAAATTGCGTCGAGATTCAATACATCGTCCTCCAGCGGACTGGTGTCCAAGGGGATATTGCTGCCTCGGGCACCATACGGTCCTTCTCCTGTGAGTCTAGATTTTCGAATCCGACGCGAAACTGATAGTTAATTGTAAAGTTCAGGGCCTCCTAATGACGATGCAGCACTCAAATTGCGTCGCGCTTGAATATATCGTCCTCCAGCCGACTTGTCTCCATGGGGATTTTGCTGTCTCGCGCTCCTTATGGTCTCTCTCCTGTGAGTCTAGATTTTCGAATCCGACGCGAAACTGATTGTTAATTGTAACGTTAAGCGCCTCCTAATGACGATAGAACACTCAAATTGCGTCGAGAGTCAATACATCACCTCCAGCCGACTTGTCTACAAGGGGATAATGCCGCCTCGGGCTCCATGTGGTCCGTCTCCTGTGAGTCTAGATTTTCGAATCCGACGCGAAACTGATAGTTAATTGTAACGTTCAGCGCCTCCTAAGGACGATGGTACACTCAAATTGTGTCGAGTGTCAATACATCGTCCTCCAGGCGACTTGTCTCCAAGGGTCTATTGCTCCCTCGGGCACCTTATAGTTGTTCCCCTGTGAGTCTAGATTTTAGAACCCGACGCAAAACTGATGGTTAATTGTAATGTTCATGGCCTCCTAATGACGATGGAACACTCAAATTACGTCGAGATTCAATACATCGGCCTCCAGCCGACTTGTCTCCAAGGGGATATTGCTGCCTCGGGCACCATATGGTCCTTCTCCTGTGAGTCTAGATCTTCGAATCCGACGCGAAACTGATAGTTAATTGTAACGTTCAGCGCCTCCTAATGACGTTGGAACACTCTAATTGCGTCGAGATTCAATACATCGTCCTTCAGCCGACTTGTCTCCAAGCGTCTATTGCTGCCTGGGGCACCTTATGATCGTTCTCTTGTGAGTCTAGATTTTCGAATCCGACGCAAACCTGCTTGTTAATAGTAAAGTTCAGGGCCTCCTTATAACGATGGAACACTCAAATTGCGTCGAGATTCTATACATCGTCCTGAAGCCGACTTCTCTCCATGGGGATTTGCTGCCTCGGGCTCCTTATGGTCGGTCTCCTGTGAGTCTAGATTTTCGAATCCGATGCGAAACTGATTGTTAATTCTAACGTTCAGCGCCTCCTAATGACGTTGGAACACTCTAATTGCGTCGAGATTCAATACATCGTCCTTCAGCCGACTTGTCTCCAAGGGTCTATTGCTGCCTCGGGCACCTTATGGTCGTTCTTCTGTGAGTCTAGATTTTCTAATCGGACGCAAAACTCATTGTTAATTGCAACGTTCAGGGCCACCAAATGACGATGGAACACTCAAATTGCGTCGAGATTCAATACATCGTCCTCCAGCCGACTTGTCTCCAAGGGGATATTGCTGCCTCGGGCACCATATGGTCCTTCCCCTGTGAGTCTAGATTTTAGAATCCGACGCGAAAGTGATAGTTAATTGTAACGTTCAGGCCCTCCTATTGACGATGGAGCACTCAAATTGCGTCGCGATTCAATACATCGTCCTCCAGCCGACTTGTCTCCAAGGGGATATTGCTGCCTCGGGCACCATATGGTCCTTCCCCTGTGAGTCTAGATTTTAGAATCCGACGCGAAAGTGATAGTTAATTGTAACGTTCAGGCCCTCCTATTGACGATGGAGCACTCAAATTGCGTCGCGATTCAATACATCGTCCTCCAGCGGACTGGTCTCCAAGGTAATATTGTTGCATCGGGCACCTAATGTGAGTCTAGATTTCCTAATCCGACTTAAAACTGATAGTTAGTTGTAACGTTCAGGGCCTCCTAATGACGATGCAGCACTCAAATTGCGTCGCGCTTCAATACATCGTCTACCAGCGGGCTGGTCTCCAAGGGGATATTGCAGCTTCCGGCACCTTATGGTTCGTCTCCAGTGAGTCTAGATTTTCGAATCCGACGAAAAACGTATAGTTAATAGTAACATTCAGGGCCTCCTAGTACGACGGAACACTCAAATTGCGTCGCGATCCAATACATCGTCCTCCAGCCGACTTGTCTCCAAGCGTCTATTGCTGCCTGGGGCACCTTATGATCGTTCTCCTGTGAGTCTAGATTTTCGAATCCGACGCAAAACAGATAGTTAATTGTAACGTTCAGGGCCACCTAATAACGATGGAACACTCAAATTGCGTCGAGATTGAATACATCGTCCTCCAGCCGACTTGTCTCCATGGGGATATTGCTGTCTCGGGCACTATATGATCCTTCTCCTGTGAGTAGATTTTCGAATCCGACGCTAAAATAATAGTTAGTTGTAACGTTTAGGGCCTCCTAATGACAATGGAGCACTCAAATTGCGTCGCGATTCAATACATCGTCGTCCAGCGCACTGGTCTCCAAGGTAATATTGTTGCATCGGGCACCTTATGTGAGTCTAGATTTCCGAATCCGACTTAAAACTGATAGTTAATTGTAACATTCAGGGCCTCCTAATGACGATGGAACACTCAAATTGCGTCGCGATCCAATACATCGTCCTCCAGCCGACATGTCTCCAAGGGTCAATTGCTGCTTCGGGCACCTTATGATCGTTCTCCTGTGAGTCTAGATTTTCGAACCCGACGCAAAACTGATAGTTCATTGTGGCGATCAGCGCCTCCTAATGACGACGGAACACTCAAACTGCGACGAGATTCAATACATCGTAATCCAGCGGACTGGAGTCCAAGGGGATATTGCTGCCTCGGGCACCATACGGTCCTTCTCCTGTGAGTCTAGATTTTCGAAACCGACGCGAAACTGATAGTTAATTGTAACGTTCAGGGCCTCCTAATGACGATGCAGCACTCAAACTGCGTCGCGATTCAATACATCGTCCTCCATCGGACTGGTCTCCAAGGGCATATTGCTGCTTCCGGCACTTTATGGTCCGTCTCCAGTGAGTCTAGATTTCCGAATCCGACGAGAAACTTATAGTTAATTGTAACATTCCGGGCCTCCTAGTGCGATGGAAGACTCAAATTGCGTCGCGATCCAATACATCGTTCTCCAGCCGACTTGTCTTCAAGCGTCTATTGCTGCCTGGGGCACCTTATGATCGTTCTCTTGTGAGTCTAGATTTTCGAATCCGACGCAACCCTGATAGTTAATTGTAATGTTCAGGGCCTCCTAATAACGATGGAACACTCAAATTGCGTCGAGATTCAATACATCGTCCTGAAGCCGACTTCTCTCCATGGGGATTTGCTGCTTCGGGCTCCTTATGGTCGGTCTCCTGTGGGTCTAGATTTTCGAATCCGACCCGAAACTGATTGTTACTTCTAACGTTCAGCGCCTCCTAATGACGTTGGAACACTCTAATTGCGTCGAGATTCAATACATCGTCCTTCAGCCGACTTGTCTCCAAGGGTCTATTGCTGCCTCGGGCACCTTATGGTCGTTCTTCTGTGAGTTTAGATTTTCTAATCCGACGCAAAACTGATAGTTAATTGCAACGTTCAGGGCCACCAAATGACGATGGAACACTCAAATTGCGTCGAGATTCAATACATCGTCCTCCAGCCGACTTGTCTCCAAGGGGATATTGCTGCCTCGTGCACCGTATGGTCCTTCCCCTGTGAGTCTAGATTTTCGAATCCGACGCGAAACTGATAGTTAATTGTAACGTTCAGGGCCTCCTATTGACGATGGAGCACTCAAATTGCGTCGCGATTCAATACATCGTCCTCCAGCGGACTGGTCTCCAAGGTAATATTGTTGCATCCGGCACCTAATGTGAGTCTAGATTTCCAAATCCGACTTAAAACTGATAGTTAATTGTAACATTCAGGGCCTCCTAATGACGATGGAACACTCTAATTGCGTCGAGATTCAATACATCGTCCTCCAGCCGACTTGTCTCCAAGGGGATATTGCTGCCTCGTGCACCGTATGGTCCTTCCCCTGTGAGTCTAGATTTCCGATTCCGATGCGAAACTGACAGTTAATTGTAACGTTCAGGGCCTCATAATGACGATGGAACACTCAAATTGCGTCGAGGTTCTATACATCGTCCTCCAGCCGACGTGCCTCGAAGGGGATATTGCTGCCTCCGGCACCATATGGTCCGTCTCCTGTGAGTCTAGATTTTCGACTCCGACGCAAAAATGATAGTGAGTTGTAACGATCAGCGCCTCCTAATGATGATGGAACACTCAAATTGCGTCGAGATTCAATACATCGTCCTCCAGCCGATTTGTCTCCAAGGGGATATTGCTGCCTCGGGCACCTTATGGTCCGTCTCCAATGAGTCTTAATTTTCGAATGCGACGACAAACTGATTGTTAATTGTAACATTCAGGGCCTCCTAATTACGATGGAACACTCAAATTGCGTTGCGATCCAATATATCGTCCTCCAGCCGACTTGTCTCCATGGGTCTATTGCTGCCTGGGGCACCTTATGATCGTTCTCCTGTGAGTCTAGATTTTCGAATCCGACGCAAAACTGATAGTTAATTCTAACGTTCAGGGCCTCCTAATGACGATGGAACACTCAAATTGCGTCGAGGTTCTATACATCGTCCTCCAGCCGACGTGCCTCCAAGAGGATATTACTCCCTCAGGCACCATATGGTCCGTCTCCTGTGAGTCTAGATTTTCGATTCCGACGCAAAAATGATAGTGAGATGTAACCATATGCGACTCCTAATGATGATGGAACACTCAAATTGCGTCGAGATTAAATCCATTGGCCTCCAGCCGACTTGTCTCCAAGGGTCTATTGCTGTCTCTGGCACCTTATGGTCGTTCTCCTGTGAGTCTAGATTTTCGAATCCGACGCATAACTGATAGTTAATTGAAACGTTCAGAGCCTCCTAATGACGATGGAGCACTCAAATTGCGTCGAGATTCAATACATCGTCCTCCAGCCGACTTGTCTCCAAGGGTTTATTGCTGCCTCGGGCACGTTATGGTCGTTCTCCTATGAGTCTAGATTTTCGAATCCGACGCATAACTGATAGTTAATTGAAACGATCAGCGCCTCCTAATTAGAATTGAGCACTCAAATTGCGTCGATATTCAATACATCGTCCTTCAGACGACCTGACTCCAAGAGTCTATTGCTGCCTCAGGCACCTTATGGTCATCCTCTTGTGAGTCTAGATTTTCGAATCCGACGCATAACTGATTGTTAATTGTAACGTTCAGGGCCTCCTAATGACGTTGGAACACTCAAATTGCGTCGAGATTGAATACATCGTCCTCCAGCCGACTTGTATCCAAGGGGATATTGCTGTCTCGGGCACCATATGATCCTTCTCCTGAGAGTAGATTTCGAATCCGACGCTAAAATGATAGTTAATTGTAACGTTCAGCGCCTCCTAATGACGATGGAACACTCAAATTGCGTCGAGAGTCAATACGTCGTCCTTCAGCCTAGTTGTCTACAAGGGGTCATTGCTGCCTCGGGCACCATATGGTCCGTCTCCTGTGAGTCTAGATTTGCGAATCCGACGCATAACTGATAGTTAATTGAAACGTTCAGCGCCTCCTAATGACGATGGAGCACTCAAATTGCGTCGATATTCAATACATCGTCCTTCAGCCGACTTGTCTCCAAGAGTCTTTTGCTGCCTCAGGCACCATATGGTCGTTGTCCTGTGAGTCTAGATTTTCGAATCCGACGCATACCTTATAGTTAATTGTAACGTACAGGGCATCCTAATGACGATGGAATACTCAAATTGCGTCCAGATACTATACATCGTCCTCCAGCCGACTTGTCTCCCAGGGGATATCGCTGCCTCGGGCACCACATGGTCCGTCTCCGTTGTTTCTTCATTTTCGAATTCGACGCAAAACTGATAGTTAATTGTAACATTCAGGGCCTCCTAATGACGATGGAGCACTCAAATTGCGTCGCGATTCAACACATCGTCTTCCAGCGGTCTAGTCTCCAATGGCATATTGCTGCTCCGGGCACCTTATGGTCCGTCTCCAATGAGTCTAGATTTTCGAATCCGACGAAAAACTGATTTTAATTGTAACATACAGGGCCTCCTAATTACGATGGAACACTCAAATTGCGTCGCGATACAATATATCGTCCTCCAGCCGACTTGTCTCCAATGGTCTAATACTGCCTGGGGCACCTTATGATCGTTCTCCTGTGAGTCTAGATTTTCGAATCAGACGCAAAACCGATAGTTAATTGTAACGTTCAGGGCCTCCTAATGGCGATGGAACACTCAAATTGCGTCGAGATTCAATACATCGCCCTCCAGCCGACTTGTCTCCTTGGGAATATTGCTGCCTCGGCACCTTATGGTCGTTCTCCTGTGAGTCTAGATTTTCGAATCCGACGAGAAACTGATTGTTAATTGTAACCTTCAGGGCTTCCTAATGACGATGGAACACTCAAATTTCGTCGAGATGCAATACATCGTCCTCTAGCCGACTTGTCTCCAAGGGGTAATGCTGCCACGGGTACCATATGGTCCTTCTCCTGTGAGTAGATTTTCGAATCCGACGCTAAAATGATAGTTAGTTGTAACTTTCAGGGCCTATTAATGACGATGGAACACTCAAATTGCGACGAGAGTCAATACATCGTCCTCCAGCCGACTTGTCTCCAAGGGTCTATTGCTGCCTCGGGCACCTTATGGTCGTTCTCCTGTGAGTCTAGATTTTCTAATCCGACGCAAAACTGATTGTTAATTGTAATGTTCAGGGCCTCCTATTGACGATGGAACTCTCAAATTGCGTCGAGATTCAATACATCGGTCTCCAGCCGAATTGTATCCAAAGGGATATTGCTGTCTCGGGCACCATATGGTCCTTCTCCTGTGAGTAGACTTTCGAATCCGGCGAAAAAATGATAGTTATTTGTAACGTTCAGGGCCTCCTAATGACGATGGAGCACTCAAATTGCGACGCGATTCAATACATCGTCCTCCAGCGGACTGGTCTCCAATGGGATATTGCTGCCTCGGGCACCAAATGGTCCGACTCCTGTGAGTCTAGATTTTTGAATCTGACGCGACACTGATAGTTAATAGTTACGTTCAGGGCCTCCTAATGACGATGGAACACTCAAATTGCGTCGAGATTCAATACGTCGTTCTTCAGCCGACTTGTCTCCAAGGTTCTATTGCTGCCTCGGGCACCTTATGGTCGTTCTCCTGTGAGTCTAGATTTTCGGATCCGACGCAAAACTGATAGTTAATTGTAACGTTCAGGGCCTCCAAATGACGACGGAACACACAAATTGCGTCGAGATTCAATTCATCGTCCTTCAGCCGACTTGTCTCCGAGGGTCTATTGCTGCCTCGGGCACCTTATGGTCGTTCTCCTGTGAGTCTAGATTTTCTAATCCGACGCCAACCTGATTGTTAATTGTAATGTTCAGGGCCTCCTATTGACGATGGAACTCTCAAATTGCGTCGAGATTCGATATATCGGTCTCCAGTCGAATTGTATCCAAGGGGATATTGCTGCCTCGGGCACCATATGATCATTCTCCTGTGATTAGATTTTCGAATCCGACGCTAAAATGATAGTTAATTGTAACGTTCAGCGCCTCCTAATGACGATGGAACACTCAAATTGCATTGAGGGTCAATACATCGTCTTCCAGCCGACTTGCCTCCAAGGGTGTATTGCTGCCTCGGGCACCTTATTATGGTCGTTCTCCTGTGAGTCTAGATTTTCGAATCCGACGCAAAACTGATAGTTAATTGTAACGTTCAGGGACCTCTAATGACGATGGAACACTTAAATTGCGTCGAGATTCAATACATCGGCCTCCAGCCGACTTGTCTCCAAGGGGATATTGCTGCCACGGGCACCATATGGTCCTTCTCCTGTGAGTCTAGATTTTCGAAACCGACGCGAAACTGATAGTTCATTGTAACGTTTAGCGCCTCCTAATGACGATGGAGCACTCAAATTGCGTCGCGATTCAATACATCGTCCTCGAGCGGACTGGTCGCCAAAGGGATATTGTTGCTTCCGGCACCTTATAGTCCGTCTCCAGTGAGTCTAGATTTTCGAATCCGACGCTAGCCTGACAGTTAATTGTAACGTTCAGGGCCTCCTAAAAACGATGGAACACTCATATTGCGTCGCGATTCAATACATCGTCCTCCAGCCGACTTGCCTCCATGGGGATATTGCTTCCTCGGGCTGCTTATGGTCGCTCTCCTGTGAGTCTAGATTTTCGAATCAGACGCAAAACTGATTGTTAATTGTAACGTTCAGAGCCTCCTAATGACGATGGAACACTCAAATTGCGTCGAGATTCAATACATCTTAATTTAGCTGATTTGCTCCAAGGGTCTATTGCTGCCTCGGGCACCTTATGGTCGTTCCCCTGTGATTCTAGATTTTAGATCCGACGCAAAACTGATAGTTGATTGTAATGTTCAGGGCCTCCTAATGACGATGGAACACTCAAATTGCGTCGAGATTCAAAATATCGCCTTCCAGCCGACTTGCTCCAAGGGGATATTGCTGCCTCGGACACCATATTATCCGTCTCCTGTGAGTCTAGCTTTTCGAATCCGACGAAAAAATGATAGTCAACTGTAACGTTCAGCGCCTCCTAATGACGATGGAACACTCAAATTGCGTCGAGAGTCAATACATCGACCTCCAGCCGACTTGTCTACAAGGGGATATTGCTGCCTCGGGCTCCATGTGGTCCGTCTCCTGTGAGTCTAGATTTTCGAATCCGACTCGAAACTGATAGTTAATTGTAACGTTCAGGACGTCCTAATGACGATGGAAAACTCAAATTGCGTCGAGATTCAATACATCGTCCTTCAGCCGACTTGTCTCCAAGAGTCTATTGCTGCCTCGGGCACCTTATGGTCCGTCTCCATTGAGTCTAGATTTTCGAATCCGACGCAAAACTGATAGTTGATTGTAATGTTCAGATCCACCTAATGACGATGGAACACTCAAATTGCGTCGAGATTCAATACATCGCCTTCCAGCCGACTTGTCTCCAAGGGGATATTGCTGCCTCGGACACCATATTGTCCGTGGCCTGTGAGTGTAGATATTCGAATCCGACACGAAACTGATCGTTAATTGTTACGTTCAGGGCCTCCTAATGACGATGGAGCACTCAAATTGCGTCGCGATTCAATACATCGTCCTCGAGCGGACTGGTCTCCAAGGGGATATTGCTGCTTCCGGCACCTTATGGTCCGTCTCCAGTGAGTCTAGATTTTCGAATCCCACGAAAAACTTATAGTTAATTGTAACATTCAGGGCCTCCTAGTTACAATGGAACACTCAAATTGCGTCGCGATCCAATACATCGCCCTCCAGCCGACTTGTCTCCAAGCGTCTATTGCTGCCTGGGGCATTTTATGATCGTTCTCCTGTGAGTCTAGATTTTCGAATCCGACGCTAGACTGATAGATAATTGTAACGTTCAGGGCCTCCTAAAAACGAATGAACACTCAAATTGCGTCTCGATTCAATACATCGTCCTCCAGCCGACATGTCTCCATGGGGATATTGCTGCCTCGGGCTGCTTATGGTCGCTCTCCTATGAGTCTAGATTTTCGAATCCAACGCGAAACTGATTGTTAATTGTAACGTTCAGCGCCTCCTAATGACGATGGAACACTCCAATTGCGTCGAGATTCAATACATCGTCCTTCAGCCGACTTGTCCCCAAGGGTCTATTGCTGCCTCGGGCACCTTATGGTCGTTCTCCTGTAAGTCTAGATTTCCGAATCCGACGCGAAACTGATAGTTAATTGCAACGTTCAGGGCTTCCTAATTACGATGGAACACTGAAATTGCGTCGAGATTCAATACATCGTCCTTCAGCCGACTTGTCTCTAAGGGTCTATTGCTGCCTCGGGCACCTTATGGTCGTTCTCCTGTGAGTCCAGATTTTCTATTCCGACGCAAAACTGATTGTTGATTGTAACGTTCAGGGCCTCCTAATGACGATGGAACACTCAAATTGCGTTGAGATTCAATACATCGTCCTCCAGGCGACTTGTATTCAATGTGATATTGCTGTCTCGGGCACCATATGAACTTCTCCTGTGAGTAGATTTTCTAATTCGACGCTAAAATGATAGTTAATTGTAACGTTAAGCGCCTCGTAATGACGATGGAACACTCAAAGTGCGTCGAGAGTCAATACATCGTCCCCCAGCCGACTTGTCTCCATGGCTCTATTGCTGCCACGGGCACCTTAGGGTCGTGCTCCTATAAGTCTAGATTTTCGAATCCGACGAAAAAATTGTAACGTTCAGGGCCTCCTAATGACGATGGAAGACTGAAATTGCGTTGAGAATCAATACATCGGCATTGAGCCGATTTGTCTGCAAGGGTCTATTGCTGCCTCGGGCACCTTTTGTCGTTCCCCTGTGGGTCTCGATTTTAGAATCCGACGAAAGCTGATAGTTAATTGTAATGTTGAGGGCCTCCTAATGACGATGGAACACTCAAATTGCGTCGAGATTCAATACATCGGCCTCCAGCAGACGTGCCTCCAAGAGCATATTGCTGCCTCGGGCACCATATTGTCCGCCTCCTGTGTGTCTAGATTTTCGAATCCGACGCAAAATGATAGTTAATTGTAACGTTCAGCGCCTACTACTGACGATTGAACACTCAAATTGCGTCGAGAGTCAATACATCTACCTCCAGCCGAATTGTCTACAAGGGGATATTGCTGCCTCGGGCTCCATGTGGTCCGTCTCCTGTGAGTCTAGATTTTCGAATCCGACTCGAAACTGATAGTTAATTGTAACGTTCAGGACCTCCTAATGACGATGGAAAACTCAAATTGCATCGAGATTCAATACATCGACCTTCAGCTGACTTGTCTCCAATAGTCTATAGCTGCCTCGGGCGCTTTATGATCCGTCTCCAGTGAGTCCACAATTTCTAATCCGACGCAAAAGTGATAGTTAATTGTAACGTTCAGGGCCTCCAAATGACGATGGAACACTCAAATTGCGTCGAGAGTCAATACATCGACCTTAAGCCGACTTGTCTACAAGGGGATATTCCCGCCGCGGGCTCCATGTGGTCCGTCTCCTGTGAGGCTAGATTTTCGAATCCGACGCGAAACTGATAGTTAATTGTAACGTTCAGGGCCTCCTAATGACGATGGAGCACTCAAATTGCGTCGAGATTCAATACATCGTCCTCCAGCGGACTGGTGTCCAAGGGGATGTTGCTGCTTCGGGTACCATACGGTCCTTCTCCTGTGAGTCTAGATTTTCGAATCCGACGCGAAACTGATAGTTAATTGTAACGTTCAGCGCCTCCTAATAACGATGGAACACTCAAATTGCGTCGAGATTCAATACATCGTCCTCCAGCGGACTGGTGTCCAAGGGGATGTTGCTGCCTCGGGCACCATGCGGTCCTTCTCCGGTGAGTCTAGATTTTCGAATACGACGCGAAACTGATAGTTAATTGTAACGTTCAGCGCCTCCTAATGACGATGGAACACTCAAATTGCGTCGAGAGTCAATACGTCGTCCTCCAGCCTAGTTGTCTACAAGGGGTTATTGCTGCTCGGGCACCATATGGTCCGTCTCCTGTGAGTCTAGATTTGCGAATCCGACGCTTAACTGATAGTTAATTGAAACGTTCAGCGCCTCCTAATCACGATGGAGCACTCAAATTGCGTCGATATTCAATACATCGTCCTTCAGCCGACTTGTCTCCAAGAGTCTATTGCTGCCTCAGGCACCATATGGTCGTTGTCCTGTGAGTCTAGATTTTCGAATCCGACGCATAACTGATAGTTAATTGTAACGTACAGGACATCCTAATGACGATGGAATACTCAAATTGCGTCCAGATTCAATACATCGTCATCCAGCCGACTTGTCTCCAAGGGGATATCGCTGCCTCGGGCAACACATGGTCCGTCTCCGTTGTTTCTTCATTTTCGAATCCGACGCAAAACTGATAGTTAATTGTAACATTCAGGGCCTATTAATGTCGATGGAACACTCAAATAGCGACGAGAGTCAATACATCGTCCTCCAGCCGACTTGTCTCCAAGGGGCTATTACTGCCTCGGGCACCTTATGGTCGTTCTCCTGTGAGTCTAGATTTTCTAATCCGACGCAAAACTGATTGTTAATTGTAATGTTCAGGGCCTCCTAATGACGATGGAACTCTCAAATTGCGTCGAGATTCAATACATCGCCTTCCAGCCGACTTGTCTCCAAGGTGATATTGCTGCCTCGGACACCATATTGTCCGTGGCCTGTGAGTCTAGATATTCGAATCCGACGCGAAACTGATAGTTAATTGTAACGTTCAGGGCCTCCTAATGACGATGGAGCACTCAAATTGCGTCGCGATTCAATACATCGTCCTCGAGCGGACTGGTCTCCAAGGGGAAATTGCTGCTTCCGGCACCTTATGGTCCGTATCCAGTGAGTCTAGATTTTCGAATCCGACGAAAAACTTATAGTTAATTGTAACATTCAGGGCCTCCTAATAACGATGGAACACTCAAATTGCGTCGAGATTCAATACGTCGTCCTAAAGACGACTTCTCTCCATGGGGATTTGCTGCCTCGGGCTCCTTATGGTCGGTCTCCTGTGAGTCTAGATTTTCGAATCCGACTCGAAACTGATTGTTAATTCTAACGTTCAGCGCCTCCTAATGACGTTGGAACACTCTAATTGCATCGAGATTCAATACTTCGTCCTTCAGCCGACTTGTCTCCGAGGGTCTATTGCAGCCTCGCGCACCTTATGGTCCTTCCCCTGTGAGTCTAGATTTTCGAATCCGACGCGAAACTGATAGTTAATTGTAACGCTCAGGGCCTCCTATTGACGATGGAGCACTCAAATTGCGTCGCGATTCAATACATCGTCCTCCAGCGGACTGGTCTCCAAGGTAATATTGTTGCATCGGGCACCTAATGTGAGACTAGATTTCCTAATCCGACTTAAAACTGATAGTTAATTGTAACATTCAGGGCCTCCTAATGACGATGGAACACTCAAATTGCGTCGAGATTCAATACATCGTCCTCCAGCCGACTTGTCTCCAAGGGGATATTGCTGCTTCGGGCACCATACGGTCCTTCTCCCTTGAGTCTAGATTTTCGAATCCGACGCGAAACTGATAGTTAATTGTAACGTTCAGGGCCTCCTAATGACGATGCAGCACTCAAATTGCGTCGCGCTTCAATACATCGTCCTCCAGCAGATGGTCTCCAAGGGGATATTGCTGCTACCGGCACCTTATGGTCCGTCTCCAGTGAGTCTAGATTTTCGAATCCGACGAAAAACTTATAGTTAACAGTAACATTCAGGGCCTCCTAGTACGACGGAACACTCAAATTGCGTCGCGATCCAATACATCGTCCTCCAGCTGACTTGTCTCCAGGCGTCTATTGCTGCCTGGGGCACCTTATGATCGTTCTCCTGTGAGTCTAGATTTTCGAATCCGACGCAAAACAGATAGTTAATTCTAACGTTCAGGGCCACCTAATAACGATGGAACACTCAAATTGCGTCGAGATTGAATACATCGTCCTCCAGCCGACTTGTCTCCAAGGGTCTTTTGCTGCCTCGGGCACCTTATGATCGTTCTCCTGTGAGTCTAGATTTTCGAACCCGACGCAAAATTGATAGTTCATTGTAACGTTCAGCGCCTCCTAATGACGATGGAACACTCAAATTGGATCGAGATTCAATAGATCGTCCTCCAGCCGACTTGTCTCCAAGGGGATATTGCTGCCTCGGGCACCATATGTTCCTTCTCCTGTGAGTCTAGATCTTCGAATCCGACGCGAAACTGATAGTTCATTGTAACGTTCAGGGCCTCCTAATGACGATGGAGCACTCAAATTGCGTCGCGATTCAATACATCGTCCTCCAGCGGACTGGTCACCTAGGGGATATTGCTGCTTCCGGCACCTTTTGGTCCGTCTCCAGTGAATCTAGACTTTCGAATCCGACGAAAATCTTACAGTTAATTGTAACATTCAGGGCCTCCTAGTGACGATGGAACATTCAAATTGTGTCGCGATCCCATACATCGTCCTCCAGCCGACTTGTCTCCAAGCGTCTATTGCTGCCTGGGGCACCTTACGATCGTTCTCTTGTGAGTCAAGATTTTCGAATCCGACGTAAACCTGATAGTTAATTGTAATGTTCAGGGCATCCTAATAACGATGGAACACTCAAATTGCGTCGAGATTCAATACATCGTCCTAAAGCCGACTTCTCTCCATGGGGATTTGCTGCCTCGGGCTCCTTATGGTCGGTCTCCTGTGAGTCTAGATTTTCGAATCCGACGCGAAACTGATTGTTAATTCTATCGTTCAGCGCCTCCTAATGACGTTGGAACACTCTAATTGCGTCGAGATTCAATACATCCTCCTTCAGCCGACTTGTCTCCAAGGGTCTATTGCTGCCTCGGGCACCTTATGGTCGTTCTTCTGTGAGTCTAGATTTTCTAATCCGACGCAAAACTGATTGTTAATTGCAATGTTCAGGGCCACCAAATGACGATGGAACACTCAAATTGCGTCGAGATTCAATACATCGTCCTCCAGCGGACTGGTGTCCAAGGGGATATTGCTGATTCCGGCACTTTAAGGTCCGTCTCCAGTGAGTCTAGATTTTCGAATCCGACGAAAAACTTATAGTTAATTGTAACATTCAGGGCCTCCTAGTACGATGGAATACTCAAATTGCGTCGCGATCCAATACATCGTCCTCCAGCCGACTTGTCTCCAAGCGTCTACTGCTGCCTGGGGCACCTTATGATCGTTCTCCTGTGAGTCTAGATTTTCGAATCCGACGCAAAACAGGTAGTTAATTGTAACGTTCAGGACCACCTAATAACGATGGAACACTCAAATTGCGTCGTGATTCAATACATCGTCCTCCAGCCGACTTGTCTCCATGGGGATATTGCTGCCTTGCGCTCCTTATGGTCGCTCTCCTGTGAGTCTAGATTTTCGAATCCGACGCGAAACTGATTGTTAATTGTAACGTTCAGCGACTCCTAATGACGATGGAACACTCAAATTGCGTCGAGAGTCAATATATCACCTCCAGCCGACTTGTCTACAGGGGGATATTGCCGCCTCGGTCTCCATGTGTTCCTCCTCCTGTGAGTCTCGATTGTCGAGTCCGACGCGAAACTGATAGTTATTTGTAACGGTCAGGGCCTCCTAATGACGATGGAGCACTCAAATTGCGTCGCGATTCAATACATTGTCGTCCAGCGCACTGGTCTCCAAGGTAATATTGTTGCATCGGGCACCTTATGTGAGTCTAGATTTCCAAATCCGACTTAAAACTGATAGTTAATTGTAACATTCAGGGCCTCCTAATGACGATGGAACACTCAAATTGCGTCGCGATCCAATACATCGTCCTCCAGCAGACATGTCTCCAAGGGTCAATTGCTGCTTCGGGCACCTTATGATCGTTCTCCTGTGAGTCTAGATTTTCGAACCCGACGCAAAACTGATAGTTCATTGTGGCGTTCAGCGCCTCCTAATGACGACGGAACACTCAAACTGCGTCGAGATTCAATACATCGTCCTCCAGCGGACTGGAGTCCAAGGGGTTATTGCTGCCTCGGGCACCATACGGTCCGTCTCCTGTGAGTCTAGATTTTCGAAACCGACGCGAATCTGATAGTTAATTGTAACGTTCAGGGCCTCCTAATGACGATGCAGCACTCAAATTGCGTCGCGATTCAATACATCGTCCTCCATCGGACTGGTCTCCAAGGGCATATTGCTGCTTCCGGCACGTTATGGTCCGTCTCCAGTGAGTCTAGATTTTCGAATCCGACGAGAAACTTATAGTTAATTGCAACGTTCAGGGCCTCCTAATAACGATGGAACCCTCAAATTGCGTCGAGATTTAATACATGGTCCTAAAGCCGACTTGTCTCCATGGGGATATTGCTGCCTCGGGCTCCTAATGATCGCTCTACTGTGAGTCTAGATTTTTGAATCCGACGCGAAACTGTTTGTTAATTGTAACGTTCAGCGCCTCTTAATGACGATGGAACAATCAAATTGCGTCGAGATTCAATACATCGTCCTTCAGCCGACATGTCTCCAAGGGTCTATTGTTGCCTCGGGCACCATAAATTCCTTCTCCTGTGAGTCTCGATTTTCGAATCCGACGCGAAACTGATAGTTAATTGTAACGTTCAGGGCCTCCTAATGACGATGGAGAACTCAAATTGCGTCGCGATTCAATATGTCGTCCTCCAGCGGACTGGTCTGCAAGGGGCTATTGCTGTCTCGGGCACCTTATGTGAGTCTAGAATTTCGAATCCGACGAAAAACTGATAGTTAATTGTAACATTCAGGTCCTCCTAATGACGATGGAACACTCAAATTGCAGCGCGATCCAATACATCGTCCTACAGCCGACTTGTCTCCATGGGGATATTGCTGCCTCGAGCTCCTTATGGTCGCTTTCCTGTGAGTCTAGATTTTTGAATCCGACGCGAAACTGATTGCTAATTGTAACGTTCAGCGCCTCTTAATGACGATGGAACACTCAAATTGCGTCGAGATTCAATACATCGTCCTTCAGCCGACTTGTCTCCAAGGGTCTATTGCTGCCTCTGGCACCTTGTGGTCGTTCTCCTGTGATTCTAGATTTTCTAATCCGACGCAAAACTGATTTTTAATTGCAACGTTCAGGGCCTCCAAATGACGATGGAACACTCAAATTGCGTCGAGATTCAATACATCGTCCTCCAGCCGACTTGTCTCCAAGGGGATATTGCTGCCTCGGCACCATATGGTCTGTCTCCTATGAGTCTAGATTTTCGAATCCGACGCGAGACTGATAGTTAATTGTAACATTCAAGGCCTCCAAATGACGATGGAGAACTCAAATTGCGTCGCGATTCAATACATCGTCCTCCAGCCGACTTGTCTCCATGGGGATATTGCTGCCTTGCGCTCCTTATGGTCGCTCTCCTGTGAGTCCAGATTATCGAATCCGACGCGAAACTGATTGTTAATTGTAACGTTCAGCGACTCCTAATGACGATGGAACACTCAAATTGCGTCGAGAGTCAATATATCACCTCCAGCCGACTTGTCTACAGGGGGATATTGCCGCTTCGGTCTCCATGTGTTCCTTCTCCTGTGAGTCTCGATTTTCGAATCCGACGCGAAACTGATAGTTAATTGTAACGTTCAGGGCCTCCTAATGACGATAGAGAACTCAAATTGCGTCGCGATTCAATACATCGTCCTCCTGCGGACTGGTCTCCAAGGGGCTATTGCTGCCTCGGGCACCTTATGTGAGTCTAGATTTTCGAATCCGACGCAAAAATGGTAGTTGATTGTAACGATCAGGGCCTCCTAATGACGATGGAACACTCAAAATGCGTCGAGATTCAATAAATCGGCCTCCAGCCGACTTGTCTCCAAGGGGATATTGCTGCCTCGGCACCATATGGTCTGTCTCCTATGAGTCTAGATTTTCGAATCCGACGCGAGACTGATAGTTAATTGTAACATTCAAGGCCTCCAAATGACGATGGAGAACTCAAATTGCGTCGCGATTCAATACATCGTCCTCGAGCGGACTGGTCTCCATGGGGATATTGCTGCTTCCGGCACCTAATGGTCCGTCTCCAGTGAGTCTAGATTTTCGAAACCGACGAAAAACTTATAGTTAATTGTAACATTCAGGGCCCCCTATTTACGATGGAACACTCAAATTGCGTCGCGATCCAATACATCGTCCTCCAGCCGACATGTCTCCAAGCGTCTATTGCTGCCTGGGGCACCTTATTATCGTTCTCCTGTGAGTCTAGATTTTCGAATCCGACGCAAAACTGATAGTTAATTGTAACGTTCAGGGCCTCCTAATAACGATGGAACCCTCAAATTGCGTCGAGATTCAATACATGGTCCTAAAGCCGACTTGTCTCCATGGAGATATTGCTGCCTCGGGCTCCTTATGATCGCTCTACTGTGAGTCTAGATTTTTGAATCCGACGCGAAACTGATTGTCAATTGTAACGTTCACCGCCTCTTAATGGCGATGGAACAATCAAATTGCGTCGAGATTCAATACATCGTCCTTCAGCCGACATGTCTCCAAGGGTCTATTGTTGCCTCGGGCACCATAAAGTCCTTCTCCTGTGAGTCTCGATTTTCGAATCTGACGCGAAACTGATAGTTAATTGTAACGTTCAGGGCCTCCTAATGACGATGGAGAACTCAAATTGCGTCGCGATCCATATGTCGTCCTCCAGCGGACTGGTCTGCAAGGGGCTATTGCTGTCTCGGGCACCTTATGTGAGTCTAGAATTTCGAATCCGACGAAAAACTGATAGTTAATTGTAACATTCAGGTCCTCCTAATGACGATGGAACACTCAAATTGCAGCGCGATCCAATACATCGTCCTACAGCCGACTTGTCTCCATGGGGATATTGCTGCCTCGAGCTCCTTATGGTCGCTTTCCTGTGAGTCTAGATTTTTGAATCCGACGCGAAACTGATTGCTAATTGTAACGTTCAGCGCCTCTTAATGACGATGGAACACTCAAATTGCGTCGAGATTCAATACATCGTCCTCCAGCGGACTGGTGTCCAAGGGGATATTGCTGATTCCGGCACTTTAAGATCCGTCTCCAGTGAGTCTAGATTTTCGAATCCGACGAAAAACTTATAGTTAATTGTAACATTCAGGGCCTCCTAGTACGATGGAATACTCAAATTGCGTCGCGATCCAATACATCGTCCTCCAGCCGACTTGTCTCCAAGCGTCTACTGCTGCCTGGGGCACCTTATGATCGTTCTCCTGTGAGTCTAGATTTTCGAATCCGACGCAAAACAGGTAGTTAATTGTAACGTTCAGGACCACCTAATAACGATGGAACACTCAAATTGCGTCGTGATTCAATACATCGTCCTCCAGCCGACTTGTCTCCATGGGGATATTGCTGCCTTGCGCTCCTTATGGTCGCTCTCCTGTGAGTCTAGATTATCGAATCCGACGCGAAACTGATTGTTAATTGTAACGTTCAGCGACTCCTAATGACGATGGAACACTCAAATTGCGTCGAGAGTCAATATATCACCTCCAGCCGACTTGTCTACAGGGGGATATTGCCGCCTCGGTCTCCATGTGTTCCTTCTCCTGTGAGTCTCGATTGTCGAATCCGACGCGAAACTGATAGTTATTTGTAACGGTCAGGGCCTCCTAATGACGATGGAGCACTCAAATTGCGTCGCGATTCAATACATTGTCGTCCAGCGCACTGGTCTCCAAGGTAATATTGTTGCATCGGGCACCTTATGTGAGTCTAGATTTCCGAATCCGACTTAAAACTGATAGTTAATTGTAACATTCAGGGCCTCCTAATGACGATGGAACACTCAAATTGCGTCGCGATCCAATACATCGTCCTCCAGCAGACATGTCTCCAAGGGTCAATTGCTGCTTCGGGCACCTTATGATCGTTCTCCTGTGAGTCTAGATTTACGAACCCGACGCAAAACTGATAGTTCATTGTGGCGTTCAGCGCCTCCTAATGACGACGGAACACTCAAACTTGTCGAGATTCAATACATCGTCCTCCAGCGGACTGGAGTCCAAGGGGTTATTGCTGCCTCGGGCACCATACGGTCCGTCTCCTGTGAGTCTAGATTTTCGAAACCGACGCGAAACTGATAGTTAATTGTAACGTTCAGGGCCTCCTAATGACGATGCAGCACTCAAATTGCGTCACGATTCAATACATCGTCCTCCATCGGACTGGTCTCCAAGGGCATATTGCTGCTTCCGGCACGTTATGGTCCGTCTCCAGTGAGTCTAGATTTTCGAATCCGACGAGAAACTTATAGTTAATTGTAACGTTCAGGGGCTCCTAATGACGATGGAACACCAAATTGCGACGAGATTCAATACATCGTCCTCCAGCCGACTTGTATTCAAGGGGCTATTGCTGTCTTGGGCACCATATGAACTTCTCCTGTGAGTAGATTTTCGATACGAGGCTAAAATGATAGTTAATTGTAACGTTCGGCGCCTCCTAATGACGATGGAGCACTCAAATTGCGTCGCGATTCAATACGTCGTCCTCCAGCGGACTGGTCTCCAAGGTAATATTGTTGCCTCGGGCACCTTATGTGAGTCTAGATTTTCGAATCCGACTTAAAACTGATAGTTAATTGTAACATTCAGGGCCACCTAGTTACGATGGAACATTCAAATTGTGTCGCGATCCAATACATCGTCCTCCAGCCGACTTGTCTCCAATAGGATATTGCTGCCTCGGACACCATATTGTCCGTGGCCTGTGAGTCTAGATTTTCGAATCCGACGCGGAACTGATAGTTAATTGTAACGTTCAGGACCTCCTAATGACGATGGAGCACTCAAATTGCGTCGCGATTCAATACATCGTCCCCCAGCGGTCTGGTCTCCAAGGTAATATTTTGCAACGGGCACCTTATGTGAGTCTAGATTCTCGAATCCGACGAAAAACTGATACTTAATTGTAACATTCAGGGCCTTCTAATGGCGATGGAACACTCAATTTGCGTCGCGATCCAATACACCGTCCTCCAGCCGACTTGTCTCGAAGGGTCTATTGATGCCTCGGGAACCTTATCATCGTTCTCCTGTGAGTCTAGATTTTCGTACCCGACGCAAAACTGATAGTTCATTGTAACGTTCAGCGCCTCCTAATGACGATGGAACACTCAAATTACGTCGAGATTCAATACATCGCCTTCCAGCCGACTTGTCACCAAGGGGATATTGCTGCCTCGGGCACCTTATGGTCGTTCTCCTGTGAGTCTAGATTTTCGAATCCGACCCGAAACTGATAGTTAATCGTAACGATCAGGGCCTCCTAATGACGATGGAGCACTCAAATTGCGTCGAGATTCAATACATCGTCCTTCAGCCGACTTGTCTCCAGCGGGATAATGCTGCCTCGGGCACCATATGGTCCTTCTCCTGTGAGTCTCGATTTTCGAATCCGACGCGAAACTGATAGTTAATTGTAACGTTCAGGGCCTCCTAATGACGATAGAGAACTCAAATTGCGTCGCGATTCAATACATCGTCCTCCTGCGGACTGGTCTCCAAGGGGCTATTGCTGCCTCGGGCACCTTATGTGAGTCTAGATTTTCGAATCCGACGCAAAAATGGTAGTTGATTGTAACGATCAGGGCCTCCTAATGACGATGGAACACTCAAAATGCGTCGAGATTCAATACATCGGCCTCCAGCCGACTTGTCTCCAAGGGGATATTGCTGCCTCGGGCACCATATGGTCTGTCTCCTATGAGTCTAGATTTTCGAATCCGACGCGAGACTGATAGTTAATTGTAACATTCAAGGCCTCCAAATGACGATGGAGAACTCAAATTGCGTCGCGATTCAATACATCGTCCTCGAGCGGACTGGTCTCCATGGGGATATTGCTGCTTCCGGCACCTAATGGTCCGTCTCCAGTGAGTCTAGATTTTCGAAACCGACGAAAAACTTATAGTTAATTGTAACATTCAGGGCCCCCTAGTTACGATGGAACACTCAAATTGCGTCGCGATCCAATACATCGTCCTCCAGCTGACTTGTCTCCAAGCGTCTATTGCTGCCTGGGGCACCTTATGATCGTTCTCCTGTGAGTCTAGATTTTCGAATCCGACGCAAAACTGATAGTTAATTGTAACGTTCAGGGCCTCCTAATAACGATGGAACCCTCAAATTGCGTCGAGATTCAATACATGGTCCTAAAGCCGACTTGTCTCCATGGGGATATTGCTGCCTCGGGCTCCTTATGATCGCTCTACTGTGAGTCTAGTTTTTTGAATCCGACGCGAAACTGATTGTTAATTGTAACGTTCACCGCCTCTTAATGACGATGGAACAATCAAATTGCGTCGAGATTCAATACATCGTCCTTCAGCCGACATGTCTCCAAGGGTCTATTGTTGCCTCGGGCACCATAAAGTCCTTCTCCTGTGAGTCTCGATTTTCGAATCCGACGCGAAACTGATAGTTAATTGTAACGTTCAGGGCGTCCTAATGACGATGGAGAACTCAAATTGCGTCGCGATTCAATATGTCGTCCTCCAGCGGACTGGTCTGCAAGGGGCTATTGCTGTCTCGGGCACCTTATGTGAGTCTAGAATTTCGAATCCGACGAAAAACTGATAGTTAATTGTAACATTCAGGTCCTCCTAATGACGATGGAACACTCAAATTGCAGCGCGATCCAATACATCGTCCTACAGCCGACTTGTCTCCATGGGGATATTGCTGCCTCGAGCTCCTTATGGTCGCTTTCCTGTGAGTCTAGATTTTTGAATCCGACGCGAAACTGATTGCTAATTGTAACGTTCAGCGCCTCTTAATGACGATGGAACACTCAAATTGCGTCGAGATTCAATACATCATCCTTCAGCCGACTTGTCTCCAAGGGTCTATTGCTGCCTCTGGCACCTTATGGTCGTTCTCCTGTGATTCTAGATTTTCTAATCCGACGAAAAATGATTTTTAATTGCAACGTTCACGGCCTCCAAATGACGATGGAACACTCAAATTGCGTCGAGATTCAATACATCGTCCTCCAGCGGACTGGTGTCCAAGGGGATATTGCTGATTCCGGCACTTTAAGGTCCGTCTCCAGTGAGTCTAGATTTTCGAATCCGACGAAAAACTTATAGTTAATTGTAACATTCAGGGCCTCCTAGTACGATGGAATACTCAAATTGCGTCGCGATCCAATACATCGTCCTCCAGCCGACTTGTCTCCAAGCGTCTACTGCTGCCTGGGGCACCTTATGATCGTTCTCCTGTGAGTCTAGATTTTCGAATCCGACGCAAAACAGGTAGTTAATTGTAACGTTCAGGGCCACCTAATAACGATGGAACACTCAAATTGCGTCGTGATTCAATACATCGTCCTCCAGCCGACTTGTCTCCATGGGGATATTGCTGCCGTGCGCTCCTTATGGTCGCTCTCCTGTGAGTCTAGATTTTCGAATCCGACGCGAAACTGATTGTTAATTGTAACGTTCAGCGACTCCTAATGACGATGGAACACTCAAATTGCGTCGAGAGTCAATATATCACCTCCAGCCGACTTGTCTACAGGGGGATATTGCCGCCTCGGTCTCCATGTGTTCCTTCTCCTGTGAGTCTCGATTGTCGAATCCGACGCGAAACTGATAGTTATTTGTAACGGTCAGGGCCTCCTAATGACGATGGAGCACTCAAATTGCGTCGCGATTCAATACATTGTCGTCCAGCGCACTGGTCTCCAAGGTAATATTGTTGCATCGGGCACCTTATGTGAGTCTAGATTTCCGAATCCGACTTAAAACTGATAGTTAATTGTAACATTCAGGGCCTCCTAATGACGATGGAACACTCAAATTGCGTTGCGATCCAATACATCGTCCTCCAGCAGACATGTCTCCAAGGGTCAATTGCTGCTTCGGGCACCTTATGATCGTTCTCCTGTGAGTCTAGATTTTCGAACCCGACGCAAAACTGATAGTTCATTGTGGCGTTCAGCGCCTCCTAATGACGACGGAACACTCAAATTGCGTCGAGATTCAATACATCGTCCTCCAGCGGACTGGAGTCCAAGGGGTTATTGCTGCCTCGGGCACCATATGGTCCGTCTCCTGTGAGTCTAGATTTTCGAAACCGACGCGAAACTGATAGTTAATTGTAACGTTCAGGGCCTCCTAATGACGATGCAGCACTCAAATTGCGTCGCGATTCAATACATCGTCCTCCATCGGACTGGTCTCCAAGGGCATATTGCTGCTTCCGGCACGTTATGGTCCGTCTCCAGTGAGTCTAGATTTTCGAATCCGACGAGAAACTTATAGTTAATTGTAACATTCCGGGCCTCCTAGTACGATGGATCACTCAAATTGTGTCGCGATGCAATACATCGTCCTCCAGCCGACTTGTCTTCTAGCGTCTTTTGCTGCCTGGGGCATCTTATGATCGTTCTCTTGTGAGTCTAGATTTTCGAATCCGACGTGAAACTTATAGTTAATTGTAACGTTCAGGGGTTCCTAATGACGATGGAACACCAAATTGCGACGAGATTCAATACATCGTCCTCCAGCCGACTTGTATTCAAGGGGCTATTGCTGTCTTGGGCACCATATGAACATCTCCTGTGAGTAGATTTTCGATCCGAGGCTAAAATGATAGTTAATTGTAACGTTCGGCGCCTCCTAATGACGATGGAGCACTCAAATTGCGTCGCGATTCAATACGTCGTCCTCCAGCGGACTGGTCTCCAAGGTAATATTGTTGCATCGGGCACCTTATGTGAGTCTAGATTTTCGAATCCGACTTAAAACTGATAGTTAATTGTAACATTCAGGGCCTCCTAGTTACGATGGAACATTCAAATTGTGTCACGATCCAATACATCGTCCTCCAGCCGACTTGTCTCCAAGGGGATATTGCTGCCTCGGACACCATATTGTCCGTGGCCTGTGAGTCTATATTTTCGAATCCGACGCGGAACTGATAGTTAATTGTAACGTTCAATACCTCCTAATGACGATGGAGCACTCAAAATGCGTCGCGATTCAATACATCGTCCCCCAGCGGTCTGGTCTCCAAGGTAATATTTTGCAACGGGCACCTTATGTGAGTCTAGATTCTCGAATCCGACGAAAAACTGATAGTTAATTGTAACATTCAGGGCCCCCTAGTTACGATGGAACATTCAAATTGTGTCACGATCCAATACATCGTCCTCCAGCCGACTTGTCTGCTAGGGGATATTGCTGCCTCGGGCACCATATGGTCTGTCTCCTATGAGTCTAGATTTTCGAATCCGACGCGAGACTAATAGTTAATTGTAACATTCAAGGCCTCCAAATGACGATGGAGAACTCAAATTGCGTCGCGATTCAATACATCGTCCTCGAGTGGACTGGTCTCCATGGGGATATTGCTGCTTCCGGCACCTAATGGTCCGTCTCCAGTGAGTCTAGATTTTCGAAACCGACGAAAAACTTATAGTTAATTGTAACATTCAGGGCCCCCTAGTTACGATGGAACACTCAAATTGCGTCGCGATCCAATACATCGTCCTCCAGCCGACTTGTCTCCAAGCGTCTATTGCTGCCTGGGGCACCTTATGATCGTTCTCCTGTGAGTCTAGATTTTCGAATCCGACGCAAAACTGATAGTTAATTGTAACGTTCAGGGCCTCATAATAACGATGGAACCCTCAAATTGCGTCGAGATTCAATACATGGTCCTAAAGCCGACTTGTCTCCATGGGGATATTGCTGCCTCGGGCTCCTTATGATCGCTCTACTGTGAGTCTAGATTTTTGAATCCGACGCGAAACTGATTGTTAATTGTAACGTTCAGCGCCTCTTAATGACGATGGAACAATCAAATTGCGTCGAGATTCAATACATCGTCCTTCAGCCGACATGTCTCCAAGGGTCTATTGTTGCCTCGGGCACCATAAAGTCCTTCTCCTGTGAGTCTCGATTTTCGAATCTGACGCGAAACTGATAGTTAATTGTAACGTTCAGGGCCTCCTAATGACGATGGAGAACTCAAATTGCGTCGCGATTCAACATGTCGTCCTCCAGCGGACTGGTCTGCATAGGGCTATTGCTGTCTCGGGCACCTTATGTGAGTCTAGAATTTCGAATCCGACGAAAAACTGATAGTTAATTGTAACATTCAGGTCCTCCTAATGACGATGGAACACTCAAATTGCAGCGCGATCCAATACATCGTCCTACAGCCGACTTGTCTCCATGGGGATAATGCTGCCTCGAGCTCCTTATGGTCGCTTTCCTGTGAGTCTAGATTTTTGAATCCGACGGGAAACTGATTGCTAATTGTAACGTTCAGCGCCTCTTAATGACGATGGAACACTCAAATTGCGTCGAGATTCAATACATCGTCCTTCAGCCGACTTGTCTCCAAGGGTCTATTGCTGCCTCGGGCACCTTATGGTCGTTCTCCTGTGATTCTAGATTTTCTAATCCGACGCAAAACTGACTTTTAATTGCTACGTTCAGGGCCTCCAAATGACGATGGAACACTCAAATTGCGTCGAGATTCAATACATCGTCCTCCAGCGGACTGGTCTCCAAGGTAATATTTTGCAACGGGCACCTTATGTGAGTCTAGATTCTCGAATCCGACGAAAAACTGATAGTTAATTGTAACATTCAGGGCCTTCTAATGGCGATGGAACACTCAAATTGCGTCGCGATCCAATACACCGTCCTCCAGCCGACTTGTCTCGAAGGGTCTATTGATGCCTCGGGAACCTTATCATCGTTCTCCTGTGAGTCTAGATTTTCGTACCAGACGCAAAACTGATAGTTCATTGTAACGTTCAGCGCCTCCTAATGACGATGGAACACTCAAATTACGTCGAGATTCAATACATCGCCTTCCAGCCGACTTGTCACCAAGGGGATATTGCTGCCTTGGGCACCTTATGGTCGTTCTCCTGTGAGTCTAGATTTTCGAATCCGACCCGAAACTGATAGTTAATCGTAACGATCAGGGCCTCCTAATGACGATGGAGCACTCAAATTGCGTCGAGATTCAATACATCGTCCTTCAGCCGACTTGTCTCCATCGGGATAATGCTGCCTCGGGCACCATATGGTCCTTCTCCTGTGAGTCTCGATTTTCGAATCCGACGCGAAACTGATAGTTAATTGTAACGTTCAGGGCCTCCTAATGACGATAGAGAACTCAAATTGCGTCGCGATTCAATACATCGTCCTCCTGAGGACTGGTCTCCAAGGGGCTATTGCTGCCTTGGGCACCTTATGTGAGTCTAGATTTTCGAATCCGACGCAAAAATGGTAGTTGATTGTATCGATCAGGGCCTCCTAATGACGATGGAACACTCAAAATGCGTCGAGATTCAATACATCGGCCTCCAGCCGACTTGTCTCCTAGGGGATATTGCTGCCTCGGGCACCATATGGTCTGTCTCCTATGAGTCTAGATTTTCGAATCCGACGCGAGACTGATAGTTAATTGTAACATTCAAGGCCTCCAAATGACGATGGAGAACTCAAATTGCGTCGCGATTCAATACATCGTCCTCGAGCGGACTGGTCTCCATGGGGATATTGCTGCTTCCGGCACCTAATGGTCCGTCTCCAGTGAGTCTAGATTTTCGAAACCGACGAAAAACTTATAGTTAATTGTAACATTCAGGGCCCCCTAGTTACGATGGAACACTCAAATTGCGTCGCGATCCAATACATCGTCCTCCAGCCGACTTGTCTCCAAGCGTCTATTGCTGCCTGGGGCACCTTATGATCGTTCTCCTGTGAGTCTAGATTTTCGAATCCGACGCAAAACTGATAGTTAATTGTAACGTTCAGGGCCTCATAATAACGATGGAACCCTCAAATTGCGTCGAGATTCAATACATGGTCCTAAAGCCGACTTGTCTCCATGGGGATATTGCTGCCTCGGGCTCCTTATGATCGCTCTACTGTGAGTCTAGATTTTTGAATCCGACGCGAAACTGATTGTTAATTGTAACGTTCACCGCCTCTTAATGACGATGGAACAATCAAATTGCGTCGAGATTCAATACATCGTCCTTCAGCCGACATGTCTCCAAGGGTCTATTGTTGCCTCGGGCACCATAAAGTCCTTCTCCTGTGAGTCTCGATTTTCGAATCCGACGCGAAACTGATAGTTAATTGTAACGTTCAGGGCCTCCTAATGACGATGGAGAACTCAAATTGCGTCGCGATTCAATATGTCGTCCTCCAGCGGACTGGTCTGCAAGGGGCTATTGCTGTCTCGGGCACCTTATGTGAGTCTAGAATTTCGAATCCGACGAAAAACTGATAGTTAATTGTAACATTCAGGTTCTCCTAATGACGATGGAACACTCAAATTGCAGCGCGATCCAATACATCGTCCTACAGCCGACTTGTCTCCATGGGGATATTGCTGCCTCGAGCTCCTTATGGTCGCTTTCCTGTGAGTCTAGATTTTTGAATCCGACGCGAAACTGATTGCTAATTGTAACGTTCAGCGCCTCTTAATGACGATGGAACACTCAAATTGCGTCGAGATTCAATACATCGTCCTTCAGCCGACTTGTCTCCAAGGGTCTATTGCTGCCTCGGGCACCTTATGGTCGTTCTCCTGTGATTCTAGATTTTCTAATCCGACGCAAAACTGATTTTTAATTGCAACGTTCAGGGCCTCCAAATGACGATGGAACACTCAAATTGCGGTTAGATTCAATACATCGTCCTCCAGCGGACTGGTGTCCAAGGGGATATTGCTGATTCCGGCACTTTAAGGTCCGTCTCCAGTGAGTCTAGATTTTCGAATCCGACGAAAAACTTATAGTTAATTGTAACATTCAGGGCCTCCTCGTACGATGGAATACTCAAATTGCGTCGCGATCCAATACATCGTCCTCCAGCCGACTTGTCTCCAAGCGTCTACTGCTGCCTGGGGCACCTTATGATCGTTCTCCTGTGAGTCTAGATTTTCGAATCCGACGCAAAACAGGTAGTTAATTGTAACGTTCAGGGCCACCTAATAACGATGGAACACTCAAATTGCGTCGTGATTCAATACATCGTCCTCCAGCCGACTTGTCTCCATGGGGATATTGCTGCCTTGCGCTCCTTATGGTCGCTCTCCTGTGAGTCTAGATTTTCGAATCCGACGCGAAACTGATTGTTAATTGTAAGGTTCAGCGACTCCTAATGATGATGGAACACTCAAATTGCGTCGAGAGTCAATATATCACCTCCAGCCGACTTGTCTACAGGGGGATATTGCCGCCTCGGTCTCCATGTGTTCTTTCTCCTGTGAGTCTCGATTGTCGAATCCGACGCGAAACTGATAGTTATTTGTAACGGTCAGGACCTCCTAATGACGATGGAGCACTCAAAATGCGTCGCGATTCAATACATCGTCCCCCAGCGGTCTGGTCTCCAAGGTAATATTTTGCAACGGGCACCTTATGTGAGTCTAGATTCTCGAATCCGAAGAAAAACTGATAGTTAATTGTAACATTCAGGGCCTTCTAATGGCGATGGAACACTCAAATTGCGTCGCGATCCAATACACCGTCCTCCAGCCGACTTGTCTCCAAGGGACTATTGCTGCCTCCGGCATCTTATGTGAGTCTAGATGTTCGAATCCGACGAAAAACTGATAGTTAATTGTAACATTCAGGGCGTCCTAATGACGATGGAACACTCAAATTGCGTCGCGATCCAATACATCGTCCTCCGGCCGACTTGTCTCCAAGGGTCTATTGCTGCCTCGGGCACCTTATGATCGTTCTCCTGTGAGTCTAGATTTTCGAACCCGACGCATAACTGATAGTTCATTGTAACGTTCAGGGCCTCCTAATGACGATGGAGCACTCAATTTGCGTCGCTATTCAATACATCGTCCTCCAGCGGACTGATCTCCAAGGGGATATTGCTGCCTCGGGCACCAAACGGTCCGTCTCCTGTGAGTATAGATTTTTCGAATCCGACGCGAAACTGATAGTTAATTGTAACGTTCAGGGCCTCCTAATGACGATGGAACACTCAAATTGCGTAGAGATTCAATACATCGGCATTCAGACGTTTTGTCTCCAAGGGTCTATTGCTGCCTCGGGCACCTTATAGTCGTTCCCCTGTGAGTCTAGATTTTAGAATCCGACGAAAACTGGTAGTTATTTGTAATGTTCAGGGCCTCCAAATGACGATGGAACACTCAAATTGCGTCGAGATTCAATACATCGGCCTCCAGCCGACTTGTCTCCAAGGGGATATTGCTGCCTCGGGCACCATATCGTCCGTCACCTGTGAGTCTAGATTTTCGAATCCGACCCAAAATGACAGTTAATTGTAACGTTCAGAGCCTCCTAATGACGATGGAACACTCAAATTGCGTCGAGAGTCAATACATCTACCTCCAGCCGAATTGTCTACAAGGGGATATTGCTGCCTCGGGCTCCATGTGGTCCGTCTCCTGTGTGTCTAGATTTTCGAATCCGACGCGAAACTGATAGTTAATTGTAACGTTCAGGACCTCCCAATGACGATGGAAAACGTAAATTGCATCGAGATTCAATACATCGTCCTTCACCTGACTTGTCTCCAAGAGTCTATGGCTGCCTCGGGCACCTCATGGTCCGTCTGCAGTGAGTCTAGATTTTCGAATCCGACGAAAAACTGATAGTTAATTGTAGCATTCAGGGCCTCCTAATGACGATGGAACACTCAAATTGCGTCGCGAACCAATACATCGTCCTCCAGCCGACTTGTGTCCAAGGGTCTATTGCTGCCTCGGGCACCTTATGATCTTTCCCCTGTGAGTAGATTTTCGAGTCGCGATTCAATATATCGTCCTTCAGCGTACTGGTCTCCAAGGGATATTTCTGCCTCGGGCATCAAACGGTCCGTCTCCAGTGAGTCTAGATTTTCGAATCCGACGCGAAACTGATAGTTAATTGTAACGTTCAGGGCCTCCTACTGACGATGGAACGTTCAAATTGCGTCGAGATTCAATACATCGTCCTCCAGCCGACTTGTCTCCAAGGGGATATTGCTCCTAAGGGCACCATATGGTCCTTCTCCTGTGAGTCTAGATTTTCGAATCCGACGCGAAACTGATAGTTAATTGTATCGTTCGGGGCCTCCTAATGACGATGGAGCACCCAAATTGCGTCGCGATTCAATACATCGTTATCCAGCCGACTTGTCTTCAAGGGACTATTGCTGCTTCCGGCATCTTATGTGAGTCTAGATGTTCGAATCCGACGAAAAACTGATAGTTAATTGTAACATTAAGGGCGTCCTAATGACGATTGGTACACTCAAATTGCGTCGCGATCCAATACATCGTCCTCCTGCCGACTTGTCTCCAAGGGTCTATTGCTGCCTCGGGCACCTTATGATCGTAGTCCTGTAAGTCTAGATTTTCGAACCCGACGCATAACTGATAGTTCATTGTAACGTTCAGGGCCTCCTAATGACGATGGAGCACTCAAATTGCGTCGCTATTCAATACATCCTCCTCCAGCGGACTGGTCTCCAAGGGGATATTGCTTCCTCGGGCACCAAACGGTCCGTCTCCTGTGAGTATAGATTTTTCGAATCCGACCCGAAACTGATAGTTAATTGTAACGTTCAGGGCCTCCTAATGACGATGGAACACTCAAATTGCGTCGAGATTCAATACATCGTCCTTCAGCCGTTTTTTCTCCAAGGGTCTATTGCTGCCTCGGGCACCTTATGGTCGCTCTCCTGTGAGTCTAGATTTTCGGATCCGACGCAAAACTGATAGTTAATTGTAACATTCAGGCCCTCCTAATGACGATGGAACACTCAAATTGCGTCGAGATTCAATTCATCGTCCTTCAGCCGACTTGTCTCCAAGGGTCTATTGCTGCCTCGGGCACCTTATGGTCGTTCTCCTGAGAGTCTAGATTTTCTAATTCGACGCTAAAATGATAGTTAGATGTAAAGTGCATCGCCTTCTAATGACGATGGAACACTCAAATTGCGTCGAGATTCAATACATCTGCCTCCAGCCGACTTGTCTCCAAGGGTCTGTTGCTGCCTCGGGCACCTTATGGTCGTTCTCCTGTGAGTCTAGATTATCGAATCCGACGCATAACTGATAGTTAATTGTAACGTTCAAGGCTTCCAAATGACGATGGAACACTCAAATTGCGTCGAGATTAAATACATCGTTTTCCAGCCGACCTGTCTGCAAGGTTATATTGCTGCCTCGGGCACCATATGTTCCATCTCCTGTGAGTCTAGATTTTCGAATCCGACGCGAAACTGATAGTTAATTGTAACGTTCAGGGCCTCCTAATGAGGATGGAGTACTCAAATTGTTACGCGATTCAATACATCGTTCTCCAGCCGACTTGTTCTAAGGCTCTATTGATGCCTCGGGCACCTTAGGGTCGTTCTCCTGTGAGTCTAGATTTTCGAAACCGACGCAAAAATTGTAACATTCAGGGCCTCCTAATGACGATGGAACACTCAAATTGCGTCGAAATTAAATACATAGGCCTGAAGCCAACTTGGCTCCAAGGGTGTGTTGCTGCTCAGGCCACCTTACGGACGTTCTCCTGTGGGTCTAGATTTTCGAATCCGACGCAAAAATTATAGTTAATCGTAACGATCAGGGCCTCCTAATGACGATGGAGCACTCAAATTGCGTCGCGATTCAATACATCGTCCTACAACGGACTGGTCTCCAAGGGGATATTGCTGCCTCGGGCACCAAACGGTGCGTCTCCTGTGAGTCTAGATTTTTCGAATCCGACGCGAACCTGATAGATAATTGTAACGTTCAGGGCCTCCTAATGAAGATGGAACACTCAAATTGCGCCGAGATTCAATACATCGTCGTTCAGCCGACTTCTCCAAGGGGGTATTGCTGCCTCTGGCACCTTATGGTTGTTCTCCTGTCAGTCTAGATTTTCGGATCCGACGCAAAACTGATAGTTAATTGTAACGTTCAGGGCCTCCTAATGACGATGGAACACTCAAATTGCGTCGAGATTCAATTCATTGTCCTTCAGCCGACTTGTCTCCAAAGGTCTATTGCTGCCTCGGGCACCTTATGGTCGTTCTCCTGTGAGTCAAGATTTTCTAATCCGACGCAAAACTAATTGTTAATTGTAATGTTCAGGGCTTAATAATGACCAGGGAACACTCAAATTACGTCGAGATTCAATACATCGTCCTCCAGCCGTCTTGGATCCAAGGGGATATTGCTGTCTCGGGCACCTTATGTGAGTCTAGATTTTCGAATCCGACGAAAAACTGATAGTTAATTGTAACGTTCAGGGCCACCTAATGTCGATGGAACACTCAAATTACGTCGAGATTCAATACATCGTCCTCCAGCCGACTTGTCTTCAAGGGTCTATTGCAGCCTCGGGCACCTTATGGTCGTTCTCCTGTGAGTCTAGGGTTTCGGATCCGACGCAAAACTGATAGTTAATTGTAACGTTCAGGGCCTCCTAATGACGATGGAACACTCAAATTGCGTCGAGATTCAATACATCGGCCTCCAGGCGACTTGTCTCCAAGGGTCTGTTGCTGCCTCGGGCACCTTATGGTCGTTCTCCTGTGAGTCTAGATTATCGAATCCGACGCATAACTGATAGTTAATTGTAACGTTCAAGGCTTCCAAATGACGATGGAACACTCAAATTGCGTCGAGATTAAATACATCGTTTTCCAGCCGACTTGTCTGCAAGGGGATATTGCTGCCTCGGGCACCATATGTTCCATCTCCTGTGAGTCTAGATTTTCGAATCCGACGCGAAAGTGATAGTTAGTTGTAACGTTCAGGGCCTCCTAATGAGGATGGAGTACTCAAATTGCAACGCGATTCAATACATCGTCCTCCAGCCGACTTGTTCTAAGGCTCTATTGCTGCCTCGGGCACCTTAGGGTCGTTCTCCTGTGAGTCTAGATTTTCTAATCCGACGCAAAAATTGTAACATTCAGGGCCTCCTAATGACGATGGAACACTCAAATTGCGTCGAAATTCAATACATCGGCATTCAGGCGATTTGTCTCCTAGGGTCTATTGCTGCCTCGGGCACCATATCGTCCGTCTCCTGTGAGTGTAGATTTTCGAAACCGACGCGAAACTGATAGTTAAGTGTAACGTTCAGAACCTCCTAATGACGATGGAAAACTCAAATTCCGTCGCGATTCATTACATCGTCCTCCAGCGGTCTGGTCTCCAAGGAGATATTGCTGCCTCGGACACCTTATGATAGCTCTCCTGTGAGTCTAGATTTTCGAACGTTCAGGGCCTCCTAATGACGATGGGGACTCAAATTGCGTCGCGATTCAATACATCGTCCTCCAGCGGATTGGTCTCTAAGGGGATATTGCTGCTTCCGGCACCTTATGGTCCGTCTCCAGTGAGTCTAGATTTTCGTATCCGACGGAAAAAAGATAATTAATTGTAATGTTCAGGGCCTCCTAATGACGATGGAACACTCAAATTGCGTCGAGATTCAATACATCGTCCTTCAGCCGACTTCTCCAAGGGACTATTGCTGCCTCGGGCACCTTTGGTCGTTCTCCTGTGAGTCTAGATTTTCGGATCCGACGCAAAAGTGATAGTTAATTCTAACGTTCAGGGCCTCCTAATGACGATGGAGCACTCTAATTAAGTCGAGATTCAATTCATCGTCCTTCAGCCGACTTGTCTCCAAGGGTCTAATGCTGCCTCGGGCTCCTTATTATGGCCGTTCTCCTGCGAGTCTAGATTTTCGAATCTGACGCAAAAATGATAGTTAATTGTAACGTTCAGGACTTTCTAATGACGATGGAAAACTCAAATTGCGTCGAGTTTGAATACATCGGCCTCTAGCCGACTTGTCTCCAAGGGTCTGTTGTTGCCTCGGGCACCTTATGGTCGTTCTCCTGTGAGTCTAGATTTTCGAATCCGACGCATAACTGATAGTTAACTGTAACGTTCAGAGCCTCCTAATGACGATGGAACACTCAAATTGCGTCGAGATTCAATACATTGTCCTCCAGCCGACTTGTCTCCAAGGTGATATTGCTGCCTCGGGCACCATATGGGCCTTCTCCTGTGAGTCTAGATTTTCGAATCCGACGCGAAACTGATAGTTAATTGTAACGTTCAGGGCCTCATTATGACGATGGAGCACTCAAAATGCGTCGCGATTCAATACATCGTCCTCCAGCTGACTGGTCTCAAAGGGGATATTCCTGCCTCGGGCACCAAACGGTCCGTCTCCTGTGAGTATAGCATTTTCGAATCCGACGCGAAACTGATAGTTAATTGTAACGTTCAGGGCCTCCTAATGACGATGGAACACTCAAATTGTGTCGAGATTGAATACATCGTCCTTCAGCCGACTTCTCTTCAAGGGTCTATTGCTGCCTCGGGCACCTTATGGTCGTTCTCCTGTGAGTCTAGATTTTCGGATCCGACGCAAAACTGATAGTTAATTGTAACGTTTAGGGCCTCCGAATGACGATGGAACACTCAAATTGCGTCGAGATTCAATTCATCGTCCTTCAGCCGACTTGTCTCCAAGGGTCTATTGCTGCCTCGGGCACCTTATGGTCGGTCTCCTGTGAGTCTAGATTTTCAAATCCGACGCAAAACTGATTGTTAATTGTAATGTTCAGGGCCTCCTAATGACGATGGAACACTCAGATTGCGTCGAGATTCAATACATCGTCCTCCAGCCGACTTGGATCCAAGGGGATATTGCTGTCTCGGGCACCATATGATCCTTCTCCTGTGAGTAGATTTTCAAATCCGACGCTAAAATGATAGTTAGATGTAAAGTTCAGCGCCTCCTAATGACGATGGAACATTCAAATTGCGTCGAGATTCAATACATCGTCCTCCAGCCGACTTGTCTACAGGGGGATATTGCTCCTAAGGGCACCATATGGTCCTTCTCCTGTGAGTCTAGATTTTCGAATCCGACGCGAAACTGATAGTTAATTGTAACGTTCAGGGCCTCCTAATGACGATGGAGCACTCAAATTGCTTCGCGATTCAATACATCGTTCTCCAGCCGACTTGTCTCCAAGGGACTATTGCTGCCTCCGGCATCTTATGTGAGTCTAGATGTTCGATACCGACGAAAAACTGATAGTTAATTGTAACATTCAGGGCGTCCTAATGACGATGGAACACTCAAATTGCGTCGCGATCCAATGCATCGTCCTCCAGCCGAATTGTCTCCAAGGGTCTATTGCTGCCTCGGGCACCTTATGATCGTTCTCTAGATTTTCGAACCCGACGCATAACGTTCAGCGCCTCCTAATGACGATGGAGCACTCAAATTGCGTCGCTATTCAATACATCGTCCTCCAGCGGACTGGTCTCCAAGGGGATATTGCTGCCTCGGGCACCAAACGGTCCGTCTCCTGTGAGTATAGATTTTTCGAATCCGACGCGAAACTGATAATTAATTGTAACGTTCAGAGCCTCCTAATGACGATGGAACACTCAAATTGCGTCGAGAGTCAATACATCTACCTCCAGCCGTATTGTCTACAAGGGGATATTGCTGCCTCGGGCTCCATGTGGTCCGTCTCCTGTGTGTCTAGATTTTCGAATCCGACGCGAAGCTGATAGATAATTGTAACGTTCAGGACCTCCCAATGACGATGGAAAACGTAAATTGCATCGAGATTCAATACATCGTCCTTCACCTGACTTGTCTCCAAGAGTCTATGGCTGCCTCGGGCACCTTATGGTCCGTCTGCAGTGAGTCTAGATTTTCGAATCCGACGAAAAACTGATAGTTAATTGTAGCATTCAGGGCCTCCTAATGACGATGGAACACTCAAATTGCGTCGCGAACCAATACATCGTCCTCCAGCCGACTTGTCTCCAAGGGTCTATTGCTGCCTCGGGCACCTTATGATCTTTCCCCTGTGAGTAGATTTTCGAATCCGACGCTAAAATGATAGTTAATTGTAACGTTCAGTGCCTCCTAATGACGATGGAACACTCAAATTGCGTCCAGATTAAATACATCGGCCTCCAGCCGACTTGTCTCCAAGGGTCTGTTGCTGCTTCGGGCACCTTATGGTCGTTCTCCTGTGAGTCTAGATTTTCGAATCCGACGCAAAAATTATAGTTAATTGTAACGTTCAGGGCCTCCTAATGACGATGGAGCACTCAAATTGCGTCGCGATTCAATATATCGTCCTCCAGTGTACTGGTCTCCAAGGGATATTTCTGCCTCGGGCACCAAATGGTCCGTCTCCTGTGAGTCTAGATTTTTCGAATCCGACGCGAAACTGATAGTTAATTGTAACGTTCAGGGCCTCTTAATGACGATGGAACACTTACATTGCGTCGAGATTCAATACATAGTCCTTCAGCCTACTTCTCCTGCGTCGGGCACCTTATGGTCGTTCTCCTGTGAGTCTAGATTTTCGGACCCGTTGCAAAACTGATAGTTAATTGTAACGTTCAGGGCCTCCTAAAGACGATGGAACACTCAAATTGCGTCGAGATTCAATTCATCGTCCTTCAGCCGACTTGTCTCCAACGGTATATTGTTGCCTCGGGCACCTTATGGTCGTTCTCCTGTGATTCTAGATTTTCTAATCCGACGCAAAACTGATTGTTAATTGTAATGTTCAGGGCCTCCTAATGACGATGGAACACTCAAATTGCGTCGAGATACAATACATCATCCTCCAGCCGACTTGGATCCAAGGGGATATTGCTCCTAAGGGCACCATATGGTCCTTCTCCTGTGAGTCTAGATTTTCGAATCCGACGCGAAACTGATAGTTAATTGTATCGTTCGGGGCCTCCTAATGACGATGGAGCACCCAAATTGCGTCGCGATTCAATACATCGTTATCCAGCCGACTTGTCTCCAAGGGACTATTGCTGCCTCCGGCATCTTATGTGAGTCTAGATGTTCGTATCCGACGAAAAACTGATAGTTAATTGTAACATTCAGGGCGTCCTAATGACGATGGAACACTCAAATTGCGTCGCGATCCAATACATCGTCCTCCAGCCGACTTGTCTCCAAGGTACTATTGCTGCCTCGGGCACCTTATGATCGTTCTCCTGTGAGTCTAGATTTTCGAACCCGACGCATAACTGATAGTTAATTGTAACGTTCAGGGCCTCATAATGACGATGGAACACTCAAATTGCGTCGAGATTCAATACATCGTCCTTCAGCCGTTTTCTCTCCAAGGGTCTATTGCTGCCTCGGGCACCTTATGGTCGTTCTCCTGTGAGTCTAGATTTTCGGATCCGACGCAAAACTGATAGTTAATTGTAACATTCAGGCCCTCCTAATGACGATGGAACACTCAAATTGCGTCGAGATTCAATTCATCGTCCTTCAGCCGACTTGTCTCCAAGGGTCTATTGCTGCCTCGGGCACCTTATGGTCGTTCTCCTGAGAGTCTAGATTTTCTAATTCGACGCTAAAATGATAGTTAGAAGTAAAGTGCATCGCCTCCTAATGACGATGGAACACTCAAATTGCGTCGAGAGTCAATACATCATCCTCCAGCCGACTTGTCTCCAAGGGTCTATTGCTGCCTCGGGCACCTTATCATGGTCGTTCTCCTGTGAGTCTAGATTTTCGAATCCAACGCAAAAATTATAGTTAATTGTAACGTTCAGGGCCTTCTAATGACGATGGAACACTCAAATTGCGTCGAGATTCAATACATCGGTCTCCAGCCGACTTGTCTCCAAGGGTCTGTTGCTGCCTCGGGCACCTTATGGTCGTTCTCCTGTGAGTCTAGATTATCGAATCCGACGCATAACTGATAGTTAATTGTAACGTTCAAGGCTTCCAAATGACGATGGAACACTCAAATTGCTTCGAGATTCAATACATCGTTTTCCAGCCGACTTGACTGCAAGGGGATATTGCTGCCTCGGGCACCATATGTTCCATCTCCTGTGAGTCTAGATTTTCGAATCCGACGCGAAACTGATAGTTAATTGTAACGTTCAGGGCCTCCTAATGAGGATGGAGTACTCAAATTGCATCGCGATTCAATACATCGTCCTCCAGCCGACTTGTTCTAAGGCTCTATTGCTGCCTCGGGCACCTTAGGGTCGTTCTCCTGTGAGTCTAGATTTTCGAATCCGACGCAAAAATTGTAACATTCAGGGCCTCCTAATGACGATGGAACACTCAAATTGCGTCGAAATTCAATACATCGGCATTCAGGCGATTTGTCTCCATGGGTCTATTGCTGCCTCGGGCACCATATCGTCCGTCTCCTGTGAGTGTAGATTTTCGAATACGACGCAAAATGATAGTTAATTGTAACGTTCAGCCCCTCCTAATGACGATGGAACACTCAAATTGCGTCGAGAGTCAATACATCTACTTCCAGCCGAATTGTCTACAAGGGGATATTGCTGTCTCGGGCTCCATGTGGTCCGTCTCCTGTGAGTCTAGATTTTCGAATCCGACGCGAAACTTATAGTTAAGTGTAACGTTCAGAACCTCCTAATGACGATGGAAAACTCAAATTCCGTCGCGATTCATTAAATCGTCCTCCAGCGGTCTGGCCTCCAAGGAGATATTGCTGCCTCGGGCACCTTATGGTCCGTCTCCAGTGACTCTAGATTTTCGAATCCGACGTAAAACTGATAGTTAATTGTAACATTCAGGGCCTCCTAATGACGATTGAACACTCGAATTGCGGCGCGATCCAATACATCGCCCTCCAGCCGACTTGTCTCCATGGGTCTATTGCTGCCTCGGGCACCTTATGATCTTCCTCCTGTGAGTCTAGATTCTTGAACCTGACGCAAAACTGATAGTTAATTGTAACGTTCAGGGCCACCTAATGACGATGGAACACTCAAAATACGTCGAGATTCAATACATCATCCTCCAGCCGACTTGTCTCCAAGGGTCTATTGCTGCCTCGGGCACCTTATTATGGTCCTTCTCCTGTGAGTAGATTTTTTAATCCGACGCTAAAATGATAGTTAATTGTAACGTTGAGGGCCTCCTAATGACGATGGAACACTCAAATTGCGTCGAGATTAAATGCATAGGCCTGAAGCCAACTTGTCTCCAAGGGTCTGTTGCTGCTCAGGGCACCTTACGGACGTTCTCCTGTGGGTTTAGATTTTCGAATCCGACGCAAAAATTATTGTTAATTGTAACGTTCAGGGCCTCCTAATGACGATGGAGCACTCAAATTGCGTCGCGATTCAATACATCGTCCTACAACGGACTGGTCTCCAAGGGGATATTGCTGCCTCGGGCACCAAACGGTGCGTCTCCTCTGAGTCTAGATTTTTCGAATCCGACGCGAAACTGATAGTTAATTGTAACGTTCAGGGCCTCCTAATGACGATGGAACACTCAAATTACGTCGAGATTCAATACATCGTCGTTCAGCCGACTTCTCCAAGGGGGTATTGCTGCCTCGGGCACCTTATGGTCGTTCTCCTGTGAGTCTAGATTTTCGGATCCGACGAAATACTGATAGTTAATTGTAACGTTCAGGGCCTCCTAATGACGATGGAACACTCAAATTGCGTCGAGATTCAATTCATCGTCCTTCAGCCGACTTGTCTCCAAAGGTCTATTGCTGTCTCGGGCACCTTATGGTCGTTCTCCTGTGAGTCAAGATTTTCTAATCCGACGCAAAACTAATTGTTAATTGTAATGTTCAGGGCTTCCTAATGACCATGGAACACTCAAATTACGTCGAGATTCAATACATCGTCCTCCAGCCGTCTTGGATCCAAGGGGATATTGCTGTCTCGGGCACCATATGATCCTTCTCCTGTGAGTAGATTTTCGAATCCGACGCTAAAATGATAGTTAATTGTAACGTTCAGGGCCTTCGAATGACGATGGAACACTCAAACTGCGTCGAGATTCAATACATCGGAATCCAGCCGACTTGTCTCCAAGGGTCTATTGCTGCCTCGGGCACCTTATGTGAGTCTAGATTTTCGAATCTGACGAAAAACTGATAGTTAATTGTAACGTTCAGGGCCACCTAATGTCGATGGAACACTCAAATTACGTCGAGATTCAATACATCGTCCTCCAGCCGACTTGTCTCCAAGGGTCAATTGCTGCCTCGGGCACCTTATGGTCGTTCTGCTGTGAGTCTAGGTTTTCGGATCCGACGCAAAACTGATAGTTAATTGTAACGTTCAGGGCCTCCTAATTACGATGGAACACTCAAATTGCGTCGAGATTCAATTCATCGTCCTTCAACCGACTTGTCTCCAAGGGTCTATTGCTGCCTCGGGCACCTTATGGTCGTTCTCATGTGAGTCAAGATTTTCTAATCCGACGCAAAACTGATTGTTAATTGTAATGTTCAGGGCTTCCTAATGACCATGGAACACTCAAATTACGTCGATATTCAATACATCGTCCTCCAGCCGTCTTGGATCCAAGGGGATATTGCTGTCTCGGGCACCATATGATCCTTCTCCTGTGAGTCTAGATTTTCGAACCCGACGCGTAACGTTCAGCGCCTCCTAATGACGATGGAGCACTCAAATTGCGTCGCTATTCAATACATCGTCCTCCAGCGGACTGGTCTCCAAGGGGATATTGCTGCCTCGGGCACCAAACGGTCCGTCTCCTGTGAGTATAGATTTTTCGAATCCGACGCGAAACTGATAATTAATTGTAACGTTCAGGGCCTCCTAATGACGATGGAACACTCAAATTTCGTAGAGATTCAATACATCGGCATTCAGACGTTTTGTCTCCAAGGGTCTATTGCTGCTTCGGGCACCTTATAGTCGTTCCCCCGTGAGTCTAGATTTTAGAATCCGACGAAAACTGGTAGTTATTTGTAATGTTCAGGGCCTCCAAATGACGATGGAACACTCAAATTGCGTCGAGATTCAATACATCGGCCTCCAGCCGACTTGTCTCCAAGGGGATATTGCTGCCTCGGGCACCATATCGTCCGTCACCTGTGAGTCTAGATTTTCGAATCCGACCCAAAATGATAGTTAATTGTAACGTTCAGAGCGTCCTAATGACGATGGAACACTCAAATTGCGTCGAGAGTCAATACATCTACCTCCAGCCGAATTGTCTACAAGGGGATATTGCTGCCTCGGGCTCCATGTGGTCCGTCTCCTGTGTGTCTAGATTTTCGAATCCGACGCGAAGCTGATAGATAATTGTAACGTTCAGGACCTCCCAATGACGATGGAAAACGTAAATTGCATCGAGATTCAATACATCGTCCTTCACCTGACTTGTCTCCAAGAGTCTATGGCTGCCTCGGGCACCTTATGGTCCGTCTGCAGTGAGTCTAGATTTTCGAATCCGACGAAAAACTGATAGTTAATTGTAGCATTCAGGGCCTCCTAATGACGATGGAACACTCTAATTGCGTCGCGAACCAATACATCGTCCTCCAGCCGACTTGTCTCCAAGGGTCTATTGCTGCCTCGGGCACCTTATGATCTTTCCCCTGTGAGTAGATTTTCGAATCCGACGCTAAAATGATAGTTAATTGTAACGTTCAGTGCCTCCTAATGACGATGGAACACTCAAATTGCGTCCAGATTAAATACATCGGCCTCCAGCCGACTTGTCTCCAAGGGTCTGTTGCTGCTTCGGGCACCTTATGGTCGTTCTCCTGTGAGTCTAGATTTTCGAATCCGACGCAAAAATTATAGTTAATTGTAACGTTCAGGGCCTCCTAATGACGATGGAGCACTCAAATTGCGTCGCGATTCAATATATCGTCCTCCAGTGTACTGGTCTCCAAGGGATATTTCTGCCTCGGGCACCAAATGGTCCGTCTCCTGTGAGTCTAGATTTTTCGAATCCGACGCGAAACTGATAGTTAATTGTAACGTTCAGGGCCTCTTAATGACGATGGAACACTTACATTGCGTCGAGATTCAATACATCGTCCTTCAGCCGACTTCTCCTGCGTCGGGCACCTTATGGTCGTTCTCCTGTGAGTCTAGATTTTCGGACCCGTTGCAAAACTGATAGTTAATTGTAACGTTCAGGGCCTCCTAAAGACGATGGAACACTCAAATTGCGTCGAGATTCAATTCATCGTCCTTCAGCCGACTTGTCTCCAACGGTATATTGTTGCCTCGGGCACCTTATGGTCGTTCTCCTGTGATTCTAGATTTTCTAATCCGACGCAAATCTGATTGTTAATTGTAATGTTCAAGGCCTCCTAATGACGATGGAACACTCAAATTGCGTCGAGATTCAATACATCATCCTCCAGCCGACTTGGATCCAAGGGGATATTGCTCCTAAGGGCACCATATGGTCCTTCTCCTGTGAGTCTAGATTTTCGAATCCGACGCGAAACTGATAGTTAATTGTATCGTTCGGGGCCTCCTAATGACGATGGAGCACCCAAATTGCGTCGCGATTCAATACATCGTTATCCAGCCGACTTGTCTCCAAGGGACTATTGCTGCCTCCGGCATCTTATGTGAGTCTAGATGTTCGTATCCGACGAAAAACTGATAGTTAATTGTAACATTCAGGGCGTCCTAATGACGATGGAACACTCAAATTGCGTCGCGATCCAATACATCGTCCTCCAGCCGACTTGTCTCCAAGGGTCTATTGCTGCCTCGGGCACCTTATGATCGTTCTCCTGTGAGTCTAGATTTTCGAACCCGACGCATAACTGATAGTTAATTGTAACGTTCAGGGCCTCCTAATGACGATGGAACACTCAAATTGCGTCGAGATTCAATACATCGTCCTTCAGCCGTTTTCTCTCCATGGGTCTATTGCTGCCTCGGGCACCTTATGGTCGTTCCCCTGTGAGTCTAGATTTTCGGATCCGACGCAAAACTGATAGTTAATTGTAACATTCAGGCCCTCCTAATGACGATGGAACACTCAAATTGCGTCGAGATTCAATTCATCGTCCTTCAGCCGACTTGTCTCCAAGGGTCTATTGCTGCCTCGGGCACCTTATGGTCGTTCTCCTGAGAGTCTAGATTTTCTAATTCGACGCTAAAAGGATAGTTAGATGTAAAGTGCATCGCCACCTAATGACGATGGAACACTCAAATTGCGTCGAGAGTCAATACATCATCCTCCAGCCGACTTGTCACCAAGGGTCTATTGCTGCCTCGGGCACCTTATCATGGTCGTTCTCCTGTGAGTCTAGATTTTCGAATCCAACGCAAAAATTATAGTTAATTGTAACGTTCAGGGCCTTCTAATGACGATGGAACACTCAAATTGCGTCGAGATTCAATACATCGGTCTCCAGCCGACTTGTCTCCAAGGGTCTGTTGCTGCCTCGGGCACCTTATGGTCGTTCTCCTGTGAGTCTAGATTATCGAATCCGACGCATAACTGATAGTTAATTGTAACGTTCAAGGCTTCCAAATGAGGATGGAACACTCAAATTGCGTCGAGATTCAATACATCGTTTTCCAGCCGACTTGACTGCAAGGGGATATTGCTGCCTCGGGCACCATATGTTCCATCTCCTGTGAGTCTAGATTTTCGAATCCGACGCGAAACTGATAGTTAATTGTAACGTTCAGGGCCTCCTAATGAGGATGGAGTACTCAAATTGCATCGCGATTCAATACATCGTCCTCCAGCCGACTTGTTCTAAGGCTCTATTGCTGCCTCGGGCACCTTAGGGTCGTTCTCCTGTGAGTCTAGATTTTCGAATCCGACGCAAAAATTGTAACATTCAGGGCCTCCTAATGACGATGGAACACTCAAATTGCGTCGAAATTCAATACATCGGCATTCAGGCGATTTGTCTCCAAGGGTCTATTGCTGCCTCGGGCACCATATCGTCCGTCTCCTGTGAGTGTAGATTTTCGAATCCGACGCCAATTGATAGTTAATTGTAACGTTCAGCCCCTCCAAATGACGATGGAACACTCAAATTGCGTCGAGAGTCAATACATCTACTTCCAGCCGAATTGTCTACAAGGGGATATTGCTGTCTCGGGCTCCATGTGGTCCGTCTCCTGTGAGTCTAGATTTTCGAATCCGACGCGAAACTTATAGTTAAGTGTAACGTTCAGAACCTCCTAATGACGATGGAAAACTCAAATTCCGTCGCGATTCATTAAATCGTCCTCCAGCGGTCTGGTCTCCAAGGAGATATTGCTGCCTCGGGCACCTTATGGTCCGTCTCCAGTGACTCTAGATTTTCGAATCCGACGTAAGACTGATAGTTAATTGTAACATTCAGGGCCTCCTAATGACGATTGAACACTCAAATTGCGGCGCGATCCAATACATCGCCCTCCAGCCGACTTGTCTCCATGGGTCTATTGCTGCCTCGGGCACCTTATGATCTTTCTCCTGTGAGTCTAGATTCTTGAACCTGACGCAAAACTGATAGTTAATTGTAACGTTCAGGGCCACCTAATGACGATGGAACACTCAAAATACGTCGAGATTCAATACATCATCCTCCAGCCGACTTGTCTCCACGGGTCTATTGCTGCCTCGGGCACCTTATTATGGTCCTTCTCCTGTGAGTAGATTTTTTAATCCGACGCTAAAATGATAGTTAATTGTAACGTTGAGGGCCTCCTAATGACGATGGAACACTCAAATTGCGTCGAGATTAAATACATAAGCCTGAAGCCAACTTTTCTCCAAGGGTCTGTTGCTGCTCAGGGCACCTTACGGACGTTCTCCTGTGGGTTTAGATTTTCGAATCCGACGCAAAAATTATTGTTAATTGTAACGTTCAGGGCCTCCTAATGACGATGGAGCACTCAAATTGCGTCGCGATTCAATACATCGTTCTACAACGGACTGGTCTCCAAGGGGATATTGCTGCCTCGGGCACCAAACGGTGCGTCTCCTGTGAGTCTAGATTTTTCGAATCCGACGCGAAACTGATAGTTAATTGTAACGTTCAGGGCCTCCTAATGACGATGGAACACTCAAATTACGTCGAGATTCAATACATCGTCGTTCAGCCGACTTCTCCAAGGGGGTATTGCTGCCTCGGGCACCTTATGGTCGTTCTCCTGTGAGTCTAGATTTTCGGATCCGACGAAAAACTGATAGTTAATTGTAACGTTCAGGGCCTCCTAATGACGATGGAACACTCAAATTGCGTCGAGATTCAATTCATCGTCCTTCAGCCGACTTGTCTCCAAAGGTCTATTGCTGCCTCGGGCACCTTATGGTCGTTCTCCTGTGAGTCAAGATTTTCTAATCCGACGCAAAACTAATTGTTAATTGTAATGTTCAGGGCTTCCTAATGACCATGGAACACTCAAATTACGTCGAGATTCAATACATCGTCCTCCAGCCGTCTTGGATCCAAGGGGATATTGCTGTCTCGGGCACCATATGATCCTTCTCCTGTGAGTAGATTTTCGAATCCGACGCTAAAATGATAGTTAATTGTAACGTTCAGGGCCTTCGAATGACGATGGAACACTCAAATTGCGTCGAGATTCAATACATCGGAATCCAGCCGACTTGTCTCCAAGGGTCTATTGCTGCCTCGGGCACCTTATGTGAGTCTAGATTTTCGAATCCGACGAAAAACTGATAGTTAATTGTAACGTTCAGGGCCACCTAATGTCGATGGAACACTCAAATTACGTCGAGATTCAATACATCGTCCTCCAGCCGACTTGTCTCCAAGGGTCTATTGCTGCCTCGGGCACCTTATGGACGTTCTGCTGTGAGTCTAGGTTTTCGGATCCGACGCAAAACTGATAGTTAATTGTAACGTTCAGGGCCTCCTAATGACGATGGAACACTCAAATTGCGTCGAGATTCAATTCATCGTCCTTCAGCCGACTTGTCTCCAAGGGTCTATTGCTGCCTCGGGCACCTTATGGTCGTTCTCCTGTGAGTCAAGATTTTCTAATCCGACGCAAAACTGATTGTTAATTGTAATGTTCAGGGCTTCCTAATGACCATGGAACACTCAAATTACGTCGATATTCAATACATCGTCCTCCAGCCGTCTTGGATCCAAGGGGATATTGCTATCTCGGGCACCATATGATCCTTCTCCTGAGAGTAGATTTTCGAATCCGACGCTAAAATGAGAGTTAATTGTAACGTTCAGGGCCTTCTAATGACGATGGAACACTCAAATTGCGTCGCGATCCAATACATCGTCCTCCAGCCGACTTGTCTCCAAGGGTCTATTGCTGCCTCGGACACCTTATGATAGCTCTCCTGTGAGTCTAGATTTTCGAACGTTCAGGGCCTCCTAATGACGATGGGGCACTCAAATTGCGTCGCGATTCAATACATCGTCCTCCAGCGGATTGGTCTCCAAGGGGATATTGCTGCTTCCGGCACCTTATGGTCCGTCTCCAGTGAGTCTAGATTTTCGTATCCGACGGAAAACAGATAATTAATTGTAACGTTCAGGGTCTCGTACTGACGATGGAACACTCAAATTGCGTCGAGATTCAATACATCGGCTTCGAGCCGACTTGTCTCCAAGGGTCTATTGCTGCCTCGGGCACCTAATGGTCGTTCTCCTGTGAGTCTAGCTTTTCGTATCCGACGCAAAACAGATGCTTAACTGTAACGTTCAGGGCCTCCTGATGACGAAGGAACACTCAAATTGCGTCGAGAATCAATACATCGTCCTCCAGCCGCTTGGATCCAAGGGGATATTGCTGCCTCGGGCACCAAACGGTCCGTCTCCTGTGAGTATAGATTTTTCGAATCCGACGCAAAACTGACAGTTAATTGTAACGTTCAGGGCTTCCTAATGACCATGGAACACTCAAATTACGTCGATATTCAATACATCGTCCTCCAGCCGTCTTGGATCCAAGGGGATATTGCTGTCTCGGGCACCTTATATTCGTTATCCTGTGAGTCTAGATTTTCGGATCCGAAGCAAAACTGATAGTTAATTGTAACGTTCAGGGCCTCCTAATGACGATGGAACACTCAAATTGGGTCGAGATTCAATTCATCGTCCTTCAGCCGACTTGTCACTAAGAGTCTATTGCTGCCTCGGGCACCTTATGGTCGTTCTCCTGTGAGTCTAGATTTTCTAATCCGACGCAAAACTGATTGTTAATTGTAATGTTCAAAGCCTCCTAATGACGATGGAACACTCAGATTGCGTCGAGAATCAATACATCGTCCTCCAGCCGACTTGGATCCAAGGGGATATTGCTGTCTCGGGCACCATATGATCCTTCTCCTGTGAGTAGATTTTTGAATCCGACGCTAAAATGATAGTTAGATGTAAAGTTCAGCGCCTCCTAATGACGATGGAACACTCAAATTGCGTCGAGATTCAATACATCGTCCTTCAGCCGACTTGTCTCCAAGGGTCTATTGCTACCTCGGGCACCTTATGGTCGTTCTCCTGAGAGTCTAGATTTTCTAATTCGACGCTAAAATGATAGTTAGATGTAAAGTGCATCGCCTCCTAATGACGATGGAACACTCAAATTGCGTCGAGAGTCAATACATCATCCTCCAGCCGACTTGTCTCCAAGGGTCTATTGCTGCCTCGGGCACCTTATCATGGTCGTTCTCCTGTGAGTCTAGATTTTCGAATCCAACGCAAAAATTATAGTTAATTGTAACGTTCAGGGCCTTCTAATGACGATGGAACACTCAAATTGCGTCGAGATTCAATACATCGGTCTCCAGCCGACTTGTCTCCAAGGGTCTGGTGCTGCCTCGGGCACCTTATGGTCGTTCTCCTGTGAGTCTAGATTATCGAATCCGACGCATAACTGATAGTTAATTGTAACGTTCAAGGCTTCCAAATGACGATGGAACACTCAAATTGCGTCGAGATTCAATACATCGTTTTCCAGCCGACTTGACTGCAAGGGGATATTGCTGCCTCGGGCACCATATGTTCCATCTCCTGTGAGTCTAGATTTTCGAATCCGACGCGAAACTGATAGTTAATTGTAACGTTCAGGGCCTCCTAATGAGGATGGAGTACTCAAATTGCATCGCGATTCAATACATCGTCCTCCAGCCGACTTGTTCTAAGGCTCTATTGCTGCCTCGGGCACCTTAGGGTCGTTCTCCTGTGAGTCTAGATTTTCGAATCCGACGCAAAAATTGTAACATTCAGGGCCTCCTAATGACGATGGAACACTCAAATTGCGTCGAAATTCAATACATCGGCATTCAGGCGATTTGTCTCCAAGGGTCTATTGCTGCCTCGGGCACCATATCGTCCGGCTCCTGTGAGTGTAGATTTTCGAATCCGACGCCAAATGATAGTTAATTGTAACGTTCAGCCCCTCCTAATGACGATGGAACACTCAAATGGCGTCGAGAGTCAATACATCTACTTCCAGCCGAATTGTCTACAAGGGGATATTGCTGTCTCGGGCTCCATGTGGTCCGTCTCCTGTGAGTCTAGATTTTCGAATCCGACGCGAAACTTATAGTTAAGTGTAACGTTCAGAACCTCCTAATGACGATGGAAAACTCAAATTCCGTCGCGATTCATTAAATCGTCCTCCAGCGGTCTGGTCTTCAAGGAGATATTGCTGCCTCGGGCACCTTATGGTCCGTCTCCAGTGACTCTAGATTTTCGAATCCGACGTAAAACTGATAGTTAATTGTAACATTCAGGGCCTCCTAATACCGATTGAACACTCAAATTGCGGCGCGATCCAATACATCGCCCTCCAGCCGACTTGTCTCCATGGGTCTATTGCTGCCTCGGGCACCTTATGATCTTTCTCCTGTGAGTCTAGATTCTTGAACCTGACGCAAAACTGATAGTTAATTGTAACGTTCAGGGCCACCTAATGACGATGGAACACTCAAAATACGTCGAGATTCAATACATCATCCTCCAGCCGACTTGTCTCCAAGGGTCTATTGCTGCCTCGGGCACCTTATTATGGTCCTTCTCCTGTGAGTAGATTTTTTAATCCGACGCTAAAATGATAGTTAATTGTAACGTTGAGGGCCTCCTAATGACGATGGAACACTCAAATTGCGTCGAGATTAAATACATAAGCCTGAAGCCAACTTGTCTCCAAGGGTCTGTTGCTGCTCAGGGCACCTTACGGACGTTCACCTGTGGGTTTAGATTTTCGAATCCGACGCAAAAATTATTGTTAATTGTAACGTTCAGGGCCTCCTAATGACGATGGAGCACTCAAATTGCGTCGCGATTCAATACATCGTCCTACAACGGACTGGTCTCCAAGGGGATATTGCTGCCTCGGGCACCAAACGGTGCGTCTCCTGTGAGTCTAGATTTTTCGAATCCGACGCGAAACTGATAGTTAATTGTAACGTTCAGGGCCTCCTAATGACGATGGAACACTCAAATTACGTCGAGATTCAATACATCGTCGTTCAGCCGACTTCTCCAAGGGGGTATTGCTGCCTCGGGCACCTTATGGTCGTTCTCCTGTGAGTCTAGATTTTCGGATCCGACGAAAAACTGATAGTTAATTGTAACGTTCAGGGCCTCCTAATGACGATGGAACACTCAAATTGCGTCGAGATTCAATTCATCGTCCTTCAGCCGACTTGTCTCCAAAGGTCTATTGCTGCCTTGGGCACCTTATGGTCGTTCTCCTGTGAGTCAAGATTTTCTAATCCGACGCAAAACTAATTGTTAATTGTAATGTTCAGGGCTTCCTAATGACCATGGAACACTCAAATTACGTCGAGATTCAATACATCGTCCTCCAGCCGTCTTGGATCCAAGGGGATATTGCTGTCTCGGGCACCATAGGATCCTTCTCCTGTGAGTAGATTTTCGAATCCGACGCTAAAATGATAGTTAATTGTAACGTTCAGGGCCTTCGAATGACGATGGAACACTCAAATTGCGTCGAGATTCAATACATCGGAATCCAGCCGACTTGTCTCCAAGGGTCTATTGCTGCCTCGGGCACCTTATGTGAGTCTAGATTTTCGAATCCGACGAAAAACTGATAGTTAATTGTAACGTTCAGGGCCACCTAATGTCGATGGAACACTCAAATTACGTCGAGATTCAATACATCGTCCTCCAGCCGACTTGTCTCCAAGGGTCTATTGCTGTCTCGGGCACCTTATGGTCGTTCTGCTGTGAGTCTAGGTTTTCGGATCCGACGCAAAACTGATAGTTAATTGTAACGTTCAGGGCCTCCTAATGACGATGGAACACTCAAATTGCGTCGAGATTCAATTCATCGTCCTTCAGCCGACTTGTCTCCAAGGGTCTATTGCTGCCTCGGACACCTTATGATAGCTCTCCTGTGAGTCTAGATTTTCGAACGTTCAGGGCCTCCTAATGACGATGGGGCACTCAAATTGCGTCGCGATTCAATACATCGTCCTCCAGCGGATTGGTCTCCAAGGAGATATTGCTGCTTCCGGCACCTTATGGTCCGTCTCCAGTGAGTCTAGATTTTCGTATCCGACGGAAAACAGATAATTAATTGTAACGTTCAGGGTCTCGTACTGACGATGGAACACTCAAATTGCGTCGAGATTCAATACATCGGCTTCGAGCCGACTTGTCTCCAAGGGTCTATTGCTGCCTCGGGCACCTAACGGTCGTTCTCCTGTGAGTCTAGCTTTTCGTATCCGACGCAAAACAGATGGTTAACTGTAACGTTCAGGGCCTCCTGATGACGAAGGAACACTCAAATTGCGTCGAGATTCAATACATCGTCCTCCAGCCGCTTGGATCCAAGGGGATATTGCTGCCTCGGGCACCAAACGGTCCGTCTCCTGTGAGTATAGATTTTTCGAATCCGACGCAAAACTGACAGTTAATTGTAACGTTCAGGGCTTCCTAATGACCATGGAACACTCAAATTACGTCGATATTCAATACATCGTCCTCCAGCCGTCTTGGATCCAAGGGGATATTGCTGTCTCGGGCACCTTATATTCGTTATCCTGTGAGTCTAGATTTTCGGATCCGAAGCAAAACTGATAGTTAATTGTAACGTTCAGGGCCTCCTAATGACGATGGAACACTCAAATTGCGTCGAGATTCAATTCATCGTCCTTCAGCCGACTTGTCTCTAAGAGTCTATTGCTGCCTCGGGCACCTTATGGTCGTTCTCCTGTGAGTCTAGATTTTCTAATCCGACGCAAAACTGACTGTTAATTGTAATGTTCAGGGCCTCCTAATGACGATGGAACACTCAGATTGCGTCGAGAATCAATACATCGTCCTCCAGCCGACTTGGATCCAAGGGGATATTGCTGTCTCGGGCACCATATGATCCTTCTCCTGTGAGTAGATTTTTGAATCCGACGCTAAAATGATAGTTAGATGTAAAGTTCAGCGCCTCCTAATGACGATGGAACACTCAAATTGCGTCGAGATTCAATACATCGTCCTCCAGCCGACTTGTCTCCAAGGGTCTGTTGCTGCCTCGGGCACCTTATAGTCGTTATCCTGTGAGTCTAGTTTTTCGAATCCGACGCAAAAATTGTAACATTCAGGGCCTCCTAATGACGATGGAACACTCAAATTGCGTCGAAATTCAATACATCGGCATTCAGCCGATTTGTCTCCAAGGGTCTATTGCTGCATCGGGCACCATATCGTCCGTCTCCTGTGAGTGTAGATTTTCGAATCCGACGCAAAATGATAGTTAATTGCAACGTTCAGCCCCTCCTAATGACGATGGAACACTCAAATTAAGTCGAGAGTCAATACATCTACATACAGCCGGATTGTCTACAAGGGGATATTGCTGTCTCGGGCTCCATGTGGTCCGTCTCCTGTGAGTCTAGATTTTCGAATCCGACACGAAACTGATAGTTAAGTGTAACGTTCAGGACCTCCTAATGATGATGGAAAACTCAAATTCCGTCGTGATTCAATTCATCGTCCTCCAGCGTTCTGGTCTCCAAAGAGATATTGCTGCCTCGGGCACCTTATGGTCCGTCTCCAGTGACTCTAGATATTCGAATCCGACGTAAAACTGATAGTTAATTGTAACATTCAGGGCCTCCTAATGACGATGGAACACTCAAATTACGTCGAGATTCAATTCATCGTCCTTCAGCCGACTTTTCTCCAAGGGTCTATTGCTGCCTCGGGCACCTTATGGTCGTTCACCTGTGAGTCTAGATTTTCGAATCCGACGCAAAAATGGTAGTTGTTGTAACGTTCAGGGCCTCCTAATAACGATGGAACACTCAAATTGCGTCGAAATTCAATACATCGGCATTCAGGCGATTTGTCTCCAAGGGTCTATTGCTGCCTCGGGCACCATATCGTCCGTCTCCTGTGAGTGTAGATTTTTGAATCCGACGCAAAATGATAGTTAATTGAAACGTTCAGCCCCTCCTAATGACGATGGAACACTCAAATTGCGTCGAGAATCAATACATCTACTTCCAGCCGAATTGTCTACAAGGGGATATTGCTGCCTCGGGCACCTTATGATCTTTCTCCTGTGAGTCTAGATTTTTGAACCCGACGCAAAACTGATAGTTAATTGTAACGTTCAGGGCCTCCTAATGACGATGGAGCATTCAAATTGCGTCGCGATTCAATACATCGTCCTCCAGCGGACTTGTCTCCAAGGGGATATTGCTGCCTCGGGCACCAAACGGTCCGTCTCCTGTGAGTCTAGATTTTTGAACCCGACGCAAAACTGATAGTTAATTGTAACGTTCAGGGCCACCTAATGACGTTGGAACACTCAAATTACGTCGAGATTCAATACATCGTCCTCCAGCCGACTTGTTTCCAAGGGGATATTGCTGCCTCGGGCACCTTATGGTCGTTCTCCTGTGAGTCTAGATTTTCGGATCCGACGCAAAAGTGATAGTTAATTGAAACGTTCAGGGCCTCCTAATGACGATGAAGCACTCGAATTGCGTCGAGATTCAATTCATCGTCCTTCAGCCGACTTGTCTCCAAAGGTCTATTGCTGCCTCGGGCACCTTATGGTTGTTCTCCTGTGAGACTAGATTTTCTAATCCGACGCAAAACCGATTGTTAATTGTAACGTTCAGGGCCTCCTAATGCCGATGGAACACTCAAATTGCGTCGAGATTCAATACATCGTCCTCCAGCCGAATTGTCTCCAAGGGTCTATTGCTGCCTCGGGCACCTTATGGTCGTTCTCCTGTGAGTCTAGATTTTCGAATCCGACGCAAAACTGATAGTTAATTGTAACGTTCAGGGCCTTCTAATGTCGATGGAACACTCAAATTGCGTCGAGATTCAATACATCGGACTCCAGCCGACTTGTCTCCAAGGGTCTGTTGCTGCCTCGGCCACCATATGGTCGTTCTCCTGTGAGTCTAGATTTTCGAATCCGACGAATAACTGATAGTTCATTGTAACGATCAGGGCCTCCTAATGACGATGGAACACTCATATTGCGTCGAGATTCAATACATCGTACTCCAGCCGACTTGTCTCCAAGGGGATATTGCTGCCTCGGGCACCATATGGTCCTTCTCCTGTGAGTCTAGACTTTCGAATCCGACGCGAAACTGATAGTTAATTGTAACGTTCAGGGCCTCCTAATGACGATGGAACACTCAAATTGCGTCGCGATTCAATACATCGTTCTCCAGCCGACTTGTCTCCAAGGGTCTATTGCTGCCTCGGGCACCTTATGTGAGTTTAGATTTTCGAATCCGACGAAAAACTGATAGTTAATTGTAACATTCAGGGCCTCCCAATGACGATGGAACACTCAAACTGCGTCGCGATCCAATACATCGTCCTCCAGCCGACTTGTCTCCAAGGGTCTATTGCTGCCTCGGGCACCTTATGATCGCTCTCTTGTGAGTCTAGATTTTCGAACGTTCAGGGCCTCCTAATGACGATGGAGCACTCAAATTGCGTCGCGATTCAATACATCGTCCTTCAGCCGACTGGTCTCCAAGGGGATATTGCTGCTTCCGGCACCTTATGGTCCGTCTCCAGTGAGTATAGATTTTCGAGTCCGACGGAAAACATATAACTAATTGTAACGTTCAGGGCCGCCTCTTGACGATGGAACATTCAAATTGCGTCGAGATTCAATTCATCATCCTTCAGCCGACAGCTCTCCAAGGGGATACAGCTGCTTCCGGCACCTTATGGTCCGTCTCCAGTGTAACTAGATTTTCTAATCCGACGGAAAACAGATAATTAATTGTAACGTTCAGGGCCTCCTACTGACGATGGAACACTCAAATTGCGTCGAGATTCAATACATCGGCTTCGTGCCGACTTGTCTCCAAGCGTCTATTGCTGCCTCGGGCACCTAATGGTCGTTCACCTGTGAGTCTAGATTATCGAATCCGACGCAAAACAGATAGTTAACTGTAACGTTCAGGGCCTCCTAATGATGAAGGAACACTCAAATTGCGTCGAGTTTCAATACATCGTCCTCCAGCCGACTTGGGTCCAAGGGGATATTGCTGTCTCGAGCACCATATGATCCTTCTCCTGTGAGTAGATTTTCGAATCCGACGCTAAAATGATAGTTAGATGTAACATTCAGCGCCTCCTAATGACGATGGAACACTCAATTTGCGTCGAGAGTCAATACATCGCCCTCCAGCCGACTTGTCTCCAAGGGTCTACTGCTGCCTCATGCTCCTTATTATGGACGCTCTCCTGTGAGTCTAGATTTTCGGATCTGACGCAAAAATGATAGTTAATTGTAACATTCAGGGCCTCGTAATAACGATGGAACACTCAAATTGCGTCGAGATTAAATACATCGGCCTCCAGCCGACTTGTCTCCAAGGGTCTGTTGCTGCCCCGGGCACCTTATGGTCGTTCTCCTGTGAGTCTAGATTTTCGAATCCGACGCAAAAATTATAGTTAATTGTAACGTTCAGGGCCTCCTAATGACGATGGAGCAGTCAAATTGCGTCGCGAGTCAATACATCGTCCTCCAGCGGACTGGTCTCCAAGGGGATATTGATGTCTCGGGCACCAAACGGTCGGTCCCCTGTGAGTCTAGATTTTTCGAATCCGACGCAAAACTGATAGTTAATTGTAACGTTCAGGGCCTCCTAATGACGATGGAACACTCAAATGGCGTCGAGATTCAATACATCGTCCTTCAGCTGACTTCTCCAAGGGCCTATTGCTGCCTCGGGCACCTTATGGTCGTTCTCCTGTAGTCTAGATTTTCGGATCCGACGCAAAAGTGATAGTTAATTGTAACGTTCAGGGCCTCCTAACGACGATGGAGCATTCAAATTGCGACGAGTTCAATTCATCGTCCTTCAGCCGACTTGTCTCCAAGGGTCTATTGCTGCCTCCTGCTCCTTATTATGGTCGTTCTCCTGCGAGTCTAGATTTTCGAATCTGACGCAAAAATGATAGTTAATTGTAACGTTCATGGATTTCTAATGACGATGGAACACTCAAATTGCGTCGAGATAGAATACATCGGCCTCCAGCCGACTTGTCTCCAAGGGTCTGTTGCTGCCTCGGGCGCCTTATGGTCGTTCTCCTGTGAGTCTAGATTTTCGAATCGGACGCATAGCAGATAGTTAATTGTAACGTTCAGAGCCTCCTAATGACGATGGAACACTCAAATTGCGTCGAGATTCAATACATTGTCCTCCAGCCGACTTGTCTCCAAGGGTCAATTGCTGCCTTAGGCACCATATGGGCCTTCTCCGGTGAGTCTAGATTTTCGAATCCGACGCGAAACTGATTGTTAATTGTAACGTTCAGGGCTTTCTAATGACGATGGAACACACACATTGCTTCGATATTCAATACATCGGCATTCAGCCGATTTGTCTCCAAGGGTCTATTGCTGCCTCGGGCACCTTATGGTCGTTCCCCTGTGAGTCTAGATTTTAGAATCCGACGCATAACTCATAGTTGATTGTAATGTTCAGTGCCTCCTAATGACGATGGAACACTCAAATTGCGTCGAGATTCAATACTTCGTCCTCCAGTTGACTTGTCTCCAAGGGTCTATTGCTGCCTCGGGCACCAAATGGTCCGTCTCCTGTGAGTCTAGATTTTCGAGTCCAACGCAAAACAGATAGTTAATTGTAACGTTCAGGGCCTCCTATTGACTATGGAGCACTCAAATTGCGTCGCGATTCAATATATCGTACACCAGTGGACTGGTCTCCAAGGTAATATTGTTGCATCGGACACCTTATGTGAGTCTAGATTTTCGAATCCGACTTAAAACTGATAGTTATTTGTAACATTCAGGGCCTCCTAATGACGATGGAACACTCAAATTGCGTCGAGATTGAATACATCGGCCTCCAGCCGACTTGTCTCCAAGGGTCTGTTGCTGCCTGGGGCGCCTTATGGTCGTTCTCCTGTGAGTCTAGATTTTCGAATCCGACGCAAAAATTATAGTTAATTGTAACGTTCAGGGCCTCCTAATGACGATGGAACACTCAAATTGTGTCGACATTCAATACATCGTCCTTCAGCCGACTTCTCTAAGGGTCTATTGCTGCCTCGGGCACCTTATGGTCGTTCTCCTGTGAGTCTAGATTTTCGGATCCGACGCAAAAGTGATAGTTAATTGTAACGTTCAGGGCATCCTAATGACGATGGAGCACTCAAATTGCGTCGAGATTCAATTCATCGTCCTTCAGCCGACTTGTCTCCAAGGGTCTATTGCTGCCTCCGGCTCCTTACTATGGTCGTCCTCCTGCGAGTCTAGAGTTTCGAATCTGACGCAAAAATGATAGTTAATTGTAACGTTCAGGGCCTCATTATGACGATGGAGCACTCAAATTGCGTCGCGATTCAATACATCGTCCTCCAGCGGACTGGTCTCCAAGGGGATATTGCTGCCTCGGGCACCAAACGGTCCGTCTCCTGTGAGTATAGACTTTTCGAATCCGACGCGAATCTGATAGTTAATTATAGCGTTCAGGGCCTCCTAATGACGATGGAACACTCAAATTGCGTCGAGATTCAATACATCGTCCTTCAGCCGACTTCTCTTGAATGGTCTATTGCTGAATCGGGCACCTTATGATAGTTCTCCTGTGAGTCTAGATTTTCGGATCCGACGCAAAACTGATAGTTAATTGTATCGTTCAGGGCCTCCTAATGACGATGGAACACTCAAATTGCGTCGAGATTCAATTCATCGTCCTTCAGCCGACTTGTCTCCAAGGGTCTATTGCTGCCTCGGGCACCTTATGTTCGTTCTCCTGTGAGTCTAGATTTTCTAATCCGACGCAAAACTGATTGTTAATTGTAATGTTCAGGGCCTCCTATTGACGATGGAACACTCAGATTGCGTCGAGATTCAATACATCGTCCTCCAGCCGACTTGGATACAAGGGGATATTGCTGTCTCGGGCACCATATGATCCTTCTCCTGTGAGTAGATTTTCAAATCCGACGCTAAAATGATAGTTAGATGTAAAGTTCAGCGCCTCCTAATGACGATGGAACACTCAAATTGCGTCGAGAGTCAATACATCATCCTCCAGACGACTTGCCTCCAAGGGTCTATTGCTGCCTCTGGCACATTATTGTGGTCGTTCTCCTGTGAGTCTAGATTTTCGAATCCGACTCAAAAATGATAGTTAATTGTAACGTTCAGGGCCTTCTAATAACGATGAAACACTCAAATTGCGTCGAGATTCAATACACCGTCCTCCAGCCGACTTGTTCTGAGGCTCTATTGCAGCCTCGGGCACCTTAGGGTCGTTCTCCTGTGAGTCTAGATTTTCGAATCCAACGCAAAAATTGTAACATTCAGTGCCTCCTAATGACGATGGAACACTCAAATTGCGTCGAAATTCAATACATCGGCATTCAGTCGATTTGTCTCCAAGGGTCTATTGCTGCCTCGGGCACCATATCGTCCGTCTCCTGTGAGTGTAGATTTTCGAATCCGACGCAAAATGATAGTTAATTGTAACGTTCAGCCACTGCTAATGACGATGGAACACTCAAATTGCGTCGAGATTCAATACATCGTCCTCCGGCCGACTTTTCTCCAAGGCTCTATTGCTGCCTCGGGCACCTTATGATCTTTCTCCTGTGAGTGTAGATTTTTGAACCCGACGGAAAACTGATAGTTAATTGTAACGTTCAGGGCCTCCTAATGACAATGGAACACTCAAATTGCGTCGAGAGTCAATACATCGTCCTCCAGCCGACTTGTCTCCAAGGGTCTATTGCTGCTTCGGGCACCTTATGGTCGTTCTCCTGTGAGTCTAGATTTTCGAATCCGACGCAAAAATGATAGTTAATTGTAACGTTCAGGGCCTCCTAATGACGATGGAACACTCAAATTGCGTCGAGAATAAAAACATCGGCCTCCAGCCGACTAGTCTCCAAGGGTCTGTTGCTGCTTCGGGCACCTTACGGACGTTCTCCTGTGAGTCTAGATTTTCGAATCCGACGCAAAAATTATAGTTAATTGTAACGTTCAGGGCCTCCTAATGGCAATGGAGCACTCAAATTGCGTCGCGATTCAATACATCGTCCTCCAGCGGAATTGTCTCCAAGGGCATATTGCTGCCTCGGGCACCAAACCTTCCGTTTCCTGTGAGTCTAGATTTTTCGAATCCGACGCAAAACTGATAGTTAATTGTAACGTTCAGGGCCTCCTAATGACGATGGAACACTCAAATTGCGTTGACATTCAATACATCGTCCTTCAGCCGACTTCTCCAAGGGTCTATTGCTGCCTCGGGCACCTTATGGTCGTTCTCCTGTGAGTCTAGATTTTCGGATCCGACGCAAAAGTGATAGTTAATTGTAACGTTCAGGGCCTCCTAATGACGATGGAGCACTCAAATTGCGTCGAGATTCAATTCATCGTCCTTCAGCCGACTTGTCTCCAAGGGTCTATTGCTTCCTCGGGCTCCTTATTATGGTCGTTCTCCTGCGAGTCTAGATTTTCGAATCTGACGCAAAAATGATAGTTAATTGTAACGTTCAGGGCCTCATTATGACGATGGAGCACTCAAATTGCGTCGCGATTCAATACATCGTCCTCCAGCGGACTGGTCTCCAAGGGGATATTGCTGCCTCGGGCACCAAACGGTCCGTCTCCTGTGAGTATAGACTTTTCGAATCCGACGCGAATCTGATAGTTAATTATAACGTTCAGGGCCTCCTAATGACGATGAAACACTCAAATTGCGTCGAGATTCAATACATCGTCCTTCAGCCGATTTCTCTTGAAGGGTCTATTGCTGAATCGGGCACCTTATGGTAGTTCTCCTGTGAGTCTAGATTTTCGGATCCGACGCAAAACTGATAGTTAATTGTATCGTTCAGGGCCTCCTAATGACGATGGAACACTCAAATTGCGTCGAGATTCAATTCATCGTCCTTCAGCCGACTTGTCTCCAAGGGTCTATTGCTGCCTCGGGCACCTTATGTTCGTTCTCCTGTGAGTCTAGATGTTCTAATCCGACGCAAAACTGATTGTTAATTGTAATGTTCAGGGCCTCCTATTGACGATGGAACACTCAGATTGCGTCGAGATTCAATACGTCGTCCTCCAGCCGACTTGGATCCAAGGGGATATTGCTGTCTCGGGCACCATATGATCCTTCTCCTGTGAGTAGATTTTCAAATCCGACGCTAAAATGATAGTTAGATGTAAAGTTCAGCGCCTCCTAATGACGATGGAACACTCAAATTGCGTCGAGAGTCAATACATCATCCTCCAGACGACTTGCCTCCAAAGGTCTATTGCTGCCTCTGGCACCTTATTATGGTCGTTCTCCTGTGAGTCTAGATTTTCGAATCCGACTCAAAAATGATAGTTAATTGTAACGTTCAGGGCCTTCTAATAACGATGAAACACTCAAATTGCGTCGAGATTCAATACATCGTCCTCCAGCCGACTTGTTCTAAGGCTCTATTGCAGCCTCGGGCACCTTAGGGTCGTTCTCCTGTGAGTCTAGATTTTCGAATCCAACGCAAAAATTGTAACATTCACTGCCTCCTAATGACGATGGAACACTCAAATTGCGTCGAAATTCAATACATCGGCATTCAGCCGATTTGTCTCCAAGGGTCTATTGCTGCCTCGGGCACCATATCGTCCGTCTCCTGTGAGTGTAGATTTTCGAATCCGACGCAAAATGATAGTTAATTGTAACGTTCAGCCCCTCCTAATGACGATGGAACACTCAAATTGCGTCGAGATTCAATACATCGTCCTCCAGCCGACTTTTCTCCAAGGCTCTATTGCTGCCACGGGCACCTTATGATCTTTCTCCTGTGAGTCTAGATTTTTGAACCCGACGCAAAACTGATAGTTAATTGTAACGTTCAGGGCCTCCTAATGACAATGGAACACTCAAATTGCGTCGAGAGTCAATACATCGTCCTCCAGGCGACTTGTCTCCAAGGGTCTATTGCTGCTTCGGGCACCTTATGGTCGTTCTCCTGTGAGTCTAGATTTTCGAATCCGACGCAAAAATGATAGTTAATTGTAACGTTCAGGGCCTCCTAATGACGATGGAACACTCAAATTGCGTCGAGAATAAATACATCGGCCTCCAGCCGACTAGTCTCCAAGGATCTGTTGCTGCTTCGGGCACCTTACGGACGTTCTCCTGTGAGGCTAGATTTTCGAATCCGACGCAAAAATTATAGTTAATTGTAACGTTCAGGGCCTCCTAATGGCAATGGAGCACTCATATTGCGTCGCGATTCAATACATCGTCCTCCAGCGGAATTGTCTCCAAGGGGATATTGCTGCCTCGGGCACCAAACCTTCCGTTTCCTGTGAGTCTAGATTTTTCGAATCCGACGCAAAACTGATAGTTAATTGTAACGTTCAGGGCCTCCTAATGACGATGGAACACTCAAATTGCATTGAGATTCAATACATCGTCCTTCAGCCGACTTCTCCAAGGGTCTAATGCTGCCTCGGGCACCTTATGGTCGTTCTCCTGTGAGTCTAGATTTTCGGATCCGACGCAAAAGTGATAGTTAATTGAAACGTTCAGGGCCTCCTAATGACGATGGAGCACTCAAATTGCGTCGACATTCAATTCATCGTCCTTCAGCCGACTTGTCTCCAAGGGTCTATTGCTGCCTCGGGCACCTTATGGTTGTTCTCCTGTCAGACTAGATTTTCTAATCTGACGCAAAACGGATTGTTAATTGTAATGTTCAGGGCCTCCTAATGACGACGGACCACTCAAATTGCTTCGAGATTCAATACATCGTCCTCCAGCCGACTTGGATCCAAGGGGATATTGCTGTCTCGGGTACCATATGATCCTTCTCCTGTGAGTAGATTTTAGAATCCGACGCTAAAATGATAGTTAATTGTAACGTTCAGGGCCTTCTATTGTCGATGGAACACTCAATTTGCGTCGAGATTCAATACATTGGCCTCCAGTCGACTTGTCTCCAAGGGTCTGTTGCTGCCTCGGCCACCTTATGGTCGTTCTCCTGTGAGTCTAGATTTTCGAATCCGACGCATAACCGATAGTTAATTGTAACGATGAGGGCCTCCTAATGACGATGGAACACTCATATTGCGTCGAGATTCAATACATCGTCCTCCAGCCGACTTGTCTCCAAGGCGATATTGCTGCCTCGGGCACCATATGGTCCTTCTCCTGTGAGTCTAGATTTTCGAATCCGACGCGAAACTGATAGTTAATTGTAACGTTCAGGGCCTCCTAATGACGATGGAACACTTAAATTGCGCCGCGATTCAATACATCGTCCTCCAGCCGACTTGTCTCCAAGGGTCAATTACTGCCTCGGGCACCTTATGTGAGTCTAGATTTTCGAATCCGACGAAAAACTGATAGTTAATTGTAACATGCAGGGCCTCCTATTGACGATGGAACACTCAAATTGCGTCGCGATCCAATACATCGTCCTCCAGCCGACTTGTCTCCAAGGCTCTATTGCTGCCTCGGGCACCTTATGATCGCTCTCCTGTGAGTCTAGATTTTCGATCGTTCAGGGACTCCTAATGACGATGGAGCACTCAAATTGCGTCGCGATTCAATACATCGTCCTTCAGCCGACTGGTCTCCAAGGGGATATTGCTGCTTCCGGCACCTTATGGTCCGTCTCCAGTGAGTATAGATTTTCGAAACCGAGGGAAAACAGATAATTAATTGTAACGTTCAGGGCCGCCTCTTGACGATGGAACACTCAAATTGCGTCAAGATTCAATTCATCATCCTTCAGCCGACTGGTCTCCAAGGGGATATAGCTGCTTCCGGCACCTTATGGTCCGTCTCTAGTGTGTCTAGATTTTCGTATCCGACGGAAAACAGATAATTAATTGTAACGTTCAGGGCCTCCTAATGACGATGGAACACTCAAATTGCGTCAAGATTCAATACATCGTCCTTCAGCCGACTTCTCCAAGGGCCTATTGCTGCCTCGGGCACCTTATGGTCGCTCTCCTGTAGTCTAGATTTTCGGATCCGACGCAAAAGTGATAGTTAATTGTAACGTTCAGGGCCTCCTAACGACGATGGAGCACTCAAATTGCGACGAGATTCAATTCATCGTCCTTCAGCCGACTTGTCTCCAAGGGTCTATTGCTGCCTCCTGCTCCTTATTATGGTCGTTCTCCTGCGAGTCTAGATTTTCGAATCTGACGCAAAAATGATAGTTAATTGTAACGTTCATGGATTTCTAATGACGATGGAACACTCAAATTGCGTCGAGATTCAATACATTGTCCTCCAGCCGACTTGTCTCCAAGGTGATATTGCTGCCTCAGGCACCATATGGGCCTTCTCCTGTGAGTCTAGATTTTCGAATCCGACGCGAAACTGATTGTTAATTGTAACGTTCAGGGCTTCCTAATGACGATGGAACACACACATTGCTTCGATATTCAATACATCGGCATTCAGTCGATTTGTCTCCAAGGGTCTATTGCTGCCTCGGGCACCTTATGGTCGTTCCCCTGTGAGTCTAGATTTTAGAATCCGACGCATAACTCATAGTTGATTGTAATGTTCAGTGCCTCCTAATGACGATGGAACACTCAAATTGCGTCGAGATTCAATACTTCGTCCTCCAGTTGACTTGTCTCCAAGGGTCTATTGCTGCCTCGGGCACCAAATGGTCCGTCTCCTGTGAGTCTAGGTTTTCTAATCCAACGCAAAACAGATAGTTAATTGTAACGTTCAGGGCCTCCTATTGACGATGGAGCACTCAAATTGCGTCGCGATTCAATATATCGTACACCAGTGGACTGGTCTCCAAGGTAATATTGTTGCATCGGACACCTAATGTGAGTCTAGATTTTCGAATCCCACTTAAAACTGATAGTTAATAGTAACATTCAGGGCCACCTAATGACGATGGAACACTCAAATTGCGTCGAGATTGAATACATCGGCCTCCAGCCGACTTGTCTCCAAGGGTCTGTTGCTGCCTGGGGCACCTTATGGTCGTTCCCCTGTGAGTCTAGATTTTCGAATCCGACGCAAAAATTATAGTTAATTGTAACGTTCAGGGCCTTCTAATAACGATGAAACACTCAAATTGCGTCGAGATTAAATACATCGTCCTCCAGCCGACTTGTTCTAAGGCTCTATTGCAGCCTCGGGCACCTTCGGGTCGTTCTCCTGTGAGTCTAGATTTTCGAATCCAACGCAAAAATTGTAACATGCAGGGCCTCCTATTGACGATGGAACACTCAAATTCCGTCGCGATTCAATTCATCGTCCTCCAGCGTTCTGGTCTCGAAGGAGATATTGCTGCCTCGGGCACCTTATGGTCTGTCTCCAGTGACTCTAGATATTCGGATTCCACGTAAAACTGATAGTTAATTGTAACATTCAGGGCCTCCTAATGACGATGGAACACTCAAATTGCGGCGCGATCCAATACATCGTCCTCCAGCCGACTTGTCTCCAAGGGTCTATTGCTGCCTCGGGCACCTTATGATCTTTCTCCTGTGAGTCTAGATTTTTGAACCCGACGCAAAACTGATAGTTAATTGTAACGTTCAGGGCCTCCTAATGACAATGGAACACTCAAATTGCGTCGAGAGTCAATACATCGTCCTCCAGCCGACTTGTCTCCAAGGGTCTATTGCTGCTTCGGGCACCTTATGGTCGTTCTCCTGTGAGTCTAGATTTTCGAATCCGACGCAAAAATGATAGTTAGTTGTAACGTTCAGGGCCTCCTAATGACGATGGAACACTCAAATTGCGTCGAGAATAAATACATCGGCCTCCAGCCGACTAGTCTCCAAGGGTCTGTTGCTGCTTCGGGCACCTTACGGAAGTTCTCCTGTGAGTCTAGATTTTCGAATCCGACGCAAAAATTATAGTTAATTGTAATGTTCAAGGCCTCCTAATGGCAATGGAGCACTCAAATTGCGTCGCGACTCAATACATCGTCATCCAGCGGACTTGTCTCCAAGGGGATATTGCTGCCTCGGGCACCAAACCTTCCGTTTCCTGTGAGTCTAGATTTTTCGAATCCGACGCAAAACTGATAGTTAATTGTAATGTTCAGGGCCTCCTAATGACGATGGAACACTCAAATTGCGTCGAGATTCAATACATCGTCCTTCAGCCGACTTCTCCAAGGGTCTAATGCTGCCTCGGGCACCTTATGGTCGTTCTCCTGTGAGTCTAGATTTTCGGATCCGACGCAAAAGTGATAGTTAATTGAAACGTTCAGGGCCTCCTAATGACGATGGAGCACTCAAATTGCGTCGACATTCAATTCATCGTCCTTCAGCCGACTTGTCTCCAAGGGTCTATTGCTGCCTCGGGCACCTTATGGTTGTTCTCCTGTGAGACTAGATCTTCTAATCTGACGCAAAACGGATTGTTAATTGTAATGTTCAGGGCCTCCTAATGACGACGGAACACTCAAATTGCTTCGAGATTCAATACATCGTCCTCCAGCCGACTTGTCTCCAAGGGGATATTGCTGCCTCGGGCACCATATGGTCCTTCTCCTGTGAGTCTAGATTTTCGAATCCGACGCGAAACTGATAGTTAATTGTAACGTTCAGGGCCTCCTAATGACGATGGAACACTCAAATTGCGTCGCGATTCAATACATCGTCCTCCAGCCGACTTGTCTCCAAGGGTCTATTGCTGCCTCGGGCACCTTATGTGAGTCTAGATTTTCGAATCCGACGAAAAACTGATAGTTAATTGTAACATGCAGCTCCTCCTATTGACGATGGAACACTCAAATTGCGTCGCGATCCAATACATCGTCCTCCAGCCGACTTGTCTCCAAGGGACTATTGCTGCCTCGGGCACCTTATGATCGCTCTCCTGTGAGTATAGATTTTCGAACGTTCAGGGACTCCTAATGACGATGGAGCACTCAAATTGCGTCGCGATTCAATACATCGTCCCTCAACCGACTGGTCTCCAAGGGGATATTGCTGCTTCCGGCACCTTATGGTCCGTCTCCAGTGAGTATAGATTTTCGAAACCGACGGATAACAGATAATTAATTGTAGCGTTCAGGGCCGAATCTTGACGATGGAACACTCAAATTGCGTCAAGATTCAATTCATCATCCTTCAGCCGACTGGTCTCCAAGGGGATATAGCTGCTTCCGGCACCTTATGGTCCGTCTCCAGTGTGTCTAGATTTTCGAATCCGACGGGAAACAGATAATTAATTGTATCGTTCAGGGCCTCCTACTGACAATGGAACACTCAAATTGGGTCGAGATTCAATACATCGTCTTTGAGCCGACTTGTCTCCAAGGGTCTATTGCTGCCTCGGGCACCTACTGGTCGTTCTCCTGTGTGTCTAGATTTTCAAATCCGACGCAAAACAGATAGTTAACTGTAACGTTCAGGGCCTCCTAATGATGAAGGAACACTCAAATTGCGTCGAGATTCAATACATCGTCCTCCAGCCGACTTGGATCCAAGGGGATATTGCTGTCTCGGGCACTATATGATCCTTCTCCTGTGAGTAGATTTTCGATTCCGACGCTAAAATGATAGTTAGATGTAACGTTCATCGCCTCCTAATGGCGATGGAACGCTCTATTTGCGTCGAGAGTCAATACATCGTCCTCCAGCCGACTTGTCTCCAAGGGTCTATTGCTGCCTCATGCTCCTTATTATGGACGCTTTCCTGTGAGTCTAGATTTTCGAATCTGACGCAAAAATGATAGTTAATTGTAACGTTCAGGGCCTTCTAATTACGATGGAACACTCAAATTACGTCGAGATTCAATACATCGGCCTCCAGCCGACTTGTCTCCAAGGGTCTGTTGCTGCCTCGGGCACCTTATGGTCGTTCTCCTGTGAGTCTAGATTTTCGAATCCGACGCATAACTGATAGTTAATTGTAACGTTCAGAGCCTCCTAATTACGATGGAACACTCAAATTGCGTCGAGATTCAATACATTGTCCTCCAGCCGACTTGTCTCCAAGGTGATATTGCTGCCTCAGGCACCATATGGGCCTTCTCCTGTGAGTCTAGATTTTCGAATCCGACGTGAAACTGATTGTTAATTGTAACGTTCATTGCTTCCTAATGACGATGGAACACACACATTGCTTCGATATTCAATACATCGGCATTCAGTCGATTTGTCTCCAAGGGTCTATTGCTGCCTCGGGCACCTTATGGTCGTTCCCCTGTGAGTCTAGATTTTCGAATCCGACGCAAAAATGATAGTTACTTGTAACGTTCAGGGCCTCCTAATGACGATGGAACACTCAAATTGCGTCGAGAATAAATACATCGGCCTCCAGCCGACTAGTCTCCAAGGATCTGTTGCTGCTTCGGGCACCTTACGGACGTTCTCCTGTGAGTCTAGATTTTCGAATCCGTCGCATAACTGATAGTTAATTGTAACGTTCAGAGCCTCCTAATTACGATGGAACACTCAAATTGCGTCGAGATTCAATACATTGTCCTCCAGCCGACTTGTCTCCAAGGTGATATTGCTGCCTCAGGCACCATATGGGCCTTCTCCTGTGAGTCTAGATTTTCGAATCCGACGTGAAACTGATTGTTAATTGTAACGTTCATTGCTTCCTAATGACGATGGAACACACACATTGCTTCGATATTCAATACATCGGCATTCAGTCGATTTGTCTCCAAGGGTCTATTGCTGCCTCGGGCACCTTATGGTCGTTCTCCTGTGAGTCTAGATTTTCGAATCCGACGCAAAAATGATAGTTAATTGTAACGTTCAGGGCCTCCTAATGACGATGGAACACTCAAATTGCGTCGAGAATAAATACATCGGCCTCCAGCCGACTAGTCTCCAAGGCTCTGTTGCTGCTTCGGGCACCTTACGGACGTTCTCCTGTGAGTCTAGATTTTCGAATCCGACGCAAAAATTATAGTTAATTGTAACGTTCAGGGCCTCCTAATGGCAATGGAGCACTCATATTGCGTCGCGATTCAATACATCGTCCTCCAGCGGAATTGTCTCCAAGGGGATATTGCTGCCTCGGGCACCAAACCTTCCGTTTCCTGTGAGTCTAGATTTTTCGAATCCGACGCAAAACTGATAGTTAATTGTAACGTTCAGGGCCTCCTAATGACGATGGAACACTCAAATTGCATTGAGATTCAATACATCGTCCTTCAGCCGACTTCTCCAAGGGTCTAATGCTGCCTCGGGCACCTTATGGTCGTTCTCCTGTGAGTCTAGATTTTCGGATCCGACGCAAAAGTGATAGTTAATTGAAACGTTCAGGGCCTCCTAATGACGATGGAGCACTCAAATTGCGTCGACATTCAATTCATCGTCCTTCAGCCGACTTGTCTCCAAGGGTCTATTGCTGCCTCGGGCACCTTATGGTTGTTCTCCTGTCAGACTAGATTTTCTAATCTGACGCAAAACGGATTGTTAATTGTAATGTTCAGGGCCTCCTAATGACGACGGAACACTCAAATTGCTTCGAGATTCAATACATCGTCCTCCAGCCGACTTGGATCCAAGGGGATATTGCTGTCTCGGGTACCATATGATCCTTCTCCTGCGAGTAGATTTTCGAATCCGACGCTAAAATGATAGTTAATTGTAACGTTCAGGGCCTTCTAATGTCGATGGAACACTCAATTTGCGTCGAGATTCAATACATTGGCCTCCAGTCGACTTGTCTCCAAGGGTCTGTTGCTGCCTCGGCCACCTTATGGTCGTTCTCCTGTGAGTCTAGATTTTCGAATCCGACGCATAACCGATTGTTAATTGTAACGTTCAGGGCCTCCTAATGACGATGGAACACTCAAATTGCGCCGCGATTCAATACATCGTCCTCCAGCCGACTTGTCTCCAAGGGTCTATTACTGCCTCGGGCACCTTATGTGAGTCTAGATTTTCGAATCCGACGAAAAACTGATAGTTAATTGTAACATGCAGGGCCTCCTATTGACGATGGAACACTCAAATTGCGTCGTGATCCAATACATCGTCCTCCAGCCGACTTGTCTCCAAGGCTCTATTGCTGCCTCGGGCACCTTATGATCGCTCTCCTGTGAGTCTAGATTTTCGAACGTTCAGGGACTCCTAATGACGATGGAGCACTCAAATTGCGTCGCGATTCAATACATCGTCCTTCAGCCGACTGGTCTCCAAGGGGATATTGCTGCTTCCGGCACCTTATGGTCCGTCTCCAGTGAGTATAGATTTTCGAAACCGACGGAAAACAGATAATTAATTGTAACCTTCAGGGCCGCCTCTTGACGATGGAACACTCAAATTGCGTCAAGATTCAATTCATCATCCTTCAGCCGACTGGTCTCCAAGGGGATATAGCTGCTTCCGGCACCTTATGGTCCGTCTCTAGTGTGTCTAGATTTTCGAATCCGACGGAAAACAGATAATTAATTGTAACGTTCAGGGCCTCCTAATGACGATGGAACACTCAAATTGCGTCAAGATTCAATACATCGTCCTTCAGCCGACTTCTCCAAGGGCCTATTGCTGCCTCGGGCACCTTATGGTCGTTCTCCTGTAGTCTAGATTTTCGGATCCGACGCAAAAGTGATAGTTAATTGTAACGTTCAGGGCCTCCTAACGACGATGGAGCACTCAAATTGCGACGAGATTCAATTCATCGTCCTTCAGCCGACTTGTCTCCAAGGGTCTATTGCTGCCTCCTGCTCCTTATTATGGTCGTTCTCCTGCGAGTCTAGATTTTCGAATCTGACGCAAAAATGATAGTTAATTGTAACGTTCATGGATTTCTAATGACGATGGAACACTCAAATTGCGTCGAGATTCAATACATTGTCCTCCAGCCGACTTGTCTCCAAGGTGATATTGCTGCCTCAGGCACCATATGGGCCTTCTCCTGTGAGTCTAGATTTTCGAATCCGACGCGATACTGATTGTTAATTGTAACGTTCAGGGCTTCCTAATGACGATGGAACACACACATTGCTTCGATATTCAATACATCGGCATTCAGCCGATTTGTCTCCAAGGGGCTATTGCTGCCTCGGGCACCTTATGGTCGTTCCCCTGTGAGTCTAGATTTTAGAATCCGACGCATAACTCATAGTTGATTGTAATGTTCAGTGCCTCCTAATGACGATGGAACACTCAAATTGCGTCGAGATTCAATACTTCGTCCTCCAGTTGACTTGTCTCCAAGGGTCTATTGCTGCCTCGGGCACCAAATGGTCCGTCTCCTGTGAGTCTAGGTTTTCGAATCCAACGCAAAACAGATAGTTAATTGTAACGTTCAGGGCCTCCTATTGACGATGGAGCACTCAAATTGCGTCGCGATTCAATATATCGTACACCAGTGGACTGGTCTCCAAGGTAATATTGTTGCATCGGACACCTAATGTGAGTCTAGATTTTCGAATCCCACTTAAAACTGATAGTTTATAGTAATATTCAGGGCCACCTAATGACGATGGAACACTCAAATTGCGTCGAGATTGAATACATCGGCCTCCAGCCGACTTGTCTCCAAGGGTCTGTTGCTGCCTGGGGCACCTTATGGTCGTTCTCCTGTGAGTCTAGATTTTCGAATCCGACGCAAAAATTATAGTTAATTGTAACGTTCAGGGCCTTCTAATAACGATGAAACACTCAAATTGCGTCGAGATTCAATACATCGTCCTCCAGCCGACTTGTTCTAAGGCTCTATTGCAGCCTCGGGCACCTTAGGGTCGTTCTCCTATGAGTCTAGATTTTCGAATCCAACGCAAAAATTGTAACATGCAGGGCCTCCTATTGACGATGGAACACTCAAATTCCGTCGCGATTCAATTCATCGTCCTCCAGCGTTCTGGTCTCGAAGGAGATATTGCTGCCTCGGGCACCTTATGGTCTGTCTCCAGTGACTCTAGATATTCGAATTCGACGTAAAACTGATAGTTAATTGTAACATTCAGGGCCTCCTAATGACGATAGAACACTCAAATTGCGGCGCGATCCAATACATCGTCCTCCAGCCGACTTGTCTCCAAGGGTCAATTGCTGCCTCGGGCTCCTTATGATCTTTCTCCTGTGAGTCTAGATTTTTGAACCCGACGCAAAACTGATAGTTAATTGTAACGTTCAGGGCCTCCTAATGACAATGGAACACTCAAATTGCGTCGAGAGTCAATACATCGTCCTCCAGCCGACTTGTCTCCAAGGGTCTATTGCTGCTTCGGGCACCTTATGGTCGTTCTCCTGTGAGTCTAGATTTTCGAATCCGACGCAAAAATGATAGTTAGTTGTAACGTTCAGGGCCTCCTAATGACGATGGAACACTCAAATTGCGTCGAGAATAAATACATCGGCCTCCAGCCGACTAGTCTCCAAGGGTCTGTTGCTGCTTCGGGCACCTTACGGACTTTCTCCTGTGAGTCTAGATTTTCGAATCCGACGCAAAAATTATAGTTAATTGTAACGTTCAGGGCCTCCTAATGGCAATGGAGCACTCAAATTGCGTCGCGATTCAATACATCGTCATCCAGCGGACTTGTCTCCAAGGGGATATTGCTGCCTCGGGCACCAAACCTTCCGTTTCCTGTGAGTCTAGATTTTTCGAATCCGACGCAAAACTGATAGTTAATTGTAATGTTCAGGGCCTCCTAATGACGATGGAACACTCAAATTGCGTCGAGATTCAATACATCGTCCTTCAGCCGACTTCTCCAAGGGTCTAATGCTGCCTCGGGCACCTTGTGGTCGTTCTCCTGTGAGTCTAGATTTTCGGATCCGACGCAAAGGTGATAGTTAATTGAAACGTTCAGGGCCTCCTAATGACGATGGAGCACTCAAATTGCGTCGACATTCAATTCATCGTCCTTCAGCCGACTTGTCTCCAAGGGTCTATTGCTGCCTCGGGCACCTTATGGTTGTTCTCCTGTGAGACTAGATCTTCTAATCTGACGCAAAACGGATTGTTAATTGTAATGTTCAGGGCCTCCTAATGACGACGGAACACTCAAATTGCTTCGAGATTCAATACATCGTCCTCCAGCCGACTTGTCTCCAAGGGGATATTGCTGCCTCGGGCACCATATGGTCCTTCTCCTGTGAGTCTAGATTTTCGAATCCGACGCGAAACTGATAGTTAATTGTAACGTTCAGGGCCTCCTAATGACGATGGAACACTCAAATTGCGTCGCGATTCAATACATCGTCCTCCAGCCGACTTGTCTCCAAGGGTCTATTGCTGCCTCGGGCACCTTATGTGAGTCTAGATTTTCGAATCCGACGAAAAACTGATAGTTAATTGTAACATGCAGCTCCTCCTATTGACGATGGAACACTCAAATTGCGTCGCGATCCAATACATCGTCCTCCAGCCGACTTGTCTCCAAGGGACTATTGCTGCCTCGGGCACCTTATGATCGCTCTCCTGTGAGTATAGATTTTCGAACGTTCAGGGACTCCTAATGACGATGGAGCACTCAAATTGCGTCGCGATTCAATACATCGTCCTTCAACCGACTGGTCTCCAAGGGGATATTGCTGCTTCCGGCACCTTATGGTCCGTCTCCAGTGAGTATAGATTTTCGAAACCGACGGAAAACAGATAATTAATTGTAACGTTCAGGGCCGAATCGTGACGATGGAACACTCAAATTGCGTCAAGATTCAATTCATCATCCTTCAGCCGACTGGTCTCCAAGGGGATATAGCTGCTTCCGGCACCTTATGGTCCGTCTCCAGTGTGTCTAGATTTTCGAATCCGACGGAAAACAGATAATTAATTGTATCGTTCAGGGCCTCCTACTGACGATGGAAGACTCAAATTGCGTCGAGATTCAATACATCGGCTTCGAGCCGACTTGTCTCCAAGGGTCTATTGCTGCCTCGGGCACCTAATGGTCGTTCTCCTGTGAGTCTAGATTTTCAAATCCGACGCAAAACAGATAGTTAACTGTAACGTTCAGGGCCTCCTAATGATGAAGGAGCACTCAAATTGCGTCGAGATTCAATACATCATCCTCCAGCCGACTTGGATCCAAGGGGATATTGCTGTCTCGGGCACCATATGATCCTTCTCCTGTGAGTAGAGTTTCGATTCCGACGCTAAAATGATAGTTAGATGTAACGTTCATCGCCTCCTAATGACGATGGAACGCTCTATTTGCGTCGAGAGTCAATACATCGTCCTCCAGCCGACTTGTCTCCAAGGGTCTATTGCTGCCTCATGCTCCTTATTATGGACGCTTTCCTGTGAGTCTAGATTTTCGAATCTGACGCAAAAATGATAGTTAATTGTAACGTTCAGGGCCTTCTAATTACGATGGAACACTCAAATTACGTCGAGATTCAATACATCGGCCTCCAGCCGACTTGTCTCCAAGGGTCTGTTGCTGCCTCGGGCACCTTATGGTCGTTCTCCTGTGAGTCTAGATTTTCGAACACGACGCATAACTGATAGTTAATTGTAACGTTCAGAGCCTCCTAATTACGATGAAACACTCAAATTGCGTCGAGATTCAATACATTGTCCTCCAGCCGACTTGTCTCCAAGGTGATATTGCTGCCTCAGGCACCATATGGGCCTTCTCCTGTGAGTCTAGATTTCCGAATCCGACGTGAAACTGATTGTTAATTGTAACGTTCATTGCTTCCTAATGACGATGGAACACACACATTGCTTCGATATTCAATACATCGGCATTCAGTCGATTTGTCTCCAAGGGTCTATTGCTGCCTCGGGCACCTTATGGCCATTCCCCTGTGAGTCTAGATTTTAGAATCCGACGCATAACTCATAGTTAATCGTAATGTTCAGTGCCTCCTAATGACGATGGAACACTCAAATTGCGTCGAGATTCAATACTTCGTCCTGCAGCCGACTTGTCTCCAAGGGTCTATAGCTGCCTCGGGCACCAAATGGTCCGTCTTCAGTGAGTCTAGATTTTCGAATCGACGCAAAACAGATAGTTAATTGTAACGTTCAGGGCCTCCTATTGACGATGGAGCACTCAAATTGCGTCGCGATTCAATATATCGTCCTCCAGCGGACTGGTCTCCACGGTAATATTGTTGCATCGGGCACCTTATGTGAGTCTAGATTCTCGAATCCGACTTAAAACTGATAGTTAATTGTAACATTCAGGGCCTCCTAATGACGATGGAACACTCAAATTGCGTCGCGATCCAATACGTCGTCCTCCAGCCGACATGTCTCCAAGGGTCTATTGCTGCCTCTGGCACCTTATGATCGTTCTCCTGTGAGTCTAGATTTTCGAACCCGACGCGAAACTGATAGTTCATTGTAACGTTCAGCGCAACCTAATGACGATGGAACACTCAAATTGCGTCGAGATTCAATATATCGTCCTCCAGCGGACTGGTCTCCAAGGGGATATTGCTGCTTCCGGCACCTTATGGTCGCTCTCCTGTGAGTCTAGATTTTCGAATCCGACGAAAAACTTATAGTTAATTGTAACATTCAGGGCCTCCTAGTACGTTGGAACACTCAAATTGCGTCGCGATCCAATACATCGTCCTCCAGCCGACTTGTCTCCAAGCGTCTATTGCTGCCTGGGGCACCTTGTGATCGTTCTCTTGTGAGACTAGATTTTCGAATCCGACGCAAAACAGATAGTTAATTGTAACGTTCAGGGCCACCTAATAACGATGGAACACTCAAATTGCGTCGAGATTCAATACATCGGCCTCTAGCCGACTTGTCTCCAAGGGGATATTGCTGCCTCGGGCACCATCTGGTCCGTCTCCTGTGAGTCTAGATTTTCGAATCCGACGCGAAACTGATAGTTAATTGTAACGCTAAGGGCCTCCTAATGACGATGGGACACTCAAATTGCGTCGAGAGTCAACACATCACCTCCAGTTGACTTGTCTACATGGGGATATTGCCGCGTCGGGCTCGATGTGGTCCGTCTCCTGTGAGGCTAGATATTCGAATCCGACGCGAAACTGATAGTTAATTGTAACGTTCAAGGCCTCCTAATGACGATGGAACACTCACATTGCGTCGAGATTCAATACATCGGCTTCGAGCCGACTTGTCTCCAAGGGTCTATTGCTGCCTCGGGCACCTAATGGTCGTTCTCCTGTGAGTCTAGATTTTCAAATCCGACGCAAAACAGATAGTTAACTGTAACGTTCAGGGCCTCCTAATGATGAAGGAACACTCAAATTGCGTCGAGATTCAATACATCGGCCTCCAGCCGACTTGTCTCCAATTGTCTGTTGCTGCCTCGGCCACCTTATGGTCGTTCTCCTGTGAGTCTAGATTTTCGAATCCGACGCATAACTGATAGTTAATTGTAACGATCAGGGCCTCCTAATGACGATTGGACACTCATATTGCGTCGAGATTCAATACATCGTCCTCCAGCCGACATGTCTCCAAGGGGATATTGCTGCCTCGGGCACCATATGGTCCTTCTCCTGTGAGTCTAGATTTTCGAATCCGACGCGAAACTGATGGTTAATTGTAAGGTTCAGGGCCTCCTAATGACGATGGAGCACTCAAATTGCGTCGCGATTCAATACATCGTCCTCCAGCGGACTGGCCTCCAAGGTATTATTGTTGCATCGGGCACCTTATGTGAGTCTAGATTTTCGAATCCGACTTAAAATTGATAGTTAATTGTAACATTCAGGGCCTCCTAATGACGATGGAACACTCAAATTGCGTCGCGATCCAATACATCGTCCTCCAGCCGACTTGTCTCCAAAGGTCAATTGCTGCCTCGGTCACCAAATGGTCCGTCTATTGTGAGTCTAGATTTTCGAATCCGACGCAAAACAGATAGTTAATTGTAACGTTCAGGGCCTCCTGTTGACGATGCAGCACTCAAATTGCGTCGTGATTCAATACATCGTCCTCCAGCCGACTTTTCTCCAAGCGTCTACTGCTGCCTGGGGCACCTTGTGATCGTTCTCCTGTGTGTCTAGATTTTCGAATCCGACGCAAAACAGATGGTTAATTGTAATGTTCAGGGGCTCCTAATGACGATGGAACACTCAAATTGCGTCGAGATTCAATACATCGGCCTCCAGCCGACTTGTCTCCAAGGGGATATTGCTGCCTCGGGCACCATATGGTTCGTCTCCTGTGAGTCTAGATTTTCGAATCCGACGCAAAAATGATAGTTAATTGTAACGTTCAGCGCGTCCTAATGACGATGGAGCACTCTAATTGCGTCCCGATTCAATACATCGTCCTCCAGCGGACTGGCCTCCAAGGTAATATTGTTGCATCGGGCACCTTATGTGAGTCTAGATTTTCAATTCCGACTTAAAATTGATAGTTAATTGTAACATTCAGGGCCTCCTAATGACGATGGAACGCTCAAATTGCGTCGCGATCCAATACATCGTCCTCCAGCCGACCTGTCTCCAAGGGGTTTTGCTGCCTCGGGAACCATACGGTCCTTCTCGTGTGAAACCAGATTTTCGAATCCGACGCGAAACTGATAGTTAATTGTAATGGTCAGGGCCTCCTAGTGACGATGGAACACTCAAATTGCGTCGAGAGTCAACACATCACCTCCAGTTGACTTGTCTGCATGGGGATATTGCCGCCTCGGGCTCCATGTGGTCCGTCTCCTGTGAGTCTAGATATTCGAATCCGACGCGAAACTGATAGTTCATTGTAACGTTCAGCGCCTCCTAATGACGATGGAACACTCAAATTGCGTCGAGATTCAATACATCGTCCTCCAGCGGACTGGTGTCCAAGGGGATATTGTTGCCTCGGGCACCATACGGTCCTTCTCCTGTGAGTCTAGATTTTCGAATCCGACGCGAAACTGGTAGTTAATTGTAACGTTCAAGGCCTCCTATTGACGATGCAGAACTCAAATTGCGTCGTGATTCAATACATCGTCCTCCAGCGGACTGGTCTCCAAGGGGATATTGCTGCTTCCGGCACCTTATGGTCCGTCTCCAGTGAGTCTAGATTTTCGAATCCGACGAAAAACTTATAGTTAATTGTAACATTCAGGGCCTCCTAGTACGATGGAACACTCAAATTGCGTCGCGATCCAATACATCGTCATCCAGCCGACTTGTCTCCAAGCGTCTACTGCTGCCTGGGGCACCTTGTGATCGTTCTCCTGTGAGTCTAGATTTTCGAATCCGACGCAAAACAGATGGTTAATTGTAACGTTCAGGGCCACCTAATAACGATGGAACACTCAAACTGCGTCGAGATTCAATACATCGTCCTCCAGCCGACTTGTCTCCATGGGGATATTGCTGCCTCGCGCTCCTTATGGTCGCTCTCCTGTGAGTCTAGATTTTCGAACCGAAGCGAAACTGATTGTTAATTGTAACGTTCAGCGCCTCCTAATGATGATGTATCACTGAAATTGCGTCGAGATTCAATACATCGGCATTCATCCGATTTGTCTCCAAGGGGATGTTGCTGCCTCGGGCTCCATGTGGTCCGTCTCCTGTGAGTCTAGATTTTCGAATCCGACGCGAAACTGATAGTTAATTGTAACGTTCAGGGCCTGCTAATGACGATGGAACACTCAAATTGCGTCGACATTCAATACATCAGCCTCCAGCCGACTTGTTTCCAAGGGTCTATTGCTGCGTCGGGCACCTTATGGTCGTTCTCCTGTGAGTCTAGATTTTCGAATCCGACGATAAAATGATAGTTAATTGAAACGTTCAGGGCCTCCTAATGACGATGTATCACTGAAATTGCGTCGAGATTCAATACATCGGCATTCATCCGATTTGTCTCCAAGGGTCTATTGCTGCCTCGGGCACCTTATAGTCGTTCCCCTGTGAGTCTAGATTTTAGAATCCGACGCAAAACTGATGGTTAATTTTAATGTTCAGGGCCTCCAAATGACGATGGAACACTCAAATTGCGTCGAGATTCAACACATCGTCCTCCAGCCGAACTGTCTCCAAGGGGATATTGCTGCCTCGGTCACCATACGGTCCTTCTCCTGTGAGTCTTGATTTTCGAATCCGACGCGAAACCGATAGTTAATTGTAACGTTCTGGGCCTCCTAATGACGATGGGACACTCAAATTGCGTCGAGAGTCAACACATCACCTCCAGTTGACTTGTCTACATGGGGATATTGCCGCCTCGGGTTCCATGTGGTCCTTCTCCTGTGAGTCAAGATTTTCGAATCCGACGCGAAACTGATGGTTAATTGTAAGGTTCAGGGCCTCCTAATGACGAAGGAGCACTCAAATTGCGTCGCGATTCAATATATCGTCCTCCAGCGGACTGGTCTCCTAGGTAATATTGTTGCATTGGGCACCTCATGTGAGTCTAGATTTTCGAATCCGACTTAAAATTGATAGTTAATTGTATCATTCAGGGCCTCCTATTGACGATGGAACACTCAAATTGCGTCACGATCCAATTCGTCGTCCTCCAGCCGACATGTCTCCAAGTGTCTATTGCTGCCTCGGGCACCTTATGATCGTTCTCCTGTGAGTCTAGATTTTCGAACCCGACGCAAAACTGATAGTTCATTGTAACGTTCAGCGCCTCCTAATGACGATGGAACACTCAAATTGCGTCGAGATTCAATATATCGTCCTCCAGCGGACTGGTGTCCATGGGGATATTGTTGCCTCGGGCACCATACGGTCCTTCTCCTGTGGGTCTAGATTTTCGAATCCGACGCGAAACTGATAGTTATTTGTAACGTTCAGGGCCTCCTGTTGACGATGCAGCACTCAAATTGCGTCGTGATTCAATACATCGTCCTCCAGCCGACTTGTCTCCAAGCGTCTACTGCTGCCTGGGGCACCTTGTGATCGTTCTCCTGTGAGTCTAGATTTTCGAATCCGACGCAAAACAGATGGTTAATTGTAATGTTCAGGGGCTCATAATGACGATGGAACACTCAAATTGCGTCGAGATTCAATACATCGGCCTCCAGCCGACTTGTCTCCAAGGGGATATTGCTGCCTCGGGCACCATATGGTTCGTCTCCTGTGAGTCTAGATTTTCGAATCCGACGCAAAAATGATAGTTAATTGTAACGTTCAGCGCGTCCTAATGACGATGGAGCACTCAAATTGCGTCCCGATTCAATACATCGTCCTCCAGCGGACTGGCCTCCAAGGTAATATTGTTGCATCGGGCACCTTATGTGAGTATAGATTTTCAATTCCGACTTAAAATTGATAGTTAATTGTAACATTCAGGGCCTCCTAATGACGATGGAACGCTCAAATTGCGTCGCGATCCAATACATCGTCCTCCAGCCGACCTGTCTCCAAGGGGTATTGCTGCCTCGGGAACCATACGGTCCTTCTCGTGTGAAACTAGATTTTTGAATCCGACGCGATACTGATAGTTAATTGTAATGGTCAGGGCCTCCTAATGACGGTGGAACACTCAAATTGCGTCGAGAGTCAACACATCACCTCCAGTTGACTTGTCTGCATGGGGATATTGCCGCCTCGGGCTCCATGTGGTCCGTCTCCTGTGAGTCTAGATATTCGAATCCGACGCGAAACTGATAGTTAATTGTAACATTCAGGGCCTCCTAATCACGATGGAATACTCAAATTGCGTCGCGATCCAATACATCGTCCTCCAGCCGACTTGTCTCCAAGGGTCTATTGCTGCCTCGGGCACCTTATGATCGTTCTTCTGTGTGTCTAGATTTTCGAACCCGACGCGAAACTGATAGTTCATTGGAACGTTCAGCGCCTCCTAATGACGATGGAACACTCAAATTGCGTCGAGATTCAATATATCGTCCTCCAGCGGACTGGTGTCCAAGGGGATATTGTTGCCTCGGGCACCATACGGTCCTTCTCCTGTGAGTCTAGATTTTCGAATCCGACGAGAAACTGATAGTTAATTGTAACGTTCAAGGCCTCCTATTGACGATGCAGCACTCAAATTGCGTCGTGATTCAAAACATCGTCCTCCAGCGGACTGGTCTCCAAGGGGATATTGCTGCTTCCGGCACCTTATGGTCCGTCTCCAGTGAGTCTAGATTTTCGAATCCGACGAAAAACTTATAGTTAATTGTAACATTCAGGGCCTCCTAGTACGATGGAACACTCAAATTGCGTCGCGATCCAATACATCGTCATCCAGCCGACTTGTCTCCAAGCGTCTACTGCTGCCTGGGGCACCTTGTGATCGTTCTCCTGTGAGTCTAGATTTTCGAATCCGACGCAAAACAGATGGTTAATTGTAACGTTCAGGGCCACCTAATAACGATGGAACACTCAAACTGCGTCGAGATTCAATACATCGTCCTCCAGCCGACTTGTCTCCATGGGGATATTGCTGCCTCGCGCTCCTTATGGTCGCTCTCCTGTGAGTCTAGATTTTCGAATCCGACGCGAAACTGATTGTTAATTGTAACGTTCAGCGCCTCCTAATGATGATGTATCACTGAAATTGCGTCGAGATTCAATACATCGGCATTCATCCGATTTGTCTCCAAGGGTCTATTGCTGCCTAGGGCACCTTATAGTCGTTCCCATGTGAGTCTAGATTTTAGAATCCGACGCAAAACTGATGGTTAATTTTAATGTTCAGGGCCTCCAAATGACGATGGAACACTCAAATTGCGTCGAGATTCAATACATCGTCCTCCAGCCGACCTGTCTCCAAGGGGATATTGCTGCCTCGGGCACCATACGGTCCTTCTCCTGTGAGTCTAGATATTCGAATCCGACGCGAAACTGATAGTTAATTGTAACGTTCAGGGCCTCCTAATGACGATGGGACACTCAAATTGCGTCGAGAGTCAACACATCACCTCCAGTTGACTTGTCTACATGGGGATATTGCCGCCTCGGGTTCCATGTGGTCCGTCTCCTGTGAGTCTAGATATTCGAATCCGACGCGAAACTGATAGTTAATTGCAACGTTCAGGGCCTCCTAAAGACGATGGAACTCTCAAATTGCGTCGAGATTCAATACATCGTCCTTCAGCCGACTTGTCTCCAAGGGTCTATTGCTGCCTCGGGCACCTTATGGTCGTTCTCCAGTGAGTCTAGATATTCGAATCCGACGCGAATCTGATAGTTAATCGTAACGTTCAGGGCCTCCTAATGACGATGGAGCACTCAAATTGCGTCGCGATTCAATACATCGTCCTCCAGCGGACTGGCCTCCAAGGTAATATTGTTGCATCGGGCACCTTATGTGAGTCTAGATTTTCGAATCCGATTTAAAATTGATAGTTAATTGTAACATTCAGGGCCTCCTAATGACGATGGCACACTCAAATTGCGTCGCGATCCAATACATCGTCCTCCAGCCGACTTGTCTCCAAAGGTCAATTGCTGCCTCGGTCACCAAATGGTCCGTCTCCTGTGAGTCTAGATTTTCGAATCCGACGCAAAACAGATAGTTAATTGTAACGTTCAGGGCCTCCTAATGACGAAGGAGCACTCAAATTGCGTCGCGATTCAATATATCGTCCTCCAGCGGACTGGTCTCCTAGGTAATATTGTTGCATCGGGCACCTCATGTGAGTCTAGATTTTCGAATCCGACTTAAAATTGATAGTTAATTGTATCATTCAGGGCGTCCTAATGACGATGGAACACTCAAATTGCGTCACGATCCAATACGTCGTCTTCCAGCCGACATGTCTCCAAGGGTCTATTGCTGCATCGGGCACCTTACGATCGTTCTCCTGTGAGTCTAGATTTTCGAACCCGACGCAAAACTGATAGTTCATTGTAACGTTCAGCGCCTCCTAATGACGATGGAACACTCAAATTGCGTCGAGATTCAATATATCGTCCTCCAGCGGACTGGTGTCCATGGGGATATTGTTGCCTCGGCCACCATACGGTCCTTCTCCTGTGGGTCTAGATTTTCGAATCCGACGCGAAACTGATAGTTAATTGTAACGTTCAGGGCCTCCTGTTGACGATGCAGCACTCAAATTGCGTCGTGATTCAATATATCGTCCTCCAGCCGACTTGTCTCCAAGCGTCTACTGCTGCCTGGGGCACCTTGTGATCGTTCTCCTGTGAGTCTAGATTTTCGAATCCGACGCAAAACAGATGGTTAATTGTAATGTTCTGGGGCTCCTAATGACGATGGAACACTCAAATTGCGTCGAGATTCAATACATCGGCCTCCAGCCGACTTGTCTCCAAGGGGATATTGCTGCCTCGGGCACCATATGGTCCGTCTCCTGTGAGTCTAGATTTTCGAATCCGACACAAAAATGATAGTTAATTGTAACGTTCAGCGCGTCCTAATGACGATGGAGCACTCAAATTGCGTCCCGATTCAATACATCGTCCTCCAGCGGACTGGCCTCCAAGGTAATATTGTTGCATCGGGCACCTTATGTGAGTCTAGATTTTCAATTCCGACTTAAAATTGATAGTTAATTGTAACATTCAGGGCCTCCTAATGACGATGGAACGCTCAAATTGCGTCGCGATCCAATACCTCGTCCTCCAGCCGACTTGTCTCCAAGGGTCTATTGCTGCCTCGGGCACCTTATGATCGTTCTTCTGTGAGTCTAGATTTTCGAACCCGACGCGAAACTGATAGTTCATTGTAACATTCAGCGCAATCCCAATGACGATGAAACACTCAAATTGCGTCGAGATTCAATATATCGTCCTCCAGCCGACCTGTCTCCAAGGGGATATTGCTGCCTAGGGCACCATACGCTCCTTCTCCTGTGAGTCTAGATTTTCGAATCCGACGCGAAACTGATAGTTAATTGTAACGTTCAGAGCCTCCTAATGACGATGAAACACTCAAATTGCGTCGAGAGTCAATAGATCGTCCTCCAGCCGACTTGTCTCCAAGGGTCTATTGCTGCCTCGGGCACCTTATGATCGTTCTTCTGTGAGTCTAGATTTTCGAACCCGACGCGAAACTGATAGTTAATTGTAACGTTCAGGGCCTCGTAATGACGATGGAACGCTCTAATTGCGTCGAAAGTCAACACATCACCTACAGTTGGCTTGTCTACATGGGGATATTGCCGCCTCGGGCCTCATGTGGTCCGTCTCCTGTGAGTCTAGATATTCGAATCCGACGCGAAACTGATAGTTAATTGTAACGTTCAGGACCTCCTAATGACGATGGAAAACTCGTATTGCGTCGAGATTCAATACATCGTCCTTCAGCCGACTTGTCTTCAAGAGTATATTGCTGCCTCGGGCACCTTATGGTCGTTCTCCTGTGAGTCAAGATTTTCGAATCCGACACAAAAATGATAGTTAATTGTATTGTTCAGGGCCTCCCAATGACGATGTAACACTCAAATTGCGCCGAGATTCAATACGTCGTCCTCCAGCCGGCTTGTATCCAAGGGGATATTGCTGTCTCGGGCACCATATGATCCTTCTCATGTGAGTAGATTTTCGAATCCGACGCTAAAATGATAGTTAATTTTAACGCTCAGCGCTTCCTAATGACGATGGAACACTCAAATTGCGTCGAGTGTCAATACATCGTCTTCCAGCCGACTTGTCTATAAGTGCACTTTATGGTCGTTCTCCTGTGAGTCTAGATTTTCGAATCCGAAGCGAAACTGATAGTTAATTGTAACGTTCAGGACCTCCTAATGACAATGGAAAACTCATATTGCGTCGAGATTCAATACATCGTCCTTCAGCCGACTTGTCTTGAAGAGTCTATTGCTGCCTCAGGCACCTTATCGTCCGTCTCCCGTGAGTCTTGATTTTCGAATCCGACACGAAACTGATAGTTAATTGTAACGTTCAGGGCCTCCTAGTAACGATGGAACACTCAAATTGCGTCGAGACTCAATACATCGTCCTTCAGCCGACTTGTCTCCAAGGGTCTATTGCTGCCTCGGGCACCTTATGGTCGTCGTCCTGTGAGTCTAGATTTTCGAATCCGACGCAAAAATGATAGTTAATTGTAATGTTCAGGGCCTCCTAATGACGATGGAACACTCAAATTGCGTCGAGATTCAATACATCGGCCTCCAGCCGACTTGCCTCCAAGGGTTTATTGCTGCCTCGGGCACCTTATGGTCGTTCTCCTGTGACACTAGATTTTCGAATCCGACGCATAACTGATAGTTAATTGTAAAGTTCAGCGCCTCCTAATGACGATGGAACACTCAAATTGGGTCGAGATTCAATACATCGTCCTCCAGCCGACTTGTCTACAAGGGGATATTGCTGCCTCGGGCACCTTATGTGAGACTAGATTTTCGAATCCGACGAAAAACTGATAGTTAATTGTAACATTCAGGGCCTCCTAATGACGATGGAGCACTCAAATTGCGTCGAGATTCAATACATCGTCCTCCAGCCCACTTGTATCCAAGGGGATATTGCTGTATCGGGCACCATATGATCCTTCTCATGTGAGTAGATTTTCGAATCCGACGCTAAAATGACAGTTAATTGTAACGGTCTGCGCCTCCTAATGACGATGGAACACTCAAAATGCGTCGAGTGTCAATACATCGTCTTCCAGCCGACTTGTCTCCAAGGGCACTTTATGGTCGTTCTCCTGTGAGTCTAGATTTTCGAATCCGCGCAAAAATGATAGTTAAATGTAACTTTCAGGGCCTCCTAATGACGATGGAACACTCAAATTGCGTAGAGATTCAATACATCGGCATTCAGCCGATTTGTCTCCAAGGGTCTATTGCCGACACCGGCACCTTATAGTCGTTCCCCTGTGAGTCAAGATTTTTGAATCCGACGCAAAGATGATAGTTAATTGTAACTTTGAGTGCCTCCTAATGACGATGGAACGCTCAAATTGCGTCGAGAGTCAATACATCGACCTCCAGCCGACTTGTCTACAAAGGGATTTTGCTGCCTCGGGTTCCATGTGGTCCGTCTCCTGTGAGTCTAGATTTTCGAATCCGACGCGAAACTGATAGTTAATCGTAACGTTCAGGACCTCCTAATGACGATGGAAAACTCATATTGCGTCGAGATTCAATACATCGTCCTTCAGCCGATTTGTCTTCAAGAGTCTATTGCTGCCTCAGGCACCTTATCGTCCGTCTCCAGTGAGTCTTGATTTTCGAATCCGACACGAAACTGATAGTTAATTGTAACGTTCAGGGGCTCCTAGTTACGATGGAACACTCAAATTGCGTCGAGATTCAATACATCGTCCTTCAGCCGACTTGTCTCCAAGGGTCTATTGCTGCCTCGGGCATCTTATGGTCGTTCTCCTATGAGTCTAGATTTTCTAATCCGACGCAAAACTGATTGCTAATTGTAACGTTCAGGGCCTCCTAATGACGATGGAACACTCAAATTGCATCGAGATTCAATACATCGGCCTCCAGCCGACTTGCCTCCAAGGGTTCATTGCTGCCTCGGGCACCTTATGGTCGTTCTCCTGTGACTCTAGATTTTCGAATCCGACGCATAACTGCTAGTTAATTGTAACATTCAGGGCCTCCTATAGACTCTGGAACACTCAAATTGCGTCGCGATCCAATATATAGTCCACCAGCCGACTTGTCTCCAAGGGTCTATTTCTGCCTCGGGCACCTTATGATCGTTCTCCTGTGAGTCTAGATTTTCGAACCCGACGCAAAAATGATAGTTAATAGTAACGTTCAGGGCCTCCTAATGACGATGGAACACTCAAATTGGGTCGAGATTCAATACATCGTCCTCCAGCGGACTGGTCTCCAAGGGGATATTGCTGCCTCGGGCACCTTATGATCGTTCTCCTGTGAGTCTAGATTTTCGAACCCGACGAAAAATGATAGTTAATTGTAACGTTCAGCGCCTCCTAATGACGATGGAACACTCAAATTTCGTCGAGATTCAATACATCGTCCTCCTGCCGACTTGTCTCCAAGGGGATGTTGCTGCCTCGGGCACCATACGGTCCTTCTACTGTGAGACTAGATTTTCGTATCCGACGGGACACTGATAGTTAATTGTAACGTTCAGGGCCTCCCAATGACGATGGAGCACTCAAATTGCGACGAGATTTAATACATCGTCCACCAGCCGATTTGTCTCCAAGGGTCTATTCCTGCCTCGGGCACCTTATGGTCGTTCTCCTGTGAGTCTAGATTTTCTAATCCGACGCACAACTGATTGTTAATTGTGACCTTCAGGGCCTCCTAATAACGATGGAACACTCAAATTGCGTCGAGATTCAATACATCGCCATTCAGAAAATTTGTCTCCAAGCGGATATTGCTGCCTCGGGCAAAATATGGTCCGTTTCTTGTGAGTCTAGATTTTCGAATCCGACGGAAAAATGGTAGTTAATTGTAACGTTCAGCGCCTCCTAATGGCGATGGAACACTCAATTTGCGTCGAGAGTCAATACATGGACCTCCAGCCCACTTCTCTGTAAGGGGATATTGCTGCCTCGGGTTCCATGTGGTCCGTGTCCTGTGAGTCTAGATGTTCGAATCCGACGCAACAATGATAGTTAATTGTAACGTTCAGGGCCTCCTAATAACGATGGAACACTCAAATTGCGTCGAGATTCAATACATCGACCTCCAGCCGACCTGTCTCCAAGGGGATGTTGCTGCCTCGGGCACCATATGGTCGTTCTCCTGTGAGACTAGATTTTAGAATCCGACGCGAAACTGATAGTTAATTGTGACGTTCAGCGCCTCCTAATGACGACGGAACACTCAAATTGCGTCGAGAGTCAATACATCGTCCTCCACTCGACTTGTCTCCAAAGGTCAATTGCTGCCTCGGGAACCTTATGGTCGTTCTCCTGTGAGTCTAGATTATCGTATCCGATGCATAACTGATAGTTAATTGTAACGTTCAGCGCCACGTAATGACGATGGAACACTCAAATTGGGTCGAATTCAATACATCGTCCTCCAGCCGATTTGTCTCCAAGGGGATGTTGCTGCCTCGGGCACCATATGGTCCCTCTCCTGTGAGTCTAGATTTACGAATCCGACGCGAAACTGATAGTTAATTGTAACGTTGAGGGCTTCCTAATGACGATGGAGCACTCAAATTGCGTCGCGATTCAATACATCGTCCTCCAGCGGACTGGTCTCCAAGGGGATATTGCTGCCTCGGGCACCTTATGTGAGTCTAGATTTTCGAATCCGATGATAAAGTGATTGTTAATTGTGACAATCAGTGCCTCCTAATGACGATGGAACACTCAAATTGCTCCGCGATCCAATACAATGTCCTCCAGCCGACTTGCCTCCAAGGGTCTATTGCTGCCTCGGGCACCTTATGATCGTTCTCCTGTGAGTCTAGATTTTCGAACCCGACGCAAAACTGATAGTTAATTGTTAAGTTCAGCGCCTCCTAAAGACGATAGAACACTCAAATTGCGTCGAGATTCAATACATCGTCCTCCAGCCGACTTGTCTCCAAGGGGATGTTGCTGCCTCGGGCACCATACGGTGCTTCTACTGTGAGTCTAGATTTTCGAATCCGACGCGAAACTGATAGTTAATTGTAACGTTCAGGGCCTCCTAATGACGATGGAGCACTCAAATTGCGTCGCTATTCTATACATCGTCCTCCAGCCGACTTCTCTCCAAGGGTCTAATGCTGACTCGGTCACCTTGTGGTCGTTCTCCTGTGAGTAGATTTTCTAATCCGACGCTAAAATGATAGTTAATTGTAACTTTCAGCGCCTCCTAATGACGATGGAACACTCAAATTGCGTCGAGAATCAATACATCGGAATCCAGCCAACTTGTCTCCAAGGGTCTGTTACTGCCTCGGGCACCTTATGGTCGTTCTCCTGTGAGTCTAGATTTTCGAATCCGACGCAAAAGTGATAGTTAATTCTAACGTTCAGGGCCTCCTAATAACGATGGAACACTAAAATTGCGTCGAGATTCAATACATCGCCATTCAGCCGATTTGTCTGCAAGGGGATATTGCTGCCTCGGGCAACATATAGGCCGTCTCCTGTGAGTCTAGATTTTCGAATCCGACGCAAAAATGATAGTAAATTGTAACGTTCAGCGCCTCCTAATGACGATGGAACACTCAATTTGCGTCGAGAGACAATACATGGACCTCCAGCCCACTTGTCTTAAGGGGATATTGCTGCCTCGGGTTCCATGTGGTTCGTGTCCTGTGAGTCTAGATTTTCGTATTCGACGAGAAACTGATAGTTAATTGTAACGTTCATGGCCTCCTAATGGCGATGGAGCACTCAAATTGCGTCGCGATTCAATACATCGCCCTCCAGCGGACTGGTCTCCAAGGGGATATCGTTGCCTCGGACACCTTATGTGCGTCTAGATTTTCGATACCGACGAAAAACTGATAGTTAATTGTAACATTCAGGGCCTCCTAATGACGATGGAACACTCAAATTGCGTCGCGTTCCAATACATCGTCCTCCAGCCGACTTGTCTCCAAGTGTCTATTGCTGCCTCGGGCACCTTATGATCGTTGTTCTGTGAGTCTAGATTTTCTAATCCAACGCAAAACTGATTGTTAATTGAAACGTTCAGGGCCTTCTAATGACGATGGAGCACTCAAATTGCGTCGCGATCCAATACATCGTCCTCCAGCGGACTGGTCTCCAAGGGGATATTGCTGCTTCCGGAACCTTATGGTCAGTCTCCAGTGAGTCTAAATTTTCCAATCCGACGAATAACTTATAGTTAATTGTAGCATTCAGGGCCTCCAAGTTACGATGGAACACTCAAATTGCGTCGCGATCCAAAACATCGGCCACCAGCCGACTTGTCTCCAAGAGTCTATTGCTGCCTGGGTCACCTTATGGTCGTTCTCCTGTGCGTCTAGATTCTCGAATCCGATGCAAAACTCATAGTTAATTGTAACGTTCAGGGCCTCCTAATAACGATGGAACACTCCAATTGTGTCCAGATTCAATACATCGTCTTCCAGCCGACTTGTCTCCATAGGGATATTGCTTCCTCGGGCTCCTTATGGTCGCTCTTCTGTGAGTCTAGATTTCCAAATCCGACGCGAAACTAACTGTTAATTGTAACGTTCAGCGCCTCCTAATGACGATGGAACCCTCATATTGTGTCGAGAGTCAATACATCGACCTCCAGCCGACTTGTCTACAAGGAGATATTGCCGCCTCGGGCTCCATGTGGTCCGTCTCCTGTGAGTCCAGATTTTCGAATCCGTCGCGAAACTGATAGTTAATTGTAACGTTCAGGGCCTCCTAAAGACGATGGAACACTCAAATTGCGTCGCGATTCAATACATCGTCCTCCAGCGGACTGGTCTCCAAGGAGATATTGCTGCCTCGAGCACCTTATGTGAGTCTGGATTTTCGAATCCGATGATAAACTGATTGTTAATTGTAACAATCAGGTTCTCATAATGACGATGGAGCACTCAAATTGCGTCGCGATTCAATACATCGTCCTCCAGCGGACTGGTCTCCAAGGGGTTATTGCTGCTTCCGGAACCTTATGGTCCGTCTCCAGTGAGTCTAGATTTTCGAATCCGACAAAAAACTTATAGTTAATTCTAACATTCACGGCCTCCTAGTTACGATGGAACACTCAAATATCGTCGGGATTCAATACATCGTCCTTCAGCCGACTAGTCTCCAAGGGTCTATTGCTGCCTCGGGGTCATTATGGTTGTTCCCCTGTGAGTCTAGATTTTCTAATCCGACGCAAAACTGATTGTTAATTGTAACGTTCCGGGCCTCCTAATGACGATGGAACACTCAAATTACGTCGAGAGTCAATACATCGTCCTCCAGATGACTTGTCTCCAAAGGTCTATTGCTGCCTCGGGCACCTTATGGTCGTTCTGCTGTGAGTCTAGATTTTCGAATCCGACGCATAACTGATTCTTAATTGTAACGTTCAGGGTCTCCTAATGACGAAGGAGCACTCAAAATGCGTCGCGATTCAATACATCGTCCTCCAGCGGACTGGTCTCCAAGGGGATATTGCTGCCTCGGGCACCTTATGTGAGTCTAGATTTTCGAATCCGATGATAAAGTGATTGTTAATTGTAACAATCAGGTTCTCATAATGACGATGGAGCACTCAAATTGCGTCGCGATTCAATACATCGTCCTCCAGCGGACTGGTCTCCAAGGGGATATTGCTGCTTCCGGAACCTTATGGTCCGTCTCCAGTGAGTCTAGATTTTCGAATCCGACGAAAAACTTATAGTTAATTGTAACATACATGACCACCTAGTTACGATGGAACACTCAAATTGCGTCGCGATCCAATACATCGTCCTCCAGCCGACTTGTCTCCAAGCTTCTATTGCTGCCTGGGGCACCATATGATCGTTCTCCTGTGAGTCTAGATTTTAGAATCTGACGCATAACTGATAGTTAACTGTAACGTTCAGCGCCTCCTAATGACGATGGAACACTCAAATTGCGTCCTCCAGCAGACTTGTCTCCATGGGTCTATTGCTGCCTCGGGCTCCATGTGTTCCGTCTCCTGTGAATCTAGATTTTCGAATCCGACGCGAAACTGATAGGTAATTGTAACGTTCAGGGCCTCCTAATGACGCTGGAGCACTCAAATTGCGTCGCGATTCTATACATCGTCCTCCAGCGGACTGGCCTCCAAGGGGATATTGCTGTTTCGGGCACCTTATGGTCCGTCTCCAGTGAGTCTAGATTTTCGAATCCGACGAAATACTGATAGTTAATTGTAACGTTCAGGGCCTCTTAATGACGATGGAACACTCAAATTGGGTCCTCCAGCACACTCGTCTCCAAGGGTCTATTGCTGCCTCGGGCACCTTATGGTCATTCCCCTGTGAGTCTAGATTTTAGAATCTGACGCAAAACTGATAGTTAATTGTAACGTTCAGCGCCTCCTAATGACGATGGAACACTCAAATTGCGTCGAGATTCAATACATCGTCCTCCAGCCGACTTGTCTCCAAGGGTCTATTGCTGCCTCGGGCACCTTATGGTCGTTCTCCTGTGAGTCTAGATTTTGGAATCCGACGCAAAAATGATAGTTAATTGTAACGTTCAGGGCCTTCTAATGACGATGGAACACTCAAATTGAGTCGAGATTCAATTCATCGGCCTCCAGCCGGCTTGTCTCCTAGGGGAAATTGCTGCCTCGGGCACCATATGGTCCGTCTACTGTGAGTCTAGATTTTCGAATCCGACGCATAACTGATTGTTAATTGTAGCGTTCAGCGCCTACTAATGACGATGGAACCCTCAAATTGGGTCGAGATTCAATACATCGTCCTCCGGCCGACTTGTCTCCAAGGGGATGCTGCCGCCTCGGGATCCACGTGGTCCGTCTCCTGTGAGTCTAGATTTTCGAATTCGACGCGAAAGTGATAGTTAATTTAACGTTCAGGGCCTCCTAATGACGATGGTGCACTCAAATTGCGTCGCGATTCAATACATCGTCCTCCAGCGGACTGGTCTCCAAGGGGATATTGCTGCTTCGGGCACCTTATGGTCCGTCTCCAGTGAGTCTAGATTTTCGAATCCGACGAAATACTGATGGTTAATTGTAACGTTCAGGGCCACCTAATGGCGGTGGAACACTCAAACTGCGTCCTCCAGCAGACTTGTCTCCATGGGTCTATTGCTGCCTCGGGCTCCATGTGGTCCGTCTCCTGTGAGTTTAGATTTTCGAATCCGACGCGAAACTGATAGTTAATTCTAACGTTCAGGGACTCATAATGACGATGGAACACTCAAATTGCGTCGAGATACAAAACATCGTCCTTCAGCCGACTTGTCTCCAAGAGTCTATTGCTACCTCGGGCACCTAATGGTCGTTCTCCTGTGAGTCTAGATTTTCGAATCTGGCGAAAAACAGATAGTTAATTGTAACGATCAGGGCCTCCTAATGACGATGGAACACACAAGTTGCGTCGAGATTCACTACATCGTCATCCAGCTTACTTGTCTCCAGAAGGATATCGCTGCCTCGGGCACCACATGGTTCGTCTCCGGTGATTCTACGTATTCGAATGCGACGCAGAACTGATAGTTAATTGTAACGTTCAGCGCCTCCTAATGACGATGGAGCACTCAAATTGCGTCGCGATTCAATACATCGTCCACCAGCGGACTGACCTCCAAGAGGATATTGCTGCCTCGGGCATCTTATGGTCCGTCTCCAGAGAGTCTAGATTTTCGAATCCGACGCTAAAATGATAGTTAATTGTAACGTTCAGCGCCTCCTAATGACGATGGAACACTCAAATTGCGTCGAGAGTCAATATACATCGTCCTCCAGCCGACTTGTCTCCAAGGGTCTATTGCTGCCTCGGGCACCTTATGGTCGCTCTCCAGTGAGTCTAGATTTTCGAATCCGACGCAAGAATGATAGTTAATTGTATCGTTCAGGGCCTCCTAATGACGATGGAGCACTCAAATTGCGTCGCGATTCAATACATCGTCCTCCAGCGGACTGGTCTCCAAGGGGATATTACTGCTTCGGGCACCTTATGGTCCGTCTCCAGTTAGTCTAGATTTTCGAATCCGACGAAATACTGATAGTTAATTGCAACGTTCAGGGCCTCCTAATGACGATGGAACACTCAAATTGCGTCCTCCAGCAAAATTTGTCTCCAACTGACTATTGCTGCCTCGGGCTCCATGAGGTCCGTCTCCTGTGAGTGTAGATTTTAGAATCCGACGCATAACTGATAGTTAATTGTAACGTTCAGGGCCTCCTAAAGACGATGGAGCACTCAAATTGCGTCGCGATTCAATACATCGTCCTCCAGCGGACTGGTCTCCAAGGGGATATAGCTGCCTCGGGCACCTTATGGTCCGTCTCCAGTGAGTCTAGATTTTCGAATCCGACGAAGAACTGATGGTTAATTGTAACATTCAGAGCCTCCTAATGACGATGGAACACTCAAATTACGTCGAGACTCAATACATCGTTCTCCAGCCGACTTGATTTCAAAGGGATGTTGCTGCCTCGGGCTCCATGGGGTCCGTCTCCTGTGAGTCTAAATTTTCGAATCCGACGCGAAACTGATAGTTAATTGTAACGTTCAGGGCATCCTAATGACGATGGAACACTCAAATTGCGTCGAGATTAAATACATCGTCCTTCAGCAGACTTGTCTCCAAGAGTCTATTGATGCCTCGGGCACCTTACGGTCGTTCTCCTGTGAGCCTAGATTTTCGAATTTGACGCAAACAGATAGTTAATTGTAACATTCAGGGCCTCCTAATGACGATGGAACACTCAAATTGTGTCGAGATTCAATACATAGGCCTAGAGCCGACTTGTCTCCAAGGGTGTATTGCTGCCACGGGCACCTTCTCCTGTGAGTCTAGATTATCGAATCCGACGCAAAACAATAGTAAATTGTAACGTTAAGGCCTCCTAATGACGAAGGAACACTCAAATTGCGTCGAGATTCACTACATCGTCCATCGTCCTCCAGTCGACTTGTCACCAAGGGGTTATTGCTGCCCCGGGCACCTTATGCTCGTTCTCCTGTGAGTCTAGATTTTCTAATACGACGCAAAACTGATTGTTAATTGTAACGTTCAGGGCCTCCTAATGACGATGGAGCACTAAAATTGCGTCGCGATACAATACATCTTCCTCCAACGGATTGGTCTCCAAGGGGATATTGCTCCCTCGGGCACCTTATTGTCCGTCTCCAGTGAGTCTAGATTTTCGAATCCGACGAAAAACTGATATTTCATTGTAACATTCAGGGCCTCCTAACGACGATGGAACACTCAAATTGCGTCGCGATCCAATACATCGTCATGCAGCCGACTTGTCTCCAAGAGTGTATTGCTGCTTCGGGCACCTTATGGTCGTTCTCCTGTGAGTCTAGATTTTCGAATCCGGCGCAAAACAGATGGTTAATTGTAACGTTCAGGGCCTCCTAATGACGATGGAGCACTCAAATTGCGTCGAGATTCAATACATCGGCCTCGAGCCGACTTGTCTCCAAGAGTGTATTGCTGCTTCGGGCACCTTATGGTCGTTCTCCTGTAAGTCTAGATTTTCGAATCCGACGCAAAACAGATAGTTAATTGTAACGTTCAGGGCCTCCTAATGACGATGGAACACTCAAATTGTGTCGAGATTCACTACGTCGTCCTCCAGCCGACTTGGCTCCAAGGCGATATCGCTGTCTCGGGCACCACATGGTCCGTTTCCGGTGATTCTACGTTTACGAATCCGACGCAAATATGATAGTTAATTGTAACGTTCAGGGGCTCCTAATGACGCTGGAGCACTCAAATTGCATTGCGATTCAGTACACCGTCCTCAAGCGGACTGGTCTCCATGGGGATTTTGCTGCCTCGGGCACCTTATGGTCCGTCTCCAGTGAGTCTAGATTTTCGAATCCGACGAAAAGCTGATAGTTAATTGTAACATTCAGGGCCTCCTAATGACGATCGAACACTCGAATTGCGTCGCGATCTAATACATCGTCCTCCAGCAGACTGGTCTCCAAGGGGATATTGCTGCTTCCGGCACCTTATGGTCCGTCTCCAGTGAGTCTTGATTTTCGAATCCGACGAAAAACTGATTGTTAATTGTAGCTTTCATGGCCTCCTAATGACGATGGAACACTCTAATTGCGTCGAGACTCAAGTCATCGTCCTCCAGCCGACATGTTTCCAAAGGGAAGTTGCTGCCTCGGGCTCCATGGGGTCCGTCTCCTGGGAGTCTAGATTTTCGAATCCGACGCGAAACTGATAGTTAAATGTAACGTTCAGGGCGTCCTAATGACGATGGAACACTCAAATTGCGTCGAGATTCAATACATCGTCTTTCAGCCGACTTGTCTCCAAGTGTATATTGCTGCCTCGGGCACCTTATGGTCGTTCTCCTGTGAGTCTAGATTTTCGAATCCGACGCAAAACAGATAGTTAATTGCAACGTTCAGGGCCTCTTAATGACGATGGAACACTCAAATTGTGTCGATATTCAATACATCGGCCTAAAACCGACTTTTCTCCAAGGGACTATTGCTGCCTCGGGCACCTTATGGTCCGTCTGCTGTGTGTCTAGATTTTCGAATCCGACGAAAAACTGATAGTTAATTGTAACGTTCAGGGCCTCCTAATGACGAAGGAACACTCAAATTGCGTCGAAATTCACTACGTCGTCCTCCAGCCGACTTGTCTCCAAGGCGATATCGCTGCCTCGGGCACCACATGGTCCATCTCCGGTGATTCTACGTTTTCGAATCCGACGCAAAACTCATAGTTAATTGTAACGTTCAGGGCCTCTTAATGACGATGGAGCACACAAATTGCGTCGCGATTCAATAAATCGTCCTCCAGCGGATGGGCTACAAGGGGATATTGCTGCCTCGGGCACAATATGGTCGTTCTCCTGTGAGTCTAGATTTTCTAATCCGACGCAAAACTGATTGTTAATTGTAACGTTCAGGGCCTCCTAATGACGATGGAGCACTCAAATTGCGTCGCGATCCAATACATCGTCCTCCAGCCGACTTGCCTCCAATGGTCTATTGCTGACTCGGGCACATTAAGATCGTTCTCAAGTGGGTCTACATTTTCGAACCCGACGCAAAACTGATAGTTAATTGTAACGTTCAGCGCCACCTAATGACGATGGAACACTCAAATTGCGTCGAGATTTAATACATCGGCCTCAAGCCGACTTGTCTCCAAGGGTCTTTTGCTGCCTCGGGCACCTTATGGTCGTTCTCCTGTGAGTCTAGATTTTTTAATCCGACGCAAAACAGATAGTTAATTGTAACGTTCAGGGCCTCTTAATGACGAAGGATCACTCAAACTGCGTCGAAATTCACTACGTCGTACTCCAGCCGACTTGTCTCCGAGGGGATATCGCTGCCTCGGGCACCACATGGTCCGTTTACGCTGATTCTACGTTTTCGAATCCGACGCAAAAATGATAGTGAATTGTAACGTTCAGCGAATCCTAATGTCGATAGAACACTCAATTTGCGTCGAGATTCAATACATCGTCCTCCAGTCGTTTTGTCTCCAAGGGAATATTGCTGCCTCAGGCTCCAAATGGTCCGTCTCCTGTGAGTCTAGAATTTTCAATCCGACGCAAAACTGATAGTTAATTGTAACGTTCAGGGCCTCCTAATGACGATGGAACACTCAAATTGCGTCGAGATTCAATACATCGGCATTCAGCCGATTTGTCTCCAAGGGTCTATTGCTGCCTTGGGCACCTTATGGTCGTTCCCCTGTGAGTCTACATTTTAGAATCCGACGCAAAACTGATAGTTAATTGTAATGTTCAGGGCCTCCTAATGACGATGGAACACTCAAATTGCGTCGAGAGTCAATACATCGACCTCCAGCCGACTTGTCTACAAGGGGATATTGCTGCCTCGGGCTCCATAAGGTCCGTCTCCTGTGAGTCTACATTTCCGAATCCGACGCGAAACTGATAGTTAATTGTAACGTTCAGGGCATCCTAATGACGATGGAACACTCAAATTCCTTCGAGATTCAATACATCGTCCTTCAGCCTACTTGACTCCAAGAGTCCATTGCTGCCTCGGGCACCTTATGGTCGTTCTCCTGTGAGTCTAGATTTTCGAATCCGGCGCTCGTAATGTGCCCTCCGCCACACACCGTTGGGAGGCTTGGGGAGAATCAATGTAGATGTAGATGAAAACAGATAGTAAATTGTAACTTTCAGGGCCTCCTAATGACGATGGAACACTCAAATTGCGTCGAGATTCAATACATCGGCCTCCAGCCGACTTGTCTCCAAGGGTCTATTACTGCCTCGGGCACCTTATGGTCCTTCTCCTGTGAGTCTAGATTTTCGAATCAGCGCAAAAACTGATAGTGAATTGTAACGTTCAGGGCCTCCTAATGACGATGGAACACTCATATTGCGTCGAGATTCATTACATCGACCACCAGCCGAATTGTCTCCAAGGGTCTGTTGCTGCCTCGGGCACCTTATGGTCGTTCTCCTGTGAGTCTAAATTTTCGAATCCGACGCATAACTGATAGTTAATTGTAACTTTCAGCGCCTCCTAATGACGTGGAACTCTCAAATAGGGTCGAGATTCAAAACATCGTCCTCCAGCCGACTTGTCTCCAAGGGTATATTGCTGCTTCGGGCACCTTATGGTCCGTCTCCAGTGAGTCTAGATTTTCGAATCCGACGAAAAACTCATAGTTAATTGTAACATTCAGGGCCTCATAATGACGATGGAACACTCAATTTGCGTCGCGATCCAATACATCGTCCTCCAGCCCACTTGTCTCCAAGGGTCTAATGCTGCCTCGGGCACCTTATGGTCGTTCTCTTGTAAGTCTAGATTTTCGAATCCGACGCAAAACTGATAGTTCATTATAACGTTCAGGGTGAACTAATGCCGAAGGAACACTCAAATTGCGTCGAGATTCAATACATCGACCTACAGTCGACTTGTATCCAAGGGGATATTGCAGTCTCGTCCACCATATGATCCTTCTCCTGTTAGTAGATTTTCGAATCCGACGCTAAAATGATAGTTAACTGTAACGTTCAGGGCCTCCTAATGCCGATGGAACACTCAAATTGCGTCGAGATTCAATACATCGGCCTCCAGCCGACTTGTCTCCATGGGGATATTACTGCCTCCGGCCTATTATGTTCGCTCTCATGTGAGTCTAGATTTTCGAATCCGACGCGAAACTGATTGTTAATTGTAACGTTCAGGGCTTCCTAATGACGAAGGAACACTCAAATTGCCTCGAGATTCAATACATCGGCATTCAGCCGATTTGTCTCCAAGGGTCTATTGCTGCCTCGGGCACCGTATGGTCGTTCCCCTGTGAGTCAACATTTTAGAATCCGACGCAAAACTGATAGTTAAATGTAATGCTCAGGGCCTCTTAATGACGGTTGGGACACTCAAATTGCGTCGAGAGTTAATACATCTTCCTCCAGCCGACTTGTCTACAAGGGGATATTGCTGCCTAGGGCTCCATGTGGTCCGTCTCCTGTGAGTCTAGATTTTCGAATCCGACGCGAAACTGATAGTTAATTGTAAGGTTCAGGGCTTCCTAATGACGATGGAACACTCAAATTGCGTCGAGATTCAATACATCGGCCTCCAGCGGACTTGTCTCCAAGGGGATATTGCTGTCTCGGGCACCTTATGATCCTTCTCCTATGAGTCTAGATTTTCGAATCCGACGCAAAAATGATAGTGAATTGTAACGTTCAGCGCCTCCTAATGACGATGGAACACTCAAATTGCTTCGCGATCCAATACATCGTCCTCCAGCCGACTTGTCTCCAAGGGTCTAATGCTGCCTCGGGCACCTTATGGTCGTTCTCCTCGTAAGTCTAGATTTTCGAATCCGACGCAAAACTGATAGTTCATTATAACGTTCAGGGCGACCTAATGACGTTGGAACACTCAAATTGCATCGATATTCAATACATCGGCCTCCAGTCGATTTGTCTCCAAGGGGTATATTGCTGTCTCGAGCACCTTATGGTCGTTCTCCTGTGAGTTTAGATTATCGAATCCGACGCAAAAATGATAGTTAATTGTAACATTTAGGGCCTCTTAATGACGATGGGACACTCAAATTGCGTCGAGAATCAACACATCGTCCTCCAGCCGACTTGTCTCCAAGGGGATATCGCTGCCTCGGGCACCACATGGTCCGTCTCCGGTGATTCTACGTTTTCGAATCCGACGCAAAACTCATAGTTAATTGTAACGGTCAGGGCCTCCTAATTACGATGGAACACTCAAATTGCGTCAAGAATCAATACATCGATTTCCAGCCGACTTGTCTCCAAGGGTCTATTGCTGCCTCGGGCACCTTATGGTCGTTTTCCTGTGAGTCTAGATTTTCGAATCCGACGCATAAATGATAGTTAATTGTAACGTTCAGGGACTCCTAAAGACGATGGAACACTCAAATTGCGTCGAGAGTCAATACATCGACCTCCAGTCGACTTGTATCCAAGGGGATATTGCAGTCTCATGCACAATATGATCCTTCTCCTGTGAGTATGGATTTTCGAATCCGACGAAAAACTGATAGTTAATTGTAACATTCAGGGCCTCCTAATGACGATGGAACACTCAAATTGCGTCGCGATCCAATACATCGTCCTCCGGCCGACTTGTCTCCAAGGGTCTATTGCTGCCTCGGGCACCTTCTGGTCGTTCTCTTGTAAGTCTAGATTTTCGAATCCGACGCAAAACTGATAGTTCTTTATAAAGTTCAGGGCGACCTAATGATGATGGAACACTCAAATTGCGTCGAGATTTAATACATCGGCCTCCAGTCGATTTGTCTCCAAGGGGTATATTGCTGTCTCGAGCACCGTATGAACTTCTCCTGTGAGTAGAGTTTCGAATCCGACGCTAAAATGATAGTTAACTGTAACGTTCAGGGCCTCCTAATGCCGATGGAACACTCAAATTGCGTCGAGATTCAATACATCGGCCTCCAGCCGACTTGTCTCCATGGGGATATTACTGCCTCCGGCCTATTATGTTCGCTCTCATGTGAGTCTAGATTTTCGAATCCGACGCGAAACTGATTGTTAATTGTAACGTTCAGGGCGACCTATTGACGATGGAACACTCAAATTGCGTCGAGGTTCAATACATCGGCCTCCAGTCGATTTGTATCCAAGGGGATACTGCTGTCTCGGGCACCATATGAACTTCTCCTGTGAGTAGATTTTCGAATCCGACGCTAAAATGATAGTTAATTGTAACGTTCAGGGCCTCCTAATGAAGATGGAACACTGAAATTGCGTCGAGATTCAATACATTGGCTTCCAGTCGACTTGTCTCCAAGGGTCAATTGCTGAATCGGCCACCTTAAGGTCGTTCTCCTGTGAGTCTAGATTTTCGAATCCGACGCAAAAATGATAGATAATTGTAACGTTCAGCGCCTCCTAATGACGATAGAACACTCAAATTGCGTCGCGATTCAATACATCGGCATTCAGCCGATTTGTCTCCAAGGGTCTATTGCTGCCTTGGGCACCTTATGGTCGTTCCCCTTGCAGTCTACATTTTAGAATCCGACGCAAAACTGATAGTTAATTGTAATGTTCAGGGCCTCCTAATGACGATGGAACACTCAAATTGCGTCGAGAGTCAATACATCGACCTCCAGCCGACTTGTCTACAAGGGGATATTGCTGCCTCGGGCTCCATAAGGTCCGTCTCCTGTGAGTCTAGATTTCCGAATCCGACGCGAAATTGATAGTTAATTGTAACGTTCAGGGCATCCTAATGACGATGGAACACTCAAATTCCGTCGAGATTCAATACATCGTCCTTCAGCCTACTTGACTCCAAGAGTCTATTGCTGCCTCGGGCACCTTATGGTCGTTCTCCTGTGAGTCTAGATTTTCGAATCCGGCGCTCGTAATGTGCCCTCCGCCACACACCGTTGGGAGGCTTGGGGAGTATCAATGTAGATGTAGATGAAAACAGATAGTAAATTGTAACGTTCAGGGCCTCCTAATGACGATGGAACACTCAAATTGCGTCGAGATTCAATACATCGGCCTCCAGCCGACTTGTCTCCAAGGGTCTATTACTGCCTCGGGCACCTTATGGTCCTTCTCCTGTGAGTATAGATTTTCGAATCCGACGCAAAAACTGATATCGTATTGTAACGTTCAGGGCCTCCTAATGACGATGGAACACTCATATTGCGTCGAGATTCAATACATCGACCACCAGCCGAATTGTCTCCAAGGGTCTGTTGCTGCCTCGGGCACCTTATGGTCGTTCTCCTGTGAGTCTAAATTTTCGAATCCGACGCATAACTGATAGTTAATTGTAACTTTCAGAGCCTCCTAATGACGTGGAACTCTCAAATAGGGTCGAGATTCAACACATCGTCCTCCAGCCGACTTGTCTCCAAGGGGATATTGCTGCTTTTGGCACCTTATGGTCCGTCTCCAGTGAGTCTAGATTTTCGAATCCGACGAAAAACTCATAGTTAATTGTAACATTCAGGGCCTCCTAGTTACGATGGAACACTCAAATTGCGTCGCGATCCAATACATCGTCCTCCAGCCGACTTGTCTCCAAGGATCTATTACTGCCTGGGGCACCTTATGATCGTTCTCCTGTGAGTCTAGATTTTTGAATCCGTCGCAAAACTGATAGTTAATTGTAACGTTCGGGGCTTCCAAATGACGATGGAACACTCAAATTGCGTCGAGATTCAATACATCGGCCTCCAGCCGACTTGTCTCCAAGGGGATATTGCTGTCTCGGGCACAATATGATCCTTCTCCTGTGAGTCTAGATTCTCGAATCCGACGCAAAAATGATAGTCAATTGTACCGTTCAGCGCCTCCTAATGACGATGGAACACTCAAATTGCGTCGAGATTCAATACATCGTCCTCCAGCCGATTTGTCTCCAAGGGGATATTGCTGCCTCGGGCACCAAATGGTCCGTCTGCTGTGAGTCTAGATTTTCGAATCCGACGAAAAACTGATAGTTAATTGTAACATTCAGGGCCTCCTAATGACGATGGAACACTCAATTTGCGTCGCGATCCAATACATCGTCCTCCAGCCCACTTGTCTCCAAGGGTCTAATGCTGCCTCGGGCACCTTATGGTCGTTCCCTTGTAAGTCTAGATTTTCGAATCCGACGCAAAACTGATAGTTCATTATAACGATCAGGGTGAACTAATGACGTTGGAACACTCAAATTGCGTCGATATTCAATACATCGGCCTCCAGTCGATTTGTCTCCAAGGGGTATATTGCTGTCTCGAGCACCTTATGGTCGTTCTCCTGTGAGTTTAGATTATCGAATCCGACGCAAAAATGATAGTTAATTGTAACGTTTAGGGCCTCTTAATGACGATGGGACACTCAAATTGCGTCGAGAATCAACACATCGTCCTCCAGCCGACTTGTCTCCAAGGGGATATCGCTGCCTCGGGCACCACTTGGTCCGTCTCCGGTGATTCTACGTTTTCGAATCCGACGCAAAACTCATAGTTAATTGTAACGGTCAGGGACTCCTATTGGCGATGGAACACTCAAATTGCGTCGAGATTCAATACATAGACCTCCAGCCGACTTGTCTCCAAGGGTCTATTGCTGCCTCGGGCACCTTATGGTCGTTCTCCTGTGAGTCTAGATTTTCGAATCCGACGCAAAAATGTTAGTTAATTGTTACGTTCAGGGCCTTGTAATGACGATGGAACACTCAAATTGCGTCGAGAATCAGTACATCGGCCTCCAGTCAACTTGTCTCCGAGGGTCTGTTGCTGCCTCGGGCACCTTATGGTCATTCTATTGTAAGTTTAGATTATCGAATCCGACGCAAAAATGATAGTTATTTGTAACGTTTAGGGCCTCCTAATGACGACGGAACACTCAAATTGCGTCAAGATTCAGTACATCGGCCTCCAGCCGACTTGTCTCCAAGGGTCTATTGCTGCCTCGGGCACCTTATGGTCGTTCTCCTGTGAGTCTAGATTTTCGAATCCGACGCAAAACTCATAGTTAATTGTAACGTTCAGGGCCTCCTAATGACGATGGAACACTCAAATTGCGTCATGAATCAATACATCGATTTCCAGCCGACTTGTCTCCAAGGGTCTATTGCTGCCTCGGGCACCTTATGGTCGTTTTCCTGTGAGTCTAGATTTTCGAATCCGACGCATAAATGATAGTTAATTGTAACGTTCAGGGACTCCTAAAGACGATGGAACACTCAAATTGCGTCGAGAGTCAATACATCGACCTCCAGTCGACTTGTATCCAAGGGGATATTGCAGTCTCGGGCACAATATGATCCTTCTCCTGTGAGTCTGGATTTTCGAATCCGACGAAAAACTGATAGTTAATTGTAACATTCAGGGCCTCCTAATGACGATGGAACACTCAAACTGCGTCGCGATCCAATACATCGTCCTCCGGCCGACTTGTCTCCAAGGGTCTATTGCTGCCTCGGGCACCTTCTGGTCGTTCTCTTGTAAGTCTAGATTTTCGAATCCGACGCAAAACTGATAGTTCTTTATAAAGTTCAGGGCGACCTAATGATGATGGAACACTCAAATTGCGTCGAGATTTAATACATCGGCCTCCAGTCGATTCGTTTCCAAGGGGTATATTGCTGTCTCGAGCACCGTATGAACTTCTCCTGTGAGTAGAGTTTCGAATTCGACGCTAAAATGAATGTTAATTGTAACGTTCAGGGCCTCCTAATGACGAATGGAACACTCAAATTGCGTCAAGAATCAATACATCGGTTTCCAGCCGACTTGTCTCCAAGGGTCTATTGCTGCCTCGGGCACCTTATGGTCGTTCTCCTGTGAGTCTAGATTTTCGAATCCGACGTATAAATGATAGTTAATTGTAACGTTCAGGGACTCCTAATGACGATGGAACACTCAAATTGCGTATAGAGTCAATACATCGACCTCCAGTCGACTTGTATCCAAGGGGATATTGCAGTTTCGTGCACCATATGATCCTTCTCGTGTTAGTAGATTTTCGAATCCGACGCTAAAATGATAGTTAACTGTAACGTTCAGGGCCTCCTAATGCCGATGGAACACTCAAATTGCGTCGAGATTCAATACATCGGCCTCCAGCCGACTTGTCTCCATGGGGATATTACTGCCTCCGGCCTATTATGTTCGCTCTCATGTGAGTCTAGATTTTCGAATCCGACGCGAAACTGATTGTTAATTGTAACGTTCAGGGCTTCCTAATGACGATGGAACACTCAAATTGCCTCGAGATTCAATACATCGGCATTCAGGCGATTTGTCTCCAAGGGTTTATTGCTGCCTCGGGCACCGTATGGTCGTTCACCTGTGAGTCAACATTTTAGAATCCGACGCAAAACTGATAGTTAAATGTAATGCTCAGGGCCTCTTAATGACGGTAGAACACTCAAATTGCGTCGAGAGTTAATACATCTTCCTCCAGCCGACTTGTCTACAAGGGGATATTGCTGCCTTGGGGTCCATGTGGTCCGTCTCCTGTGAGTCTAGATTTTCGAATCCGACGCGTAACTGATAGTTAATTGTAAGGTTCAGGGCCTCCTAATGACGGTGGAACACTCAAATTGCGTCGAGATTCAATACATCGGCCTCCAGCCGACTTGTCTCCAAGGGGATATTGCTGTCTCGGGCACCATATGATCCTTCTCCTATGAGTCTAGATTTTCGAATCCGACGCAAAAATGATAGTGAATTGTAACGTTCAGCGCCTCCTAATGACGATGGATCACTCAAATTGCTTCGCGATCCAATACATCGTCCTCCAGCCGACTTGTCTCCAAGGGTCTAATGCTGCCTCGGGCACCTTATGGTCGTTCTCTTGTAAGTCTAGATTTTCGAATCCGACGCAAAACTGATAGATCATTATAACGTTCAGGGCGACCTAATGACGATGGAACACTCAAATTGCGTCGATATTCAATACATCGGCCTCCAGTCGATTTGTCTCCAAGGGGTATATTGCTGTCTCGAGCACCTTATGGTCGTTCTCCTGTGAGTTTAGATTATCGAATCCGACGCAAAATTGATAGTTAATTGTAACGTTTAGGGCCTCCTAGTGACGATGGGACACTCAAATTGCGTCGAGAATCAATACATAGACCTCCAGCCGACTTGTCTCCAAGGGTCTATTGCTGTCTCGGGCACCTTATGGTCGTTCTCCTGTGAGTCTAGATTTTCGGATCCGACGCAATAATGTTAGTTAATTGTTACGTTCAGGGCCTTGTAATGACGATGGAACACTCAAATAGCGTCGAGAATCAATACATCGGCCTCCAGTCAACTTGTCTCCGATGGTCTGTTGCTGCCTCGGGCACCTTATGGTCGTTCTATTGTAAGTTTAGATTATCGAATCCGAAGCAAAAATGATAGTTAATTGTAACGTTTAAGGCCTCCTAATGACGACGGAACACTCAAATTACGTCGAGATTCAGTACATCGGCCTCCAGCCGACTTGTCTCCAAGGGTCTATTGCTGCCTCGGGCACCTTATGGTCGTTCTCCTGTGAGTCTAGATTTTCGAATCCGACGCAAAACTCATAGTTAATTGTAACGTTCAGGGCCTCCTAATGACGATGGAACACTCAGATTGCGTCAAGAATCAATACATCGATTTCCAGCCGACTTGTCTCCAAGGGTCTATTGCTGCCTCGGGCACCTTATGGTCGTTCTCCTGTGAGTCTAGATTTTCGAATCCGACGCATAAATGATAGTTAATTGTAACGTTCAGGGACTCCTAAACACGATGGAACACTCAAATTGCGTCGAGAGTCAATACATCGACCTCCAGTCGACTTGTATCCAAGGGGATATTGCAGTCTCGGGCACAATATGATCCTTCTCCTGTGAGTCTGGATTTTCGAATCCGACGAAAAACTGATAGTTAATTGTAACATTCAGGGCCTCCTAATGACGATGGAACACTCAAATTGCGTCGCGATCCAATACATCGTCCTCCAGCCGACTTGTCTCCAAGGGTCTATTGGTGCCTCGTGCACCTTCTGGTCGTTCTCTTGTAAGTCTAGATTTTCGAATCCGACGCAAAACTGATAGTTCTTTATAAAGTTCAGGGCGACCTAATGATAATGGAACACTCAAATTGCGTCGAGATTTAATACATCGGCCTCCAGTCGATTTGTCTCCAAGGGGTATATTGCTGTCTCGAGCACCGTATGAACTTCTCCTGTGAGTAGATTTTCGAATCCGACGCTAAAATGATTGTTAATTGTAACGTTCAGGGCATCCTAATGACGAATGGAACACTCAAATTGCGTCAAGAATCAATACATCGGTTTCCAGCCGACTTGTCTCCAAGGGTCTTTTGCTGCCTCGGGCACCCTATGGTCGTTCTCCTGTGAGTCTAGATTTTCGAATCCGACGTATAAATGATAGTTAATTGTAACGTTCAGGGACTCCTAATGACGATGGAACACTCAAATTGCGTATAGAGTCAATACATCGACCTCCAGTCGACTTGTATCCAAGGGGATATTGCAGTCTCGTGCACCATATGATCCTTCTCGTGTTAGTAGATTTTCGAATCCGACGCTAAAATGATTGTTAACTGTAACGTTCAGGGCCTCCTAATGCCGATGGAACACTCAAATTGCGTCGAGATTCAATACATCGGCCTCCAGCCGTTTTGTCTCCATGGGGATATTACTGCCTCCGGCCTATTATGTTCGCTCTCATGTGAGTCTAGATTTTCGAATCCGACGCGAAACTGATTGTTAATTGTAACGTTCAGGGCTTCCTAATGACGATGGAACACTCAAATTGCCTCGAGTTTCAATACATCGGCATTCAGCCGATTTGTCTCCTAGGGTCTATTGCTGCCTCGGGCACCGTATGGTCGTTCCCCTGTGAGTCAACATTTTAGAATCCGACGCAAAACCGATAGTTAAATGTAATGCTCAGGGCCTCTTAATGACGGTGGAACACTCAAATTGCGTCGAGAGTTAATACATCTTCCTCCAGCCGACTTGTCTACAAGGGGATATTGCTGCCTCGGGCTCCATGTGGTCCATCTCCTGTGAGTCTAGATTTTCGAATCCGACGCGAAACTGATAGTTAATTGTAAGGTTCAGGGCCTCCTAATGACGATGGAACACTCAAATTGCGTCGAGATTCAATACATCGGCCTCCAGCGGACTTGTCTCCAAGGGGATATTGCTGTCTCGGGCACCATATGATCCTTCTCCTATGAATCTTGATTTTCGAATCCGACGCAAAAATGATAGTGAATTGTAACGTTCAGCGCCTCCTAATGACGATGGAACACTCAAATTGCTTCGCGATCCAATACATCGTCCTCCAGCCGACTTGTCTCCAAGGGTCTAATGCTGCTTTGGGCACCTTATGGTCGTTCTCTTGTAAGTCTAGATTTTCGAATCCGACGCCAAACTGATAGTTCATTATAACGTTCAGGGCGACCTAATGACGATGGAGCACTCAAATTGCGTCGATATTCAATACATCGGCCTCCAGTCGATTTGTCTCCAAGGGGTATATTGCTGTCTCGAGCACCTCATGGTCGTTCTCCTGTGAGTTTAGATTATCGAATCCGACGCAAAAATGATAGTTAATTGTAACGGTAAGGCCCCCCTAATGACGATGGGACACTCAAATTGCGTCGAGATTCAATACATAGACCTCCAGCCGACTTGTCTCCAAGGGTCTATTGCTGCCTCGGGCACCTTATGGTCGTTCTCCTGTGAGTGTAGATTTTCGAATCCGACGCAAAAATGTTAGTTAATTGTTACGTTCAGGGCCTTGTAATGACGATGGAACACTCAAATTGCGTCGAGAATCAATACATCGGCCTCCAGTCAACTTGTCTCCGAGGGTCTGTTGCTGCCACGGGCACCTTATGGTCGTTCTATTGTAAGTTTAGATTATCGAATCCGACGCAAAAATGATAGTTAATTGTAACGTTTAGGGCCTCCTAATGACGACGGAACACTCAAATTGCGTCGAGATTCAGTACATCGGCCTCCAGCCGACTTGTCTCCAAGGGTCTATTGCTGCCTCGGGCACCTTAAGGTCGTTCTCCTGTGAGTCTAGATTTTCGAATCCGACGCATAAATGATAGTTAATTGTAACGTTCAGGGACTCCTATACACGATGGAACACTCAAATTGCGTCGAGAGTCAATACATCGACCTCCAGTCGACTTGTATCCAAGGGGATATTGCAGTCTCGGTCACAATATGATACTTCTCCTGTGAGTCTGGATTTTCGAATCCGACGAAAAACTGATAGTTAATTGTAACATTCAGGGCCTCCTAATGACAATGGAACACTCAAATTGCGTCGCGATCCAATACATCGTCCTCCAGCCGACTTGTCTCCAAGGGTCTATTGCTGCCTCGGGCACCTTCTGGTCGTTCTCTTGTAAGTCTAGATTTTCGAATCCGACGCAAAACTGATAGTTCTTTATAAAGTTCAGGGCGACCTAATGATGATGGAACACTCAAATTGCGTCGAGATTAAATACATCGGCCTCCAGTCGATTTGTCTCCAAGGGGTATATTGCTGTCTCGAGCACCGTATGAACTTCTCCTGTGAGTAGATTTTCGAATCCGACGCTAAAATGATTGTTAATTGTAACGTTCAGGGCCTCCTAATGACGAATGGAACACTCAAATTGCGTCAAGAATCAATACATCGGTTTCCAGCCGACTTGTCTCCAAGGGTCTATTGCTGCCTCGGGCACCTTATGGTCGTTCTCCTGTGAGTCTAGATTTTCGAATCCGACGCGAAACTGATAGTTAATTGTAAGGTTCAGGGCCTCCTAATGACGATGGAACACTCAAATTACGTCGAGATTCAATACATCGGCATAAAGCGAACTAGTCTCCAAGGGTCTATTGCTGCCTCGAGCACCTTATGGTCGTTCTCCTGTGAGTCTAAATTTTTGAATCCAACGCAAAACAGTTAGTTAATTGTAACGTTCAGGGTCTCCTAATGACGAAGGAACACTCAAATTGGGCCGAGATTCACTACATCGTCCTTCAGCCGAATTGTCTCCAAGGGGATATTGCTGCCTCGGGCACATTATGGTCGTTCTCCTGTGAGTCTAGATTTTCGAATCCGACGCAAAAATGATAGTTAATTGTAACGTTCAGGGCCTCCTATTGGAACACTCAAATTGCGTCGAGATTCAATACATCGGCCTCCAGTCGACTTGTCTCCTATGGTCTGTTGCTGCCTCGGGCACCTTATGGTCGTTCTCCTGTGAGTCTAGATTTTCGAATCCGACGATAAAATGTGAGTTAATTGTAACGTTCAGTTCCTCCTAATGCCGATGGAACACTCAAATTGCGTCGAGAGTCAATACATCGCCCTCTAGTCGAATTGTATCCAAGGGGATATTGCAGTCTCGTGCACCATATGATCCTTCTCCTGTTAGTAGATTTTCGAATCCGACGCTAAAATGATAGTTAACTGTAACGTTCAGTTCCTCCTAATGCCGATGGAACACTCAAATTGCGTCGAGATTTAATACATCGGCCTCCAGCCGACTTGTCTCCAAGGGTCTATTGCTGTCTAGGGCACCTTATGGTCGTTCTCCTGTGAGTCTAGATTTTCGAATCCGACGCAAAAATGATAGTTAATTGTAACGTTCAGGGCCTCCTATTGGCGATGGAACACTCAAATTGCGTCGAGATTCAATACATCGGCCTCCAGCCGACTTGTCTCCTATGGTCTGTTGCTGCATCAGACACCTTATCGTCGTTCTCCTGTGAGTCTAGATTTTCGAATCCGACGATAAAATGATAGTTAATTGTAACGTTCAGGGCCTCCTAATGACGATGGGACACTCATATTGCGTCGAGATTCAATACATCGTCCTCCAGCCGACTTGTCTCCACGGGGATATTACTGCCTCCGGGCTCTTATGTTCGCTCTCATGTGAGTCTAGATTTTCGAATCCGACGCGAAACTGATTGTTAATTGTAACGTTCAGGGCTTCCTAATGACGATGGAACACTCAAATTGCCTCGAGATTCAATACATCGGCATTCAGGCGATTTCTCTCCAAGGGTCTATTGCTGCCTCGGGCACCGTATGGTCGATCCCCTGTGAGTCTAGATTTTCGAATCCGACGCCAAACTGATAGTTAAATGTAATGCTCAGGGCCTCTTAATGACGATGGAACACTCAAATTGCGTCGAGAGTCAATACATCTTCCTCCAGCCGACTTGTCTCCAAGGGGATATTGCTGCCTCGGGCACCAGATGGTCCGTCTGCTGTGAGCCTAGATTTTTGAATCCGACGAAAAACTGATAGTTAATTGTAACATTCAGGGCCTACTAATGACGATGGAACACTCAAATTGCGTCGCGATTCAATACATCGTCCTCCAGCCGACTTGTCTCCAAGGGGATGTCGCTGCCTCGGCACCACATGGTCCGTCTCCGGTGATTCTACGTTTTCGAATCCGACGCAAAACTCATAGTTAATTGTAACGTTCAGGGCCTCCTATTGGCGATGGAACACTCATATTGCGTCGAGATTCAATACATAGACCTCCAGCCGACTTGTCTCCAAGGGTCAATTGCTGCCTCGGGCACCATATGGTCGTTCTCCTGTGAGTCTAGATTTTCGAATCCGACGCAAAAGTGTTAGTTAATTGTTACGTTCAGGGCCTTGTAATGACGATGGAACACTCAAATTGCGTCGAGAATCAATACATCGGCCTCCAGCCGACTTGTCCCCAAGGGTCCGTTGCTGCCTCGGACACCTTATGGTCGTTCTCCTGTGAGTTTAGATTATCGAATCAGACGCAAAAATGATAGTTAATTGTAACGTTTAGGGCCTCCTATTGACGATGGAACACTCCAATTGCGTCGAAATTCAATACATCGGCCTCCAGCCGACTTGTCTCCAAGGGTCTATTGCTGCCTCGGGCACCTTATGGTCGTTCTCCTGTGAGTCTAGATTTTCGAATCCGACGCAAAACTCATAGTTAATTGTAACGTTCAGGGCCTCCTAATGACAATGGAACACTCAAATTGCGTCAAGAATCAATACATCGTCCTCCAAAAGACTTGTCTCCGAGAGTCTATTGCTGCCTCGGGTACCGTATGGTCGTTCTCCTGTGAGTGTAGATTTTCGAATCCGACGCGAAACTGATAGTTAAGTGTAAGGTTCAGGGCCTCCTAATGACGATGGAACACTCAAATTGCGTCGAGATTCAATACATCGGCCTCCAGCGAACTTGTCTCCAAGGAGATATTGCTGTCTCGGGCACCATATGATCCTTCTCCTGTGAGTCTAGATTTTCGAATCCGACGCAAAAATGATAGTGAATAGTAACGTTCAGCGCCTCCTGATAACGATAGAACTCTCAAATTGAGTCGAGATTCAATACATCGACCTCCAGCCGACTTGTCTCCAAGGGGATATTGCTGCCTCGGGCTCCATGTGGTCCGTCTCCTGTGAGTCTAGATTTTCGAATCCGACGCGAAACTGATAGTTACTTGTAACGTTCAGGGCCTCCTAATGACGATGGAACGCTCAAATTGTATCGAGATTCAATACATCGGCCTCCAGCTGACTTGTCTAAAAGGGGATATTGCTGTCTCGGGCACAATGTGATCCTTTTCCTGTGAGTCTAGATTTTCGAATCCGACGCAAAAATGATAGTGAATTGTAACATTCAGCGCCTCCTAATGACGATAGAAGACTCAAATTGCGTCGACATTTAATACAACGTCCTCCAGCCGATTTGTCTCCAATGGGATATTGCTGCCTCGGGCACCAAATGGTCCGTCTGCTGTGAGTCTAGATTTTCGAATCCGACGAAAAACTGATAGTTAATTGTAACATTCAGGGCCTCCTAATGGCGATGGAACACTCAAATTGCGTCGCGATCCAATACATCGTCCTCCAGCCGACTTGTCTCCAAGGGTGTACTGCTGCCTCGGGCACCTTCTGGACGTTCTCTTGTAAGTCTAGATTTTCGAATCCGACGCTAAACTGATAGTTCATTATAACGTTCAGGGCGACCTAATGATGATGGAACACTCAAATTGCGTCGAGATTCAATACATCGGCTTCCAGCGAACTTGTGTCCAAGGGTCTATTGCTGATTCGTGCTCCTGTGAGTCTAGATTTTTGAATCCAACGCAAAACAGATAGTTAATTGAAACGTTCAGGGTCTCCTAATGACGAAGGAACACTCAAATTGGGCCGAGATTCACTACATCGTCCTTCAGCCGACTTGTCTCCAAGGGGATATTGCTGCCTCGGGCTCCATGTGGTCCGTCTACTGTGAGTCTAGATTTTCGAATCCGACGCGAAACTGATAGTTAATTGTAACTTTCAGGGCCTCATAATGACGATGGAACACTCAAATTGCGTCGAGATTCAATACATCGGCATCCAGCCGACTTGTTTCCAAGGGTCTATTGCTACCTCGGGCACCTTATGGTCGTTCTCCTGTGAGTCTAGATTTTCGAATCCGACGCCAAAATGATAGTTAATTGTAACGTTCAGGGCCTCCTATTGGCGATGAAACACTCAAATTGCGTCGAGATTCAATACATCGGCCTCCAGCCGACTTGTCTCCTATGGTCTGTTGCTGCCTCAGGCACCTTATCGTCGTTCTCCTGTGAGTCTAGATTTTCGAATCCGACGATAAAATAATAGTTAATTGTAACGTTCAGGGCCTCCTAATGACGATGGAACACTCAAATTGCGACGAGATTCAATACAATGTCCTCCAGCCGACTTGTCTCCAAGGGTCTATTGCTGTCTCGGGCACCTTATGGTCGTTCTCCTGTGTGTCTAGATTTTCGAATCCGACGCAAAAATGATAGTTAATTGTAACGTTCAGGGCCTTGTAATGACGATGGAACACTCAAATTGCGTCGAGAGTCAATACATCGACCTCCAGTCGACATGTATCCAAGGGGATATTCCAGTCTCGGGCAAAATATGATCCTTCTCCTGTGAGTCTAGATTTTCGAATCCGACGCAAAAATGATAGTGAATTGTAACATTCGGGGCCTCCTAATGACGATAGAAGACTCAAATTGCGTCGAGATTCAATACATCGTCCTCCAGCCGATTTGTCTCCAAGGGGATATTGCTGCCTCGGGCACCAAATGGTCCGTCTGCTGTGAGTCTAGATTTTCGAATCCGACGAAAAACTGATAGTTAATTGTAACATTCGGGGCCTCCTAATGACGATGGAACACTCAAATTGCGTCGAGATTGAATTCATCGGCCTCCAGCCGAGTTGTCTCCAAGGGTCTATTGCTGCCACGGGCACCTTATGGTCGTTCTCCTGTGAGTCTACATTTTCGAATCCGACGCAAAACTCATAGTTAATTGTAACGTTCAGGGCCTCCTAATGACGATGGAACACTCTAATTGCGTCAAGAATCAATACATCGGTTTCCAGCCGACTTGTCTACAAGGGTCTATTGCTGCCTCTTGCACCTTGTGGTCGTTCTCCTGTGAGTCTAGATTTTCGAATCCGACGCATAAATGATAGTTAATTGTAACGTACAGGGACTCCTAAAGACGATGGAACACTCAAATTGCGTCGAGAGTCAATACATCAACCTCCAGTCGACTTGTATCCAAGGGGATATTGCAGTCTTGGGCACAATATGATCCCACTCCTGTGAGTCTAGATTTTCGAATCCGACGCAAAAATGATAGTGAATTGTAACGTTCAGCGCCTCCTAATGACGATAGAAGACTCAAATTGCGTCGAGATTCACTACATCGTCCTTCAGCCGACTTGTCCCCACGGGGATGTTGCTGCCTCGGGCTCCATGTGGTCCGTCTCCTGTGAGTCTAGATTTTCGAATCCGACGCGAAACTGATAGTTAATTGTAACGTTCAGGCCTCATAATGACGATGGAACACTCAAATTGCGTCGAGATTTAATACATCGGCCTCCAGCCGACTTGTCTCCAAGGGTCTATTGCTGTCTCGGGCACCTTATGGTCGTTCTCCTGTGAGTCTAGATTTTCGAATCCGACGCAAAAATGATAGTTAATTGTAACGTTCAGGGCCTTGTAATGACGATGTAACACTCAAATTGCGTCGAGATTCAATACATCGGCCTCCAGCCGACTTGTCTCCAAGGGTCTGTTGCTGCCTCGGGCACTTTATGGTCGTTCTCCTGTGAGTTTAGATTATCGAATCCGACGCAAAAATGATAGTTAATTGTAACGTTCAGCCCCTCCTAATGACGATGGGACACTCAAATTGCGTCGAGATTCAATACATCGTCCTCCAGCCGACTTGCCTCCATGGGGATATTACTGCCTCCGGCCTCTTATGTTCGCTCTCATGTGAGTCTAGATTTTCGAATCCGACGCGAAACTGATTGTTAATTGTAACGTTGAGGGCTTCCTAATGACGATGGAACACTCAGATTGCCTCGAGATTCAATACATCGGCATTCAGCCGATTTGTCTCCAAGGGTCTATTGATGCCTCGGGCACCGTATGGTCGTTCTCCTGTGAGTCAACATTTTAGAATCCGACGCCAAACTGATAGTTAAATGTAATGCTCAGGGCCTCTTAATGACGATGGAACACTCAAATTGCGTCGAGAGTCAATACATCTTCCTCCAGCCGACTTGTCTCCAAGGGGATATTGCTGCCTCGGGCACCAAATGGTCCGTCTCCTGTGAGTCTAGATTTTTGAATCCGACGAAAAACTGATAGTTAATTGTAACATTCAGGGCCTCCTTGTGACGATGGAACACTCAAATTGCATCGCGATCCAATACATCGTCCTCCAGCCGACTTGTCTCCAAGGGTCTAATGCTGCCTCGGGCACCTTATGGTCATTCTCTTGTAAGTCTAGTTTTTCGAATCCGACGCAAAAATGATAGTTAATTGTAACGTTCAGGGGCTCCTAATGACGATGGAACTCTCAAATTGCGTCGAGATTCAATACATCGTCTTCCAGCCGAATGGTCTCCAAGGGTCTATTGCTGCCTCGGGCACCTTATGGTCGTTCTACTGTGAGTCTAGATTTTCGAATCCGACGCAAAAATGATAGTTAATTGTAACGTTCAGGGCCTTCTAATGACGATGGAACACTCAAATTGCGTCGAGATTCAATACATCGGCCTCCAGCCGCCTTGTCTCCAAGGGTCTATTGCTGCCTCGGGCACCTTATGGTCGTTCTCCTGTGAGTCTAGATTTTAGAATCCGACGCAAAAATGATAGTTAATTGTAACGTTTAGGGCCTTGTAATGACGATGGAACACTCAAATTGCGTCGAGATTCAATACATCGTCCTCCAGCCCACTTGTCTCCAAGAGTCTAATGCTGCCTCGGGCACCTTATGGTCGTTCTCTTGTAAGTCTAGATTTTCGAATCCGACGCATAAATGATAGTTAATTGTACTGTTCAGGGCCTCCTAATGACGATGGAACTCTCAAATTGCGTCGAGATTCAATACATCGTCCTCCAGCCGACTTGTCTCCAAGGGTCTATTGCTGCCTCGGGCACCTTATGGTCGTTCCCCTGTGAGTCTAGATTTTCGAATCCGACGCAAAAATGATAGTTAATTGTAACGTTCAGGGCCTTCTAATGACGATGGAACACCCAAATTGCGTCGAGATTCAATACATTGGCCTCCAGCCGACATGTCTCCAAGGGGATATCGCTGCCTCGGGCACCACATGGTCCGTCTCCGGTGATTCTACGTTTTCGAATCCGACGCAAAACTCATAGTTAATTGTAACGTTGAGGGCCTCCTATTGGCGATGGAACACTCAAATTGCGTCGAGATTCAATACATCGACCTCCAGCCGACTTGTCTCCAAGGGGATATTGCTGCATCGGGCACCTTATGGTCGTTCTCCTGTGAGTTTAGATTTCGAATCCGACGAAAAACTGATAGTTAATTGTAACATTTGGGGCCTCCTAATGACGATGGAACACTCATTTTGCGTCGCGATCCAATACATCGTCCTCCAGCCGACTTGTCTCCAAGGGTCTAATGTTGCCTCGGGCACCTTATAGTCGTTCTCTTGTAAGTCTAGATTTTCGAATCCGACGCAAAAATGATAGTTAATTGTAACGTTCAGGGCTTCGTAATGACGATGGAACTCTCAAATTGCGTCGAGATTCAATACATCGTCCTCCAGCCGTCTTGTCTCCAAGGGTCTATTGCTGCCTCGGGCACCTTATGGTCGTTCTCCTGTGAGTATAGATTTTCGAATCCGACGCAAAACTAATAGTTAATTGTAACGTTCAGGGCCTCCTAATGACGATGGAACACTCAAATTGCGTCAAGAATCAATACATCGGTTTCCAGCCGACTTGTCTCCAATGGTCTATTGCTGCCTCGGGCACCTTATGGTCGTTCTCCTGTGAGTCTAGATTTTCGAATCCGACGAAAAATGATAGTGAATTGTAACGTTCAGCGCCTCCTAATGACGATAGAAGACTCAAATTGCGTCGAGATTCAATACATCGGCCTCCAGCCGACTTGTCTCCAAGGGGATATTGCTGCTTCGGGCACCTTATGGTCGTTCTCCTGTGAGTCTAGATTTTCGAATCCGACGCAAAAATGAAAGTTAATTGTCACATTCAGAGCCTTGTAATGACGATGGAACACTCATATTGCGACGAGATTCAATACATCGTCCTCCAGCCGACTTGTCTCCAAGGGTCTATTGCTGCCTCGGGCACCTTATGGTTGTTCTCCTGTGAGTCTAGATTTTCGAATCCGACGCATAAATGATAGTTAATTGTAACGTTCAGGGACTCCTAATGACGATTGAACACTCAAATTGCGTCGAGAGTCAATACATCGACCTCCAGTCGACTTGTATCCAAGGGGATATTGCAGTCTCGTGCACCATATGATCCTTCTCCTGTTACTAGATTTTCGAATCCGACGCTAAAATGATAGTTAACTGTAACGTTCAGGGCCTCCTAATGCCGATGGAACACTCAAATTGCGTCGAGATTCAATACATCGACCTCCAGCCGACTTGTATAAAAGGGGATATTGCTGCCTCTGGCTCCATGTGGTCCGTCTCCTATGAGTCTAGATTTTCGAATCCGACGCGAAACTGATATGATCCTTCTCCTGTTACTAGATTTTCGAATCCGACGCTAAAATGATAGTTAACTGTAACGTTCAGGGCCTCCTAATGACGATGGAACTCTAAAATTGCGTCGAGATTCAATACATCGTCCTCCAGCCGACTTGTCTCCAAGGGTGTATTGCTGCCTCGGCCACCTTATGGTCGTTCTCCTGTAAGTCTAGATTTTCGAATCCGACGCAAAAATGATAGTTAATTGTAACGTTCAGGGCCTTCTAATGACGATGGAACACTCAAATTGCGTCGAGATTCAATACATCGGCCTCCAGCCGACTTGTCTCCAAGGGTCTATTGCTACCTCGGGCACCTTATGGTCGTTCTCCTGTGAGTCTAGATTTTCGAATCCGACGCAAAACTCATAGTTAATTGTAACGTTCAGGGCCTCCTAATGACGATGGAACACTCAAATTGCGTCGAGAGTCAATACATCGATCTCCAGTCGACTTGTATCCAAGGGGATATTGAAGTCTCGGGCACAATATGATCCTTCTCCTTTGAGTCTAGATTTTCGAATCCGACGCAAAAATGATAGTGAATTGTAACGTTCAGCGCCTCCTAATGACGATAGAAGACTCAAATTGCGTCGAGATTCAATATATCGTCCTCCAGCCGATTTGTCTCCAAGGGGATATGGCTGCCTCGGGCACCAAATGGTCCGTCTGCTGTGAGTCTAGATTTTCGAATCCGACGAAAAACTGATAGTTAATTGTAACATTCGGGGCCTCCTAATGACGATGGAACACTCAAATAGCGTCGAGATTCAATACATCAGCCTCCAGACGACTTGTCTCCAAGGGTCTATTGCTGCCACGGGCACCTTATGGTCGTTCTCCTGTGAGTCTACATTTTCGAATCCGACGCAAAACTCATAGTTAATTGTAACGTTCAGGGCCTCCTAATGACAATGGAACACTCTAATTGCATCAAGAATCAATACATCGGTTTCCAGCCGACTTGTCTACAAGGGTCTATTGCTGCCTCGGGCACCTTATGTTCGTTCTCCTGTGAATCTAGATTTTTGAATCCGACGCATAAATGATAGTTAATTGTAACGTTCAGGGACTCCTGAAGACGATGGAACACTCAAATAGCGTCGAGAGTCAATACATCGACCTCCAGTCGACTTGCATCCAAGGGGATATTGCAGTCTCGGCACAATATGATCTTTCTCCTGTGAGTCTAGATTTCCGAATCCGACGCAAAAATGATAGTGAATTGTAACGTTCAGCGCCTCCTAATGACGATAGAAGACTCAAATTGCGTCGAGATTCACTACATCGTCCTTCAGCCGACTTGTCTCCAAGGGGATATTGCTGCCTCGGGCTCCATGTGGTCCGTCTCCTGTGAGTCTAGATTTTCGAATCCGATGCGAGACTGATAGTTAATTGTAACGTTCAGGGCCTCATAATGACGATGGAACACTCAAATTGCGTCGAGATTCAATACATCAGCCTCCAGCCGACTTGTTTCCAAGGGTCTATTGCTGCGTCGGGCACCTTATGGTCGGTTTCCTGTGAGTCCAGATTTTCGAATCCGACGATAAAATGATAGTTAATTGTAACGTTCAGGGCCTCCTAATGCCGATGGAACACTCAAATTGCGTCGAGATTTAATACATCGGCCTCCAGCCGACTTGTCTCCAAGGGTCTATTGCTGCCTCGGGCACCTTATGGTCGTTCTCCTGTGAGTCTAGACTTTCGAATCCGACGCAAAAATGATAGTTATTTGTAACGTTCAGGGCCTTGTAATGACGATGTAACACTCAAATTGCGTCGAGATTCAATACATCGGCCTCCAGATGACTGGTCTCCAGGGGTCTGTTGCTGCCTCGGGCACCTTATGGTCGTTCTCCTGTGAGTTTAGATTATCGAATCCGACGCAAAAATGTTAGTTAATTGTAACGTTTAGGGCCTCCTAATGACGATGGGACAGTCAAATTGCGTCGAGATTCAATACATCGTCCTCCAGCCGACTTGTCTCCATGGGGATATTACTGCCTCCGGCCTTTTATGTTCGCTCTCATGTGAGTCTAGATTTTCGAATCCGACGCGAAACTGATTGTTAATTGTAACGTTCAGGGCTTCCTAATGACGATGGAACACTGAAATTGCCTCGAGATTCAATACATCGGCATTCAGCCGATTTGTCTCCAAGGGTCTATTGCTGCCTCGGGCACCGTATGGTCGTTCCCCTGTGAGTCAACATTTTAGAATCCGACGCAAAACTGATAGTTAAATGTAATGCTCAGGGCCTCTTAATGACGATGGAACACTCAAACTGCGTCGAGAGTCAATACATCTTCCTCCAGCCGACTTGTCTATAAGGGGATATTGCTGCCTCGGGCACCAAATAGTCCGTCTGCTGTGAGTCTAGATTTTCGATTGCGACGAAAAACTGATAGTTAATTGTAACATTCAGGGCCTCCTTATGACGATGGAACACTCAAATTGCGTCGCGATCCAATACATCGTCCTCCAGCCAGCTTGTCTCCAAGGGTCTAATGCTGCCTCGGGCACCTTATGTTCGTTCTCTTGTAAGTCTAGATTTTCGAATCCGACGCAAAAATGATAGTTAATTGTAACATTCAGGGCCTCCTAATGACGATGGAACACTCATTTTGCGTCGCGATCCAATACATCGTCCTCCAACCGACTTGTCTCCAAGGGTCAATAGGTGCCACGGGCACCTTGTGATCGTTCTGCTGTGAGTCTACATTTTCGAACCCGACGCAAAACTCGTAGTTAATTGTAACGGTCAGGGCCTCCTAATGCCTATGGAACACTCAAATTGCGTCGAGATTCAATACATCGGCCTCCAGCCGACTTGTCTCCAAGGGTCTATTGCTGCCTCGAACACCTTATTGTCGTTCTCCTGTGAGTCTAGATTTTCGAATCCGACGCAAAACTCATAGTTAATTGTAACGTTCAGGGCCTTTTATTGGCGATGGAACACTCAAATTTCGTCGAGATTCAATACATCGACCTCCAGCCGACTTGTCTCCAAGGGGATATTGCTGCATCGGGCACCTTATGGTCGTTCTCCTGTGAGTTTAGATTTCGAATCCGACGAAAAACTGATAGTTAATTGTAATATTCGGGGCCTCCTAATGACGATGGAACACTCATTTTGCGTCGCGATCCAATACATCGTCCTCCAACCGACTTGTCTCCAAGGGTCGATAACTGCCACGGGCACCTTGTGATCGTTCTGCTGTGAGTCTAGATTTTCGAACCCGACGCAAAACTGATTGTTAATTGTAACGTTCAGGGCCACCTAATGACGATTGAACAGTCAAATTGAGTCGAGATTCAATACATCGTCCTCCAGCCGACTTGTCTCCAAGGGGATATTGCTGTCTCGGGCACAATATGATCCTTCTCCAGTAAGTCTCGATTTTCGAATCCGACGCAAAAATGATAGTGAATTGTAATGTTCAGCGCCTCCTAATGACGATAGAAGACTCAAATTGCGTCGAGATTCAATACATCGTGCTCCAGCCGACTTGTCTCCAAGGGGATATTGCTGTCTCGGGCACAATATGATCCTTCTCCTGTGAGTCTAGATTTTGGAATCCGACGCAAAAATGATAGTTAATTCTAACGTTCAGCGCCTCCTAATGACGATAGAAGACTCAAATTGCGTCGAGATTCAATACATCGTCCTCCAGCCGATTTGTCTCCAAGGGGATATTGCTGCCTCGGGCACCAAATGGTCCGTCTGCTGTGAGTCTAGATATTCCAATCCGACGAAAAACTGATAGTTAATTGTAACATTCAGGGCCTCCTAATGACGATGGAACACTCAAATTGCGTCGCGATCCAATACATCGTCCTCCAGCCGACTTGTCTCCAAGGGTCTATTGCTGCCTCGGGCACCTTATTGTCGTTCTCCTGTGAGTCTAGATTTTCGAATCCGACGCAAAACTCATAGTTAATTGTAACGTTCAGGGCCTTTTATTGGCGATGGAACACTCAAATTTCGTCGAGATTCAATACATCGACCTCCAGCCGACTTGTCTCCAAGGGGATATTGCTGCATCGGGCACCTTATGGTCGTTCTCCTGTGAGTTTAGATTTCGAATCCGACGAAAAACTGATAGTTAATTGTAATATTCGGGTCCTCCTAATGACGATGGAACACTCATTTTGCGTCGCGATCCAATACATCGTCCTCCAACCGACCTGTCTCCAAGGGTCGATAGCTGTTACGGGCACCTTGTGATCGTTCTGCTTTGAGTCTAGATTTTCGAACCCGACGCAAAACTGATTGTTAATTGTAACGTTCAGGGCCACCTAATGACGATTGAACACTCAAATTGAGTCGAGATTCAATACATCGTCCTCCAGCCGACTTGTCTCCAAGGGGATATTGCTGTCTCGGGCACAATATGATCCTTCTCCAGTAAGTCTAGATTTTCGAATCCGACGCAAAAATGATAGTGAATTGTAATGTTCAGCGCCTCCTAATGACGATAGAAGACTCAAATTGCGTCGAGATTCAATACATCGTGCTCCAGCCGACTTGTCTCCAAGGGGATATTGCTGTCTCGGGCACAATATGATCCTTCTCCTGTGAGTCTAGATTTTGGAATCCGACGCAAAAATGATAGTTACTTGTAACGTTCAGCGCCTCCTAATGACGATAGAAGACTCAAATTGCGTCGAGATTCAATACATCGTCCTCCAGCCGATTTGTCTCCAAGGGGATATTGCTGCCTCGGGCACCAAATGGTCCGTCTGCTGTGAGTCTAGATATTCCAATCCGACGAAAAACTGATAGTTAATTGTAACATTCAGGGCCTCCTAATGACGATGGAACACTCAAATTGCGTCGCGATCCAATACATCGTCCTCCAGCCGACTTGTCTCCAAGGGTCTAATGTTGCCTCGGGCACCTATTGGTCGTTCTCTTGTAAGTCTAGATTTTCGAATCCGACGCAAAAATGATAGTTAATTGTAACGTTCAGGGCTTCGTAATGACGATGGAACTCTCAAATTGCGTCGAGATTCAATACATCGTCCTCCAGCCGACTCGTCTCCAAGGGTCTATTGCTGCCTCGGGCACCTTATGGTCGTTCTCCTGTGAGTCTAGATTTTCGAATCCGACGCAAAAATGATAGTTAATTGTAACGTTCAGGGCCTCCTAATGACGATGGAACACTCAAATTGCGTCAAGAATCAATACATCGGTTTCCAGCCGACATGTCTCCAAGGGTCTATTGCTGCCTGGGGCACCTTATGGTCGTTCTCCTGTGAGTCTAGATTTTCGAATACGACGCAAAAATGATAGTTAATTGTAACGTTCAGGGACTCCTAAAGACGATGGAACACTCAATTTGCGTCGAGAGTTAATACATCGACCTCCAGTCGACTTGTATCCAAGGGGATATTGCAGTCTCGGGCACAATATGATCCTTCTCCTGTGAGTCTAGATTTTCGAATCCGACGAAAAATGATAGTGAATTGTAACGTTCAGCGCCTCCTAATGACGATAGAAGACTCAAATTGCGTCGAGATTCAATACATCGGCCTCCAGCCGACTTGCCTCCAAGGGGATATTGCTGCCTCGGGCACCTTATGGTCGTTCTCCTGTGAGTCTAGATTTTCGAATCCGACGCAAAAATGATAGTTAATTGTCACGTTCAGGGCCTTGTAATGACGATGGAACACTCAAATTGCGACGAGATTCAATACATCGTCCTCCAGCCGACTTGTCTCCAAGGATCTATTGCTGCCTCGGGCACATTATGGTCGTTCTCCTGTGAGTCTAGATTTTCGAATCCGACGCATAAATGATAGTTTATTGTAACGTTCAGGGACTCCTAATGACGATGGAACACTCAAATTGCGTCGAGAGTCAATACATCGACCTCCAGTCGACTTGTATCCAAGGGGATATTGCAGTCTCGTGCACTATATGATCCTTCTCCTGTTAATAGATATTCGAATCCGACGTTAAAATGATAGTTAACTGTAACGTTCAGGGCCTCCTAATGCCGATGGAACACTCAAATTGCGTCGAGATTCAATACATCGGCCTCCAGCCGACTTGTCTAATAGGGGATATTGCTGCCTCGGGCTCCATGTGGTCCGTCTCCTGTGAGTCTTCATTTTCGAATCCGACGCGAAACTGATACTTAATTGTAAGGTTCTGGGCCTCCTAATGACGATGGAACACTCAAATTGCGTCGAGATTCAATACATCGGCCTCCAGCCGACTTGTCTCCAAGGGGATATCGCTGCCTGGGGCACCACATGGTCCGTCTCCGGTGATTCTACGTTTTCGATTCCGACGCAAAATTCATAGTTAATTGTAACGTTCAGGGCCTCCTATTGGCGATGGAACACTCAAATTGCGTCGAGATTCAATACATCGGCCTCCAGCCGACTTGTCTCCAAGGGTCTATTGCTGCCTCGGGCACCTTATGGTCGTTCTCCTGTGAGTCTAGATTTTCGAATCCAACGCAAAAATGATAGTTAATTGTAACGTTCAGGGCCTTGTAATGACGATGGAACACTCAAATTGCGACGAGATTCAATACATCGGCCTGCAACCGACTTGTCTCCAAGGGTCTGTTGCTGCCTCGGGCACCTTATGGTCGTTCTCCTGTGAGTTTAGATTATCGAATCCGACGCAAAAATGATAGTTAATTGTAACGTTTAGAGCCTCCTAATGACGATGGGACTCTCATTTTGCGTCGCGATCCAATACATCGTCCTCCAACCGACTTGTCTCCAAGGGTCAATAGCTGCCTCGGGCACCTTGTGATCGTTCTGCTGTGAGTCTAGATTTTCGAATCCGACGCAAAAATGATAGTTAATTGTAACGTTCAGGGCCTTCTAATGACGATGGAACACTCAAATTGCGTCGAGATTCAATACATCGGCCTCCAGCCGACTTGTCTCCGAGGGGATATCGCTGCCTCGGGCACCACATGGTCCGTCTCCGGTGATTCTACGTTTTCGAATCCGACGCAAAACTCATAGTTAATTGTAACGTTCAGGGCCTCCTATTGGCGATGGAACACTCAAATTGCGTCGAGATTCAATACATCGACCTCCAGCCGACTTGTCTCCAAGGGTCTATTGCTGTCTCGGGCACCTTATGATCGTTTTCCTGTGAGTCTAGATTTTCGAATCCGACGCAAAAATGATAGTTAATTGTAACGTTCAGGGCCTTGTAATGACGATGGAACACTCAAATTGCGTCGAGATTAAATACATCGTCCTCCAGCCGACTTGTCTCCAAGGGTCTATTGCTGCCTCGGGCACTTTATGGTCGTGCTCCTGTGAGTCCAGATTTTCGAATCCGACGCAAAACTGGTAGTTAATTGTAACATTCAGGGCCTCCTAATGACGATGGAACACTCAAATTGCGTCGCGATCCAATACATCGTCCTCCAGCCAACTTGTCTCCAAGGGGATATCGCTGCCTAGGGCACCACATGGTCCGTCTCCGGTGATTCTACGTTTTCGATTCCGACGCAAAATTCATAGTTAATTGTAACGTTCAGGGCCTCCTATTGGCGATGGAACACTCAAATTGCGTCGAGATTCAATACATCGACCTCCAGCCACCTTGTCTCCAAGGGTCTATTGCTGCCTCGGGCACCTTATGGTCGTTCTCCTGTGAGTCTAGATTTTCGAATCCGACGCAAAAATGATAGTTAATTGTAACGTTCAGCGCCTTGTAATGACGATGGAACACTCAAATTGCGTCGAGATTCAATACATCGTCCTCCAGCCGACTTGTCTCCAAGGGTCTATTGCTGCCTCGGGCACCTTATGGTCGTTCTCCTGTGAGTCTAGATTTTCGAATCCCACGCAAAACTGACAGTTAGTTGTAACATTCAGGGCCTCCTAATGACGATGGAACACTCAAATTGCGTCGCGATCCAATACATCGTCCTCCAGCCGACTTGTCTCCAAGGGTCTAATGCTGCCTCGGGCACCTTATGGTCGTTCTCTTGTAAGTCTAGATTTTCGAATCCGACGCAAAACTGATAGTTAATTGTAACGTTCAGGGCCTTCTAATGACGATGGAATACTCGAATTGCGTCGAGATTCAATACATCGTCCTCCAACCGACTTGTCTCCAAGGGGATATTGCTGCCACGGGCACCTTGTGATCGTTCTGCTGTGAGTCTAGATTTCCGAACCCGACGCAAAAATGATAGTGAATAGTAACGTTCAGGGCCCCCTGATAAAGATAGAACTCTCAAATTGCGTCGAGATTCAATACATCGCCCTCCAGCCGACTTGTCTCCTAGGGGATATTGCTGTCTCGGGCACCATATGATCCTTCTCCTGTGAGTCTAGATTTTCGAATCCGACGCATAAATGATAGTTTATTGTAACGTTCAGGGACTCCTAATGACGATGGAACACTCAAATTGCGTCGAGAGTCAATACATCGACCTCCAGTCGACTTGTATCCAAGGGGATATTGCAGTCTCGTGCACTATATGATCCTTCTCCTGTTAATAGATATTCGAATCCGACGTTAAAATGATAGTTAACTGTAACGTTCAGGGCCTCCTAATGCCGATGGAACACTCAAATTGCGTCGAGATTCAATACATCGGCCTCCAGCCGACTTGTCTAATAGGGGATATTGCTGCCTCGGGCTCCATGTGGTCCGTCTCCTGTGAGTCTTCATTTTCGAATCCGACGCGAAACTGATACTTAATTGTAAGGTTCTGGGCCTCCTAATGACGATGGAACACTCAAATTGCGTCGAGATTCAATACATCGGCCTCCAGCCGACTTGTCTCCAAGGGGATATCGCTGCCTGGGGCACCACATGGTCCGTCTCCGGTGATTCTACGTTTTCGATTCCGACGCAAAATTCATAGTTAATTGTAACGTTCAGGGCCTCCTATTGGCGATGGAACACTCAAATTGCGTCGAGATTCAATACATCGGCCTCCAGCCGACTTGTCTCCAAGGGTCTATTGCTGCCTCGGGCACCTTATGGTCGTTCTCCTGTGAGTCTAGATTTTCGAATCCAACGCAAAAATGATAGTTAATTGTAACGTTCAGGGCCTTGTAATGACGATGGAACACTCAAATTGCGACGAGATTCAATACATCGGCCTGCAACCGACTTGTCTCCAAGGGTCTGTTGCTGCCTCGGGCACCTTATGGTCGTTCTCCTGTGAGTTTAGATTATCGAATCCGACGCAAAAATGATAGTTAATTGTAACGTTTAGAGCCTCCTAATGACGATGGGACTCTCATTTTGCGTCGCGATCCAATACATCGTCCTCCAACCGACTTGTCTCCAAGGGTCAATAGCTGCCTCGGGCACCTTGTGATCGTTCTGCTGTGAGTCTAGATTTTCGAATCCGACGCAAAAATGATAGTTAATTGTAACGTTCAGGGCCTTCTAATGACGATGGAACACTCAAATTGCGTCGAGATTCAATACATCGGCCTCCAGCCGACTTGTCTCCGAGGGGATATCGCTGCCTCGGGCACCACATGGTCCGTCTCCGGTGATTCTACGTTTTCGAATCCGACGCAAAACTCATAGTTAATTGTAACGTTCAGGGCCTCCTATTGGCGATGGAACACTCAAATTGCGTCGAGATTCAATACATCGACCTCCAGCCGACTTGTCTCCAAGGGTCTATTGCTGTCTCGGGCACCTTATGATCGTTTTCCTGTGAGTCTAGATTTTCGAATCCGACGCAAAAATGATAGTTAATTGTAACGTTCAGGGCCTTGTAATGACGATGGAACACTCAAATTGCGTCGAGATTAAATACATCGTCCTCCAGCCGACTTGTCTCCAAGGGTCTATTGCTGCCTCGGGCACTTTATGGTCGTGCTCCTGTGAGTCCAGATTTTCGAATCCGACGCAAAACTGGTAGTTAATTGTAACATTCAGGGCCTCCTAATGACGATGGAACACTCAAATTGCGTCGCGATCCAATACATCGTCCTCCAGCCAACTTGTCTCCAAGGGGATATCGCTGCCTAGGGCACCACATGGTCCGTCTCCGGTGATTCTACGTTTTCGATTCCGACGCAAAATTCATAGTTAATTGTAACGTTCAGGGCCTCCTATTGGCGATGGAACACTCAAATTGCGTCGAGATTCAATACATCGACCTCCAGCCACCTTGTCTCCAAGGGTCTATTGCTGCCTCGGGCACCTTATGGTCGTTCTCCTGTGAGTCTAGATTTTCGAATCCGACGCAAAAATGATAGTTAATTGTAACGTTCAGCGCCTTGTAATGACGATGGAACACTCAAATTGCGTCGAGATTCAATACATCGTCCTCCAGCCGACTTGTCTCCAAGGGTCTATTGCTGCCTCGGGCACCTTATGGTCGTTCTCCTGTGAGTCTAGATTTTCGAATCCCACGCAAAACTGACAGTTAGTTGTAACATTCAGGGCCTCCTAATGACGATGGAACACTCAAATTGCGTCGCGATCCAATACATCGTCCTCCAGCCGACTTGTCTCCAAGGGTCTAATGCTGCCTCGGGCACCTTATGGTCGTTCTCTTGTAAGTCTAGATTTTCGAATCCGACGCAAAACTGATAGTTAATTGTAACGTTCAGGGCCTTCTAATGACGATGGAATACTCGAATTGCGTCGAGATTCAATACATCGTCCTCCAACCGACTTGTCTCCAAGGGGATATTGCTGCCACGGGCACCTTGTGATCGTTCTGCTGTGAGTCTAGATTTTCGAACCCGACGCAAAAATGATAGTGAATAGTAACGTTCAGGGCCCCCTGATAAAGATAGAACTCTCAAATTGCGTCGAGATTCAATACATCGCCCTCCAGCCGACTTGTCTCCTAGGGGATATTGCTGTCTCGGGCACCATATGATCCTTCTCCTGTGAGTCTAGATTTTCGAATCCGAAGCAAAAATGATAGTTAATTGTAACGTTCAGGGCCTTCTAATGACGATGGAACACTCAAATTGCGTAGAGATTCAATACATCGTCCTCCAGCCGACTTGTCTCCAAGGGGATATTGCTGCCTCGGGCACCTTATGGTCGTTCTCCTGTGAGTCTAGATTTTCGAATCCGACGCAAAAATGATAGTTAATTGTAACGTTCAGGGCCTTCTAATGACGATGGAACACTCAAATTGCGTCGAGATTCAATACATCGGCCTCCAGCGGACTTGTCTCCAAGGGGATATTGCTGTCTCGGGCACCATATGATCCTTCTCCTGTGAGTCTAGATTTTCGAATCCGACGCAAAAATGATAGTTAATTAAAACATTCAGGGCCTCCCAATGACGATGGAACACTCAAATTGCGTCGAGATTCAATACATCGTCCTCCAGCCGACTTGTCTCCAAGGGTCTATTGCTGCCTCTGGGACCTTATGGTCGTTCTCCTGTGAGTTTAGATTATCGAATCCGACGCAAAAATGATAGTTAATTGTAACGTTCAGGGCCTTGTAATGACGATGGAACACTCAAATTGCGTCGAGATTAAATACATCGTCCTCCAGCCGACTTGTCTCCAAGGGTCTATTGCTGCCTCGGGCACTTTATGGTCGTTCTCCTGTGAGTCCAGATTTTCGAATCCGACGCAAAACTGGTAGTTAATTGTAACATTCAGGGCCTCCTAATGACGATGGAACACTCAAATTGCGTCGCGATCCAATACATCGTCCTCCAGCCGACTTGTCTCCAAGGGGATATCGCTGCCTGGGGCACCACATGGTCCGTCTCCGGTGATTCTACGTTATCGATTCCGACGCAAAATTCATAGTTAATTGTAACGTTCAGGGCCTCCTATTGGCGATGGAACACTCAAATTGCGTCGAGATTCAATACATCGACCTCCAGCCGACTTGTCTCCAAGGGTCTATTGCTGCCTCGGGCACCTTATGGTCGTTCTCCTGTGAGTCTAGATTTTCGAATCCGACGCAAAAATGATAGTTAATTGTAACGTTCAGCGCCTTGTAATGTCGATGGAACACTCAAATTGCGTCGAGATTCAATACATCGTCCTCCAGCCGACTTGTCTCCAAGGGGATATTGCTGCCTCGGGCACCTTATGGTCGTTCTCCTGTGAGTCTAGATTTTCGAATCCGACGCAAAAATGATAGTTAATTGTAACGTTCAGGGCCTTCTAATGACGATGGAACACTCAAATTGCGTCGAGATTCAATACATCGGCCTCCAGCGGACTTGTCTCCAAGGGGATATTGCTGTCTCGGGCACCATATGATCCTTCTCCTGTGAGTCTAGATTTTCGAATCCGACGCAAAAATGATAGTTAATTGTAACATTCAGGGCCTCCCAATGACGATGGACCACTCATTTTGCGTCGCGATCCAATACATCGTCCTCCAACCGACTTGTCTCCAAGGGTCAATAGCTGCCACGGGCACCTTGTGATCGTTCGGCTGTGAGTCTAGATTTTCGAACCCGTCGCAAAACTGATTGTTAATTGTAACGGTCAGGGCCTCCTAATGCCGATGGAACACTCAAATTGCGTCGAGATTCAATACATCGGCCTCCAGCCGACATTTCTCCAAGGGTCTATTGCTGCCTCGGGCACCTTATTGTCGTTCTCCTGTGAGTCCAGATTTTCGAATCCGACGCAAAAATGATAGTTAACTGGAACGTTCAGGGCCTCCTAAGTCGATGGAACACTCAAATTGCGTCGAGATTCAATACATCGTCCTCCAGCCGACTTGTCTCCAAGGGTCTATTGCTGCCTCGGGCACCTTATGGTCGTTCTCCTGTGAGTTTAGATTATCGAATCCGACGCAAAAATGATAGTTAATTGTAACGTTCAGGGCCTCCTAATGCCGATGGAACACTCAAATTGCGTCGAGATTCAATACATCGGCCTCCAGCCCACTTGTCTCCAAGGGTCTATTGCTGCCTCGGGCACCTTATGGTCGTTCTCCTGTGAGTCTAGATTTTCGAATCCGACGCAAAAATGATAGTTAATTGTAACGTTCAGGGCCTTCTAATGACGATGGAATACTCGAATTGCGTCGAGATTCAATACATCGTCCTCCAACCGACTTGTCTCCAAGGGGATATTGCTGCCACGTGCACCTTGTGATCGTTCTGCTGTGAGTCTAAATTTTCGAACCCGACGCAAAAATGATAGTGAATAGTAACGTTCAGGGCCTCCTGATAAAGATAGAACTCTCAAATTGCGTCGAGATTCAATACATCGCCCTCCAGCCGACTTGTCTCCTAGGGGATATTGCTGTTTCGGGCACCATTTGATCCTTCTCCTGTGAGTCTAGATTTTCGAATCCGAAGCAAAAATGATAGTTAATTGTAACGTTCAGGGCCTTCTAATGACGATGGAACACTCAAATTGCGTCGAGATTCAATACATCGTCCTCCAGCCGACTTGTCTCCAAGGGGATATTGCTGCCTCGGGCACCTTATGGTCGTTCTCCTGTGAGTCTAGATTTTCGAATCCGACGCAAAAATGATAGTTAATTGTAACGTTCAGGGCCTTCTAATGACGATGGAACACTCAAATTGCGTCGAGATTCAATACATCGGCCTCCAGCGGACTTGTCTCCAAGGGGATATTGCTGTCTCGGGCACCATATGATCCTTCTCCTGTGAGTCTAGATTTTCGAATCCGACGCAAAAATGATAGTTAATTGTAACATTCAGGGCCTCCCAATGACGATGGAACACTCAAATTGCGTCGAGATTCAATACATCGTCCTCCAGCCGACTTGTCTCCAAGGGTCTATTGCTGCCTCGGGCACCTTATGGTCGTTCTCCTGTGAGTTTAGATTATCGAATCCGACGCAAAAATGATAGTTAATTGTAACGTTCAGGGCCTCCTAATGCCGATGGAACAATCAAATTGCGTCGAGATTCAATACATCGTCCTCCAGCCGACTTCTCTCCAAGGGTCTATTGCTGCCTCGGGCACCTTATGGTCGTTCTCCTGTGAGTCTAGATTTTCGAATCCGACGCAAAAATGATAGTTAATTGTAACGTTCAGGGCCTTGTAATGACGATGGAGCACTCAAATTGCGACGAGATTCAATACATCGGCCTGCTACCGACTTGTCTCCAAGGGTCTGTTGCTGCCTCGGGCACCTTATGGTCGTTCTCCTGTGAGTTTAGATTATCGAATCCGACGCAAAAATGATAGTTAATTGCAACGTTTAGAGCATCCTAATGACGATGGGACTCTCATTTTGCGTCGCGATCCAATACATCGTCCTCCAACAGACTTGTCTCCAAGGGTCAATAGCTGCCTGGGGGACCTTGTGATCGTTCTGCTGTGAGTCTAGATTTTCGAATCCGACGCAAAAATGATAGTTAATTGTAACTTTCAGGGCCTTCAAATGACGATGGAACACTCAAATTGCGTCGAGATTCAATACATCGTCCTCCAGCCGACTTGTCTCCAAGGGGATATCGCTGCCTCGGGCACCACATGGTCCGTCTCCGGTGATTCTACGTTTTCGAATCCGACGCAAAACTCATACTTAATTGTAACGTTCAGGGCCTCCTATTGGCGATGGAACACTCAAATTGCGTCGAGATTCAATACATCGACCTCCAGCCGACTTGTCTCCAAGGGTCTATTGCTGCCTCGGGCACCTTATGGTCGTTTTCCTGTGAGTCTAGATTTTCGAATCCGACGAAAAAATGATAGTTAATTGTAACGTTCAGGGCCTTGTAATGACGATGGAACACTCAAATTGCGTCGAGATTAAATACATCGTCCTCCAGCCGACTTGTCTTCAAGGGTCTATTGCTGCCTCGGGCACTTTATGGTCGTTCTCCAGTGAGTCCAGATTTTCGAATCCGACGCAAAACTGGTAGTTAATTGTAACATTCAGGGCCTCCTAATGACGATGGAACACTCAAATTGCGTCGCGATCCAATACATCGTCGTCCAGCCGACTTGTCTCCAAGGGGATATCGCTGCCTGGGGCACCACATGGTCCGTCTCCGGTGATTCTACGTTTTCGATTCCGACGCAAAATTCATAGTTAATTGTAACGTTCAGGGCCTCCTATTGGCGATGGAACACTCAAATTGCGTCGAGATTCAATACATCGACCTCCAGCCGACTTGTCTCCAAGGGTCTATTGCTGCCTCGGGCACCTTATGGTCGTTCTCCTGTGAGTCTAGGTTTTCGAATCCGACGCAAAAATGATAGTTAATTGTAACGTTCAGCGCCTTGTAATGTCGATGGAACACTCAAATTGCGTCGAGATTCAATACATCGTCCTCCAGCCGACTTGTCTCCAAGGGTCTATTGCTGCCTCGGGCACCTTATGGTCGTTCTCCTGTGAGTCTAGATTTTCGAATCCGACGCAAAACTGTCAGTTAGTTGTAACATTCAGGGCCTCCTAATGACGATGGAACACTCAAATTGCGTCGCGATCCAATACATCGTCCTCCAGCCGACTTGTCTCCAAGGGTCTAATGCTGCCTCGGGCACCTTATGGTCGTTCTCTTGTAAGTCTAGATTTTCGAATCCGACGCAAAACTGATAGTTAATTGTAACGTTCAGGGCCTTCTAATGACGATGGAATACTCGAATTGCGTCGAGATTCAATACATCGTCCTCCAACCGACTTGTCTCCAAGGGGATATTGCTGCCACGGGCACCTTGTGATCGTTCTGCTGTGAGTCTAGATTTTCGAACCCGACGCAAAAATGATAGTGAATAGTAACGTTCAGGGCCTCCTGATAAAGATAGAACTCTCAAATTGCGTCGAGATTCAATACATCGCCCTCCAGCCGACTTGTCTCCAAGGGGATATTGCTGTCTCGGGCACCATATGATCCTTCTCCTGTGAGTCTAGATTTTCGAATCCGACGCAAAAATGATAGTTAATTGTAACGTTCAGGGCCTTCTAATGACGATGGAACACTCAAATTGCGTCGAGATTCAATACATCGGCCTCCAGCGGACTTGTCTCCAAGGGGATATTGCTGTCTCGGGCACCATATGATCGTTCTCCTGTGAGTCTAGATTTTCGAATCCGACGCAAAAATGATAGTTAATTGTAACATTCAGGGCCTCCCAATGACGATGGAACACTCATTTTGCGTCGCGATCCAATACATCGTCCTCCAACCGACTTGTCTCCAAGGGTCAATAGCTGCCACGGGCACCTTGTGATCGTTCGGCTGTGAGTCTAGATTTTCGAACCCGTCGCAAAACTCATTGTTAATTGTAACGGACAGGGCCTCCTAATGCCGATGGAACACTCAAATTGCGTCGAGATTCAATACATCGGCCTTCAGCCGACTTTTCTCCAAGGGTCTATTGCTGCCTCGGGCACCTTATTGTCGTTCTCCTGTGAGTCCAGATTTTCGAATCCGACGCAAAAATGATAGTTAACTGGAACGTTCAGGGCCTCCTAACTCCGATGGAACACTCAAATTGCGTCGAGATTCAATACATCGTCCTCCAGCCGACTTGTCTCCAAGGGTCTATTGCTGCCTCGGGCACCTTATGGTCGTTCTCCTGTGAGTTTAGATTATCGAATCCGACGCAAAAATGATAGTTAATTGTAACGTTCAGGGCCTCCTAATGCCGATGGAACACTCAAATTGCGTCGAGATTCAATACATCGGCCTCCAGCCCACTTGTCTCCAAGGGTCTATTGCTGCCTCGGGCACCTTATGGTCGTTCTCCTGTGAGTCTAGATTTTCGAATCCGACGCAAAAATGATAGTTAATTGTAACGTTCAGGGCCTTGTAATGACGATGGAACACTCAAATTGCGACGAGATTCAATACATCGGCCTCCAACCGACTTGTCTCCAAGGGTCTGTTGCTGCCTCGGGCACCTTATGGTCGTTCTCCTGTGAGTTTAGATAATTGAATCCGACGCAAAAATGATAGTTAATTGTAACGTTTAGAGCCTCCTAATGACGATGGGACTCTCATTTTGCGTCGCGATCCAATACATCGTCCTCCAACCTACTTGTCTCCAAGGGTCAATAGCTGCCTCGGGCACCTTGTGATCGTTCTGCTGTGAGTCTAGATTTTCCAATCCGACGCAAAAATGATAGTTAATTGTAACGTACAGGGCCTTCTAATGACGATGGAACACTCAAATTGCGTCGAGATTCAATACATCGGCCTCCAGCCGACTTGTCTCCAAGGGGATATCGCTGCCTCGGGCACCACATGGTCCGTCTCCGGTGATTCTACGTTTTCGAATCCGACGCAAAACTCATAGTTAATTGTAACGTTCAGGGCCTCCTATTGGCGATGGAACACTCAAATTGCGTCGAGATTCAATACATCGACCTCCAGCCGACTTGTCTCCAAGGGTCTATTGCTGCCTCGGGCACCTTATGGTCGTTTTCCTGTGAGTCTAGATTTTCGAATCCGACGCAAAAATGATAGTTAATTGTAACGTTCAGGTCCTTCTAATGACGATGGAACACTCAAATTGCGTCGAGATTCAATACATCGTCCTCCAGCCGACTTGTCTCCAAGGGTCTATTGCTGCTTCGGGCACCTTACGGTCGTTCTCCTGTGAGTTTAGATTATCGAATCCGACGCAAAAATGATAGTTATTTGTAACGTTCAGGGCCTCCTAATGCCGATGGAACACTCAAATTGCGTCGAGATTCAATACATCGGCCTCCAGCCGACTTGTCTCCAAGGGTCTATTGCTGCCTCGGGCACCTTATTGTCGTTCTCCCGTGAGTTTAGATTATCGAATCCGACGCAAAAAGGATAGTTAATTGTAATGTTCAGGGCCTTGTAATGACGATGGAACACTCACATTGCGTCGCTATTCAATACATCGTCCTCCAGCCGACTTGTCTCCAAGGGTCTGTTTCTGCCACGGGCACCTTATGGTCGTTCTCCAGTGAGTCTAGATTTTCGAATCCGACGCAAAAATGATAGTTAATTGTAACGTTCAGGGCCTTGTAATGACGATGGAACACTCAAATTGCGTCGAGATTCAATACATCGGCCTCCAGCCGACTTGTCTCCAAGGGTCTAATGCTGCCTCGGGCACCTTATGGTCGTTCTCCTGTGAGTTTAGATTATCGAATCCGACACAAAAATGATAGTTAATTGTAACGTTCAGGGCGACCTAATGACGATGGAACACTCAAATTGCGTCGATATTCAAAACATCTTCCTCCAGTCGATTTGTCTCCAAGGGGTATATTGCTGTCTCGAGCACAGTATGAACTTCTCCTGTGAGTAGATTTTCGAATCCGATGCGAAACTGATAGTTAATTGTAAGGTTTAGGGCCTCCTAATGACGATGGAACACTCAAATTGCGTCGAGATTCAATACATCGGCCTCCAGCCGACTTGTATCCAAGGGGATATTGCAGTCTCGTGCACCATATGATCCTTCTCCTGTTAGTAGAATTTCGAATCCGACGCTAAAATGATAGTTAACTGTAACGTTCAGGGCCTCCTAATGCCGAAGGAACACTCAAATTGCGTCGAGATTCAATACATCGGCCTCCAGCCGACTTGTCTCCAAGGGTCTGTTGCTGCCTCGGGCACCTTATGGTCGTTCTCCTGTGAGTTTAGATTATCGAATCCGACGCAAAAATGATAGTTAATTGTAACGTTCAGGGCCTTGTAATGACGATGGAACACTCAAATTGGGTCGAGATTCAATACATCGTCCTCCAGCCGACTTGTCTCCAAGGGGATATTGCTGCCTCGGGCACCTTATGGTCGTTCTCCTGTGAGTCTAGATTTTCGAATCCGACGCAAAAATGATAGTTAATTGTAACGTTCAGGGCCTTCTAATGACGATGGAACACTCAAATTGCGTCGAGATTCAATACATCGGCCTCCAGCGGACTTGTCTCCAAGGGGATATTGCTGTCTCGGGCACATATGATCCTTCTCCTGTGAGTCTAGATTTTCGAATCCGACGCAAAAATGATAGTTAATTGTAACATTCAGGGCCTCCTAATGACGATGGAACACTCATTTTGCGTCGCGATCCAATACATCGTCCTCCAACCGACTTGTCTCCAAGGGTCAATAGCTGCCACGGGCACCTTGTGATCGTTCTGCTGTGAGTCTAGATTTTCGAACCCGACGCAAAACTGATTGTTAATTGTAACGGTCAGGGCCACCCAATGCCGATGGAACACTCAAATTGCGTCGAGATTCAATACATCGGCCTCCAGCCGACTTTTCTCCAAGGGTCTATTGCTGCCTCGGGCACCTTATGGTCGTTCTCCTGTGAGTCCAGATTTTCGAATCCGACGCAAAAATGATAGTTAATTGTAACGTTTAGAGCCTCCTAATGACGATGGGACTCTCATTTTGCGTCGCGATCCAATACATCGTCCTCCAACCTACTTGTCTCCAAGGGTCAATAGCTGCCTCGGGCACCTTGTGATCGTTCTGCTGTGAGTCTAGATTTTCCAATCCGACGCAAAAATGATAGTTAATTGTAACGTTCAGGGCCTTCTAATGACGATGGAACACTCAAATTGCGTCGAGATTCAATACATCGGCCTCCAGCCGACTTGTCTCCAAGGGGATATCGCTGCCTCGGGCACCACATGGTCCGTCTCTGGTGTTTCTACGTTTTCGAATCCGACGCAAAACTCATAGTTAATTGTAACGTTCAGGGCCTCCTATTGGCGATGGAACACTCAAATTGCGTCGAGATTCAATACATCGACCTCCAGCCGACTTGTCTCCAAGGGTCTATTGCTGCCTCGGGCACCTTATGGTCGTTTTCCTGTGAGTCGAGATTTTCGAATCCGACGCAAAAATGATAGTTAATTGAAACGTTCAGGGCCTTGTAATGACGATGGAACACTCAAATTGGGTCTAGATTCAATACATCGTCCTCCAGCCGACTTGTCTCCAAGGGTCTATTGCTGCCTCGGGCACCTTACGGTCGTTCTCCTGTGAGTTTAGATTATCGAATCCGACGCAAAAATGATAGTTATTTGTAACGTTCAGGGCCTCCTAATGCCAATGGAACACTCAAATTGCGTCGAGATTCAATACATCGGCCTCCAGCCGACTTGTCTCCAAGGGTCTATTGCTGCCTCGGGCACCTTATGGTCGTTCTCCTGTGAGTCTAGATTTTCGAATTCGACGCAAAAATGATAGTTAATTGTAACGTTCAGGGCCTTGAAATGACGATGGAACACTCAAATTGCGTCGAGATTCAATACATCGGCCTCCAACCGACTTGTCTCCAAGGGTCTTTTGCTGCCTCGGGCACCTTATGGTCGTTCTCCTGTGAGTTTAGATTATCGAATCCGACGCAAAAATGATAGTTAATTGTAACGTTCAGGGCCTTGTAATGACGATGGAACACTCAAATTGCGACGAGATTCAATACATCGGCCTCCAACCGACTTGTCTCCAAGGGTCTGTTGCTGCCTCGGGCACCTTATGGTCGTTCTCCTGTGAGTTTAGATTATCGAATCCGACGCAAAAATGATAGTCAATTGTAACGATTAGAGCCTCCTAATGACGATGGGACTCTCATTTTGCGTCGCGATCCAATACATCGTCCCTCCAACCTACTTGTCTCCAAGGGTCAATAGCTGCCTCGGGCACCTAGTGATCGTTCTGCTGTGAGTCTAGATTTTCGAATCCGACGCAAAAATGATAGTTAATTGTAACGTTCAGGGCCTTCTAATGACGATGGAACACTAAAATTGCGTCGAGATTCAATACATCGGCCTCCAGCCGACTTGTCTCCAAGGGGATATCGCTGCCTCGGACACCACAAGGTCCGTCTCCGGTGATTCTACGTTTTCGAATCCGACGCAAAACTCATACTTAATTGTAACGTTCAGGGCCTCCTATTGGCGATGGAACTCTCAAATTGCGTCGAGATTCCACGTATCGACCTCCAGCCGACTTGTCTCCAAGGGTCTATTGCTGCCTCGGGCACCTTATGGTCGTTTTCCTGTGAGTCTAGATTTTCGAATCCGACGCATAAATGATAGTTAATTGTAACGTTCAGGGCCTTCTAATGACGATGGAACACTCAAATTGCGTCGAGATTCAATACATCGGCCTCCAGCGGACTTGTCTCCAAGGGGATATTGCTGTCTCGGGCACCATATGATCCTTTTCCTGTGAGTCTAGATTTTCGAATCCGACGCAAAAATGATAGTTAATTGTAACATTCAGGGCCTCCTAATGACGATGGAACACTCATTTTGCGTCGCGATCCAATACATCGTCCTCCAACCGACTTGTCTCCAAGGGTCAATAGCTGCCACGGGCACCTTGTGATCGTTCTGCTGTGAGTCTAGATTTTCGAACCCGACGCAAAACTGATTGTTAATTGTAACGGTCAGGGCCTCCCAATGCCGATGGAACACTCAAATTGCGTCGAGATTCAATACATCGGCCTCCAGCCGACTTTTCTCCAAGGGTCTATTGCTGCCTCGGGCACCTTATGGTCGTTCTCCTGTGAGTTTAGATTATCGAATCCGACGCAAAAATGATAGTTAATTGTAACGTTCAGGGCCTTGTAATGACGATGGAACACTCAAATTGCGACGAGATTCAATACATCGGCCTCCAACCGACTTGTCTCCAAGGGTCTGTTGCTGCCTCGGGCACCTTATGGTCGTTCTCCTGTGAGTTTAGATTATCGAATCCGACGCAAAAATGATAGTTAATTGTAACGTTTAGAGCCTCCTAATGACGATGGGACTCTCATTTTGCGTCGCGATCCAATACATCGTCCTCCAACCTACTTGTCTCCAAGGGTCAGTAGCTGCCTCGGGCACCTTGTGATCGTTCTGCTGTGAGTCTAGATTTTCCAATCCGACGCAAAAATGATAGCTAATTGTAACGTTCAGGGCCTTCTAATGTCGATGGAACACTCAAATTGCGTCGAGATTCAATACATCGGCCTCCAGCCGACTTGTCTCCAAGGGGATATCGCTGCCTCGGGCACCACATGGTCCGTCTCTGGTGATTCTACGTTTTCGAATCCGACGCAAAACTCATAGTTAATTGTAACGTTCAGGGCCTCCTATTGGCGATGGAACACTCAAATTGCGTCGAGATTCAATACATCGACCTCCAGCCGACTTGTCTCCAAGGGTCTTTTGCTGCTTCGGGCACCTTATGGTCGTTTTCCTGTGAGTCGAGATTTTCGAATCCGACGCAAAAATGATAGTTAATTGAAACGTTCAGGGCCTTGTAATGACGATGGAACACTCAAATTGCGTCTAGATTCAATACATCGTCCTCCAGCCGACTTGTCTCCAAGGGTCTATTGCTGCCTCGGGCACCTTACGGTCGTTCTCCTGTGAGTTTAGATTATCGAATCCGACGCAAAAAATGATAGTTATTTGTAACGTTCAGGGCCTCCTAATGCCGATGGAACACTCAAATTGCGTCGAGATTCAATACATCGGCCTCCAACCGACTTGTCTCCAAGGGTCTTTTGCTGCCTCGGGCACCTTATGGTCGTTCTCCTGAGAGTTTAGATTATCGAATCCGACGCAAAAATGATAGTTAATTGTAACGTTTAGAGCCTCCTAATGACGATGGGACTCTCATTTTGCGTCGCGATCCAATACATCGTCCCTCCAACCAACTTGTCTCCAAGGGTCAATAGCTGCCTCGGGCACCTTGTGATCGTTCTGCTGTGAGTCTAGATTTTCGAATCCGACGCAAAAATGATAGTTAATTGTAACGTTCAGGGCCTTCTAATGACGATGGAACACTCAAATTGCGTCGAGATTCAATACATCGGCCTCCAGCCGACTTGTCTCCAAGGGGATATCGCTGCCTCGGACACCACATGGTCCGTCTCCGGTGATTCTACGTTTTCGAATCCGACGCAAAACTCATAGTTAATTGTAACGTTCAGGGCCTCCTATTGGCGATGGAACTCTCAAATTGCGTCGAGATTCAATGCATCGACCTCCAGCCGACTTGTCTCCAAGGGTCTATTGCTGCCTCGGGCACCTTATGGTCGTTTTCCTGTGAGTCTAGATTTTCGAATCCGACGCATAAATGATAGTTAATTGTAACGTTCAGGGCCTTGTAATGGCGATGGAACACTCAAATTGCGTCGAGATTCAATACATCGTCCTCCAGCCGACTTGTCTCCTGGGCTCTATTGCTGCCTCGGGCACCTTATGGTCGTTCTCCTGTGAGTCTAGATTTTCGAATCCGACGCAAAAATGATAGTTAATTGTAACGTTCGGGGCCTTGTAATGACGATGGAACACTCAAATTGCGTCGAGATTCAATACATCGTCCTCCAGCCGACTTGTCTCCAAGGGGATATTGCTGCCTCGGGCACCAAATGGTCCGTCTGCTGTGAGTCTAGATTTTCGAATCCGACTGTTAAAATAATAGTTAACTGTAACGTTCAGGGACTCCTAATGCCGATAAAACACTCAAATTGCGTCGAGATTCAATACATCGGCCTCCAGCGGACTTGTCTCCGAGGGGATATTGCTGTCTCGGGCACCATATGATCCTTCTCCTGTGAGTCTAGATTTTCGAACACGACGCAAAAATGATAGTGAATAGTCACGTTCAGCGCCTCCTGATGACAATAGAACTCTCAAATTGCGTCGAGATTCAATACATCGACCTCCAGCCAACTTGTCTCCAAGGGAATACTGCTGTCTCGTGCACCATTTGATCCTTCTCCTGTGAGTCTAAATTTTCGAATCCGACGCAAAAATGATAGTGAATAGTAACGTTCAGGGCCTCCTAATGACGATAGAAGACTCAAATTGCGTCGAGATTCAATACATCGTCCTCCAGCCGATTTGTCTCCAAGGGGATATTGCTGCCTCGGGCCCCAAATGGTCCGTCTGCTGTGAGTCTAGATTTTCGAATCCGGCGCTAAAATGATAGTTAACTGTAACGTTCAGGGACTCCTAATGCCGATGGAACACTCAAATTGCGTCGAGATTCAATACATCGGCCTCCAGCCGACTTGTCTCCAAGGGTCTATTGCCGCCTCGGGCTCCTTATGGTCGTTCTCCTGTGAGTCTAGATTTTCGAATCCGACGCAAAAATGATAGTTAATTGTAACGTTCAGGGCCTTGTAATGACGATGGAACACTCAAATTGCGTCGAGATTCAATACATCGGCCTCCAGCCGACTTGTCTGCAAGGGTCTGTTGCTGCCTCGGGCACCTTATGGTCGTTCTCCTGTGAGTTTAGATTTTCGAATCCGAAGCAAAACTCATAGTAATTTGTAACGTTCAGGGCCTTCTAATGACGATGGAACACTCAAATTGCGTCGAGATTCAATACATCGGCCTCCAGCGGACTTGTCTCCAAGGGGATATTGCTGTCTCGGGCACCTTATGGTCGTTCTCCTGTGAGTTTAGATTATCGAATCCGACGCAAAAATGATAGTTAATTGTAACGTTTAGGGCCTCCTAATGACGATGGAACACTCAAATTGCGTCGAGATTCAATACATCGGCCTCCAGCCGACTTGTCTCCAAGGGTCTGTTGCTGCCTAGGGCACCTTATGGTCGTTCTCCTGTGAGTTTAGATTATCGAATCCGACGCAAAAATGATAGTTAATTGTAACGTTCAGGGCCTTGTAATGACGATGGAACACTCACATTGCGTCGCTATTCAATGCATCGTCCTCCAACCGACTTGTCTCCAAGGGTCTGTTTCTGCCACGGGCACCTTATGGTCGTTCTCCTGTGAGTCTAGATTTTCGAATCCGAATCAAAAATGATAGTTAATTGTAACGTTCAGGGCCTTGTAATGACGATGGAACACTCAAATTGCGTCGAGATTCAATACATCGGCCTAAAGCCGACTTTCCTCCAAGGGTCTAATGCTGCCTCGGGCACCTTATGGTCGTTCTCCTGTGAGTTTAGATTATCGAATCCGACGCAAAAATGATAGTTAATTGTAACGTTCAGGGCGACCTAATGACGATGGAACACTCAAATTGCGTCGATATTCAATACATCGGCCTCCAGTCGATTTGTCTCCAAGGGATATATTGCTGTCTCGAGCACAGTATGAACTTCTCCTGTGAGTAGATTTTCGAATCCGACGCGAAACTGATATTTAATTGTAAGGTTTAGGGCCTCCTAATGACGATGGAACACTCAAATTGCGTCGAGATTCAATACATCGGCCTCCAGCCGACTTGTATCCAAGGGGATATTGCAGTCTCGTGCACCATATGATCCTTCTCCTGTTAGTAGATTTTCGAATCCGACGCTAAAATGATAGTTAACTGTAACGTTCAGGGCCTCCTAATGCCGAAGGAACACTCAAATTGCGTCGATATTCAATACATCGGCCTCCAGCCGACTTGTCTCCAAGGGTCTGTTGCTGCCTCGGGCACCTTATGGCCGTTCTCCTGTGAGTTTAGATTATCGAATCCGACGCAAAAATGATAGTTAATTGTAACGTTTAGGGCCTCCTAATGACGATGGGAGACTCAAATTGCGTCGAGATTCAATACATCGTCCTCCATCCGACTTGTCTCCAAGGGTCTAATGCTGCCTCGGGCACCTTAGGGTCGTTCTCTTGTAAGTCTAGATTTTCGAATCCGACGCAAAAATGATAGTGAATTGTAACGTACAGGGCCACCTAATGACGATGGAACACTCAAATTGCGTCAAGAATCAATACATCGGTTTCCAGCCGACTTGTCTCCAAGGGTCTATTGCTGCCACGGGCACCTTATGGTTGTTCTCCTGTGAGTCTAGATTTTCGAATCCGACGCAAAAATGATAGTTAATTAAAACGTTTAGGGCCACCTAATGACGATGGAACACTCAAATTGCGTCGAAATTCAATACATCGGCCTCCAGCCGACTTGTCTCCAAGGGTCTATTGCTGCCTCGGGCACCTTATGGTCGTTTTCCTGTGAGTCTAGATTTTCGAATCCGACGCAAACCTCATAGTTAATTGTAACGTTCAGAGCCTCCTAATGACGATGGAACACTCAAATTGCGTCAAGAATCAATACATCGGTTTCCAGCCGACTTGTCTCCAAGGGTCTATTGCTGCCTCGGGCACCTTATGGTCGTTTTTCCTTAGAGACTAGATTTTCGAATCCGACGCAAAAATGATAGTTAATTGTAACGTTTTAGGGCATCCTAATGACGATGGGACACTCAAATTGCGACGAGATTCAATACATCGTCCTCCAGCCGACTTGTCTCCAAGGGTCTAATGCTGCCTCGGGCAGCTTATGGTCGTTCTCTTGTAAGTCTAGATTTTCGAATCCGACGCAAATATGATAGTGAATTGTAACGTACAGGGCCTCCTAATGACGATGGAACACTCAAATTGCGTCAAGAATCAATACATCGGTTTCCAGCCGACTTGTCTCCAAGGGTCTATTGCAGCCTCGGGCACCTTATGTTCGTTCTCCTGTGAGTCTAGATTTTCGAATCCGACGCAAAAATGATAGTTAATTGTAACGTTCAGGGCCTCCTAATGCCGATGGAACACTCAAATTGCGTCGAGATTCATTACATCGACCGCCAGCCGACTTGCCTCCAAGGGTCTATTGCTGCCTCAGGCACCTTATGATCGTTTTCCTGTGAGTGTAGATTTTCGAATCCGACGCAAAAATGATAGTTAATTGTAACGTTCAGGGCCTTGTAATGACGATGGAACACTCAAATTACGTCGGGATTCAATACATCGTCCTCCAGCCGACTTGTCTCCAAGGGTTTATTGCTGCCTCTGGCACCTTACGGTCGTTCTCCTGTGAGTTTAGATTATCGAATCCGACGCAAAAATTATAGTTATTTGTAACGTTCAGGGCCTCCTAATGCCGATGGAACACTCAAATTGCGTCCGAGATTCAATACATCGGCCTCCAGCCGACTTGTCTCCAAGGGTCTATTGCTGCCTCGGGCACCTTATGGTCGTTCTCCTGTGAGCCTAGATTTTCGAATTCGACGCAAAAATGATAGTTAATTGTAACGTTCAGGCCTTGAAATGACAATGGAACACTCAAATTGCGTCGAGATTCAATACATCGGCCTCCAACCGACTTGTCTCCAAGGGTCTGTTGCTGCCTCGGGCACCTTATGTTCGTTCTCCTGTGAGTTTAGATTATCGAATCCGACGCAAAAATGATAGTTAATTGTAACGTTTAGAGCCTCCTAATGACGATGGGACTCTCATTTTGCGTCGCGATCCAATACATCGGCCTCCAGCCGACTTGTCTCCAAGGGGATATCGCTGCTCGGGCAACACATGGTCCGTCTCCGGTGATTCTACGTTTTCGAATCCGACGCAAAACTCATAGTTAATTGTAACGTTCAGGGCCTCCTATTGGCGATGGAACACTCAAATTGCGTCGAGATTCAATACATCGACCTCCAGCCGACTTGTCTCCAAGGGTCTATTGCTGCCTCGGGCACCTTATGGTCGTTTTCCTGTGAGTCTAGATTTTCGAATCCGACGCAAAAATGATAGTTAATTGTAACGCTCAGGGCCTTGTAATGACGATGGAACACTCAAATTGCGTCGAGATTCAATACATCGTCCTCCAGCCGACTTGTCTCCAAGGGTCTATTGCTGCCTCGGGCACCTTATGGTCATTCTCCTGGGAGACCAGATTTTCGAATCCGACGCAAAACTGGTAGCTAATTGTAACATTCAGGGCCTCCTAATGACGAAGGAATACTCAAATTGCGTCGCGATCCAATACATCGTCCTCCAGCCGACTTGTCTCCAAGGGTCTAATGCTGCCTCGGGCACCTTATGGTCGTTCTCCTGTGAGTCTAGATTTTCGAATCCGACTAAAAAATGATAGTTAATTGTAACGTTCAGGGCCTTGTAATGACGATGGAACACTCAAATTGCGTCGAGATTCAATACATCGTCCTCCAGCCGACTTGTCTCCAAGGGGATATTGTTGCCTCGGGCACCAAATGGTCCGTCTGCTGTGAGTCTAGATTTTCGAATCCGACGGTAAAATGATAGTTAACTGTAACGTTCAGGGACTCCTAATGAAGATAAAACACTCAAATTGCGTCGAGATTCAATACATCGGCCTCCAGCGGACTTGTCTCCAATGGGAAATTGCTGTCTCGGGCACCATATGATCCTTCTCCTGTGAGTCTAGATTTTCGAATCCGACGCAAAAATGATAGTGAATAGTGACGTTCAGCGCCTCCTGATGACGATAGAACTCTCAAATTGCGTCGAGATTCAATACATCGACCTCCAGCCGACTTGTCTCCAAGGGGATACTGCTGTCTCGGGCACCATTTGATCCTTCTCCTGTGAGTCTAGATTTTCGAATCCGACGCAAAAATGATAGTGAATAGTAACGTTCAGGGCCTCCTAATGACGATAGAAGACTCAAATTGCGTCGAGATTCAATACATCGTCCTCCAGCCGATTTGTCTCCAAGGGGATATTGCTGCCTCGGGCACCAAATGGTCCGTCTGCTGTGTGTCTAGATTTTCGAATCCGACGCTAAAATGATAGTTAACTGTAACGTTCAGGGCCTCCTAATGCCGATGGAACACTCAAATTGCGATGAGATTCAATACATCGGCCTCCAGCCGACTTGTCTCCAAGGGTCTATTGCCGCCTCGGGCACCTTATGGTCGTTCTCCTGTGAGTCTAGATTTTCGAATCCGACGCAAAAATGATAGTTAATTGTAACGTTCAGGGCCTTGTAATGACAATGGAACACTCAAATTGCGTCGAGATTCAATACATCGGCCTCCAGCCGACTTGTCTGCAAGGGTCTGTTGCTGCCTCGGGCACCTTATGGTCGTTCTCCTGTGAGTTTAGATTATTGAATCCGACGCAAAAATGATAGTGAATTGTAACGTTTAGGGACTCCTAATGACGATGGAACACTCAAATTGCGTCAAGAATCAATACATCGGTTTCCAGCCGACTTGTCTCCAAGGGTCTATTGCTGCCTCATGCACCTTATGGTCGTTCTCCTGTGAGTCTAGATTTTCGAATCCGACGCAAAAATGATAGTTAATTGTAACGTTCAGGGCCTTGTAAAGACGATGGAACACTCAAATTGCGTCGAGATTCAATACATCTTCCTCCAGCCGACTTGTCTCCAAGGGTCTATTGCTGCCTCGGCGACCACATGGTCCTTCTCCTGTGATTCTAGATTTTCGAATCCGACGCAAAAATGATAGTTAATTGTAACGTTTAGGGCCTCCAAATGACGATGGAACACTCAAATTGCGTCGAGATTCAATACATCGGCCTCCAGCCGTCTTGTCTCCAAGGGTCTAATGCTGCCTCGGGCACCTTATGGTCGTTCTCTTGTAAGTCTAGATATTCGAATCCGACGCAAAAATGATAGTTAATTGTGACGTTTAGGGCCCCCTAATGACGATGGAACACTCAAATTGCGTCGAAATTCAATACATCGGCCTCCAGCCGACTTGTCTCCAAGGGTCTATTGCTGCCTCGGGCACCTTATGGTCGTTTTCCTGTGATTCTAGATTTTCGAATCCGACGCAAACCTCATGGTTAATTGTAACGTTCAGAGCCTCCTAATGACGATGGAACACTCAAATTGCGTCAAGAATCAATACATCGGTTTCCAGCCGACTTGTCTCCAAGGGTCTATTGCTGCCTCGGGCACCTTATGGTCCTTCTCCTGTGATTCTAGATTTTCGAATCCGACGCAAAAATGATAGTTAATTGTAACGTTTAGGGCCTCCTAATGACGATGGAACACTCAAATTGCGTCGAGATTCAATACATCGGCCTCCAGCCGACTTGTCTCCAAGGGTCTATTGCTGCCTCGGGCACCTTATGGTCGTTCTCCTGTATGTCTAGATTTTCGAATCCGACGCAAAACTCATAGTTAATTGTAACGTTCTGAGCCTCCTAATGACGATGGAACACTCAAATTGCGTCAAGAATCAATACATCGGTTTCCAGCCGACTTGTCTCCAAGGGTCTATTGCTGCCTCGGGCACCTTATGGTCGTTCTCCTGTGAGTCTAGATTTTCGAATCCGACGCATAAATGATAGTTAATTGTAACGTTCAGGGCCTTTTAATGATGATGGAACACTCAAATTGCGTCGAGATTCAATACATCGGCCTTAAGTCGATTTGTCTCCAAGGGGTATATTGCTGTCTCGAGCATAGTATGAAGTTCTCCTGTGAGTAGATTTTCGAATCCGACGCGAAACTGATAGTTAATTGTAAGGTTTAGGGCCTCCTAATGACGATGGAACACTCAAATTGCGTCGAGATTCAATACATCGGCCTCCAGCCGACTTGTCTCCAAGGGTCTAATGCTGCCTCGGGCACCTTATGGTCGTTCTCTTGTATGTCTAGATTTTCGAATCCGACGAAAAAATTAAGTGAATTGTAAAGTACAGGGCCTCCTAATGACGATGGAACACTCAAATTGCGTCAAGAATCAATACATCGGTTTCCAGCCGACTTGTCTCCAAGGGTCTATTGCTGCCTCGGGCACCTTATGGTCGTTCTCCTGTGAGTCTAGATTTTCGAATCCGACGCAAAAATGATAGTTAATTGTAACGTTCAGGGCCTTGTAAAGACGATGGAACACTCAAATTGCGTCGAGATTCAATACATCTTCCTCCAGCCGACTTGTCTCCAAGGGTCTATTGCTGCCTCGGCGACCACATGGTCCTTCTCCTGTGATTCTAGATTTTCGAATCCGACGCAAAAATGATAGTTAATTGTAACGTTTAGGGCCTCCAAATGACGATGGAACACTCAAATTGCGTCGAGATTCAATACATCGGCCTCCAGCCGACTTGTCTCCAAGGGTCTATTGCTGCCTCGGGCACCTTATGGTCGTTCTCCTGTGAGTCTAGATTTTCGAATCCGACGCATAAATGATAGTTAATTGTAACATTCAGGGACTCCTAAAGACGATGGAACACTCAAATTGCGTCGAGATTCAATACATCGGCCTTAAGTCGATTTGTCTCCAAGGGGTATATTGCTGTCTCGAGCATAGTATGAAGTTCTCCTGTGAGTAGATTTTCGAATCCGACGCGAAACTGATAGTTAATTGTAAGGTTTAGGGCCTCCTAATGACGATGGAACACTCAAATTGCGTCGAGATTCAATACATCGGCCTCCAGCCGACTTGTCTCCAAGGGTCTAATGCTGCCTCGGGCACCTTATGGTCGTTCTCTTGTATGTCTAGATTTTCGAATCCGACGAAAAAATTAAGTGAATTGTAAAGTACAGGGCCTCCTAATGACGATGGAACACTCAAATTGCGTCAAGAATCAATACATCGGTTTCCAGCCGACTTGTCTCCAAGGGTCTATTGCTGCCTCGGGCACCTTATGGTCGTTCTCCTGTGAGTCTAGATTTTCGAATCCGACGCAAAAATGATAGTTAATTGTAACGTTCAGGGCCTTGTAAAGACGATGGAACACTCAAATTGCGTCGAGATTCAATACATCTTCCTCCAGCCGACTTGTCTCCAAGGGTCTATTGCTGCCTCGGCGACCACATGGTCCTTCTCCTGTGATTCTAGATTTTCGAATCCGACGCAAAAATGATAGTTAATTGTAACGTTTAGGGCCTCCAAATGACGATGGAACACTCAAATTGCGTCGAGATTCAATACATCGGCCTCCAGCCGACTTGTCTCCAAGGGTCTATTGCTGCCTCGGGCACCTTATGGTCGTTCTCCTGTGAGTCTAGATTTTCGAATCCGACGCATAAATGATAGTTAATTGTAACATTCAGGGACTCCTAAAGACGATGGAACACTCAAATTGCGTCGAGATTCAATACATCGGCCTCCAGCGGACTTGTCTCCAATGGGAAATTGCTGTCTCGGGCACCATATGATCCTTCTCCTGTGAGTCTAGATTTTCGAATCCGACGCAAAAATGATAGTGAATAGTGACGTTCAGCGCCTCCTGATGACGATAGAACTCTCAAATTGCGTCGAGATTCAATACATCGACCTCCTGCCGACTTGTCTCCAAGGGGATACTGCTGTCTCGGGCACCATTTGATCCTTCTCCTGTGAGTCTAGATTTTCGAATCCGACGCAAAAATGATAGTGAATAGTAACGTTCAGGGCCTCCTAATGACGATAGAAGACTCAAATTGCGTCGAGATTCAATACATCGTCCTCCAGCCGATTTGTCTCCAAGGGGATATTGCTGCCTCGGGCACCAAATGGTCCGTCTGCTGTGTGTCTAGATTTTCGAATCCGACGCTAAAATGATAGTTAACTGTAACGTTCAGGGCCTCCTAATGCCGATGGAACACTCAAATTGCGATGAGATTCAATACATCGGCCTCCAGCCGACTTGTCTCCAAGGGTCTATTGCCGCCTCGGGCACCTTATGGTCGTTCTCCTGTGAGTCTAGATTTTCGAATCCGACGCAAAAATGATAGTTAATTGTAACGTTCAGGGCCTTGTAATGACAATGGAACACTCAAATTGCGTCGAGATTCAATACATCGGCCTCCAGCCGACTTGTCTGCAAGGGTCTGTTGCTGCCTCGGGCACCTTATGGTCGTTCTCCTGTGAGTTTAGATTATTGAATCCGACGCAAAAATGATAGTGAATTGTAACGTTTAGGGACTCCTAATGACGATGGAACACTCAAATTGCGTCAAGAATCAATACATCGGTTTCCAGCCGACTTGTCTCCAAGGGTCTATTGCTGCCTCATGCACCTTATGGTCGTTCTCCTGTGAGTCTAGATTTTCGAATCCGACGCAAAAATGATAGTTAATTGTAACGTTCAGGGCCTTGTAAAGACGATGGAACACTCAAATTGCGTCGAGATTCAATACATCTTCCTCCAGCCGACTTGTCTCCAAGGGTCTATTGCTGCCTCGGCGACCACATGGTCCTTCTCCTGTGATTCTAGATTTTCGAATCCGACGCAAAAATGATAGTTAATTGTAACGTTTAGGGCCTCCAAATGACGATGGAACACTCAAATTGCGTCGAGATTCAATACATCGGCCTCCAGCCGTCTTGTCTCCAAGGGTCTAATGCTGCCTCGGGCACCTTATGGTCGTTCTCTTGTAAGTCTAGATATTCGAATCCGACGCAAAAATGATAGTTAATTGTGACGTTTAGGGCCCCCTAATGACGATGGAACACTCAAATTGCGTCGAAATTCAATACATCGGCCTCCAGCCGACTTGTCTCCAAGGGTCTATTGCTGCCTCGGGCACCTTATGGTCGTTTTCCTGTGATTCTAGATTTTCGAATCCGACGCAAACCTCATGGTTAATTGTAACGTTCAGAGCCTCCTAATGACGATGGAACACTCAAATTGCGTCAAGAATCAATACATCGGTTTCCAGCCGACTTGTCTCCAAGGGTCTATTGCTGCCTCGGGCACCTTATGGTCCTTCTCCTGTGATTCTAGATTTTCGAATCCGACGCAAAAATGATAGTTAATTGTAACGTTTAGGGCCTCCTAATGACGATGGAACACTCAAATTGCGTCGAGATTCAATACATCGGCCTCCAGCCGACTTGTCTCCAAGGGTCTATTGCTGCCTCGGGCACCTTATGGTCGTTCTCCTGTATGTCTAGATTTTCGAATCCGACGCAAAACTCATAGTTAATTGTAACGTTCTGAGCCTCCTAATGACGATGGAACACTCAAATTGCGTCAAGAATCAATACATCGGTTTCCAGCCGACTTGTCTCCAAGGGTCTATTGCTGCCTCGGGCACCTTATGGTCGTTCTCCTGTGAGTCTAGATTTTCGAATCCGACGCATAAATGATAGTTAATTGTAACGTTCAGGGCCTTTTAATGATGATGGAACACTCAAATTGCGTCGAGATTCAATACATCGGCCTTCAGTCGATTTGTCTCCAAGGGGTATATTGCTGTCTCGAGCATAGTATGAAGTTCTCCTGTGAGTAGATTTTCGAATCCGACGCGAAACTGATAGTTAATTGTAAGGTTTAGGGCCTCCTAATGACGATGGAACACTCAAATTGCGTCGAGATTCAATACATCGGCCTCCAGCCGACTTGTCTCCAAGGGTCTAATGCTGCCTCGGGCACCTTATGGTCGTTCTCTTGTATGTCTAGATTTTCGAATCCGACGAAAAAATTAAGTGAATTGTAAAGTACAGGGCCTCCTAATGACGATGGAACACTCAAATTGCGTCAAGAATCAATACATCGGTTTCCAGCCGACTTGTCTCCAAGGGTCTATTGCTGCCTCGGGCACCTTATGGTCGTTCTCCTGTGAGTCTAGATTTTCGAATCCGACGCAAAAATGATAGTTAATTGTAACGTTCAGGGCCTTGTAAAGACGATGGAACACTCAAATTGCGTCGAGATTCAATACATCTTCCTCCAGCCGACTTGTCTCCAAGGGTCTATTGCTGCCTCGGCGACCACATGGTCCTTCTCCTGTGATTCTAGATTTTCGAATCCGACGCAAAAATGATAGTTAATTGTAACGTTTAGGGCCTCCAAATGACGATGGAACACTCAAATTGCGTCGAGATTCAATACATCGGCCTCCAGCCGACTTGTCTCCAAGGGTCTAATGCTGCCTCGGGCACCTTATGGTCGTTCTCTTGTAAGTCTAGATATTCGAATCCGACGCAAAAATGATAGTTAATTGTAACGTTCAGGACTCCTAAAGACGATGGAACACTCAAATTGCGTCGAGATTCAACACATCGTCCTCCAGCCGACTAATTTCCAAGGGTCTATTGCTGCCTCGGGCACCTTATGGTCGTTCTCCTGTGAGTCTAGATTTTCGAATCCGACGCGAAACTGATAGTTAATTGTAAGGTTCAGGGCCTCCTAATGCCGATGGAACACTCAAATTGCGTCGACATTCAATACATCGTCCACCAGCCGACTTGTCTCCAAGGGTCTATTGCTGCTTCGGGCACCTTATGGTCGTTCTCCTGTGAGTCTAGATTTTCGAATCCGACGCAAAAATGATAGTTAATTGTAACGTTTAGGGCCCCCTAATGACGATGGAACACTCAAATTGCGTCGAAATTCAATACATCGGCCTCCAGCCGACTTGTCTCCAAGGGTCTATTGCTGCCTCGGGCACCTTATGGTCGTTTTCCTGTGAGTCTAGATTTTCGAATCCGACGCAAACCTCACAGTTAATTGTAACGTTCAGAGCCTCCTAATGACGATGGAACACTCAAATTGCGTCAAGAATCAATACATCGGTTTCCAGCCGACTTGTCTCCAAGGGTCTATTGCTGCCTCGGGCACCTTATGGTCGTTCTCCTGTGAGTCTAGAATTTCGAATCCGACGCATAAATGATAGTTAATTGTAACGTTCAGGGCCTTTTAATGATGATGGAACACTCACATTGCGTCGAGATTCAATACATCGGCCTCCAGACGACTTGTCTCCAAGGGTCTAATGCTGCCTCGGGCACCTTATGGTCGTTCTCCTGTGAGTTTAGATTATCGAATCCGACGCAAAAGTGATAGTTAATTGTAACGTTCAGGGCGACCTAATGTCGATGGAACACGCAAATTGCGTCGATATTCAAGACATCGGCCTCCAGTCGATTTGTCTCCAAAGGGTAAATTGCTGTCTCGAGCACAGTATGAACTTCTCCTGTGAGTAGCTTTTCGAATCCGACGCGAAACTGATAGTTAACTGTAACGTTCAGGGCCTCCTAATGCCGATGGAACACTCAAATTGCGTCGAGATTCAATACATCGGCCTCCAGCCGACTTGTATCCAAGGGGATATTGCAGTCTCGTGCACCATATGATCCTTCTCCTGTTAGTAGATTTTCGAATCCGACGCTAAAATGATAGTTAACTGTAACGTTCAGGGCCTCCTAATGACGATGGAACACTCAAATTACGTCGAGATTCAATACATCTTCCTCCAGCCGACTTGTCTCCAAGGGTCTATTGCTGTCTCGGGGACCACATGGTCCTTCTCCTGTGATTCTAGATTTTCGAATCCGACGCAAAAATGATAGTTAATTGTAACGTTTAGGGCCTCCAAATGACGATGGAACACTCAAATTACGTCGAGATTCTTTACATCGGCCTCCAGCCGACTTGTCTCCAAGGGTCTAATGCTGCCTCGGGCACCTTATGGTCGTTCTCTTGTAAGTCTAGATATTCGGATCCGACGCAAAAATGATAGTTAATTGTAACGTTCATGACTCCTAAAGACGATGGAACACTCAAATTGCGTCGAGATTCAACACATCGTCCTCCAGCCGACTTGTCTCCAAGGGTCTATTGCTGCCTCGGGCACCTTATGGTCGTTCTCCTGTGAGTCTAGATTTTCGAATCCGACGCGAAACTGATAGTTAATTGTAAGGTTCAGGGCCTCCTAATGCCGATGGAACACTCAAATTGCGTCGAGATTCAATACATCGTCCTCCAGCCGACTTGTCTCCAAGGGTCTATTGCTGCCTCGGGCACCTTATGGTCGTTCTCCTGTGAGTCTAGATTTTCGAAACTGACGCAAAAATGATAGTTAATTGTAACGTTTAGGGCCTCCTAATGAGGATGGAACACTCAAATTGCGTCGAGACTCAATACATCGGCCTCCAGCCGACTTGTCTCCAAGGGTCTATTGCTGCCTCGGGCACCTTATGGTCGTTCTCCTGTATGTCTAGATTTTCGAATCCGACGCAAAACTCATAGTTAATTGTAACGTTCTGAGCCTCCTAATGACGATGGAACACTCAAATTGCGTCAAGAATCAATACATCGGTTTCCAGCCGACTTGTCTCCAAGGGTCTATTGCTGCCTCGGGCACCTTATGGTCGTTCTCCTGTGAGTCTAGATTTTCGAATCCGACGCATAAATGATAGTTAATTGTAACGTTCAGGGCCTTTTAATGATGATGGAACACTCACATTGCGTCGAGATTCAATAATCGTCCTCCAGCCGACTTGTCTCCAAGGGTCTGTTTCTGCCACGGGCACCTTATGGTCGTTCTCCTGTGAGTCTAGATTTTCGAATCCGACGCAAAAATGATAGTTAATTGTAACGTTCAGGGCCTTGTAATGACGATGGAACACTCAAATTGCGTCGAGATTCAATACACCTTCCTCCAGCCGACTTGTCTCCAAGGGCCTATTGCTGCCTCGGCGACCACATTGTCCTTCTCCTGTGATTCTAGATTTTCGAATCCGACGCAAAAATGATAGTTAATTGTAACGTTTAGGGCCTCCGAATGACGATGGAACACTCAAATTGCGTCGAGATTCAATACATCGGCCTCCAGCCGACTTGTCTCCAAGGGTCTAATGCTGCCTCGGGCACCTTATGGTCGTTCTCTTGTAAGTCTAGATATTCGAATCCGACGCAAAAATGATAGTTAATTGTAACGTTCAGGTCTCCTAAAGACGATGGAACACACAAATTGCGTCGAGATTCAACACATCGTCCTCCAGCCGACTTGTCTCCAAGGGTCTATTGCTGCCTCGGGCACCTAATGGTCGTTCTCCTGTGAGTCTAGATTTTCGAATCCGACGCGAAACTGATAGTTAATTGTAAGGTTCAGGGCCTCCTAATGCCGATGGAACACTCAAATTGCGTCGAGATTCAATACATCGTCCTCCAGCCGACTTGTCTCCAAGGGTCTATTGCTGCCTCGGGCACCTTATGGTCGTCCTCCTGTGAGTCTAGATTTTCGAATCCGACGCAAAAGTGATAGTTAATTGTAACGTTTAGGGCCTCCTAATGACGATGGAACACTCAAATTGCGTCCAGATTCAATACATCGGCCTCCAGCCGACTTGTCTCCAAGGGTCTATTGCTGCCACGGGCACCTTATGGTCGTTCTCCTGTGAGTCTAGATTTTCGAATCCGACGCAAAACTCATAGTTAATTGTAACGTTCAGGGCCTCCTAATGACGATGGAACACTCAAATTGCGTCAAGAATCAATACATCGGTTTCCAGCCGACTTGTCTCCAAGGGTCTATTGCTGCCTCGGGCACCTTATGGTCGTTCTCCTGTGAGTCTAGATTTTCGAATCCGACGCATAAATGATAGTTAATTGTAACGTTCAGGGCCTTGTAATGACGATGGAACACTCAAATTGCGTCGAGATTCAAAACATCGGCCTCCAGCCGACTTGTCCCCAAGGGGATATTGCAGTCTCGTGCACCATATGAACCTTCTCCTGTTAGTAGATTTTCGAATCCGACGATAAGATGATAGTTATCTGTAACGTTCAGGGCCTCCTAATGCCGATGGAACACTCAAATTGCGTCGAGATTTAATACATCGGCCTCCAGCCGACTTGTCTCCAAGGGTCTATTGCTGCCTCGGGCACCTTATGGTCGTTCTCCTGTGAGTGTAGATTATCGAATCCGACGCAAAAATGATAGTCAATTATAACGTTCAGGGCCTCCTAATGCCGATGGAACACTCAAATTGCGTCGAGTTTCAATACATCGGCCTCCAGCCGACTTGTCTCCAAGGGTCTATTGCTGCCTCGGGCACCTTACGGTCGTTCTCCTGTGAGTCTAGATATTCGAATCCGACGCAAAAATGATAGTTAATTGTAACGTTCAAGGCCTTGTAATGACGATGGAACACTCAAATTGCGTCGAGATTCAATACATCGGCCTCCAGCCGACTTGTCTCCAAGGGTCTGTTGCTGCCTCGGGCACCTTATGGTCGTTCTCCTGTGAGTTTAGATTATCGAATCCGACGCAAGAATGATAGTTAATGGTAACGTTTAGGGCCTCCTAATGACGATGGGACACTCAAATTTCGTCGAGATTCAATACATCGTCCTCCAGCCGACTTGTCTCCAAGGGTCTAATGCTGCCTCGGGCACCTTATGGTCGTTCTCTTGTAAGTCTAGATTTTCGAATCCGACGCAAAAATGATAGTTAATTGTAACGTTCAGGGCCTCCTAATGACGATGGAACTCTCAAATTGCGTCGAGATTCAATACATCGTCCTCCAGCTGACTTGTCTCCAAGGTTCTATTGCTGCCTCGGGCACCTTATGGTCGTTCTCCTGTGAGTCTAGATTTTCGAACCCGACGCAAAACTGATTGTTAATTGTAACGTTCATTGCCACCTAATGACGATGGAACACTCAAATTGAGTCGAGATTCAATACATCGACCTTTAGCCGACTTGTCTCCAAGGGGATATTGCTGCCTCGGGCTCCATGTGGTCCGTCTTATGTGAGCGTAGATTTTCGAATCCGACGCGAAACTGATAGTTAATTGTGACGTTCAGGGCCTCGTAATGACGATGGAACACTCAAATTGCGTCGAGATTCAATACATCGGCCTCCAGCGGACTTGTCTCCAAAGGTCTAATGCTGCCTCGGGCACCTTATGGTCGTTCTCTTGTAAGTCTAGATTTTCGAATCCGACGCAAAAATGATAGTGAATTGTAACGTACAGGGCCTCCTAATGACGATGGAACACTCAAATTGCGTCAAGAATCAATACATCGGTTTCCAGCCGACTTGTCTCCAAGGGTCTATTGCTGCCTCGGGCACCTTATGGTCGTTCTCCTGTGAGTCTAGATTTTCGAATCCGACGCAAAAATGATAGTTAATTGTAACGTTCAGGGCCTTGTAATGACGATGGAACACTCAAATTGCGTCGAGATTCAATACATCTTCCTCCAGCCGACTTGTCTCCAAGGGTCTATTGCTGCCTCGGCGACCACATGGTCCTTCTCCTGTGATTCTAGATTTTCGAATCCGACGCAAAAATGATAGTTAATTGTAACGTTTAGGGCCTCCAAATGACGATGGAACACTCAAATTGCGTCGAGATTCAATACATCGGCCTCCAGCCGACTTGTCTCCAAGGGTCTAATGCTGCCTCGGGCACCTTATGGTCGTTCTCTTGTAAGTCTAGATATTCGAATCCGACGCAAAAATGATAGTTAATCGTAACGTTCAGGACTCCTAAAGAAGATGGAACACTCAAATTGCGTCGAGATTCAACACATCGTCCTCCAGCCGACTTATCTCCAAGGGTCTATTGCTGCCTCGGGCACCTTATGGTCGTTCTCCTGTGAGTCTAGATTTTCGAATCCGACGCGAAACTGATAGTTAATTGTAAGGTTCAGGGCCTCCTAATGCCGATGGAACACTCAAATTGCGTCGACATTCAATACATCGTCCTCCAGCCGACTTGTCTCCAAGGATCTATTGCTGCTTCGGGCACCTTATGGTCGTTCTCCTGTGAGTCTAGATTTTCGAATCCGACGCAAAAATGATAGCTAATTGTAACGTTTAGGGCCCCCTAATGACGATGGAACACTCAAATTGCGTCGAAATTCAATACATCGGCCTCCAGCCGACTTGTCTCCAAGGGTCTATTGCTGCCTCGGGCACCTTATGGTCGTTTTCCTGTGAGTCTAGATTTTCGAATCCGAGGCAAAACTCATAGTTAATTGTAACGTTAAGAGCCTCCTAATGACGATGGAACACTCAAATTGCGTCAAGAATCAATACATCGGTTTCCAGCCGACTTGTTTCCAAGGGTCTATTGCTGCCTCGGGCACCTTATGGTCGTTCTCCTGTGAGTTTAGATTATCGAATCCGACGCAAAAATGATAGTTAATTGTAACGTTTAGGGCCTCCTAATGACGATGGGACACTCAAATTGCGTCGAGATTCAATACATCGTCCTCCAGCCGACTTGTCTCCAAGGGTCTAATGCTGCCTCGGGCACCTTATGGTCGTTCTCTTGTAAGTCTAGATTTTCGAATCCGACGCAAAAATGATAGTGAATTGTAACGTACAGGGCCTCCTAATGACGATGGAACACTCAAATTGCGTCAAGAATCAATACATCGATTTCCAGCCGACTTGTCTCCAAGGGTCTATTGCTGTCTCGGGGACCACATGGTCCTTCTCCTGTGATTCTAGATTTTCGAATCCGACGCAAAAATGATAGTTAATTGTAACGTTTAGGGCCTCCAAATGACGATGGAACACTCAAATTGCGTCGAGATTCTTTACATCGGCCTCCAGCCGACTTGTCTCCAAGGGTCTAATGCTGCCTCGGGCACCTTATGGTCGTTCTCTTGTAAGTCTAGATATTCGGATCCGACGCAAAAATGATAGTTAATTGTAACGTTCAGGACTCCTAAAGACGATGGAACACTCAAATTGCGTCGAGAGTCAACACATCGTCCTCCAGCCGACTTGTCTCCAAGGGTCTATTGCTGCCTCGGGCACCTTATGGTCGTTCTCCTGTGAGTCTAGATTTTCGAATCCGACGCGAAACTGATAGTTAATTGTAAGGTTCAGGGCCTCCTAATGCCGATGGAACACTCAAATTGCGTCGAGATTCAATACATCGTCCTCCAGCCGACTTGTCTCCAAGGGTCTATTGCTGCCTCGGGCACCTTATGGTCGTTCTCCTGTGAGTCTAGATTTTCGAATCTGACGCAAAAATGATAGTTAATTGTAACGTTTAGGGCCTCCTAATGACGATGGAACACTCAAATTGCGTCGAGATTCAATACATCGGCCTGCAGCCGACTTGTCTCCAAGGGTCTATTGCTGCCTCGGGCACCTTATGGTCGTTCTCCTGTGTGTCTAGATTTTCGAATCCGACGCAAAACTCATAGTTAATTGTAACGTTCTGAGCCTCCTAATGAAGATGGAACACTCAAATTGCGTCAAGAATCAATACATCGGTTTCCAGCCGACTTGTCTCCAAGGGTCTATTGCTGCCTCGGGCACCTTATGGTCGTTCTCCTGTGAGTCTAGATTTTCGAATCCGACGCTAAATGATAGTTAATTGTAACGTTCAGGGCCTTTTAATGATGATGGAACACTCACATTGCGTCGAGATTCAATAATCGTCCTCCAGCCGACTTGTCTCCAAGGGTCTGTTTCTGCCACGGGCACCTTATGGTCGTTCTCCTGTGAGTCTAGATTTTCGAATCCGACGCAAAAATGATAGTTAATTGTAACGTTCAGGGCCTTGTAATGACGATGGAACACTCAAATTGCGTCGAGCTTCAATACATCGGCCTCCAGTCGATTTGTCTCCAAGGGGTATATTGCTGTCTCGAGCATAGTATGAACTTCTCCTGTGAGTAGATTTTCGAATCCGACGCGAAACTGATAGTTAATTGTAAGGTTTAGGGCCTCCTAATGACGATGGAACACTCAAATTGCGTCGAGATTCAATACATCGGCCTCCAGCCGACTTGTCTCCAAGGGTCTAATGCTGCCTCGGGCACCTTATGGTCGTTCTCTTGTAAGTCTAGATATTCGAATCCGACGCAAAAATGATAGTTAATTGTAACGTTCAGGACTCCTAAAGACGATGGAACACTCAAATTGCTTCGAGATTCAACACATCGTCCTCCAGCCGACTTGTCTCCAAGGGTCTATTGCTGCCTCGGGCACCTAATGGTCGTTCTCCTGTGACTCTTGATTTTCGAATCCGACGCGAAACTGATAGTTAATTGTAAGGTTCAGGGCCTCCTAATGCCGATGGAACACTCAAATAGCGTCGAGATTCAATACATCGTCCTCCAGCCGACTTGTCTCCAAGGGTCTATTGCTGCCTCGGGGACCTTAAGGTCGTCCTCCTGTGAGTCTAGATTTTCGAATCCAACGCAAAAATGATAGTTAATTGTAACGTTTAGGGCCTCCTAATGACGATGGAACACTCAAATTGCGTCGAGATTCAATACATCGGCCTCCAGCCGACTTGTCTCCAAGGGTATATTGCTGCCTCGGGCACCTTATTCGTTCTCCTGTGAGTCTAGATTTTCGAATCCGACGCAAAACTCATAGTTAATTGTAACGTTCAGGGCCTCCTAATGACGATGGAACAGTCAAATTGCGTCAAGAATCAATACATCGGTTTCCAGCCGACTTGTCTCCAAGGGTCTATTGCTGCCTCGGGCACCTTATGGTCGTTCTCCTGTGAGTTTAGATTTTCGAATCCGACGCATAAATGACAGTTAATTGTAACGTTCAGGGCCTTGTAATGACGATGGAACACTCAAATTGCGTCGAGATTCAATACATCGGCCTCCAGCCGACTTGTCTCCAAGGGGATATTGCAGTCTCGTGCACCTTATGGTCGTTCTCCTGTGAGTGTAGATTATCGAATCCGACGAAAAAATGATAGTCAATTGTAACGTTCAGGGCCTCCTAATGCCGATGGAACACTCAAATTGCGTCGAGATTCAATACATCGGCCTCCTGCCGACTTGTCTCCAAGGGTCTATTGCTGCCTCGGGCACCTTATGGTCGTTCTCCTGTGGGTGTAGATTATCGAATCCGACGAAAAAATGATAGTCAATTGTAACGTTCAGGGCCTCCTAATGCCGATGGAACACTCAAATTGCGTCGAGATTCAATACATCGGCCTCCAGCCGACTTGTCTCCAAGGGTCTATTGCTGCCTCGGGCACCTTACGGTCGTTCTCCTGTGAGTCTAGATATTCGAATCCGACGCAAAAATGATAGTTAATTGTAACGTTCAGGGCCTTGTAATGACGATGGAACACTCAAATTGCGTCGAGATTCAATACATCGGCCTCCAGCCGACTTGTCTCCAAGGGTCTGTTGCTGCCTCGGGCACCTTATGGTCGTTCTCCTGTGAGTTTAGATTATCGAATCCGACGAAAAACTGATAGTTAATTGTAACATTCAGGGACTCCTAATGACGATGGAACACTCATTTTGCGTCGCGATCCAATACATCGTCCTCCAACCGACTTGTCTCCAAGGGTCAATAGCTGCCACGGGCACCTTGTGATCGTTCTGCTGTGAGTCTAGATTTTCGAACCCGACGCAAAACTGATTGTTAATTGTAACGTTCATTGCCACCTAATGACGATGGAACACTCAAATTGAGTCGAGATTCAATACATCGACCTTTAGCCGACTTGTCTCCAAGGGGATATTGCTGCCTCGGGCTCCATGTGGTCCGTCTTATGTGAGCGTAGATTTTCGAATCCGACGCGAAACTGATAGTTAATTGTAACGTTCAGGGCCTCGTAATGACGATGGAACACTCAAATTGCGTCGAGATTCAATACATCGACCTCCAGCCGACTTGTCTCCAAGGGTCTGTTGCTGCCTCGGGCACCTTATGGTCGTTCTCCTGTGAGTTTAGATTATCGAATCCGACGCAAAAATGATAGTTAATTGTATCGTTTAGGGCCTCCTAATGACGATGGGACACTCAAATTGCGTCGAGATCCAATACATCGTCCTCCAGCCGACTTGTCTCCAAGGGTCTATTGCTGCCTCGGGCACCTTATGGTTGTTCTCCTGTGAGTCTAGATTTTCGAATCCGACGCAAAAATGATAGTTAATTGTAACGTTCAAGGCCTTGTAATGACGATGGAACACTCAAATTGCGTCGTGATCCAATACATCGGCCTCCAGCCGACTTGTCTCCAAGGGTCTGTTGCTGCCTCGGGCACCTTATGGTCGTTCTCCTGTGAGTTTAGATTATCGAATCCGACGCAAAAATGATAGTTAATTGTAATGTTTAGAGCCTCCTAATGACGATGGGACACTCAAATTGCGTCGAGATTCAATACATCGTCCTCCAGCCGACTTGTCTCCAAGGGGATATTGCTGTCTCGGGCACAATATGATCCTTCTCCTGTGAGTCTAGATTTTCGAATCCGACGCAAAAATGATAGTTAATTGTAACGTTCAGGGACTCCTAAAGACGATGGAACACTCAAATTGCGTCGAGATTCAATACATCGTCCTCCAGCCGACTTGTCTCCAAGGGTCTATTGCTGCCTTGGGCACCTTATGGTCGTTCTCCTGTGAGTCTAGATTTTCGAACCCGACGCGAAACTGATAGTTAATTGTAAGGTTCAGGGCCTCCTAATGCCGATGGAACACTCAAATTGCGTCGAGATTCAATACATCGTCCTCCAGCCGACTTGTCTCCAAGGGGATATTGCTGTCTCGGGCACAATATGATCCTTCTCCTGTGAGTCTAGATTTTCGAATCCGACGCAAAAATGATAGTTAATTGTAACGTTCAGGGACTCCTAAAGACGATGGAACACTCAAATTGCGTCGAGATTCAATACATCGTCCTCCAGCCGACTTGTCTCCAAGGGTCTATTGCTGCCTCGGGCACTTATGGTCGTTCTCCTGTGAGTCTAGATTTTCGAACCCGACGCGAAACTGATAGTTAATTGTAGCGTTTAGGGCCTCCTAATGACGATGGGACACTCAAATTGCGTCGAGATCCAATACATCGTCCTCCAGCCGACTTGTCTCCAAGGGTCTAATGCTGCCTCGGGCACCTTATGGTCGTTTTCTTGTACGTCTAGATTTTCGAATCCGACGAAAAAGGATAGTAAATTGTAACGTTCAGGGCCTCCTAATGACAATGGAACTCTCAAATTGCGTCGAGATTCAATACATCGTCCTCCAGCCGACTTGTCTCCGAGGGTCTATTGTTGCCTCGGGCACCTTATGGTCGTTCTCCTGTGAGTCTAGATTTTCGAATCCGACGCAAAAATGATAGTTAATTGTAACGTTCAGGGCCTTCTAATGACGATGGAACACTCAAATTGCGTCGAGATTCAATACATCGGCCTCCAGCCGACTTGTCTCCAAGGGGATATCGCTGCCTGGGGCCCCACATGGTCCGTCTCCGGTGATTCTACGTTTTCGAATCCGACGCAAAACTCATAGTTAATTGTAACGTTCAGGGCCTCCTATTGCTGATGGAACACTCAAATTGCGTCGAGATTCAATACATCTTCCTCCAGCCGACTTGTCTACAAGGGGATATTGCTGCCTCGGGCTCCATGTGGTCCGTCTCCCGTGATTCTAGATACTCAAACCCGACGCAAAAATGATAGTTAATTGTAACGTTCAGGGCCTTCTAAAGACGATGGAACACTCAAATTGCGTCGAGATTCAATACATCGGCCTCCAGCCGACTTGTCTCCAAGGATCTCTTGCTGCCTCGGGCACCTTATGGTCGTTCTCCTGTGAGTCTAGATTTTCGAATCCGACGCAAAAATGATAGTTAAATGTAACGTTCAGGGCCTTCTAATGACGATGGAACACTCAAATTGCGTCGAGATTCAATACATCGGCCTCCAGCAGACTTGTCTCAAAGGGGATATCGCTGCCTCGGGCACCACATGGTCCGTCCCGGTGATTCTACGTTTTCGTATCCGACGCAAATTTCATAGTTAATTGTAACGTTCAGGGTCTCCCAATGACGGTGGAGCACACAAATTGAGTCGAGATTCAATACATCGAACTCCAGCCGACTTGTCTCCAAGGGTCTATTGCTGCCTCTGGCACCTTATGGTCGTTCTCCTGTGAGTCTAGATTTTCGAATCCGACGCAAAAATGATAGTTAATTGTAATGTTCAGGGCCTCCTAATGACGATGGAACACTCAAATTGCGTCGAGATTCAATACATCGGCCTCCAGCCGACTTGTCTCCAAGGGGATATCGCTGCCTCGGGCACCACATGGTCCGTCTCCGGTGATTCTACGTTTTCCAATCCGACGCAAAAATCATAGTTAATTGTAACGTTCAGGGCGTCCTATTGGCGATGGAACACTCAAATTGCGTCGAGATTCAATACATCGACCTCCAGCCGACTTGTCTCCAAGAGGATATTGCTGCATCGGGCACCTTATAGTGGTTCTCCTGTGAGTTTAGATTTTCGAATCCGACGAAAAACTGATAGTTAATTGTAACATTCAGGGCCTCCTAATGACGATGGAACACTCATTTTGCGTCGAGAGTCAATACATCTTCCACCAGCCGACTTGTCTCCAAGGGTCTATTGGTGCCTCGGGTACCTTATGGTCGTTCTCCTGTGAGTCTAGATTTTCGAATCCGACGCAAAAATGATAGTTAATTGTAACGTTCAGGGCCTTCTAATGACTATGGAACACTCAAATTTCGTTGAGATTCAATACATCGTCCTCCAGCCGACTTGTCTCCAAGGGGATATCGCTGCCTCGGTCACCACATGGTCCTTCTCCGGTGATTCTACGTTTTCGAATCCGACGCAAAACTCCTAGTTAATTGTAACGTTCAGGGCCTCCTAAAGGCAATGGAACACTTAAATTGCGTCGAGATTCAATACATCGGCCTCCAGCCGACTTGTCTCTAAGGGTCTGTTGCTGCCTCGGGCACCTTATGATCGTTCTCCTGTGAGTTTAGATTATCGAATCCGACGCAAAAATGATAGTTAATTGTAACGTTTAGGGCCTCCTAATGACGATGGAATACTCAAATTGCATCGAGATTCAATACATCGTCCTCCAGCCGACTTGTCTCCAAGGGTCTATTGCTGCCTCGGGCACCTTATGGTCGTTCTCCTGTAAGTCTAGATTTTCTAATCCGACGCAAAAATGATAGTCAATTGTAACGTTCAGGGCCTTCTAATGACGATGGAACACTCAAATTGCGTCGAGATTCAATACATCGTCCTCCAGCCGACTTGTCTCCAAGGGGATATCGCTGCCTCGGGCACCACATGGTCCTTTTCCGGTGATTCTACGATTTCGAATCCGACGCAAGACTGCTAGTTAATTGTAACGTTCAGGGCCTCCTAATGACGATGGAACACTCAAATTGTGTCGAGATTCAATACATCGGCCTCCAGCCGACTTGTCTCCAAGGGTCTGTTGCTGCCTCGGGCACCTTATGGTCGGTCTCCTGTGACTTTCGATTATCGAATCCGACGCAAAAATGATAGTTAATTGTAACGTTTAGGGCCTCCTAATGACGATGGGACACTCAAATTGCGTCGAGATTCAATACATCGTCCTCCTGCCGACTTGTCTCCAAGGGTCTATTGCTGCCTCGGGCACCTTATGGTCGTTCGCCTGCGAGTCTAGATTTTCGATTCCGACGCGAAACTGATAGTTAATTGTAAGGTTCAGGGCCTCCTAATGCCGATGGAACACTCAAATTGCGTCGAGATACAATACATCGTCCTCCAGCCGACTTGTCTCAAAGGGTCTATTGCTGCCTCGGGCACCTTATGGTCGTTCTCCTGTGAGTCTAGATTTTCGAATCCGACGAAAAAATGATAGTTAATTGTAACGTTTAGGGCCTCCTAATGACGATGGAACACTCAAATTACATCGAGATTCAATACATAGGCCTCCAGCCGACTTGTCTCCATGGGTCTATTGCTGCCTCGGGCACCTTATGGTCGTTCTCCTGTGAGTCTAGATTTTCGAATCCGGCGCAAAACTCATAGTTAATTGAAACGTTCAGGGCCTCCTAATGACGATGGAACACTCAAATTGCGTCAAGAATCAATTCATCGGTTTCCAGCCGACATGTCTCCAAGGGTCTATTGCTGCCCCGGGCACCTTATGGTCGTTCTCCTGTGAGTCTAGATTTTCGAATCCGACGCATAAATGATAGTTAATTGTAACGTTCAGGGCCTTGTAATGACGATGGAACACTCAAATTGCGTCGAGATTCAATACATCGGCCTCCAACCGACTTGTCTCCAAGGGGATATCGCTGCCTCGGGCACCACATGGTCCTTCTCCTGTGAGTCTAGATTTTCGATTCCGATGCGAAACTGATAGCTAATTGTAAGGTTCAGGGCCTCCTAATGCCGATGGAACACTCAAATTGCGTCGAGATTCAATACATCGTCCTCCAGCCGACTTGTCTCCAAGGGTCTATTGCTGCCTCGGGCACCTTATGGTCGTTCTCCTGTGAGTCTAGATTTTCGACTCCGACGCAAAAATGATAGTTATTTGTAACGTTTAGGGCGTCCTAATGACGATGGAACACTCAAATTGCGTCGAGATTCAATACATCGGCCTCCAGAAGACTTGTCTCCAAGGGTCTATTGCTGCCTCTGGCACCTTATGGTCGTTCTCCTGTGAGTCTAGATTTTCGAATCCGACGCATAATTGATAGTTAATTGTAACGTTCAGGGCCTTGTAATGACGATGGAACACTCAAATTGCGTCGAGATTCAATAGATCGGCCTCCAGCCGACTTGTCTCCAAGGGGATATCGCTGCCTCGGGCACCACATGGTCCTTCTCCTGTGAGTCTAGATATTCGAATCCGACGCAAAAATGATAGTGAATTGTAACGTTCAGGGTCTCCTAATGACGATGGAACACTCAAATTGCGACAAGAATCAATACATCGGTTTCCAGCCGACTTGTCTCCAAGGGTCTATTGCTGCCTCGGGCACCTTAAGGTCGTTCTCCTGTGAGTCTAGATTTTCGAATCCGACGCATAAATGATAGTTAATTGTAACGTTCAGCGCCTCCTAATGACGATAGAAGACTCAAATTGCGTCGAGATTCAATACATCGTCCTCCAGCCGATTTGTCTCCAAGGGGATATTGCTGCTTCGGGCACCAAATGGTTCGTCTGCTGTGAGTCTAGATTTTCGAATCCGACGAAAAACTGATGGTTAATTGTAACATTCAGGGCCCCCTAATGACGATGGAACACTCAAATTGCGTCGCGATCCAATACATCGTCCTCCAGCCGACTTGTCTCCAAGGGTCTAATGCTGCCTCGGGCACCTTATGGTCGTTCTCCTGAGAGTCTAGATTTTAGAATCCGACGCAAATTTCATAGTTAATTGTAACGTTTAGGGCCTCCTAATGACGATGGAACACTCAAATTGCATCGAGATTCAATACATCGGCCTCCAGCCGACTTGTCTCCAAGGGTTCATTGCTGCCTCGGGCACCTTATGGTCGTTCTCCTGTGAGTCTAGATTTTCGAATCCGACGCAAAATTCATAGTTAATTGAAACGTTCAGGGCCTCCTAATGACGATGGAACACTCAAATTGCGTCAAGCATCAATTCATCGGTTTCCAGCCGACTTGTCTCCAAAGGTCTATTGCTGCCTCGGGCACCTTATGGTCGTTCTCCTGTGAGTCTAGATTTTCGAATCCGACGCATAAATGATAGTTAATTGTAACGTTCAGGGCCTTGTAATGACGATGGAACACTCAAATTGCGTCGAGATTCAATACATCGGCCTCCAGCCGACTTGTCTCCAAGGGGATATCGCTGCCTCGGGCACCACTTGGTCCTTCTCCTGTGAGTCTAGATTTTCGAATCCGACGCAAAAATGATAGTGAATTGTAACTTTCAGGGCCTCCTAATGACGATGGAACACTCAAATTGCGTCAAGAATTAATACATCGGTTTCCAGCCGACTTGTCTCCAAGGGTTTATTGCTGCCTCGGGCACCTTAAGGTCGTTCTCCTGTGAGGCTAGATTTTCGAATCCGACGCATAAATGATAGTTAATTGTAACGTTCAGGGACTCCTAAAGACGATGGAACACTCAAATTGCGTCGAGAGTCAATACATCGACCTCCAGTCGACTTGTATCCAAGGGGATATTGCAGTCTCGGGCACAATTTGATCCTTCTCCTGTGAGTCTATATTTTCGAATCCGACGCAAAAATGATAGTGAATTGTAACGTTCAGCGCCTCCTAATGACGATAGAAGACTCAAATTGCGTCGAGATTCAATACATCGTCCTCCAGCCGATTTGTCTCCAAGGGGATATTGCTGCCTGGTTCACCAAATGGTCCGTCTGCTTTGAGTCTAGATTTTCGAATCCGACGAAAAACTGATAGTTAATTGTAACATTCATGGCCTCCTAATGACGATGGAACACTCAAATTGCGTCGCGATCCAATACATCGTCCTCCAGCCGACTTGTCTCCAAGGGTCTAATGCTGCCTCGGGCAACTTATGGTCGTTCTCCTGTGAGTCTAGATTTTCGAATCCGACGCAAAAATGATAGTGAATTGTAACGTTCAGGGCCTCCAAATGGCGATGGAACACTCAAATTGCGTTAAGAATCAATACATCGGTTTCCAGCAGACTTGTCTCCAAGGGTCTAATGCTGCCTCGGGCACCTTATGGTCGTTCTCCTGTGAGTCTAGATTTTCTAATCCGACGCAAATTTCATAGTTATTTGTAACGTTCAGGGACTCCTAAAGACGATGGAACACTCAAATTGCGTCAAGAAACAATACATCGGTTTCCAGCCGACATGTCTCCAAGGGTCTATTGCTGCCTCGGGCACCTTATGGTCGTTCTCCTGTGAGTCTAGATTTTCGAATCCGACGAATAAATGATAGTTAATTATAATGTTCAGGGCCTCCTAAAGACGATGGAACACTCAAATTGCGTCGAGATTCAATACATCGGCCTCCAAGCCGACTTGTCTCCAAGGGTCTGTTGCTGCCTCGGGCACCTTATGGTCGGTCTCCTGTGAGTTTCGATTATCGAATCCGACGCAAAAATGATAGTTAATTGTAACGTTTAGGGCCTCCTAATGACGATGGGACTTTCAAATTGCGTCGAGATTCAATACATCGTCCTCCAGCCGACTTGCCGCCAAGGGTCTATTGCTGCCTCGGGCACCTTATGGTCGTTCTCCTGTGAGTCTAGATTTTCGATTCCGACGCGAAACTGATAGTTAATTGTAAGGTTCAGGGCCTCCTAATGCCGATGGAACACTCAAATTGCGTCGAGATACAATACATCGTCCTCCAGCCGACTTGTCTCCAAGGGTCTATTGCTGCCTCGGGCACCTTATGGTCGTTCTCCTGTGAGTCTAGATTTTCGAATCCGACGCAAAAATGATAGTTAATTGTAACGTTTAGGGCCTCCTAATGACGATGGAACACTCAAATTGCATCGAGATTCAATACATCGGCCTCCAGCCGACTTGTCTCCATGGGTCTATTGCTGCCTCGGGCACCTTATGGTCGTTCTCCTGTGAGTCTAGATTTTCGAATCCGGCGCAAAACTCATAGTTAATTGAAACGTTCAGGGCCTCCTAATGACGATGGAACACTCAAATTGCGTCAAGAATCAATTCATCGGTTTCCAGCCGACTTGTCTCCAAGGGTCTATTGCTGCCCCGGGCACCTTATGGTCGTTCTCCTGTGAGTCTAGATTTTCGAATCCGACGCATAAATGATAGTTAATTGTAACGTTCAGGGCCTTGTAATGACGATGGAACACTCAAATTGCGTCGAGATTCAATACATCGGCCTCCAACCGACTTGTCTCCAAGGGGATATCGCTGCCTCGGGCACCACATGGTCCTTCACCTGTGAGTCTAGATTTTCGATTCCGACGCGAAACTGATAGCTAATTGCAAGGTTCAGGGCCTCCTAATGCCGATGGAACACTCAAATTGCGTCGAGATTCAATACATCATCCTCCAGCCGACTTGTCTCCAAGGGTCTATTGCTGCCTCGGGCACCTTATGGTCGTTCTCCTGTGAGTCTAGATTTTCGAATCCGACGCATAATTGATAGTTAATTGTAACGTTCAGGGCCTTGTAATGACGATGGAACACTCAAATTGCGTCAAGAATCCATTCATCGGTTTCCAGCCGACTTGTCTCCAAAGGTCTATTGCTGCCTCGGGCACCTTATGGTCGTTCTCCTGTGAGTCTAGATTTTCGAATCCGACGCATAAATGATTGTTAATTGTAACGTTCAGGGCCTTGTAATGACGATGGAACACTCAAATTGCGTCGAGATTCAATACATCGGCCTCCAGCCGACTTGTCTCCAAGGGGATATCGCTGCCTCGGGCACCACTTGGTCCTTCTCCTGTGAGTCTAGATTTTCGAATCCGACGCAAAAATGATAGTGAATTGTAACGTTCAGGGCCTCCTAATGACGATGGAACACTCAAATTGCGTCAAGAATTAATACATCGGTTTCCAGCCGACTTGTCTCCAAGGGTTTATTGCTGCCTCGGGCACCTTAAGGTCGTTCTCCTGTGAGGCTAGATTTTCGAATCCGACGCATAAATGATAGTTAATTGTAACGTTCAGGGACTCCTAAAGACGATGGAACACTCAAATTGCGTCGAGAGTCAATACATCGACCTCCAGTCGACTTGTATTCAAGGGGATATTGCAGTCTCGGGCACAATTTGATCCTTCTCCTGTGAGTCTATATTTTCGAATCCGACGCAAAAATGATAGTGAATTGTAACGTTCAGCGCCTCCTAATGACGATAGAAGACTCAAATTGCGTCGAGATTCAATACATCGTCCTCCAGGCGATTTGTCTCCAAGGGGATATTGCTGCCTCGGGCACCAAATGTTCCGTCTGCTTTGAGTCTTGATTTTCGAATCCGACGAAAAACTGATAGTTAATTGTAACATTCATGGCCTCCTAATGACGATGGAACACTCAAATTGCGTCGCGATCCAATACATCGTCCTCCAGCCGACTTGTCTCCAAGGGTCTAATGCTGCCTCGGGCACCTTATGGTCGTTCTCCTGTGAGTCTAGATTTTCGAATCCGACGCAAATTTCATAGTTAATTGTAACGTTCAGGGACTCCTAAAGACGGTGGAACACTCAAATTGCGTCAAGAATCACTACATCGGTTTCCAGCCGACTTGTCTCCAAGGGTCTATTGCTGCCTCGGGCACCTTATGGTCGTTCTCCTGTGAGGCTAGGTTTTCGAATCCGTCGCATAAATGATAGTTAATTGTAACGTTCAGAGACTCCTAAAGACGATGGAACACTCAAATTGCGTCGAGATTCATTACATCGGCCTGCAGCCGACTTGTCTCCAATGGGATATCGCTGCCTCGGGCACCACATGGTCCTTCTCCTGTGAGTCTAGATTTTCGAATCCGACGCAAAAATGATAGTGAATTGTAACGTTCAGGGCCTCGAAATGACGATGGAACACTCAAATTGCGTTAAGAATCAATACATCGGTTTCCAGCAGACTTGTCTCTAAGGGTCTAATGCTGCCTCGGGCACCTTATGGTCGTTCTCCTGTGAGTCTAGATTTTCTAATCCGACGCAAATTTCATAGTTATTTGTAACGTTCAGGGACTCCTAAAGACGATGGAACACTCAAATTGCGTCAAGAAGCAATACATCGGTTTCCAGCCGAAATGTCTCCAAGGGTCTATTGCTGCCTCGGGCACCTTATGGTCGTTCTCCTGTGAGTCTAGATTTTCGAATCCGACGCATAAATGATAGTTAATTGTAACGTTCAGGGCCTCCTAAAGACGATGGAACACTCAAATTGCGTCGAGATTCAATACATCGGCCTCCAAGCCGACTTGTCTCCAAGGGTCTGTTGCTGCCTCGGGCACCTTATGGTCGGTCTCCTGTGAGTTTCGATTATCGAATCCGACGCAAAAATGATAGTTAATTGTAACGTTTAGGGCCTCCTAATGACGATGGGACACTCAAATTGCGTCGAGATTCAATACATCGTCCTCCAGCCGACTTGTCTCCAAGGGTCTATTGCTGCCTCGGGCACCTTATGGTCGTTCTCCTGTGAGTCTAGATTTTCGATTCCGACGCGAAACTAATAGTTAATTGTAAGGTTCAGGGCCTCCTAATGCCGATGGAACACTCAAATTGCGTCGAGATACAATACATCGTCCTCCAGCCGACTTGTCTCCAAGGGTCTATTGCTGCCTCGGGCACCTTATGGTCATTCTCCTGTGAGTCTAGATTTTCGAATCCGACGCAAATTTCATAGTTAATTGTAACGTTTAGGGCCTCCTAATGACGATGGAACACTCAAATTGCATCGAGATTCAATACATCGGCCTCCAGCCGACTTGTCTCCAAGGGGATATCGCTGCCTCGGGCACCACTTGGTCCTTCTCCTGTGAGTCTAGATTTTCGAATCCGACGCAAAAATGATAGTGAATTGTAACGTTCAGGGCCTCCTAATGACGATGGAACACTCAAATTGCGTCAAGAATTAATACATCGGTTTCCAGCCGACTTGTCTCCAAGGGTTTATTGCTGCCTCGGGCACCTTAAGGTCGTTCTCCTGTGAGGCTAGATTTTCGAATCCGACGCATAAATGATAGTTAATTGTAACGTTCAGGGACTCCTAAAGACGATGGAACACTCAAATTGCGTCGAGAGTCAATACATCGACCTCCAGTCGACTTGTATCCAAGGGGATATTGCAGTCTCGGGCACAATTTGATCCTACTCCTGTGAGTCCATATTTTCGAATCCGACGCAAAAATGATAGTGAATTGTAACGTTCAGCGCCTCCTAATGACGATAGAAGACTCAAATTGCGTCGAGATTCAATACATCGTCCTCCAGCCGATTTGTCTCCAAGGGGATATTGCTGCCTCGGGCACCAAATGGTCCGTCTGCTTTGAGTCTAGATTTTCGAATCCGACGAAAAACTGATAGTTAATTGTAACATTCATGGCCTCCCAATGACGATGGAACACTCAAATTGCGTCGCGATCCAATACATCGTCCTCCAGTCGACTTGTCTCCAAGGGTCTAATGCTGCCTCGGGCACCTTATGGTCGTTCTCCTGTGAGTCTAGATTTTCGAATCCGACGCAAATTTCATAGTTAATTGTAACGTTCAGGGACTCCTAAAGACGGTGGAACACTCAAATTGCGTCAAGAATCACTACATCGGTTTCCAGCCGACTTGTCTCCAAGGGTCTATTGCTGCCTCGGGCACCTTATGGTCGTTCTCCTGTGAGGCTAGGTTTTCGAATCCGACGCATAAATGATAGTTAATTGTAACGTTCAGGGACTCCTAAAGACGATGGAACACTCAAATTGCGTCGAGATTCATTATATCGGCCTGCAGCCGACTTGTCTCCAAGGGGATATCGCTGCCTCGGGCACCACATGGTCCTTCTCCTGTGAGTCTAGATTTTCGAATCCGACGCAAAAATGATAGTGAATTGTAACGTTCAGGGCCTCCAAATGACGATGGAACACTCAAATTGCGTTAAGAATCAATACATCGGTTTCCAGCAGACTTGTCTCCAAGGGTCTAATGCTGCCTCGGGCACCTTATGGTCGTTCTCCTGTGAGTCTAGATTTTCTAATCCGACGCAAATTTCATAGTTATTTGTAACGTTCAGGGACTCCTAAAGACGATGGAACACTCAAATTGCGTCAAGAAACAATACATCGGTTTCCAGCCGACATGTCTCCAAGGGTCTATTGCTGCCTCGGGCACCTTATGGTCGTTCTCCTGTGAGTCTAGATTTTCGAATCCGACGCATAAATGATAGTTAATTGTAACGTTCAGGGCCTCCTAAAGACGATGGAACACTCAAATTGCGTCGAGATTCAATACATCGGCCTCCAAGCCGACTTGTCTCCAAGGGTCTGTTGCTGCCTCGGGCACCTTATGGTCGGTCTCCTGTGAGTTTCGATTATCGAATCCGACGCAAAATTGATAGTTAATTGTAACGTTTAGGGCCTCCTAATGACGATGGGACACTCAAATTGCATCGAGATTCAATACATCGTCCTCCAGCCGACTTGTCTCCAAGGGTCTATTGCTGCCTCGGGCACCTTATGGTCGTTCTCCTGTGAGTCTAGATTTTCGATTCCGACGCGAAACTGATAGTTAATTGTAAGGTTCAGGGCCTCCTAATGCCGATGGAACACTCAAATTGCGTCGAGATACAATACATCGTCCTCCAGCCGACTTGTCTCCAAGGGTCTATTGCTGCCTCGGGCACCTTATGGTCGTTCTCCTGTGAGCCTAGATTTTCGAATCCGACGCAAAAATGATAGTTAATTGTAACGTTTAGGGCCTCCTAATGACGATGGAACACTCAAATTGCATCGAGATTCAATACATCGGCCTCCAGCCGACTTGTCTCCATGGGTCTATTGCTGCCTCGGGCACCTTATGGTCGTTCTCCTGTGAGTCTAGATTTTCGAATCCGGCGCAAAACTCATAGTTAATTGAAATGTTCAGGGCCTCCTAATGACGATGGAACACTCAAATTGCGTCAAGAATCAATTCATCGGTTTCCAGCCGACTTGTCTCCAAGGGTCTATTGCTGCCCCGGGCACCTTATGGTCGTTCTCCTGTGAGTCTAGATTTTCGAATCCGACGCATAAATGATAGTTAATTGTAACGTTCAGGGCCTTGTAATGACGATGGAACACTCAAATTGCGTCGAGATTCAATACATCGGCCTCCAACCGACTTGTCTCCAAGGGGATATCGCTGCCTCGGGCACCACATTGTCCTTCTCCTGTGAGTCTAGATTTTCGATTCCGACGCGAGACTGATAGCTAATTGTAAGGTTCAGGGCCTCCTAATGCCGATGGAACACTCAAATTGCGTCGAGATTCAATACATCATCCTCCAGCCGACTTGTCTCCAAAGGTCTATTGCTGCCTCGGGCACCTTATGGTCGGTCTCCTGTGAGTCTAGATTTTCGAATCCGACGCAAAAATGATAGTTATTTGTAACGTTTAGGGCCTCCTAATGACGATGGAACACTCAAATTGCGTCGAGATTCAATACATCGGCCTCCAGCCGACTTGTCTCCAAGGGTCTATTGCTGCCTCGGGCACCTTATGGTCCTTCTCCTGTGAGTCTAGATTTTCGAATCCGACGCATAATTGATAGTTAATTGTAACGTTCAGGGCCTTGTAATGACGATGGAACACTCAAATTGCGTCGAGATTCAATAGATCGGCCTCCAGCCGACTTGTCTCCAAGGGGATATCGCTGCCTCGGGCACCACATGGTCCTTCTCCTGTGAGTCTAGATATTCGAATCCCACGCAAAAATGATAGTGAATTGTAACGTTCAGGGTCTCCTAATGACGATGGAACACTCAAATTGCGTCAAGAATCAATACATCGGTTTCCAGCCGACTTGTCTCCAAGGGTCTATTGCTGCCTCGGGCACCTTAAGGTCGTTCTCCTGTGAGTCTAGATTTTCGAATCCGACGCATAAATGATAGTTAATTGTAACGTTCAGCGCCTCCTAATGACGATAGAAGACTCAAATTGCGTCGAGATTCAATACATGGTCCTCCAGCCGATTTGTCTCCAAGGGGATATTGCTGCTTCGGGCACCAAATGGTCCGTCTGCTGTGAGTCTAGATTTTCGAATCCGACGAAAAACTGATAGTTAATTGTAACATTCAGGGCCCCCTAATGACGATGGAACACTCAAATTGCGTCGCGATCCAATACATCGTCCTCCAGCCGACTTGTCTCCAAGGGTCTAATGCTGCCTCGGGCACCTTATGGTCGTTCTCCTGTGAGTCTAGATTTTCGAATCCGACGCAAATTTCATAGTTAATTGTAACGTTTAGGGCCTCCTAATGACGATGGAACACTCAAATTGCATCGAGATTCAATACATCGGCCTCCAGCCGACTTGTCTCCAAGGGTTTATTGCTGCCTCGGGCACTTTATGGTCGTTCTCCTGTGAGTCTAGATTTTCGAATCCGACGCAAAATTCATAGTTAATTGAAACGTTCAGGGCCTCCTAATGACGATGGAACACTCAAATTGCGTCAAGAATCAATTCATCGGTTTCCAGCCGACTTGTCTCCAAAGGTCTATTGCTGCCTCGGGCACCTTATGGTCGTTCTCCTGTGAGTCTAGATTTTCGAATCCGACGCATAAATGATAGTTAATTGTAACGTTCAGGGCCTTGTAATGACGATGGAACACTCAAATTGCGTCGAGATTCAATACATCGGCCTCCAGCCGACTTGTCTCCAAGGGGATATCGCTGCCTCGGGCACCACTTGGTCCTTCTCCTGTGAGTCTAGATTTTCGAATCCGACGCAAAAATGATAGTGAATTGTAACGTTCAGGACCTCCTAATGACGATGGAACACTCAAATTGCGTCGAGAGTCAATACATCGACCTCCAGTCGACTTGTATCCAAGGGGATATTGCAGTCTCGGGCACAATTTGATCCTTCTCCTGTGAGTCTATATATTCGAATCCGACGCAAAAATGATAGTGAATTGTAACGTTCAGCGCCTCCTAATGACGATAGAAGACTCAAATTGCGTCGAGATTCAATACATCGTCCTCCAGCCGATTTGTCTCCAAGGGGATATTGCTGCCTGGTTCACCAAATGGTCCGTCTGCTTTGAGTCTAGATTTTCGAATCCGACGAAAAACTGATAGTTAATTGTAACATTCATGGCCTCCTAATGACGATGGAACACTCAAATTGCGTCGCGATCCAATACATCGTCCTCCAGCCGACTTGTCTCCAAGGGTCTAATGCTGCCTCGGGCACCTTATGGTCGTTCTCCTGTGAGTCTAGATTTTCGAATCCGACGCAAATTTCATAGTTAATTGTAACGTTCAGGGACCCCTAAAGACGGTGGAACACTCAAATTGCGTCAAGAATCACTACATCGGTTTCCAGCCGACTTGTCTCCAAGGGTCTATTGCTGCCTCGGGCACCTTATAGTCGTTCTCCTGTGAGGCTAGGTTTTCGAATCCGACGCATAAATGATAGTTAATTGTAACGTTCAGGGACTCCTAAAGACGATGGAACACTCAAATTGCGTCGAGATTCATTACATCGGCCTCCAGCCGACTTGTCTCCAAGGGGATATCGCTGCCTCGGGCACCACATGGTCCTTCTCCTGTGAGTCTAGATTTTCGAATACGACGCAAAAATGATAGTGAATTGTAACGTTCAGGGCCTCCAAATGACGATGGAACACTCAAATTGCGTTAAGAATCAATACATCGGTTTCCAGCCGACTTGTCTCCAAGGGTCTAATGCTGCCTCGGGCACCTTATGGTCGTTCTCATGTGAGTCTAGATTTTCTAATCCGACGCAAATTTCATAGTTATTTGTAACGTTCAGGGACTCCTATAGACGATGGAACACTCAAATTGCGTCAAGAAACAATACATCGGTTTCCAGCCGACTTGTCTCCAAGGGTCTATTGCTGCCTCGGGCACCATATGGTCGTTCTCCTGTGAGTCTAGATTTTCGAATCCGACGCATAAATGATAGTTAATTGTAACGTTCAGGGCCTCCTAAAGACGATGGAACACTCAAATTGCGTCGAGATTCAATACATCGTCCTCCAGCCGACTTGTCTCCAAGGGGATATTGCTGCCTCAGGCTGCATGTGGTCCGTCTCCTGTGAGTCTAGATTTTCGAATCCGACGCGAAACTGATAGTTAATTGTAAGGTTCAGGGCCTCCTAATGCCGATGGAACACTCAAATTGCGTCGAGATTCAATACATCCTCCTCCAGCCGACTTGTCTCCAAGGGTCTATTGCTGCCTCGGGCACCTTATGGTCGTTCTCCTGTGAGTCTAGATTTTTGGAATCCGACGCAAAAAAGATAGTTAATTGTAACGTTTAGGGCCTCCTAATGACGATGGAACACTCAAATTGCGTCGAGATTCAATGCATCGGCCTCCATCCGACTTGTCTCCAAGGGTCTATTGCTGCCTCGGGCACCTTATGGTCGTTCTCCTATGAGTCTAGATTTTCGAATACGACGCAAAACTCATAGTTAATTATAACGTTCAGGGCCTCCTAATGACGATGGAACACTCAAATTGCGTCAAGAATCAATACATCGGTTTCCAGCCGACATGTCTGAAAGGGTCTATTGCTGCCTCGGGCACCTTATGGTCGTTCTCCTGTGAGTCTAGATTTTCAAATCCGACGCATAAATGATAGTTAATTGTAACGTTCAGGGCCTTGTAATGACGATGGAACACTCAAATTGCGTCGAGATTCAATACATCGACCTCCAGCCGACTTGTCTCCAAGGGGATATTGCTGCATCGGGCACCTTATGGTCGTTCTCCTGTGAGTTTAGATTTTCGAATCCGACGAAAAACTGATAGTTAATTGTAACATTCAGGGCCTCCTAATGACGATGGATTACTCATTTTGCGTCACGATACAATACATCGTCCTCCAACCGACTTGTCTCCAAGGGTCAATAGCTGCCACGGGCACCTTGTGATCGTTCTGCTGTGAGTCTAGATTTTCGAACCCGACGCAAAACTGATTGTTAATTGTATCGTTCAGTTCCACCTAATGACGATGGAACACTCAAATTGAGTCGAGATTCAATACACCGACCTCCAGCCGACTTGTCTCCAAGGGGATATTGCTGCCTTGGGCTCCATGTAGTCCGTCTCCTATGAGTCTAGATTTTCGAATCCGACGCGAAACTGATAGTTAATTGTAACGTTCAGGGCCTCCTAATGACGATGGAACACTCAAATTGCGTCGAGATTCAATACATCGGTCTCCAGCCGAATTGTCTCCAAGGGGATATTGCTGCCTCGGGCACAATATGATCCTTCTCCTGTGAGTCTAGATGTTCGAATCCGACGCAAAAATGATAGTGAATTGTAACGTTCAGCGCCTCCTAATGACAATAGAAGACTCAAATGGCGTCGAGATTCAATACATCGTCCTCCAGCCGATAGGCTCCATGGGGTAGTGCAGCCTCGGGCAACAAATGGTCCGTCCGCAGTGAGTCTAGATTTTCGAATCCGACGAAAAACTGATAGGTAATTGTAACGTTCAGGGCCTCCTATTGGCGATGGAACACTCAAATTGCGTCGTGATTCAATACATCGACCTCCAGCCGACTTGTCTCCAAGGGTCTATTGCTGCCTCGGGCACCTTATGGTCGTTCCCCTGTGAGTCTACATTTTCGAATCCGACGCGAAACTGATAGTTAATTGTAACGTTCAGGGCCTCCTAATGACGATGGAACACTCAAATTGCGTCGAGATTCAATACATCGGCCTCCAGCCGACTTGGCTCCAAGGGGATATTGCTGTCTCGGGCACAATATGATCCTTTTCCTGTGAGTCTAGATTTTCGAATCCGACGCAAAAATGATAGTGAATTGTAACGTTCAGCGCCTCCTAATGTCGATAGAAGATTCAAATTGCGTCGAGATTCAATACATCGTCCTCCAGCCGATTTGTCTCCAAGGGGATATTGCTGCCTCGGGCACAATATGATCCTTCTCCTGTGAGTCTAGATTTTCGAATCCGACGCAAAAATGATAGTGAATTGTAACGTTCAGCGCCTCCTAATGACGATAGAAGACTCAAATTGCGTCGAGATTCAATACATCGACCTCCAGCCGACTTGTCTCCAAGGGTCTATTGCTGCCTCGGGCACCTTATGGTCGTTCTCCTGTGAGTCTAGATTTTCTAATCCGACGCAAAAATGATAGTTAATTGTAACGTTCAGGGCCTTGTAATGACGATGGAACCCTCAAATTGCGTCGAGATTCAATACATCGGCCTCCAGCCGACGTGTCGCCAACGGTCTGTTACTGCCTCGGGCACCTGATGGTCGTTCTCCTGAGAGTTTAGATTATCGAATCCGACGCAAAAATGATAGTTAATTGTAACGTTCAGGGCCTCCTAATGCCGATGGAACACTCAAATTGCGTCGAGATTCAATACATCGGCCTCCAGCCGACTTGTCTCCAAGGGTCTGTTGCTACCTCGGGCACCTTATGGTCGTTCTCCTGTGAGTTTAGATTATCGAATCCGACGCGAAACTGATAGATAATTGTAAGGTTCAGGGCCTCCTAATGACGATGGAACACTCAAATTGCGTCGAGATTCAATACATCGGCCTCCAGCGGACTTGTCTCCAAGGGGATATTGCTGTCTCGGGCACCATATTATCCTTCTCCTGTGAGTCTAGATTTTCGAATCCGACGCAAAAATGATTGTGAATAGTAACGTTCAGCGCCTCCTGATGACGATAGAACTCTCAAATTGAGTCGAGATTCAATACATCGACCTCCAGCTGATTTGTCTCCAAGGGTCTGTTGCTGCCTCGGGCACCTTATGGTCGTTCTCCTGTGATTTTAGATTTTCGAATCCGACGCGAAACTGATAGTTAATTGTAAGGTTCAGGGCCTCCTAATGACGATGGAACACTCAAATTGCGTCAAGAATCAATACATCGGCCTCCAGCGGATTTTCTCCAGGGGGATATTGCTGTCTCGAGCACCGTATGAACTTCTCCTGTGAGTAGATTTTCGAATCCGACGCTAAAATGATAGTTAACTGTAACGTTCAGGGCCTCCTAACGCCGATGGAACACTCAATTTGCGTCGAGATTCAATACGTCGGCCTCCAGCCGACTTGTCTCCAAGGGTCTGTTGCTGCCTCGAGCACCGTATGAACTCCTCCTGTGAGTAGATTTTTGAATCCGACGCAAAAATGATAGTTAATTGTAACGTTTAGGGCCTTCTAATGACGATACAAGACTCAAATTGCGTCGATATTCAATACATCGACCTCCAGCCGACTTGTATCCAAGGGGATATTGCAGTCTCGTGCACCATATGATCCTTCTCCTGTTAGTAGATTTTCTGATACGACGGTAAAATGATAGTTAACTGTAATGTTCAGGGCCTCCTAATGCCGATGGAACACTCAAATTGCGTCGAGATTCAATACATCGGCCTCCAGCCGACTTGTCTCCAAGGGTCTATTGCTGCCTCGGGCACCTTATGGTCGCTCTCCTGTGAGTCTAGATTATCGAATCCGACGAAAAATGATAGTTAATTGTAACGTTTAGGGCCTCCTAATGACGATGGAACACTCAAATTGCGTCGAGATTCAATACAACGGCTTCCAGCCGACTTCTCTCCAACGGTCTATTGCTGCCTCGGGCACCTTATGGTCGTTCTCCTCTGAGTCTAGATTTTCGAATCCGACGCTAAACTCATAGTTAATTGTAACGTTCAGGGCCTCCGAATGACGATGGAACACTCAAATTGCGTCGAGATTCAATACATCGGCCTCCAGCCGATTTGTCTCCAAGGGGATATTGCTGGCTCGGGCACCAAATGGTCCGTCTGCTGTGAGTCTGGATTTTCGAATCCGACGAAAAACTGATGGTTAATTGTAACATTCAGGGCCTCCTAATGACGATGGAACACTCAAATTGCGACGCGATCCAATACATCGTCCTCCAGCCGACTTGTCTCCAATTGTCTAATGCTGCCTCGGGCACCTTATGGTAGTTCTCCTGTGAGTCTAGATTTTCAAATCCGACGCAAATTTCATAGTTATTTGTAACGTTCAGGGACTCCTAAAGACGATGGAACACTCAAATTGCGTCAAGAATCAATACATCGGTTTCTAGCCGACTTGTCTCCAAGGGTCTATTGCTGCCTCGGGCACCTTATGGTCGTTCTCCTGTGAGTCTAGATTTTCGAATCCGACGCATAAATGATAGTTAATTGTAACGTTCAGGGACTCCTAAAGACGATGGAACACTCAAATTGCGTCGAGATTCAATACATCGTCCCCCAGCCGACTTGTCTCCAAGGGGATATTGCTGCCTCGGGCTCCATGTGGTCCGTCTCCTGTGAGTCTAGATTTTCGAATCCGACGCGAAACTGATAGTTAATTGTAAGGTTCAGGGCCTCCTAATGCCGATGGAACACTCAAATTGCGCCGAGATTCAATACATCGTCCTCCAGCAGACTTGTCTCCAAGGGTCTATTGCTGCCTGGGGCACCTTATGGTCGTTCTCCTTTGAGTTTAGATTTTCGAATCCGACGCGAAACTGATAGTTAATTGTAAGGTTCAGGGCCTCCTAATGACGATGGTACACTCAAATTGCGTCAAGAATCAATACATCGGCCTCCAGCGGATTTTCTCCAAGGGGATATAGCTGTCTCGAGCACCGTATGAACTTCTCCTGTGAGTAGATTTTCGAATCCGACGCTAAAATGATAGTTAACTGTAACGTTCAGGGCCTCCTAACGCCGATGGAACACTCAAATTGCGTCGAGATTCAATACATCGGCCTCCAGCCGACTTGTCTCCAAGGGTCTGTTGCTGCCTCGAGCACCGTATGAACTTCTCCTGTGAGTAGATTTTTGAATCCGACGCAAAAATGATAGTTAATTGTAACGTTTAGGGCCTTCTAATGACGATAGAAGACTCAAATTGCGTCGAGATTCAATACATCGACCTCCAGCCGACTTGTATCCAAGGGGATATTGCAGTCTCGTGCACCATATGATCCTTCTCCTGTTAGTAGATTTTCTAATACGACGCTAGAATGATAGTTAACTGTAACGTTCAGGGCCTCCTAATGCCGATGGAACACTCAAATTGCGTCGAGATTCAATACATCGGCCTCCAGCCGACTTGTCTCCAAGGGTCTATTGCTGCCTCGGGCACCTTATGGTCGTTCTCCTGTGAGTCTAGATTATCGAATCCGACGCAAAAATGATAGTTAATTGTAACGTTTAGGGCCTCCTAATGACGATGGAACACTCAATTTGCGTCGAGATTCAATACAGCGGCCTCCAGCCGACTTCTCTCCAACGGTCTATTGCTGCCTCGGGCACCTTATGGTCGTTCTCCTCTGAGTCTAGATTTTCGAATCCGACGCTAAACTCATAGTTAATTGTAACGTTCAGGGCCTCCGAATGACGATGGAACACTCAAATTGCGTCGAGATTCAATACATCGGCCTCCAGCCGATTTGTCTCCAAGGGGATATTGCTGGCTCGGGCACCAAATGGTCCGTCTGCTGTGAGTCTAGATTTTCGAATCCGACGAAAAACTGATGGTTAATTGTAACATTCAGGGCCTCCTAATGACGATGGAACACTCAAATTGCAACGCGATCCAATACATCGTCCTCCAGCCGACTTGTCTCCAAGGGTCTAATGCTGCCTCGGGCACCTTATGGTCGTTCTCCTGTGAGTCTAGATTTTCAAATCCGTCGCAAATTTCATAGTTATTTGTAACGTTCAGGGACTCCTAAAGACGATGGAACACTCAAATTGCGTCAAGAATCAATACATCGGTTTCTAGCCGACTTGTCTCCAAGGGTCTATTGCTGCCTCGGGCACCTTATGGTCGTTCTCCTGTGAGTTTAGATTTTCGAATCCGACGCGAAACTGATAGTTAATTGTAAGGTTCAGGGCCTCCTAATGACGATGGAACACTCAAATTGCGTCAAGAATCAATACATCGGCCTCCAGCGGATTTTCTCCAAGGGGATATTGCTGTCTCGAGCACCGTATGAACTTCTCCTGTGAGTAGATTTTCGAATCCGACGCTAAAATGATAGTTAACTGTAACGTTCAGGGCCTCCTAACGCCGATGGAACACTCAAATTGCGTCGAGATTCAATACATCGGCCTCCAGCCGACTTGTCTCCAAGGGTCTGTTGCTGCCTCGAGCACCGTATGAACTTCTCCTGTGAGTAGATTTTTGAATCCGACGCAAAAATGATAGTTAATTGTAACGTTTAGGGCCTTCTAATGACGATAGAAGACTCAAATTGCGTCGAGATTCAATACATCGACCTCCAGCCGACTTGTATCCAAGGGGATATTGCAGTCTCGTGCACCATATGATCCTTCTCCTGTTAGTAGATTTTCTAATACGACGCTAAAATGATAGTTAACTGTAACGTTCAGGGCCTCCTCATGCCGATGGAACACTCAAATTGCGTCGAGATTCAATACATCGGCCTCCAGCCGACTTGTCTCCAAGGGTCTATTGCTGCCTCGGGCACCTTATGGTCGTTCTCCTGTGAGTCTAGATTATCGACTCCGACGCAAAAATGATAGTTAATTGTAACGTTTAGGGCCTCCTAATCACGATGGAACACTCAAATTGCGTCGAGATTCAATACAACGGCCTCCAGCCGACTTCTCTCCAACGGTCTATTGCTGCCTCGGGCACCTTATGGTCGTTCTCCTCTGAGTCTAGATTTTCGAATCCGACGCTAAACTCATAGTTAATTGTAACGTTCAGGGCCTCCGAATGACGATGGAACACTCAAATTGCCTCGAGATTCAATACATCGGCTCCAGCCGATTTGTCTCCAAGGGGATATTGCTGGCTCGGGCACCAAATGGTCCGTCTGCTGTGAGTCTAGATTTTCGAATCCGACGAAAAACTGATGGTTAATTGTAACTTTCAGGGCCTCCTAATGACGATGGAACACTCAAATTGCGACGCGATCCAATACATCGTCCTCCAGCCGACTTGTCTCCAAGGGTCTAATGCTGCCTCGGGCACCTTATGGTCGTTCTCCTGTGAGTCTAGATTTTCAAATCCGACGCAAATTTCATAGTTATTTGTAACGTTCAGGGACTCCTAAAGACGATGGAACACTCAAATTGCGTCAAGAATCAATACATCGGTTTCTAGCCGACTTGTCTCCAAGGGTCTATTGCTGCCTCGGGCACCTTATGGTCGTTCTCCTGTGAGTCTAGATTTTCGAATCCGACGCATAAATTATAGTTAATTGTAACGTTCAGGGACTCCTAAAGACGATGGAACACTCAAATTGCGTCGAGATTCAATACATCGTCCTCCAGCCGACTTATCTCCAAGGGGATATTGCTGCCTCGGGCTCCATGTGGTCCGTCTCCTGTGAGTCTAGATTTTCGAAACCGACGCGAAACTGATAGTTAATTGTAAGGTTCAGGGCCTCCTAATGCCGATGGAACACTCAAATTGCGCCGAGATTCAATACATCGTCCTCCAGCAGACTTGTCTCCAAGGGTCTATTGCTGCCTCGGGCACCTTATGGTCGTTCTCCTGTGAGTCTAGATTTTCGAATCCGACGCAAAAATGATAGTGAATTGTAACGTTCAGCGCCTCCTAATGACGATAGAAGACTCAAATTGCGTCGAGATTCAATACATCGGTTTCCAGCCGACTTGTCTCCAAGGGTCTATTGCTGCCTCGGGCACCTTATGGTCGTTCTCCTGTGAGTTTAGATTTTCGAATCCGACGAAAAACTGATAGTTAATTGTAACATTCAGGGCCTCCTAATGACGATGGAACACTCATTTTGCGTCACGATCCAATACATCGTCCTCTAACCGACTTGTCTCCAGGGGTCAATAGCTGCCACGGGCACCTTGTGATCGTTCTGCTGTGAGTCTAGATTTTCGAACCCGACGCAAAACTGATTGTTAATTGTATCGTTCAGGGCCACCTAATGACGATGGAACACTCAAATTGAGTCGAGATTCAATACATCGACCTCCAGCCGACTTGTCTCCAAGGGGATATTGCTGCCTCGGGCTCCATGTGGTCCGTCTCCTGTGAGTCTAGATTTTCGAATCCGACGCGAAACTGATAGTTAATTGTAACGTTCAGGGCCTCCTAATGACGATGGAACACTCAAATTGCGTCGAGATTCAATACATCGGCCTCCAGCCGACTTGTCTCCAAGGGGATATTGCTGTCTAGGGCACAATATGATCCTTCTCCTGTGAGTCTAGATTTTCGAATCCGACGCAAAAATGATAGTGAATTGTAACGTTCAGCGCCTCCTAATGACGATAGAAGACTCAAATTGCTTCGAGATTCAATACATCGTCCTCCAGCCGATTTGTCTCCAAGGGGATATTGCTGCCTCGGGCACAATATGATCCTTCTCCTGTGAGTCTAGATTTTCGAATCCGACGCAAAAATGATTGTGAATAGTAACGTTCAGCGCCTCCTGATGACGATAGAAATCTCAAATTGCGTCGAGATTCAATACATCGACCTCCAGCTGATTTGTCTCCAAGGGTCTGTTGCTGCCTCGAGCACCGTATGAACTTCTCCTGTGAGTAGATTTTTGAATCCGACGCAAAAATGATAGTTAATTGTAACGTTTAGGGCCTCCTAATGACGATAGAAGACTCAAATTGCGTCGAGATTCAATACATCGACCTCCAGCCGACTTGTATCCAAGGGGATATTGCAGCCTCGTGCACCATATGATCCTTCTCCTGTTAGTAGATTTTCGAATACGACGCTAAAATGATAATTAACTGTAACGTTCAGGGCCTCTTAATGCCGATGGAACACTCAAATTGCGTCGAGATTCAATACATCGGCCTCCAGCCGACTTGTCTCCAAGGGTCTATTGCTGCCTCGGGCACCTTATGGTCGTTCTCCTGTGAGTCAAGATTATCGAATCCGACGCATAAATGATAGTTAATTGTAACGTTCAGGGACTCCTAAAGACGATGGAACACTCAAATTGCGTCGAGATTCAATACATCGTCCTCCAGCCGACTTGTCTCCAAGGGTCTATTGCTGCCTCGGGCACCTTATGGTCGTTCTCCTGTGAGTCTAGATTTTCGAATACGACGCAAAAATGATAGTTAATTGTAACGTTTAGGGCCTCCTAATGACGATGGAACACTCAAATTGCGTCGAGATTCAATCCATCGGTTTCCAGCCGACTTGTCTCCAAGGGTCTATTGCTGCCTCGGGCACCTTATGATCGTTCTCCTGTGAGTGTAGATTTTCGAATCCGACGCATAAATGATAGTTAATTGTAACGTCCAGGGGCTCCTAAAGACGATGGAACACTCAAATTGCGTCGGGAGTCAATACATCGACCTCCAGTCGACTTGTATCCAAGGGGATATTGCAGTCTCGGGCACAATATGATACTTCTCCTGTGAGTCTAGATTTTCGAATCCGACGCAAAAATGATAGTGAATTGTAACGTTCAGCGCCTCCCAATGACGATAGAAGACTCAAATTGCGTCGAGATTCAATACATCGTCCTCCAGCCGATTTGTCTCCAAGGGGATATTGCTGCCTCGGGCACCAAATGGTCCGTCTGCTGTGAGTTTAGATTTTCGAATCCGAAGAAAAACTGATAGTTAATTGTAACATTCAGGGACCCCTAATGACGATGGAACACTCAAATTGCGTCGCGATCCAATTCATCGTCCTCCAGCCGACTTGTCTCCAAGCGTCTATTGCTGCCTCGGGCACCTTATGGACGTTCTCCTGTGAGTTTAGATTATCGAAACCGACGCAAAAATGATAGTTAATTGTAACGTTCAGGGCCTCCTAATGCCGATGGAACACTCAAATTGCGTCGATATTCAATACATCGGTTTCCAGCCGACTTGTCTCCAAGGGTCTATTGCTGCCTCGGGCACCTTATGGTCGTTCTCCTGTGAGTTTAGATTATCGAATCCGACGCAAAAATGATAGTTAATTGTAAAGTTTAGGGCCTCCTAATGACGATGGAACACTCAAATTGCGTCGAGATTCAATACATCGGCCTCCAGCCGACTTGTCTCCAAGGGTCTGTTGCTGCCTTGGGCACCTTGTGGTCGTTCTCCTGTGAGTTTAGATTATCGAATCCGACGCAAAAATGATAGTTAATTGTAACGTTTAGGGCCTCCTAATGACGATGGAACACTCAAATTGCGTCGAGATTCAATACATCGTCCTCCAGCCGATTTGTCTCCAAGGGGATATTGCTGCCTCGGGCACCAAATGGTCCGTCTGCTGTGAGTCTAGATTTTCGAATCCGACGAAAAACTGATAGTTAATTGTAACATTCAGGGCCTCCAAATGACGATGGAACACTCAAATAGCGTCGCGATCCAATACATCGACCGCCAGCCGACTTGTCTCCAAAGGGTCTATTGCTGCTTCGGGCACCTTATGGTCGTTCTCCTGTGAGTCTAGAATTTCGAATCCTGCGCAAAAATGATAGTTAATTGTAACGTTCAGGGCGACCTAATGACGATGGAACACTCAAATTGCGTCGATATTCAATACAACGGCCTCCAGTCGATTTGTCTCCAAGGGGTATATTGCTGTCTCGAGCACCGTATGAACTTCTCCTGTGAGTAGATTTTCGAATCCGACGCGAAACTGATAGTTAATTGTAAGGTTTAGGGCCTCCTAATGACGATGGAACACTCAAATTGCGTCGAGATTCAATACGTCGGCCTCCAGCCGACTTGTATCCAAGGGGATATTGCTGTCTCGTGCACCATATGATCCTTCTCCTGTTAGTAGATTTTCGAATCCGACGCTAAAATGATAGTTAACTGAACGTTCAAGGCCTCCTAATGCCGATGGAACACTCAAATTGCGTCGAGATTCAATACATCGGCCTCCAGCCGACTTGTCTCCAAGGGTCTGTTGCTGCCTCGGGCACCTTATGGTCGTTCTCTTGTAAGTCTAGATTTTCGAATCCGACGCAAATATGATAGTTAATTGTAACGTTCAGGGACTGCTAAAGACGATGGAACACTGAAATTGCGTCGAGATTCAATACATCGTCCTCCAGCCGACTTGTCTCCAAGGGTCTATTGCTGCCTCGGGCACCTTATGGTCGTTCTCCAGTGAGTCTAGATTTTCGAATCCGACGCATAAATGATAGTTAATTGTAACGTTCAGGGCCTTGTAATGACGATGGAACATTCAAATTCCGTGAAGATTCAATACATCGGCCTCCAGCCGACTTGTCTCCAAGGGTCTATTGCTGCCTCGGGCACCTTATGGTCGTTCTCCTGTGAGTCTAGATTTTCGAATCCGACGCAAAAATGATAGTTAATTGTCACGTTCAGGGCCTTCTAATGACGATGTAACACTCAAATTGCGTCGAGATTCAATACATCGGCCTCCAGCGGACTTGTCTCCAAGGGGATATTGCTGTCTCGGGCAACATATGATCCTTCTCCTGTGAGTCTAGATTTTCGAATCCGACGCAAAAACGATAGTGAATAGTAACGTTCAGCGCCTCCTAATGACGATGGAACACTCAAATTGCGTCGAGATTCAATACATCGGCCTCCAGCCGACTTGTCTCCAAGGGGATATTGCTGTCTCGGGCACCTTATGGTCGTTCTCCTGTGTGTTTAGATTATCGAATCCGACGCAAAAATGATAGTTAATTGTAACGTTTAGGGCCTCCTAATGACGATGGAACACTCAAATTGCGTCGAGATTCAATACATCGGCCTGCAGCCGACTTGTCTCCAAGGGTCTGTTGCTGCCTCGGGCACCTTATTGTCGTTCTCCTGTGAGTTTAGATTATCGAATCCGACGCCAAAATGATAGTTAAATGTAACGTTTAGGGCCTCCTAATGACGATGGAACACTCAAATTGCGTCGAGAATTAATACATCGACCTCCAGCCGAATTGTCTCCAAGGGTGTATTGCTGCCTCGGGCACCTTATGGTCGTTGTCCTGTGAGTCTCGATTTTCGAATCCGACGCAAAAATGATAGTTAATTGTAACGTTCAGGGCCTTGTAATGACGATCGAACACTCAAATTGCGTCGATATTCAATACATCGTCCTCCAGGCGACTTGTCTCCATGGGGATATTACTGCCTCCGGCCTCTTATGTTCGCTCTCATTTGAGTCTAGATTTTCGAATCCGACGCGAAACTGATTGTTAATTGTAACGTTCAGGGCTTCCTAATGACAATGGAACCCTCAAATTGCGTCGAGATTCAATACATCGGCCTCCAGCCGACTTGTCTCCAGGGGTCTGTTGCCGCCTCGAGCACCTTATGGTCGTTCTCCTCTGAGTTTAGATTATCGAATCCGTCGCAAAAATGATAGTCAATTGAAACGTTTAGGGCCTCCTAATGACGATGGAACACTCAAATTGCGTCGAATTTAAATGCATCGGCCTCCAGCTGACTTGTCTCCAAGGGTCTATTGCTGCCTCGGGCAGCGTCTCCTGTGAGTCTAGATTTTCGATTCCGACGCATAAATGATAGTTAATTGTAACGTTCAAGGGATCCTAAAGACGATGGAACACTCAAATTGCGTCGAGAGTCAATACATCGACCACCAGTCGATTTGTATCCAAGGGGATATTGCAGTCTCGGGCACAATATGATCCTTCTCCTGTGAGTCTAGATTTTCGAATCCGACGCAAAAATGATAGTGAATTGTAACGTTCAGCGCCTCCTAATGACGATAGAAGACTCAAATTGCGTCGAGATTCAATACATCGTCCTAAAGCCGATTTGTCTCCAAGGGGATATTGCTGCCTCGGGCACCATATGATCCTTTTCCTGTTAGTAGATTTTCGAATCCGACGCTAAAATGATAGTTAACTGTAACGTTCAGGGCCTTGTAATGACGATGGAACACTCAAATTGCGTCGAGATTCAATACATCGGCCTCCAGCCGACTTGTCTCCAAGTGGAAATTGCAGTCTCGTGCAACATATGATCCTTCTCCTGTTAGTAGATTTTCGAATCCGACGCTAAAATGATAGTTAACTGTAACGTTCAGGGCCTCCTAATGCCGATGGAACACTCAAATTGCGTCGAGAGTCAATACATCGTTCTCCAGTCGACTTGTATCCAAGGGGATATTGCAGTCTCGTGCACCATATGATCCTTCTCCTGTTAGTAGATTATCGAATCCGACGCTAAAATGATAGTTAATTGTAACGTTTAGGGCCTCCTAATGACGATGGGACACTCAAATTGCGTCGAGATTCAATACATCGTCCTCCAGCCGACTTGTCTCCAAGGGTCTAATGCTGCCTTGGGCACCTTATGGTCGTTCTCTTGTAAGTCTAGATTTTCGATTCCGACGCAAAAATGATAGTAAATTGTAACGTTTAGGGCCTCCTAATGACGATGGAACACTCAAATTGCGTCGATATTCAATACATCGGCCTCCAGTCGATTTGTCTCCAAGGGGTATAGTGCTGTCTCGAGCACCGTATGAACTTCTCCTGTGAGTAGATTTTCGAATCCGACGCGAAACTGACAGTTAATTGTAAGGTTTAGGGCCTCCTAATGACGATGGATCACTCAAATAGCGTCGAGATTCAATACATCGGCCTCCAGCCGACTTGTATCCAAGGGGATATTGCAGTCTCGTGCACCATATGATCCTTCTCCTGTTAGTAGATTTTCGAATACGACGCTAAAATGATAGTTAACTGTAACGTTCAGGGCCTCCTAATGCCGATGGAACACTCAAATTGCGTCGAGATTCAATACAATGGCCTCCAGCCGACTTGTCTCCAAGGGGATTTTGCTGTCTCGGGCACCTTATGGTCTTTCTCCTGTTAGTTTACATTATCGAATCCGACGCAAAAATGATAGTAAATTGCAACGTTCAGTGCCTCCTAACGCCGATGGAACACTCAAATTGCGTCGAGATTCAATACATCGTCCTCCAGCCGATTTGTCTCCAAGAGGATATTGCTGCCTCGGGCACCAAATGGTCGGTCTGCTGTGAGTCTAGATTTTCGAATCCGACGAATAACTGATAGTTATTTGTAACATTCAGGGCCTCCTAATGACGACGGAACACTCAAATAGCGTCGCGATCCAATACATCGACCTCCAGCCGACTTGTCTCCAAGGGTCTATTGCTGCCTCGGGCACCTTATGGTCGTTCTCCTGTGAGTCTAGATTTTCGAATCCGACGCAAAAATGATACTTAATTGTAACGTTCAGGGCCTTGTAATGACGATGGAACACTCAAATTGCGTCGAGATTCAGTACATCGGCCTCCAACCGACTTGTCTCCAAGGGTCTAATGCTGCCTCGGGCACCTAATGGTCATTCTCGTGTGAGTTTACATTATCGAATCCGACGCAAAAAAGATACTTAATTGTAACGTTCAGGGCGACCTAATGACGATGGAACACTCAAATTGCGTCGAGATTCAATACATCGGCCTCCAGCCGACTTGTCTCCAATGGGTCTAATGCTGCCTCGGGCACCTTATGGTCGTTCTCTTGTAAGTCTAGATTTTCGAATCCGACGCAAAAAAAATAGTTAATTGTAACGTTCAGGGCCTCCTAATGACGATGGAACTCTCAAATTGCGTCGAGATTCAATACATCGTCCTCCAGCCGACTTGTCTACTAGGTTCTATTGCTGCCTCGGGCACCTAATGGTCGTTCTCCTGTGAGTCTAGATTTTCGAATCCGACGCAAAAATGATAGTTAATTGTAACGTTCAGGGCCTTCTAATGACGATGGAACACTCAAATTGCGTTGAGATTCAATACATCGGCCTCTAGCGGACTTGTCTCCAAGGGGATATTGCTGTCTCGGGCACCATATGATCCTTCTCCTGTGAGTCTAAATTTTCGAATCCGACGCAAAAATGATAGTGAATAGTAACGTTCAGCGCCTCCTGATGACAATAGAACTCTCAAATTGCGTCGAGATTCAATACATCGGCCTCCAGCCGACTTGTCTCCAAGGGGATATTGCGGTCTCGGGCAACATATGATCCTTCTCCTGTGAGTCTAGATTTTCGAATACGACGCAAACATGATAGTGAATGGTAACGTTCAGGGCTTCCTAATGACGATAGAAGACTCAAATTGCGTCGAGACTCAATACATCGTCCTCCAGCCGATTTGTCTCCAAGGGAATATTGCTGCCTCGGGCACCAAATGGTCCGTCTGCTGTGAGTCTAGATTTTCGAATCCGACGCTAAAATGATAGTTAATTGTAAGGTTTAGGGCCTCCTAATGACGATGGAACACTCAAATTGCGTCGCGATTCAATACTTCGTCCTCCAGCGGACTGGTCTCCAAGGGGATATTGCTGCATCGGGCACCTTATGGTCGTTCTCCTGTGAGTCTAGATTTTCGAATCCGACGCAAAACTGATAGTTAATTGTAACGTTCAGGGCCTTGTAATGACGATGGTACACTCAAATTGCGTCGAGATTCAATACATCGGCCTCCAGCCGACTTGTCTCCAAGGGTCTGTTGCTGCCTCGGGCACCTTATGGTCGTTCTCCTGTGAGTTTAGATTATCAAATCCGACGCAAAAATGATAGTTAATTGTAACGTTCAAAGCGCCCTAATGACGATGGAACACTCAAATTGCGTCGATATTCAATACATCGGCCTCCAGTCGATTTGTCTCCAAGGGGTATATTGCTGTCTCGAGCACCGTATCAACTTCTGCTGTGAGTAGATTTTCGAATCCGACGCGAAACTGATAGTTAATTGTAAGGTTCAGGGCTTCCTAATGACGATGGAACACTCAAATTGCGTCGCGATCCAATACATCGTCCTCCAGCCGACTTGTCTCCAAGGGTCTAATGCTGCCTCGGGCACCTTATGGTCGTTCACTTGTAAGTCTAGATTTTCGAGTCCGACGCAAAAATGATAGTTAATTGTAACGTTCAGGGCCTCCTAATGCCGATGGAACACTCAAATTGCGTCGAGATTCAATACATCGTCCTCCACCCGACTTGTCTCCAAGGGTCTATTGCTGCCTCGGGCACCTTATGGTCGTTCTCCTGTGAGTCTAGATTTTCGAATCCGACGCAAAACTGATAGTTAATTGTAACGTTCAGGGCCTTCTAATGACGATGGAACACTCAAATTGCGTCGAGATTCAATACATCGGCCTCCAGCGGACCTGTCTCCAAGGGGGTATTGCTGTCTCGGGCACCATATGATCCTTCTCCTGTGAGTCTAGATTTTCGAATCCGACGCAAAAATAATAGTGAATAGTACGGTCAGCGCCTTCTGATGACGATAGAACTCTCAAATTGCGTCGAGATTCAATACATCGGCCTCCAGCCGACTTGTCTCCAAGGGGATATTGCTGTCTCGGGCACCATATGATCCTTCTGCTGTGAGTCTAGATTTTCGAATCCGACGCTAAAATGGTAGTTAACTGTAACGTTCAGGGCCTCCTAATGCCGATGGAACACTCAAATTGCGTCGAGATTCAATACATCGGCCTCCAGCCGACTTGTCTCCAAGGGTCTATTGCTGCCTCGGGCACCTTATGGTCGTTCTCCTGTGAGTCTAGATTTTCGAATCCGACGCAAAAATGATTGTTAATTGTAACGTTCAGGGCCTTGTAATGACGATGCAACACTCAAATTGCGTCGAGATTCAATACATCGGCCTCCAGCCGACTTGTCTCCAAGGGTCTGTTGCTGCCTCGGGCACCTTATGGTCGTTCTCCTGTGAGTTTAGATTATCGAATCCGACGCAAAAATGATAGTTAATTGTAACGTTCAGGGCGACCTAATGACGATGCAACACTCAAATTGCATCGATATTCAATACATCGGCCTCCAGTCGATTTGTCTCCAAGGGGTATATTGCTGTCTCGAGCACCGTATGAACTTCTGCTGTGAGTAGATTTTCGAATCCGACGCAAAACTGATAGTTAATTGTAAGGTTTGGGGCCTCCTAATGACGATGGAACACTCAAATTGCGTCGAGATTCAATACATCGTACTCCAGCCGACTTGTCTCCAAGGGTCTATTGCTGCCTCGGGCACCTTATGGTCGTTCTCCTGTGAGTCTAGATTTTCGAATCCGACGCCAAACTGATAGTTAATTGTAACGTTCATGGCCTTCTAATGACGATGGAACACTCAAATTGCGTCGAGATTCAATACATCGGCCTCCAGCGGACCTGTCTCCAAGGGGATATTGCTGTCTCGGGCACCATATGATCCTTCTCCTGTGAGGCTAGATTTTCGAATCCGACGCAAAAATAATAGTGAATAGTAACGTTCAGCGCCTTCTGATGACGATAGAACTCTCAAATTGCGTCGAGATTCAATACATCGGCCTCCAGCCGACTTGTCTCCAAGGGGATATTGCTCTCTCGGGCACCATATGATCCTTCTCCTGTGAGTCTAGATTTTCGAATCCGACGCGAAACTGATAGTTAATTGTAACGTTCAGGGCCTCCTAATGACGATGGAAAATTGCGTCGAGATTCAATACACCGGCCTCCAGCCGACTTGTCTGCAAGGGGATATTGCTGTCTCGGGCACAATATGATTCTTCTCCTGTGAGTCTAGATTTTCGAATCCGACGCAAAAATGATAGTTAATTGTAACGTTCAGGGCCTCCTATTGGCGATGGAACACTCAAATTGCGTCGAGATTCAATACATCGAACTCCAGCCGACTTGTCTCCAAGGGGATATTGCTGCCACGGGCATCTTATGGTCGTTCTCCTGTGAGTCTAGATTTTCGAATCCGACGCAAAAATGATAGTTAATTGTCACGTTCAGGGCCTCCTAATGACGATGGAACACTCAAATTGCGTCGAGATTCAATACATCGGGTTCCAGCCGATTGTCTCCAAGGGTCTATTGCTGCCTCGAGCACCGTATGAACTTCTCCTGTGAGTCTAGATTTTCGAATCCGACGCTAAAATGATTGTTAATTGTAACGTTCAGGGCCTTCTAATGACGATGGAACACTCAAATTGCGTCGAGATTCATTACATCGGCCTCCAGCCGACTTGTCTCGAAGGGGATATCGCTACCTCGGGCACACCATGGTGCGTCTCCGGTGATTCTACGTTTTCGAATGCGACGCAAAACTCATAGTTAATTGTAACGTTCAGGGCCACCTATTGGCGATGGAACACTCAAATTGCGTCGAGATTCAATACATCGGCCTCCAGCCGACTTGTCTCCAAGGGGATATTGCTGTCTCAGGCACCATATGATCCTTTTCCTGTGAGTCTAGAATTTCGAATCCGACGCAAAAATGATAGTGAATAGTAACGTTCAGCGCCTCCTGATGACGATAGAACTCTCAAATTGCGTCGAGATTCAATACATCGGTCTCCAGCCGACTTGTCTCCAAGGGGATATTGCTGTCTCGGGCACCTTATGGTCGTTCTCCTGTGAGTTTAGATTATCGAATCCGACGCAAAAATGATATTTAATTGTAACGTTCAGGGCCTTGTAATGACGATGGAACACTCAAATTGCGTAGAGATTCAATACATCGGCCTCCAGCCGGCTTGTCTCCAAGGGTGTGTTGCTGCCTCGGGCAGCTTATGTTCGTTCTCCTGTGAGTTTAGATTATCGAATCCGACGCAAAAATGATAGTTAATTGTAACGTTTAGGGCCTCCTAATGACGATGGAACACTCAAATTGCGTCGAGATTCAATACATCGGCCTTCAGCCGACTTGTCTCCAAGGTGATATTGCTGCCTCGTGCTCCATGTGGTCCGTCTCCTGTGAGTTTAGATTATCGAATCCGACGCAAAAATGATAGTTAATTGTAACGTTCAGGGCGACCTAATGACGATGCAACACTCAAATTGCATCGATATTCAATACATCGGCCTCCAGTCGATTTGTCTCCAAGGGGTATATTGCTGTCTCGAGCACCGTATGAACTTCTGCTGTGAGTAGATTTTCGAATCCGACGCAAAACTGATAGTTAATTGTAAGGTTTGGGGCCTCCTAATGACGATGGAACACTCAAATTGCGTCGAGATTCAATACATCGTACTCCAGCCGACTTGTCTCCAAGGGTCTATTGCTGCCTCGGGCACCTTATGGTCGTTCTCCTGTGAGTCTAGATTTTCGAATCCGACGCCAAACTGATAGTTAATTGTAACGTTCATGGCCTTCTAATGACGATGGAACACTCAAATTGCGTCGAGATTCAATACATCGGCCTCCAGCGGACCTGTCTCCAAGGGGATATTGCTGTCTCGGGCACCATATGATCCTTCTCCTGTGAGGCTAGATTTTCGAATCCGACGCAAAAATAATAGTGAATAGTAACGTTCAGCGCCTTCTGATGACGATAGAACTCTCAAATTGCGTCGAGATTCAATACATCGGCCTCCAGCCGACTTGTCTCCAAGGGGATATTGCTCTCTCGGGCACCATATGATCCTTCTCCTGTGAGTCTAGATTTTCGAATCCGACGCGAAACTGATAGTTAATTGTAACGTTCAGGGCCTCCTAATGACGATGGAAAATTGCGTCGAGATTCAATACACCGGCCTCCAGCCGACTTGTCTGCAAGGGGATATTGCTGTCTCGGGCACAATATGATTCTTCTCCTGTGAGTCTAGATTTTCGAATCCGACGCAAAAATGATAGTTAATTGTAACGTTCAGGGCCTCCTATTGGCGATGGAACACTCAAATTGCGTCGAGATTCAATACATCGAACTCCAGCCGACTTGTCTCCAAGGGGATATTGCTGCCACGGGCATCTTATGGTCGTTCTCCTGTGAGTCTAGATTTTCGAATCCGACGCAAAAATGATAGTTAATTGTCACGTTCAGGGCCTCCTAATGACGATGGAACACTCAAATTGCGTCGAGATTCAATACATCGGGTTCCAGCCGATTGTCTCCAAGGGTCTATTGCTGCCTCGAGCACCGTATGAACTTCTCCTGTGAGTCTAGATTTTCGAATCCGACGCTAAAATGATTGTTAATTGTAACGTTCAGGGCCTTCTAATGACGATGGAACACTCAAATTGCGTCGAGATTCATTACATCGGCCTCCAGCCGACTTGTCTCGAAGGGGATATCGCTACCTCGGGCACACCATGGTGCGTCTCCGGTGATTCTACGTTTTCGAATGCGACGCAAAACTCATAGTTAATTGTAACGTTCAGGGCCACCTATTGGCGATGGAACACTCAAATTGCGTCGAGATTCAATACATCGGCCTCCAGCCGACTTGTCTCCAAGGGGATATTGCTGTCTCAGGCACCATATGATCCTTTTCCTGTGAGTCTAGAATTTCGAATCCGACGCAAAAATGATAGTGAATAGTAACGTTCAGCGCCTCCTGATGACGATAGAACTCTCAAATTGCGTCGAGATTCAATACATCGGTCTCCAGCCGACTTGTCTCCAAGGGGATATTGCTGTCTCGGGCACCTTATGGTCGTTCTCCTGTGAGTTTAGATTATCGAATCCGACGCAAAAATGATATTTAATTGTAACGTTCAGGGCCTTGTAATGACGATGGAACACTCAAATTGCGTAGAGATTCAATACATCGGCCTCCAGCCGGCTTGTCTCCAAGGGTGTGTTGCTGCCTCGGGCAGCTTATGTTCGTTCTCCTGTGAGTTTAGATTATCGAATCCGACGCAAAAATGATAGTTAATTGTAACGTTTAGGGCCTCCTAATGACGATGGAACACTCAAATTGCGTCGAGATTCAATACATCGGCCTTCAGCCGACTTGTCTCCAAGGTGATATTGCTGCCTCGTGCTCCATGTGGTCCGTCTCCTGTGAGTTTAGATTATCGAATCCGACGCAAAAATGATAGTTAATTGTAACGTTCAGGGCGACCTAATGACGATGCAACACTCAAATTGCATCGATATTCAATACATCGGCCTCCAGTCGATTTGTCTCCAAGGGGTATATTGCTGTCTCGAGCACCGTATGAACTTCTGCTGTGAGTAGATTTTCGAATCCGACGCAAAACTGATAGTTAATTGTAAGGTTTGGGGCCTCCTAATGACGATGGAACACTCAAATTGCGTCGAGATTCAATACATCGTACTCCAGCCGACTTGTCTCCAAGGGTCTATTGCTGCCTCGGGCACCTTATGGTCGTTCTCCTGTGAGTCTAGATTTTCGAATCCGACGCCAAACTGATAGTTAATTGTAACGTTCATGGCCTTCTAATGACGATGGAACACTCAAATTGCGTCGAGATTCAATACATCGGCCTCCAGCGGACCTGTCTCCAAGGGGATATTGCTGTCTCGGGCACCATATGATCCTTCTCCTGTGAGGCTAGATTTTCGAATCCGACGCAAAAATAATAGTGAATAGTAACGTTCAGCGCCTTCTGATGACGATAGAACTCTCAAATTGCGTCGAGATTCAATACATCGGCCTCCAGCCGACTTGTCTCCAAGGGGATATTGCTCTCTCGGGCACCATATGATCCTTCTCCTGTGAGTCTAGATTTTCGAATCCGACGCGAAACTGATAGTTAATTGTAACGTTCAGGGCCTCCTAATGACGATGGAAAATTGCGTCGAGATTCAATACACCGGCCTCCAGCCGACTTGTCTGCAAGGGGATATTGCTGTCTCGGGCACAATATGATTCTTCTCCTGTGAGTCTAGATTTTCGAATCCGACGCAAAAATGATAGTTAATTGTAACGTTCAGGGCCTCCTATTGGCGATGGAACACTCAAATTGCGTCGAGATTCAATACATCGAACTCCAGCCGACTTGTCTCCAAGGGGATATTGCTGCCACGGGCATCTTATGGTCGTTCTCCTGTGAGTCTAGATTTTCGAATCCGACGCAAAAATGATAGTTAATTGTCACGTTCAGGGCCTCCTAATGACGATGGAACACTCAAATTGCGTCGAGATTCAATACATCGGGTTCCAGCCGATTGTCTCCAAGGGTCTATTGCTGCCTCGAGCACCGTATGAACTTCTCCTGTGAGTCTAGATTTTCGAATCCGACGCTAAAATGATTGTTAATTGTAACGTTCAGGGCCTTCTAATGACGATGGAACACTCAAATTGCGTCGAGATTCATTACATCGGCCTCCAGCCGACTTGTCTCGAAGGGGATATCGCTACCTCGGGCACACCATGGTGCGTCTCCGGTGATTCTACGTTTTCGAATGCGACGCAAAACTCATAGTTAATTGTAACGTTCAGGGCCACCTATTGGCGATGGAACACTCAAATTGCGTCGAGATTCAATACATCGGCCTCCAGCCGACTTGTCTCCAAGGGGATATTGCTGTCTCAGGCACCATATGATCCTTTTCCTGTGAGTCTAGAATTTCGAATCCGACGCAAAAATGATAGTGAATAGTAACGTTCAGCGCCTCCTGATGACGATAGAACTCTCAAATTGCGTCGAGATTCAATACATCGGTCTCCAGCCGACTTGTCTCCAAGGGGATATTGCTGTCTCGGGCACCTTATGGTCGTTCTCCTGTGAGTTTAGATTATCGAATCCGACGCAAAAATGATATTTAATTGTAACGTTCAGGGCCTTGTAATGACGATGGAACACTCAAATTGCGTAGAGATTCAATACATCGGCCTCCAGCCGGCTTGTCTCCAAGGGTGTGTTGCTGCCTCGGGCAGCTTATGTTCGTTCTCCTGTGAGTTTAGATTATCGAATCCGACGCAAAAATGATAGTTAATTGTAACGTTTAGGGCCTCCTAATGACGATGGAACACTCAAATTGCGTCGAGATTCAATACATCGGCCTTCAGCCGACTTGTCTCCAAGGTGATATTGCTGCCTCGTGCTCCATGTGGTCCGTCTCCTGTGAGTCTAGATTTTCGAGTCCGACGCGAAACTGATAGTTAATTGTAACGTTCAGGGCCTCCTAATGACGATGGAACACTCAAATTGCGTCGAGATTCAATACATCGGCCTCCAGCCGACTTGTCTCCTAGGGGATATTGCTGTCTCGGGCACAATATGATCCTTCTCCTGTGAGTCAAGATTTTCGAATCCGACGCAAAAATGATAGTGAATTGTAACGTTCAGCGCCTCCTAATGACAATAGGAGACAGAAATTGCGTCGAGATTCAATACATCGGCCTCCAGCCGACTTGTCTCCTAGGGGATATTGCTGTCTCGGGCGCAATATGATCCTTCTCCTGTGAGTCTAGATTTTCGAATCCGACGCAAAAATGATAGTGAATTGTAACGTTCAGCGCCTCCTAATGACAATAGGAGACTGAAATTGCGTCGAGATTCAATACATCGTCCTCCAGTCGATTTGTCTCCAAGGGGTATATTGCTGTCTCGAGCACCGTATGAACTTCTCCTGTGAGTAGATTTTCGAATCCGACGCTAAAATGATTGTTAATTGGAACGTTCAGGGCCTCCTAATGACGATGGAACACTCAAATTGCATCAAGAATCAATACATCGGTTTCCAGCCGACTTGTCTCCAAGGGTCTATTGCTGCCTCGGGCACCTTATGGTCGTTCACCTGTGAGTTTAGATTATCGAATCCGACGCATAAATGATAGCTAATTGTAACTTTCAGGGACTGCTAAAGACGATGGAACACTCAAATTGCGTCGAGATTCAATACATCGTCCTCCAGCCGACTTGTCTCCATGGGGATATTGCTGTCTCGGGCACAATATGATCCTTCTCCTGTGAGTCTAAATTTTCGAATCCGACGCAAAAATGATAGTGAATTGTAACGTTCAGCGCCTCCTAATGACGATAGAAGACTCAAATTGCGTCGAGATTCAATACATCGTCCTCCAACCGATTTGTCTCCAAGGGGACATTGCTGCCTCGGGCACCAAATGGTCCGTCTGCTGTGAGTCTAGATTTTCGAATCCGACGAAAAACTGATAGTTACTTGTAACGTTCAGGGCCTCCTATAGGCGATGGAACACTCAAATTGCGTCGAGATTCAATACATCGACCTCCAGCCGACTTGTCTCCAAGGGTCTGTTTCTGCCTCGGACACCTTATGGTCGTTCTCCTGTGAGTCTAGATTTTCGAATCCGACGCAAAAATGATAATTAATTGTCACATTCAGGGCCTCCTAATGACGATGGAACACTCAAATTGCGTCGAGATTCAATACATCGGTCTCCAGCCGACTTGTCTCCAAGGGGATATTGCTGTCTCGGGCACCTTATCGTCGTTCTCCTGTGAGTTTAGATTATCGAATCCGACGCAAAAATGATATTTAATTGTAACGTTCAGGGCCTTGTAATGACGATGGAACACTCAAATTGCGTAGAGATTCAATACATCGGCCTCCAGCCGGCTTGTCTCCAAGGGTGTGTTGCTGCCTCGGGCAGCTTATGTTCGTTCTCCTGTGAGTTTAGATTATCGAATCCGACGCAAAAATGATAGTTAATTGTAACGTTTAGGGCCTCCTAATGACGATGGAACACTCAAATTGCGTCGAGATTCAATACATCGGCCTTCAGCCGACTTGTCTCCAAGGTGATATTGCTGCCTCGTGCTCCATGTGGTCCGTCTCCTGTGAGTCTAGATTTTCGAGTCCGACGCGAAACTGATAGTTAATTGTAACGTTCAGGGCCTCCTAATGACGATGGAACACTCAAATTGCGTCGAGATTCAATACATCGGCCTCCAGCCGACTTGTCTCCTAGGGGATATTGCTGTCTCGGGCACAATATGATCCTTCTCCTGTGAGTCAAGATTTTCGAATCCGACGCAAAAATGATAGTGAATTGTAACGTTCAGCGCCTCCTAATGACAATAGGAGACAGAAATTGCGTCGAGATTCAATACATCGGCCTCCAGCCGACTTGTCTCCTAGGGGATATTGCTGTCTCGGGCGCAATATGATCCTTCTCCTGTGAGTCTAGATTTTCGAATCCGACGCAAAAATGATAGTGAATTGTAACGTTCAGCACCTCCTAATGACAATAGGAGACTGAAATTGCGTCGAGATTCAATACATCGTCCTCCAGTCGATTTGTCTCCAAGGGGTATATTGCTGTCTCGAGCACCGTATGAACTTCTCCTGTGAGTAGATTTTCGAATCCGACGCTAAAATGATTGTTAATTGGAACGTTCAGGGCCTCCTAATGACGATGGAACACTCAAATTGCATCAAGAATCAATACATCGGTTTCCAGCCGACTTGTCTCCAAGGGTCTATTGCTGCCTCGGGCACCTTATGGTCGTTCACCTGTGAGTTTAGATTATCGAATCCGACGCATAAATGATAGCTAATTGTAACTTTCAGGGACTGCTAAAGACGATGGAACACTCAAATTGCGTCGAGATTCAATACATCGTCCTCCAGCCGACTTGTCTCCATGGGGATATTGCTGTCTCGGGCACAATATGATCCTTCTCCTGTGAGTCTAAATTTTCGAATCCGACGCAAAAATGATAGTGAATTGTAACGTTCAGCGCCTCCTAATGACGATAGAAGACTCAAATTGCGTCGAGATTCAATACATCGTCCTCCAACCGATTTGTCTCCAAGGGGACATTGCTGCCTCGGGCACCAAATGGTCCGTCTGCTGTGAGTCTAGATTTTCGAATCCGACGAAAAACTGATAGTTACTTGTAACGTTCAGGGCCTCCTATAGGCGATGGAACACTCAAATTGCGTCGAGATTCAATACATCGACCTCCAGCCGACTTGTCTCCAAGGGTCTGTTTCTGCCTCGGACACCTTATGGTCGTTCTCCTGTGAGTCTAGATTTTCGAATCCGACGCAAAAATGATAATTAATTGTCACATTCAGGGCCTCCTAATGACGATGGAACACTCAAATTGCGTCAAGAATCAATACATCGGTTTCCAGCCGTCTTGTCTCCAAGGGTCTATGGCTGCCTCGGGCACCTTATGGGCGTTCTCCTGTGAGTCTAGATTTTCGAATCCGACGCATAAATGACAGTTAATTGTAACGTTCAGGGACTCCTAAAGACGATGGAACACTCAAATTGCGTCGAGAGTCAATACATCGACCTCCAGCCGACTTGTCACCAAGCGTCTAATGCTGCCTCGGGCACCTTATGGTCGTTCTCCTGTGAGTTTAGATTATCGAATCCGACGCAAAAATGATAGTTAATTGTAACGTTTAGGGCCTCCTAATGACGATGGAACACTCAAATTGCGTCGATATTCAATACATCGGCCTCCAGTCGATTTGTCTCCAAGGGGTATATTGCTGTCTCGAGCACCGTATGAACTTCTCCTGTGAGTAGATTTTCGAATCCGACGCTAAAATGATAGTTAATTGTAACGTTCAGGGCCTTGTAATGACGATGGAACACTCAAATTGCGTCGAGATTCAATACATCAGGTCTCCAGCCGACTTGTCTCCAAGGGTCTGTTGCTGCCTGGGGCACCTTATGGTCGTTCTCCTGTGAGTTTAGATTATCGAATCCTACGCAAAAATGATAGTTAATTGTAACGTTTAGGGCCACCTAATGACGATGGAACACTCAAATTGCGTCGAGATTCAATACATCGGCCTCCAGCCGACTTGTCTCCAAGGGTCTGTTGCTGCCTCGGCCACCTTATGGTCGTTCTCCTGTGAGTTTAGATTATCGAATCCGACGCAAAAATAATTGTTAATTGTAACGTTTAGGGCCTTGTAATGACGATGGGACACTCAAATTGCGTCGAGATTCAATACATCGTCCTCCAGCCGACTTGTCTCCAAGGGTCTAATGCTGCCTCGGCACCTTATGGTCGTTCTCTTGTAAGTCTAGATTTTCGAATCCGACGCAAAAATGATAGTTAATTGCAACGTTCAGGGCCTGCTAATGACGATGGAGCACTCAAATTGCGTCGATTTCAATACATCGGCCTCCAGTCGATTTGTCTCCAAGGGGTATATTGCTGTCTCGAGCACCGTATGAACTTCTCCTGTGAGTAGATTTTCGAATCCGACGCTAAAATGATAATTAATTGGAACGTTCAGGACCTTGTAATGGCGATGGAACACTCAAATTGCGTCGAGATTCAATACATCGTCCTCCAGCCGACTTGTCTCCAAGGGTCTAATGCTGCCTCAAGCACCTTATGGTCGTTCTCCTGTGAGTTTAGATTATCGAATCCGACGCAAAAATGATAGTTAATTATAACGTTTAGGGCCTCCTAATAACGATGGAACACACAAATTGCGTCGATATTCAATACATCGGCCTCCAGTCGATTTGTGTCCAAGGGGTATATTGCTGTCTCGAGCACCGTATGAACTTCTCCTGTGAGTAGATTTTCGAATCCGACGCTAAAATGATAATTAATTGTAACGTTCAGGGCCTCCTATTGGCGATGGAACACTCAAATTGCGTCGAGATTCAATACATCGGCCTCCAGCCGACTTGTCTCCAAGGGTCTGTTGCTGCCACGGGCACCTTATGGTCGTTCTCCTGTGAGTTTAGATTATCGAATCCGACGCAAAAATGATAGTTAATTGTAACGTTTAGGGCCTCCTAATGACGATGGAACACTCAAATTGCGTCGATATTCATTACATCGGCCTCCAGTCGATTTGTCTCCAAGGGGTATATTGCTGTCTCGAGCACCGTATGAACTTCTCCTGTGAGTAGATTTTCGAATCCGACGATAAAATGATAGTTAATAGTAACGTTCAGGGCCATGTAATGACGATGGAACACTCAAATTGCGTCGAGATTCAATACATCGGCCTCCAGCCGACTTGTCTCCAAGGGTCTGTTGCTGCCTCGGGCAATTTATGGTCGTTCTCCTGTGAGTTTAGATTATCGAATCCGACGCAAAAATGATAGTTAATTATAATGTTTAGGGCCTCCTAATGACGATGGAACACACAAATTGCGTCGATATTCAATACATCGGCCTCCAGTCGATTTGTGTACAAGGGGTATATTGCTGTCTCGAGCACCGTATGAACTTCTCCTGTGAGTAGATTTTCGAATCCGACGCTAAAATGATAGTTAATTGTAACGTCCAGGGCCTTGTAATGACGATGGAACACTCAAATTGAGTCGAGATTCGATACATCGGCCTACAGCCGCCTTGTCTCCAAGGGTCTGTTGCTGCCTCGGGCACCTTATGGTCGTACTCCTGTGAGTTTAGATTATCAAATCCGACGCAAAAATGATAGTTAATTGTAACGTTCAGGGCCTTCTAATGACGATGGAACACTCAAATTGCGTCGAGATTCAATACATCGTCCTCCAGCCGACTTGTCTCCAAGGGTCTATTGCTGCCTCGGGCACCTTATGGTCGTTCTCCTGTGAGTTTAGATTATCGAATCCGACGCAAAAATGATAGTTAATTGTAACGTTCAGGGCCTTCTAATGACGATAGAACTCTCAAATTGCGTCGAGATTCAATACATCGTCCTCCAGCTGATTTGTCTCCAAGGGGATATTGCTGCCTCGGGCACCTTATGGTCGTTCTCCTGTGAGTCTAGATTTTCGAATCCGACGCAAAAATGATAGTTAATTGTAACATTCAGGGCCTTCTAATGACGATGGAAGACTCAAATTGCGTCGAGATTCAATACATCGGCCTACAGCGGACTTGTCTCCAAGGGGATATTGCTGTCTCGGGCACCATATGATCCTTTTCCTGTGAGTCTAGATTTTCGAATCCGACGCAAAAATGATAGTGAACAGTAACGTTCAGCGCCTCCTGATGACGATAGAACTCTCAAATTGCGTCGAGATTCAATACATCGGCCTCCAGCCGACTTGTCTCCAAGGGGATATTGCTGCCTCGGGCTCAATGTGGTCCGTCTCCTGTGAGTCTAGATTTTCGAATTCGTCGCGAAACTGATAGTTAATTGTAACGTTCAGGGCCTCCTAATGACGATGGAACACTCAAATAGCGTCGAGATTCAATATATCGGCCTGCAGCCGACTTGTCTCCTAGGGGATATTGCTGTCTCGGGCACAATATGATCCTTCTCCTGTGAGTCTAGATTTTCGAATCCGACGCAAAAATGATAGTGAATTGTAACGTTCAGCGCCTCCTAATGACAATAGGAGACTCAAATTTCGTCGAGATTCAATACATCGTCCTCCAGCCGATTTGTCTCCAAGGGGATATTGCTGCCTCGGGCACCAAATGGTCCGTCTGCTGTGAGTCTAGATTTTCGAATCCGACGAAAAACTGATAGTAATTTGTAACATTCAGGGCCTCCTAATGACGATGGAACACTCAAATTGCGTCGCGATCCAATACATCGTCCTCCAGCCGACTTGTCTCCAAGGGTGTAATGCTGCCTCGGGCACCTTATGGTCGTTCTCTTGTAAGTCTAGATTTTCGAATCCGACGCAAAAATTATATTTAACTGTAACGTTCAGGGCCTGCTAATGACGATGGAACACTCAAATTGCGTCGAGATTCAATACATCGACCTCCAGCCGACTTGTCTCCAAGGGTCTGTTGCTGCCTCGGGCACCTTATGGTCGTTCTCCTGTGAGTTTAGATTATCGAATCCGACGCAAAAATGATAGTTAATTGTAACGTTTAGGGCCTTGTAATGACGATGGGACACTCAAATTGCGTCGAGATTCAATACATCGTCCTCCAACCGACTTGTCTCCTAGGGTCTAATGCTGCCTCGGGCACCTTATGGTCGTTCACTTGTAAGTCTAGATTTTCGAATACAACGCAAAAATGATAGTTAATTGTAACGTTCAGGGCCTGCTAATGACGATAGATTACTCAAATTGCGCCGATATTCAATACATCGGCCTCCAGTCGATTTGTCTCCAAGGGGTATATTTCTGTCTCGAGCACCGTATGAACTTCTCCTGTGAGTAGATTTTCGAATCCGACGCTAAAATGATAGTTAATTGTAACGTTCAGGGCCTTGTAATGACGATGGAACACTCAAATTGCGTCGAGATTCAATACATCGGCCTCCAGCCGACTTGTCTCCAAGGAGATATTGCTGTCTCGGGCACCATCTTATCCTTCTCCAGTGAGTCTAGATTTTCGAATCCGACGCAAAAATGATAGTTAATTGTAACGTTCAGGGACTCCTATTGGCGATGGAACACTCAAATTGCGTCGAGATTCAATACATCGGCCTCCAGCCGACTTGTCTCCAAGGGTCTGTTGCTGCCTCGGGCACCTTATGGTCGTTCTCCAGTGAGTTTAGATTATCGAATCCGACGCAAAATTGATAGTTAATTGTAACGTTTAGGGCCTCCTAATGACGATGGAACACTCAAATTGCGTCGAGATTCAATACATCGGCCTCCAGTCGATTTGTCTCCAAGGGGTATATTGCTGTCTCGAGCACCGTATGAACTCCTCCTGTAAGTAGATTTTCGAATCCGACGCTAAAATGATAGTTAATTGTAACGTTCAGGGCCTTCTAATGACGATGGAACACTCAAATTGCGTCGAGATTCAATACATCGTCCTCCAGCCGACTTGTCTCCAAGGGTCTATTGCTGCCTCGGGCGCCTTATGGTTGTTCTCCTGTGAGTTTAGATTATCGAATCCGACGCAAAAATGATAGTTAATTGTAACGTTCAGGGCCTTCTAATGACGATAGAACTCTCAAATTGCGTCGAGATTCAATACATCGTCCTCCAGCTGATTTGTCTCCAAGGGGATATTGCTGCATCGTGCATTTTATGGTCGTTCTCCTGTGAGTCTAGATTTTCGAATGCGACGCAAAAATGATAGTTAATTGTAACGTTTAGAGCCTCCTAATGACGATGGAACACTCAAATTGCGTCGAGATTCAATACATCGGCCTCCAGCCGACTTGTCTCCAAGGGGATATTGCTGCCTCGGGCTCAATGTGGTCCGTCTCCTGTGAGTCTAGATTTCCGAATCCGACGCGAAACTGATAGTTAATTGTAACGTTCAGGGCCTCCTAATGACGATGGAACACTCAAATAGCGTCGAGATTCAATACATCGGCCTCCAGCCGACTTGTCTCCTAGGGGATATTGCTGTCTCGGGCACAATATGATCCTTCTCCTGTGAGTCTAGATTTTCGAATCCGACGCAAAAATGATAGTGAATTGTAACGTTCAGCGCCTCCTAATGACAATAGGAGACTCAAATTGCGTCGAGATTCAATACATCGTCCTCCAGCCGATTTGTCTCCAAGGGGATATTGTTGCCTCGGGCACCAAATGGTCCGTCTGCTGTGAGTCTAGATTTTCGAATCCGACGCTAAAATGATAGTTAACTGTAACGTTCAGGGCCTCCTAATGCCGATGGAACTCTCAAATTGCGTCGAGATTCAATACATCGGCCTCCAGCCGACTTGTCTCCAAGGGGATATTGCTGTCTCGGGCACCTTATGGTCGTTCTCCTGTGAGTTTAGATTATCGAATCCGACGCAAAAATGATAGTTAATTGTAACGTTCAGGGCCTCCTAATGACGATAGAAGACTCAAATTGCGTCGAGATTCAATACATCGTCCTCCAGCCGATTTGTCTCCAAGGGGATATTGCTGCCTCGGGCACCAAATGGTCCGCCTGCTGTGAGTTTAGATTTTCGAATCCGACGCAAAAAGGATAGTTAACTGTAACGTTCACGGCCTCCTAATGATGATGGAACACTCAAATTGCGTCGAGATTCAATACATCGGCCTCCAGCCGACTTGTCTCCAAGGGTCTGTTGCTGCCTCGGGCACCTTATGGTCGTTCTCCTGTGAGTTTAGATTATCGAATCCAACGCAAAAATGATAGTTAATTGTAACGTTTAGGGCCTCCTAATGACGATGGAACACTCAAATTGCGTCGATATTCAATACATCGTCCTCCAGTCGGTTTGTCTCCAAGGGGTATATTGCTGTCTCGAGCACCGTATGAACTTCTCCTGTGAGTAGATTTTCGAATCCGACGCTAAAATGATAGTTAATTATAACGGTCAGGGCCTTGTAATGACGATGGAACACTCAAATTGCGTCGAGATTCAAAACATCTGCCTCCAGCCGACTTGTCTCCAAGGGTGTAATGCTGCCTCGGGCACCTTATGGTCGTTCTCTTGTAAGTCTAGATTTTCGAATCCGACGCAAAAATTATACTTAACTGTAACGTTCAGGGCCTGCTAATGACGATGGAACACTCAAATTGCGTCGAGATTCAATACATCGGCCTCCAGCCGACTTGTCTCCAAGGGTCTGTTGCTGCCTCGGGCACCTTATGGTCGTTCTCCTGTGAGTTTAGATTATCGAATCCGACGCAAAAATGATAGTTAATTGTAACGTTTAGGGCCTTGTAATGACGATGGGACACTCAATTTGCGTCGTGATTCAATACATCGTCCTCCAGCCGACTTGTCTCCTAGGGTCTAATGCTGCCTCGGGCACCTTACGGTCGTTCTCTTGTAAGTCTAGATTTTCGAATCCAACGCAAAAATGATAGTTAATTGTAACGTTCAGCGCCTGCTAATGACGATAGATTACTCAAATTGAGCCGATATTCAATACATCGGCCTCCAGTCGATTTGTCTCCAAGGGGTATATTGCTGTCTCGAGCACCGTATGAACTTCTCCTGTGAGTAGATTTTCGAATCCAACGCTAAAATGATAGTTAATTGTAACGTTCAGGGCCTCCTATTGGCGATGGAACACTCAAATTGCGTCGAGATTCAATACATCGGCCTCCAGCCGACTTGTCTCCAAGGGTCTGTTGCTGCCTCGGGCACCTTATGGTCGTTCTCCTGTGAGTTTAGATTATCGAATCCGACGCAAAAATGATAGTTAATTGTAACGTTTAGGGCCTCCTAATGACGATGGAACACTCAAATTGCGTCGATATTCAATACATCGGCCTCCAGTCGATTTGTCTCCAAGGGGTATATTGCTGTCTCGTGCACCGTGTGAACTCCTCCTGTGAGTAGATTTTCGAATCCGACGCTAAAATGATAGTTAATTGTAACGTTCAGGGCCTTCTAATGACGATGGAACACTCAAATTGCGTCGAGATTCAATACATCGTCCTCCAGCCGACTTGTCTCCAAGGGGATATTGCTGTCTCGGGCACCTTATGGTCGTTCTCCTGTGAGTTTAGATTATCGAATCCGACGTAAAAATGATAGTTAATTGTAACGTTTAGGGCCTTGTAATGACGATGGGACACTCAAATTGCGTCGAGATTCAATACATCGTCCTCCAGCCGACTTGTCTCCAAGGGTCTAATGCTTCCTCGGGCACTTTATGGTCGTTCTCTTGTAAGTCTAGATTTTTGAATCCGACGCAAAAATGATAATTAATTGTAACGTTCAGGGCCTGCTAATGACGATGGATTACTCAAATTGCGCCGATATTCAATACATCGGCCTCCAGTCGATTTGTCTTCAAGGGGTATATTGCTGTCTCGAGCACCGTATGAACTTCTCCTGTGAGTAGATTTTCGAATCCGACGCTAAAATGATAGTTAATTGTAACGTTCAGGGCCTTGTAATGACGATGGATCACTCAAATTGCGTCGAGATTCAATAAATCGGCCTCCAGCCGACTTGTCTCCAAGGGGATATTGCAGTCTCGGGCACCATATGATCCTTCTCCTGTGAGTCTAGATTTTCGAAACCGACGCAAAAATGATAGTGAGTAGTAACGTTCAGCGCCTCCTGATGACGACAGAACTCTCAAATTGTGTCGAGATTCAATACATCGGCCTCCAGTCGATTTGTCTCCAAGGGGTATATTGCTGTCTCGAGCACCGTATGAACTTCTCCTGTTAGTAGATTTTCGAATCCGACGCTAAAATGATATTTAATTGTAACGTTCAGGGCCTTGTAATGACGATGGAACACTCAAATTGCGTCGAGATTCAATATATCGGCCTCCAGCCGACTTGTCTCCAAGGGTCTGTTGCTGCCTCGGGCACCTTATGGTCCTTCTCCTGTGAGTTTAGATTATCGAATCCGACGCAAAAATGATAGTTAATTGTAACGTTTAGAGCCTCCTAATGACGATGGAACACTCAAAATGCGTCGAGATTCAATACATCGGCCTCCAGCCGACTTGTCTCCAAGGGGATATTGCTGCCTCGGGCTCAATGTGGTCCGTCTCCTGTGAGTCTAGATTTCCGAATCCGACGCGAAACTGATAGTTAATTGTAACGTTCAGGGCCTCCTAATGACGATGGAACACTCAAATAGCGTCGAGATTCAATACATCGGCCTCCAGCCGACTTGTCTCCTAGGGGATATTGCTGTCTCGGGCACAATATGATCCTTCTCCTGTGAGTCTAGATTTTCGAATCCGACGCAAAAATGATAGTGAATTGTAACGTTCAGCGCCTCCTAATGACAATAGGAGACTCAAATTGCGTCGAGATTCAATACATCGTACTCCAGCCGATTTGTCTCCAAGGGGATATTGCTGCCTCGGGCACCAAATAGTCCGTCTGCTGTGAGTCTAGATTTTCGAATCCGACGAAAAACTGATAGTAATTTGTAACATTCAGGGCCTCCTAATGACGATGGAACACTCAAATTGCGTCGCGATCCAATACATCGTCCTCCATCCGACTTGTCTCCAAGTGTCTAATGCTGCCTCGGGCACCTTATGGTCGTTCTCTTGTAAATCTAGATTTTCGAATCCGACGCAAAAATTATAGTTAACTGTAACGTTCAGGGCCTGCTAATGACGATGGAACACTCAAATTGCGTCGAGATTCAATACATCGGCATCCAGCCGACTTGTCTCCCAGGGTCTGTTGCTGCCTCGTGCACCTTATGGTCGTCCTCCTGTGAGTTTAGATTATCGAATCCGACGTAAAAATGACAGTTAATTGTAACGTTTAGGGCCTTGTAATGACGATGGGACACTCAAATTGCTTCGAGATTCAATACATCGTCCTCCAGCCGACTTGTCTCCAAGGGTCTAATGCTGCCTCGGGCACTTTATGGTCGTTCTCTTGTAAGTCTAAATTTTTGAATCCGACGCAAAAATGATAGTTAATTTAACGTTCAGGGCCTGCTAATGACGATGGATTACTCAAATTGCGCCGATATTCATTACATCGGCCTCCAGTCGATTTGTCTCCATGGGGTATATTGCTGTCTCGAGCACCGTATGAACTTCTCCTGTGAGTAGATTTTCGAATCCGACGCTAAAATGATATTTAATTGTAACGTTCAGGGCCTTGTAATGACGATGGAACACTCAAATTGCGTCGAGATTCAATACATCGGCCTCCAGCCGACTAGTCTCCAAGGGGATATTGCTAACTCGGGCTCCATGTGGTCCGTCTCCTGTGAGACTAGATTTTCGAATCCGACGCAAAAATGATAGTGAATTGTAACGTTCAGCGCCTCCTAATGACGATAGAAGACACAAATTGCGTCGAGATTCAATACATCGTCCGCCAGTCGATTTGTCTCCAAGGGGATATTGCTGCCTCGGGCTCCAAATGGTCCGTCTGCTGTGAGTCTAGATTTTCGAATCCGACGAAAAACTGATAGTTACTTGTAACGTTCAGTGCCTCCTATTGGCGATGGAACACTCATATTGCGTCGAGATTCAATACATCGACCTCCAGCCGACTTGTCTCCAAGGGTCTATTGCTGCCTCGGGCACCTTATGGTCGTTGGCTTGTAAGTCTAGATATTCGAATCCGACGCAAAAATGATAGTTCATTATAACGTTCAGGGCGACCTAATGACGATGGAACACTCAAATTGCGTCGATATTCAACACATCGGCCTCCAGTCGATTTGTCTCCAAGGGGTATATTGCTGTCTCGAGCACCGTATGAACTTCTCCTGTAAGTAGATTTTCGAATCCGACGCTAAAATGATTGTTAATTGTAACGTTCAGGGCCTCCTAATGACGATGGAACACCCAAATTGCGTCATGAATCAATACATCGGTTTCCAGCCGACTTGTCTCCAAGGGTCTATTGCTGCCTCGGACACCTTATGGTCGTTCTCCTGTGAGTCTAGATTTTCGAATCCGACGCAAAAATGATAGTTAATTGTAACGTTCAGGGCCTCCTAATGACGATGGAACATTCAAATTGCGTCAAGACTCAATACATCGGCCTCCAGGCGACTTGTCTCCAAGGGTCTGTTGCTGCCTCGGGCACCTTATGGTCGTTCTCCTGTGAGTTTAGATTATCGAATCCGACGCAAAAATGATAGTTAATTGTAACGTTTAGGGCCTCCTAATAACAATGGAACACTCAAATTGCGTCGAGATTCAATACATCGGCCTCCAGCCGACTTGTCTCCAAGGGTCTAATGCTGCCTCGGGCACCTTATGGTCGTTCTCTTGTAAGTCTAGATTTTCGAATCCGACGCAAAAATGATAGTTAATTGTAACGTTCAGGGCCTCTTATTGGCGATGGAACACTCAAATTGCGTCGATATTCAACACATCGGACTCCAGTCGATTTGTCTCCAAGGGGTATATTGCTGTCTCGAGCACCGTATGAACTTCTCCTGTGAGTAGATTTTCGAATCCAACGCTAAAATGATTGTTAATTGTAACGTTCAGGGCCTCCTAATGACGATGGAACACTCAAATTGCGTCAAGAATCAATACATCGGTTTCCAGCCGACTTGTCTCCAAGGGTCTATTGCTGCCTCGGACACCTTATGGTCGTTCTCCTGTGAGTCTAGATTTTCGAATCCGACGCAAAAATGATAGTTAATTGTAACGTTCAGGGCCTCCTAATGACGATGGAACATTCAAATTGCGTCAAGACTCAATACATCGGCCTCCAGCCGACTTGTCTCCAACGGTCTGTTGCTGCCTCGGGCACCTTATTGTCGTTCTCCTGTGAGTTTAGATTATCGAATCCGACGCAAAAATGATAGTTAATTGTTACGTTTAGGGCCTCCTAATAACAATGGAACACTCAAATTGCGTCGAGATTCAATACATCGGCCTCCAGCCGACTTGTTTCCAAGGGTCTGTTGCTGCCTCGGGCACCTTATGGTCGTTCTCCTGTGAGTTTAGATTATCGAATCCGACGCAAAAATGATATTTAATTGTAACGTTTAGGGCCTCCTAATGACGATGGAACACTCAAATTGCGTCGATATTCAATTCATCGGCCTTCAGTCGATTTGTCTCCAAGGGGTATATTGCTGTCACGAGCACCGTATGAACTTCTCCTGTGAGTAGATTTTCGAATCCGACGCTAAAATGATAGTTAATTGTAACGTTCAGGGCCTTGTAATGACGATGGAACACTCAAATTGCGTCGAGATTCAATACATTGTCCTCCAGCCGACTTGTCTCCAAGGGTCTATTGCTGCCTCGGGCACCTTATGGTTGTTCTCCTGTGAGTTTAGATTATCGAATCCGACGCAAAAATGATAGTTAATTGTAACGTTCAGGGCCTTCTAATGACGATAGAACTCTCAAATTGCGTCGAGATTCAATACATCGTCCTCCAGCTGATTTGTCTCCAAGGGGATATTGCTGCATCGGGCACCTTATGGTCGTTCTCCTGTGAGTTTAAATTATCGAATCCGACGCAAAAATGATAGTTAATTGTAACGGTTAGGGCCTCCTAATGACGATGGAACACTCAAATTGCGTCGAGATTCAATACATCGGCCTCCAGCCGACTTGTCTCCAAGGGTCTGTTGCTGCCTCGGGCACCTTATGGTCGTTCTCCTGTGAGTTTAGATTATCGAATCCGACGCAAAAATGATAGTTAATTGTAACGTTTAGGGCCTAGTAATGACGATGGGACACTCAAATTGCGTTGAGATTCAATATATCGTCCTCCAGCCGACTTGTCTCCAAGGGTCTAATGCTGCCTCGGGCACCTTATGGTCGTTCTCTTGTAAGTCTAGATTTTCGAATCCGACGCAAAAATGATAGTTAATTGTAACGTTCATGGCCTCCTATTGGCGATGGCACACTCAAATTGCGTCGAGATTCAATACATCGGCCTCCAGTCGACTTGTCTCCAAGGGTCTATTGCTGCCTCGGGCACCTTATGGTCGTTCTCCTGTGAGTCTAGATTTTCGAATCCGACGCAAAAATGATAGTTAATTGTAACGTTCAGGGCGACCTAATGACGATGGAACACTCAAATTGCGTCGATATTCAATACATCGGCCTCCAGTCGATTTGTCTCCAAGGGGTATATTGCTGTCTCGAGCACCGTATGAACTTCTCCTGTGTGTAGATTTTCGAATCCGACGCTAAAATGATAGTTAACTGTAACGTTCAGGGCCTCCTAATGCCGATGGAACACTCAAATTGCGTCGAGATTCAATACATCGGCCTCCAGCCGACTTGTCAACAAGGGTCCGTTGCTGCTTCGGGCACCTTATGGTCGTTCTCCTGTGAGTTTAGATTAGCGAATCCGACGCAAAAATGATAGTTAATTGTAACGTTCAGGGCCTCCTAATGCCGATGGAACACTCAAATTGCGTCGAGATTCAATACATCGGCCTCCAGCCGACTTGTCTCCAAGGGTCTATTGCTGCCTCGGGCACCTTATAGTCGTTCTCCTGTGAGTTTAGATTATCGAATCCGACGCAAAAATGATAGTTAATTGTAACGTTCAGGGCCTTGTAATGACGATGGAACACTCAAATTGCGTCGAGATTCAATACATCGGCCTCCAGCCGACTTGTCTCCAAGGGTCTGTTGCTGCCTCGGACACCTTATGGTCGTTCTCCTGTGAGTTTAGATTATCGAATCCAACGCAAAAATGATAGTTAATTGTAACGTTTAGGGCCTCCTAATGACGATGGAACACTCAAATTTCGTCGATATTCAATACATCGGCCTCCAGTCGGTTTGTCTCCAAGGGGTATATTGCTGTCTCGAGCACCGTATGAACTTCTCCTGTGAGTAGATTTTCGAATCCGACGCTAAAATGAGAGTTAATTATAACGTTCAGGGCCTTGTAATGACGATGGAACACTCAAATTGCGTCGAGATTCAAAACATTGGCCTCCAGCCGACTTGTCTCCAAGCGTCTGTTGCTGCCTCGGGCACCTTATGGTCGTTCTCCTGTGAGTTTAGATTATCGAATCCGACGCAAAAATGATAGTTAATTGTAACGTTTAGGGCCTCCTAATGACGATGGAACACTCAAATTGCTTCGAGATTCAATACATCGACCTCCAGCCGACTTGTCTCCAAGGGTCTATTGCTGCCTCGGGCAGCTTATGGTCGTTCTCCTGTGAGTCTAGATTTTCGAATCCGGCGCAAAAATGATAGTTAATTGTAACGTTCAGGGCCTTGTAATGACGATGGAACACTCAAATTGCGTCGAGATTCAATACATCGGCCTCCAGCCGACTTGTCTCCAAGGGTCTGTTGCTGCCTCGGGCACCTTATGGTCGTTCTCCTGTGAGTTTAGATTATCGAATCCGACGCAAAAATGATAGTTAATTGTAACGTTTAGGGCCTCCTAATGACGATGGAACACTCAAATTGCGTCGAGATTCAATACATCGGCCTCCAGCCGACTTGTCTCCAAGGGTCTGTTGCTGCCTCGGGCACCTTATGGTCGTTATCCTGTGAGTTTAGATTATCGAATCCGACGCAAAAATGATAGTTAATTGTAACGTTTAGGGCCTTGTAATGACAATGGGACACTCAAATTGCGTCGAGATTCAATATATCGTCCTCCAGCCGACTTGTCTCCAAGGGTCTAATGCTGCCTCGGGCACCTTATGGTCGTTCTCTTGTAAGTATAGATTTTCGAATCCGACGCATAAATGATAGTTAATTGTAACGTTCAGGGCCTCCTATTGGCGATGGAACACTCAAATTGCGACGAGATTCAATACATCGGCCTCCAGCCGACTTGTCTCCAAGGGTCTGTTGCTGCCTCGGGCACCTTATGGTCGTTCTCCTGTGAGTTTAGATTATCGAATCAGACGCAAAAATGATAGTTAACTGTAACGTTCAGGGCCTCCTAATGACGATGGATTACACAAATTGCGTCGATATTCAATACATCGGCCTCCAGTCGATTTGTGTCCACGGGGTATATTGCTGTCTCGAGCACCGTATGAACTTCTCCTGTGAGCAGATTTTCGAATCCGACGCTAAAATGATTGTTAATTGTAACGTTCAGGGCCTCCTAATGACGATAGAAGACTCAAATTGCGTCGAGATTCAACACATCGACCTCCAGCCGACATGTCTCCAAGGGTCTATTGCTGCCTCGAGCACCTTATGGTCGTTCTCCTGTGAGTCTAGATTTTCGAATCCGACTCATAAATGACAGTTAATTGTAACGTTCAGGGACTCCTAAGGACGATGGAACACTCAAATTGCGTCCAGAGTCAATACATCGACCTCCAGCCAACTTGTCTCCAAGGGTCAATTGCTGCCTCGGGCACCTTATGGTCGTTCTCCTGTGAGTTTAGATTATCGAATCCAACGCAAAAATGATAGTTAATTGTAACGTTTAGGGCCTTGTAATGACGATGGAACACTCAAATTGCGTCGCGTTCCAATACATCGTCCTCCAGCCGACTTGTCTCCAAGGGTCTATTGCTGCCTCGGGCACCTTATGGTTGTTCTCTTGTAAAACTAGATTTTCGAATCCGACGCAAAAATGATAGTTAATTGTAACGTTCAGGGCTTCCTAATGACGATGGAACTCTCAAATTGCGTCGAGATTCAATACATCGTCCTCCAGCCGACTTGTATCGAAGGGGATATTGCCGTCTCGTGCACTATATCATCCTTCTCCTGTTAGTAGATTTTCGAATCCGACGCTAAAATGATAGTTAACTGTAACGTTCAGGGCCTCCTAATGACGATGGAACACTCAAATTGCGTCGAGATTCAATACATCGGTCTCCAGCCGACTTGTCTCCAAGGGGATATTGCTGCCTCGGGCACCACATGTTCCGTCTCCGGTGATTCTACGTTTTCGAATCCGACGCAAAACTCATAGTTAATTGTAAAGTTCAGGGCCTCCTATTGGCGATGGAACACTCAAATTGCGTCGAGATTCAATACATCGACCTCCCGTCGACTTGTCTCCAAGGGTCTATTGCTGCCTCGGGCACCTTATGGTCGTTCTCCTGTGAGTCTAGATTTTCGAATCCGACGCAAAAATGATAGTTAATTGTAACGTTCAGATCGACCTAATGACGATGGAACACTCAAATTGCGTCGATATTCAATACATCGGCCTCCAGTCGATTTGTCTCCAAGGGGTATATTGCTGTCTCGAGCACCGTATGAACTTCTCCTGTGTGTAGATTTTCGAATCCGACGCTAAAATGATAGTTAACTGTAACGTTCAGGGCCTCCTAATGCCGATGGAACACTCAAATTGCGTCGAGATTCAATACATCGGCCTCCAGCCGACTTGTCAACAAGGGTCCGTTGCTGCTTCGGGCACCTTATGGTCGTTCTCCTGTGAGTTTAGATTAGCGAATCCGACGCAAAAATGATAGTTAATTGTAACGTTCAGGGCCTCCTAATGCCGATGGAACACTCAAATTGCGTCGAGATTCAATACATCGGCCTCCAGCCGACTTGTCTCCAAGGGTCTGTTGCTGCCTCGGGCACCTTATGGTCGTTCTCCTGTGAGTTTAGATTATCGAATCCAACGCAAAAATGATAGTTAATTGTAACGTTTAGGGCCTCCTAATGACGATGGAACACTCAAATTGCGTCGATATTCAATACATCGTCCTCCAGTCGGTTTGTCTCCAAGGGGTATATTGCTGTCTCGAGCACCGTATGAACTTCTCCTGTGAGTAGATTTTCGAATCCGACGCTAAAATGATAGTTAATTATAACGTTCAGGGCCTTGTAATGACGATGGAACACTCAAATTGCGTCGAGATTCAAAACATCTGCCTCCAGCCGACTTGTCACCAAGCGTCTGTTGCTGTCTCGGGTACCTTATGGTCGTTCTCCTGTGAGTTTAGATTATCGAATCCGACGCAAAAATGATAGTTAATTCTAACGTTTAGGGCCTCCTAATGACGATGGAACACTCAAATTGCGTCGAGATTCAATACATCGACCTCCAGCCGACTTGTCTCCAAGGGTCTGTTGCTGCCTCGGGCACCTTATGGTCGTTCTCCTGTGAGTTTAGATTATCGAATCCGACGCAAAAATGATAGTTAATTGTAACGTTCAGGGCCTGCTAATGACGATGGAACACTCAAATTGCGTCGATATTCAATACATCGGCCTCCAGTCGATTTGTCTCCAAGGGGTATATTGCTGTCTCGAGCACCGTATGAACTTCTCCTGTGAGTAGATTTTCGAATCTGACGCAAAAATGATAGTTAATTGTATCGTTCAGGGCCTCCTATTGGCGATGGAACACTCAAATTGCGTCGAGATTCAATACATCGGCCTCCAGCCGACTTGTCTCCAAGGGTCTGTTGCTGCCTCGGGCACCTTATGGTCGTTCTCCTGTGAGTTTAGATTATCGAATCCGACGCAAATATGATAGTTAATTGTAACGTTTAGTGCCTCCTAATGACGATGGAACACTCAAATTGCGTCGATATTCAATACATCGGCCTCCAGTCGATTTGTCTCCAAGGGGTATATTGCTGTCTCGAGCACCGTATGAACTTCTCCTGTGAGTAGATTTTCGAATCCGACGCTAAAATGATAGTTAATTGTAACGTACAGGGCCTTGTAATGACGATGGAACACTCAAATTGCGTCGAGATTCAATACATCGGCCTCCAGCCGACTTGTCTCCAAGGGTCTGTTGCTGCCTCGGGCACCTTATGGTCGTTCTCCTGTGAGTTTAGATTATCGAATCCGACGCAAAAATTATAGTTAATTATAACGTTTAGGGCCTCCTAATGGCGATGGAACACACAAATTGCGTCGATATTCAATACATCGGCCTCCAGTCGATTTGTGTCCAAGGGGTATATTGCTGTCTCGAGCAACGTATGAACTTCTCCTGTGAGTAGATTTTCGAATCCGACGTTAAAATGATTGTTAATTGTAACGTTCAGGGCCTCCTAATGACGATAGAAGACTCAAATTGCGTCGAGATTCAATACATCGACCTCCAGCCGACTTGTCTCCAAGGGTCTATTGCTGCCTCTGGCACCTTATGGTCGTTCTCTTGTAAGTCTAGATTTTCGAATCCGACGCAAAAATGATAGTTAATTGTAACGTTCAGGGCCTCCTAATGACGATGGAACTCTCAAATTGCGTCGAGATTCATTACATCGTCCTCCAGCCGACTTGTATCCAAGGGGATATTGCAGTCTCGTGCACCATATCATCCTTCTCCTGTTAGTAGATTTTCGAATCCGACGCTAAAATGATAGTTAACTGTAACGTTCAGGGCCTCCTAATGACGATGGAACACTCAAATTGCGTCGAGATTCAATACATCGGCCTCCAGCCGACGTGTCTCCAAGGGAATATCGCTGCCTCGGGCACCACATGGTCCGTCTGCGGTGATTCTACGTTTTCGAATCCGACGCAAAACTCATAGTTAATTGTAAAGTTCAGGGCCTCCTATTGGCGATGGAACACTCAAATTGCGTCGAGATTCAATACATCGACCTCCAGCCGACTTGTCTCCAAGGGTCTATTGCTGCCTCGGGCACCTGATATTCGTTCTCCTGTGAGTCTAGATTTTCGAATCCGACGCAAAAATGATAGTTAATTGTAACGTTCAGGGCGACCTAATGACGATGGAACACTCAAATTGCGTCGATATTCAATACATCGGCCTCCAGTCGATTTGTCTCTAAGGGGTTTATTGCTGTCTCGAGCACCGTATGAACTTCTCCTGTGTGTAGATTTTCGAATCCGACGCAAAAATGTTAGTTAATTGTAACGTTCAGGGCCTTGTAATGACGATGGAACACTCAAATTGCGTCGAGATTCAATACATCGGCCTCCAGCCGACTTGTCTGTAAGGGTCTGTTGCTGCCTCGGGCACCTTATGGTCGTTCTCCTGTGAGTTTAGATTATCGAATCCGACGCAAAAATGATAGCTAATTGTAACGTTTAGGGATTCCTAATGACGATGGAACACTTAAATTGCGACGATATTCAATACATCGGCCTCCAGTCGATTTGTCTCCAAGGGGTATATTGCGGTCTCGAGCACCGTATGAACTTCTCCTGTGAGTAGATTATCGAATCCGACGCGAAACTGATTGTTAATAGTAAGGTTTGGGGCCTCCTAATGACGATGGAACACTCAAATTGCGTCGAGATTCAATACATCGGCCTCCAGCCGACTTGTATCCAAGGGGATATTGCAGTCTCGTGCACCATATGATCCATCTCCTGTTAGTAGATTTTCGAATCCGACGCTAAAATGATAGTTAACTGTAAGGCCGATGGAACACTCAAATTGCGTCGAGATTCAATACATCGGCCTCCAGCCGAATTGTCTCCAAGGGTCTATTGCTGCCTCGGGCCCTTATGGTCGTTCTCCTGTGAGTTTAGATTATCGAATCCGACGCAAAAATGATAGTTAATTGTAACATTCAGGGCCTCCTAATGACGATGGAACACTCAAATTGCGTCGAGGTTCAATACATCGGCGTCCAGCCGACTTGTCTCCAAGGGTCTGTTGCTGCCTCGGGCACCTTATGGTCGTTCTCCTGTGAGTTTAGATTATCGAATCCGACGCAAAAATGATAGTTAATTGTAACGTTTAGGGCTTCCTAATGACGACGGAACACTCAAATTGCGTCGATATTCAATACATCGGCCTCCAGTCGATTTGTCTCCAAGGGGTATATTGCTGTCTCGAGCACCAAATGAACTTCTCCTGTGAGTCTAGATTTTGAATCCGACGCAAAACTCATAGTTAATTGTAACGTTCAGGGCCTTGTAATGACGATGGAAAACTCAAATTGCGTCGAGATTCAATACATCGGCCTCCAGCCGACTTGTCTCCAAGGGTCTGTTGCTGCCTCGGGCACCTTATGGTCGTTCTCCTGTTAGTCAACATTTTAGTATCCGACGCAAAACTGATAGTTAAATGTAATGCTCAGGGCCTCTTAATGACGATGGAACACTCAAATTGCGTCGAGAGTCAATACATCTTCCTCCAGCCGACTTGTCTACAAGGGGATATTGCTGCCTCGGGCTCCATGTGGTCCGTCTCCTGTGAGTCTAGATTTTCGAATCCGACACGAAACTGATAGTTAATTGTAACATTCAGGGCCTCCTAATGCCGATGGAACACTCAAATTGCGTCGAGATTCAAAACATCGGCCTCCAGCCGATTTGTCCCCAAGGGGATACTGCTGCCTCGGGCACCTTATGGTCGTTCTCCTGTGAGTCTAGATTTTCGAATCCGACGCATAAATGATAGTTAATTGTAACGTTCAGGGACTCCTAAAGACGATGGAACACTCAAATTGCGTCGAGAGTCAATACATCGAGCTCCAGTCGACTTGTATCCAAGGGGATATTGCAGTCTCGGGCACAATATGATCCTTCTCCTGTGAGTCTAGATTTTCGAATCCGACGCATAAATGACAGTTAATTGTAACGTTCAGGGACTCCTAAAGACGATGGAACACTCAAATTGCGTCGAGAGTCATACATCGAGCTCCAGTCGACTTGTATCCAAGGGGATATTGCAGTCTCGGGCACAATATGATCCTTCTCCTGTGCGTCTAGATTTTCGAATCCGACGCAAAAATGATAGTTAATTGTAACGTTCAGGGCCTCCTAATGACGATGGAACTCTCAAATTGCGTCGAGATTCAATACATCGTCCTCCAGCCGACTTGTCTCCAAGGGTCTATTGCTGCCTCGGGCACCATATGGTCGTTCTCCTGTGAGTCTAGATTTTGGAATCCGACGCGAAACTGATAGTAAACTGTAAGGTTCAGGGCCTCCTAATGCCGATGGAACACTCAAATTGCGTCGAGATTCAATACATCCCCCTCCAGCCGACTTCTCTCCAAGGGTCTATTGCTGCCTCGGGCACCTTATGGTCGTTCTCTTGTAAGTCTAGATTTTTGAATCCGACGCAAAAATGATAGTGAATAGTAACGTTCAGCGCCTCCTGATGACGATAGAACTCTCAAATTGCGTCGAGATTCAATACATCGTCCTCCAGCCGACTTGTCTCCAAGGGTCTAATGCTGCCTCGGGCACCTTATGGTCGTTCTCTTGTAAGTCTAGATTTTCGAATCCGACGCAAAAATGATAGTTAATTGTAACATTCAGGGCCTCCTAATGCCGATGGAACACTCAAATTGCGTCGAGATGCAATACACGGCCTCCAGCCGACTTGTCTCCAAGGGTCTGTTGCTGCCTCGGGCACCTTATGGTCGTTCTCCTGTGAGTCTAGATTTTCGAATCCGACGCAAAAATGATAGTTAATTGTAACTTTCAGGGCCTTGTAATGACGATGGAACACTCAAATTGCGTCAAGAATCAATACATCGGTTTCCAGCCGACTTGTCTCCAAGGGTCTATTGCTGCCTCGGGCACCTTATGGTCGTTCTCCTGTGAGTCTAGATTTTCGAATCCGACGCATAAATGATAGTTAATTGTAACTCTCAGGGACTCCTAATGACGATGGAACGCTCATATTGCGTCGAGATTCAATACATCGTCCTCCAGCCGACTTGTCTCCATGGGGATATTACTGCCTCCGGCCTCTTATGTTCGCTCTCATGTGAGTCTAGATTTTCGAATCCGACGCGAAACTGATTGTTAATTGTAACGTTCAGGGCCTCCTAATGACGATGGAACTCTCAAATTGCGTCCAGATTCAATACATCGTTCTCCAGCCGACTTGTCTCCAAGGGTCTATTGCTGCCTCGGGCACCTTATGGTCGTTCTCCTGTTAGTAGATTTTCGAATCCGACGCTAAAATGATAGTTAACTGTAACGTTTAGGGCCTCCTAATGCCGATGGAACACTCAAATTGCGTCGAGATTCAATACATCGGCCTCCAGCCGACTTGCCTCCAAGGGTCTGGTGCTGCGTCGGGCACCTTATTGTCGTTCTCCTGTGAGTCTAGATTTTTGAATCCGACGCATAAATGATAGTTAATTGTAACGTTCAGGGACTCCTAAAGACGATGGAACACTCAAATTGCGTCGAGATTCAATACATCGTCCTCCAGCCAACTTGTCTCCATGGGGATATTACTGCCTCCGGCCTCTTATGTTCGCTCTCATGTGAGTCTAGATTTTCCAATCCGACGCGAAACTGATTGTTAATTGTAACGGTCAGGGACTCCTAAAGACGATGGAACACTCAAAATGCGTCGCGATCCAATACATCGTCCTCCAACCGACTTGTCTCCGAGGGTCTATAGCTGCCTCGGGCACCTTATGGTCGTTCTCTTGTAAGTCTAGATTTTCGAATCCGACGCAAAAATGATAGTTAATTGTTACGTTCAGGGCCTCCTAATGACGATGGAATTCTCAAATTGCGTCGAGATTCAATACATCGTCCTCCAGCCGACTTGTCTCAAAGGGTCTATTGCTGCCTCGGGCACCTTATGGTCGTTCTCCTGTGGGTCTAGATTTTCGAATCCGACGCGATACTGATAGTTAATTGTAACGTTCAGGGCTTCCTAATGCCGATGTAACACTCAAATTGCGTCGAGATTCAGTACATCCCTCTCCAGCCGACTTTTCTCCAAGGGTCTATTGCTGCCTCGGGCACCTTATGGTCGTTCTCTTGTAAGTCTAGATTTCGAATCCGACGCAAAAATGATAGTGAATAGTAACGTTCAGCGCCTCCTGATGACGATAGAGCTCTCAAATTGCGTCGAGATTCAATACATCGTCCTCCAGCCGACTTGTCTGCAAGGGTCTAATGCTGCCTCGGGCACCTTATGGTCGTTCTCCTGTGAGTTTAGATTATCGAATCCGACGCAAGAATGATAGTTCATTGGAACGTTCAGGGCCTTGTAATGACGATGGAACACTCAAATTGCGTCGAGATTCAATACATCACCCTCCAGCCGACTTGTCTCCAAGCGTCTGTTGCTGCCTCGGGCACCTTATGGTCGTTCTCCTGTGAGTTTAGATTATCGAATCCGACGCAAGAATGATAGTTAATTGTAACGTTTAGGTTCTCCTAATGACGATGGAACACTCAAATTGCGTCGATATTCAATACATCGGCCTCCATGCGATTTGTCTCCAAGGGGTATATTGCTGTCTCGAGCACCGTATGAACTTCTCCTGTGAGTAGATTTTCGAATCCGACGTTAAAATGATAGTTAATTGTAACGTTTAGGGCCTCCTAATGACGATGGAACACTCAAATTGCGTCGATATTCAATACATCGGCCTCCAGTCGATTTGTCTCCAAGGGGTATATTGCGGTCTCGAGCACCGTATGAACTTCTCCTGTGAGTAGATTATCGAATCCGACGCGAAACTGACAGTTAATAGTAAGGTTTGGGGCCTCCTAATGACGATGGAACACTCAAATTGCGTCGAGATTCAATACATCGGCCTCCAGCCGACTTGTATCCAAGGGGATATTGCAGTCTCGTGCACCATATGATCCATCTCCTGTTAGTAGATTTTCGAATCCGACGCTAAAATGATAGTTAACTGTAACGTTCAGGGCCTCCTAAGGCCGATGGAACACTCAAATTGCGTCGAGATTCAATACATCGGCCTCCAGCCGAATTGTCTCCAAGGGTCTATTGCTGCCTCGGGCACCTTATGGTCGTTCTCCTGTGAGTTTAGATTATCGAATCCGACGCAAAAATGATAGTTAATTGTAACATTCAGGGCCTCCTAATGACGATGGAACACTCAAATTGCGTCGAGGTTCAATACATCGGCCTCCAGCCGACTTGTCTCCAAGGGTCTGTTGCTGCCTCGGGCACCTTATGGTCGTTCTCCTGTGAGTTGAGATTATCGAATCCGACGCAAAAATGATAGTTAATTGTAACGTTTAGGGCTTCCTAATGACGACGGAACACTCAAATTGCATCGATATTCAATACATCGGCCTCCAGTCGATTTGTCTCCAAGGGGTATATTGCTGTCTCGAGCACCAAATGAACTTCTCCTGTGAGTCTAGATTTTGAATCCGACGCAAAACTCATAGTTAATTGTAACGTTCAGGGCCTTGTAATGACGATGGAAAACTCAAATTGAGTCGAGATTCAATACATCGGCCTCCAGCCGACTTGTCTCCAAGGGTCTGTTGCTGCCTCGGGCACCTTATGGTCGTTCTCCTGTTAGTCAACATTTTAGAATCCGACGCAAAACTGATAGTTAAATGTAATGCTCAGGGCCTCTTAATGACGATGGAACACTCAAATTGCGTCGAGAGTCAATACATCTTCCTCCAGCCGACTTGTCTACAAGGGGATATTGCTGCCTCGGGCACCTTATGGTCGTTCTCCTGTGAGTCTAGATTTTCGGATCCGACGCATAAATGATAGTTAATTGTAACGTTCAGGGACTCCTAAAGACGATGGAACACTCAAATTGCGTCGAGAGTCAATACATCGAGCTCCAGTCGACTTGTATCCAAGGGGATATTGCAGTCTCGGACACAATATGATCCTTCTCCTGTGAGTCTAGATTTTCGAATCCGACGCATAAATGACAGTTAATTGTAACGTTCAGGGACTCCTAAAGACGATGGAACACTCAAATTGCGTCGAGAGTCATACATCGAGCTCCAGTCGACTTGTATCCAAGGGGATATTGCAGTCTCGGGCACAATATGATCCTTCTCCTGTGCGTCTAGATTTTCGAATCCGACGCAAAAATGATAGTTAATTGTAACGTTCAGGGCCTCCTAATGACGATGGAACTCTCAAATTGCGTCGAGATTCAATACATCGTCCTCCAGCCGACTTGTCTCCAAGGGTCTATTGCTGCCTCGGGCACCTTATGGTCGTTCTCCTGTGAGTCTAGATTTTCGAATCAGACGCGAAACTGATAGTTACCTGTAAGGTTCAGGGCCTCCTAATGCCGATGGAACACTCAAATTGCGTCGAGATTCAATACATCCCCCTCCAGCCGACTTCTCTCCAAGGGTCTATTGCTGCCTCGGGCACCTTATGGTCGTTCTCTTGTAAGTCTAGATTTTTGAATCCGACGCAAAAATGATAGTGAACAGTAACGTTCAGCGCCTCCTGATGACGATAGAACTCTCAAATTGCGTCGAGATTCAATACATCGTCCTCCAGCCGACTTGTCTCCAAGGGTCAAATGCTGCCTCGGGCACCTTATGGTCGTTCTCCTGTGAGTCTAGATTTTCGAATCCGACGCAAAAATGATAGTTAATTGTAACGTTCAGGGCCTCCTAATGCCGATGGAAAACTCAAATTGCGTCGAGATGCAATACACGGCCTCCAGCCGACTTGTCTCCAAGGGCCTGTTGCTGCCTCGGGCACCTTATGGTCGTTCTCCTGTGAGTCTAGATTTTCGAATCCGACGCAAAAATGATAGTTAATTGTAACTTTCAGGGCCTTGTAATGACGATGGAACACTTAAATTGCGTCAAGAATCAATACATCGGTTTCCAGCCGACTTGTCTCCAAGGGTCTATTGCTGCCTCGGGCACCTTATGGTCGTTCTCCTGTGAGTTTAGATTTTCGAATCCGACGCATAAATGATAGTTAATTGTAACTTTCAGGGACTCCTAATGACGATGGAACACTCATATTGCGTCGAGATTCAATACATCGTCCTCCAGCCGACTTGTCTCCATGGGGATATTACTGCCTCCGGCCTCTTATGTTCGCTCTCATGTGAGTCTAGATTTTCGAATCCGACGCGAAACTGATTGTTAATTGTAACGTTCAGGGCCTCCTAATGACGATGGAACTCTCAAATTGCGTCGAGATTCAATACATCGTTCTCCAGCCGACTTGTCTCCAAGGGTCTATTGCTGCCTCGGGCACCTTATGGTCGTTCTCCTGTTAGTAGATTTTCGAATCCGACGCTAAAATGATAGTTAACTGTAACGTTCAGGGCCTCCTAATGCCGATGGAACACTCAAATTGCGTCGAGATTCAATACATCGGCCTCCAGCCGACTTGCCTCCAAGGGTCTGGTGCTGCGTCGGGCACCTTATTGTCGTTCTCCTGTGAGTCTAGATTTTCGAATCCGACGCATAAATGATAGTTAATTGTAACGTTCAGGGACTCCTAAAGACGATGGAACACTCAAATTGCGTCGAGATTCAATACATCGTCCTCCAGCCGACTTGTCTCCATGGGGATATTACTGCCTCCGGCCTCTTATGTTCGCTCTCATGTGAGTCTAGATTTTCGAATCCGACGCGAAACTGATTGTTAATTGTAACGGTCAGGGCCTCCTAATGACGATGGAACTCTCTAATTGCGTCGAGATTCAATACATCGTTCTCCAGCCGACTTGTCTCCAAGGGTCTATTGCTGCCTCTGGCACCTTATGGTCGTTCTCCTGTTTGTAGATTTTCGAATCCGACGCTAAAATGATAGTTAACTGTAACGTTCGGGGCCTCCTAATGCCGATGGAACACTCAAATCGCGTCGAGATTCAATACATCGTCCTCCAGCCGACTTGTCTCCATGGGGATATTACTGCCTCCGGCCTCTTATGTTCGCTCTCATGTGAGTCTAGATTTTCGAATCCGACGCGAAACTGATTGTTAATTGTAACGGTCAGGGACTCCTAAAGACGATGGAACACTCAAAATGCGTCGCGATCCAATACATCGTCCTCCAACCGACTTGTCTCCAAGGGTCTATAGCTGCCTCGGGCACAGTATGGTCGTTCCCCTGTCAGTCAACATTTTAGAATCCGACGCAAAAATGATAGTTAAATGTAATGCTCAGGGCCTCTTAATGACGATGGAACACTCAAATTGCGTCGAGAGTCAATACAACTTCCGCCAGCCGACTTGTCTCCAAGGGTCTGTTGCTGCCTCGGGCACCTTATGGTCGTTCTCATGCGAGTTTAGATTATCGAATCCGACGCAAAAATGATAGTTAATTGTAACGTTTAGGGCCTCCTAATGACGATGGAACACTCAAATTGCGTCGAGATTCAATATATCGGCCTCCAGCCGACTTGTCTCCAAGGGTCTGTTGCTGCCTCGGGCACCTTATGGTCGTTCTCCTGTGAGTTTAGTTTATCGAATCCGACGCAAAAATGATAGTTAAATGTAACGTTCAGGGCCTCCCAATGACGATGGGACACTCAAATTGCGTCGAGATTCAATACATCGTCCTCCAACCGACTTGTTATCATGGGGATATTAATGCCTCCGGCCTCTTATGTTCGCTCTCATGTGAGTCTAGATTTTCGAATCCGACGCAAAACTCATAGTTAATTGTAACGTTCATGGCCTTGTAATGACGATGGAACACTCAAATTGCGTCGAGATTCAATACATCGGCCTCCAGCCGACTTGTCTCCATGGGGATATTGCTGTCTCGGGCACAATATGATCCTTCTCCTGTGAGTCTAGATTTTCGAATCCGACGCGAAACTGATAGTTAATTGTAAGGTTCTGGGCCTCCTAATGACGATGGAACACACAAAGTGCGTCGAGATTCAATACATCGGCCTCCAGCCGACTTGTCTCCATGGGGATATTGCTGTCTCGGGCACAATATGATCCTTCTCCTGTGAGTCTAGATTTTCGAATCCGACGCAAATATGATAGTGAATTGTAACGTTCAGCGCCTCCTAATGACGATAGAAGACTCAAATTGCGTCGAGATTCAATACATCGGCCTCCAGCCGACTTGCCTCCAAGGGTCTATTGCTGCCTCGGGCACCTTATGGTCGTTCTCCTGTGAGTCTAGATTTTCGAATCCGACGCAAAACTCATAGTTAATGTAACGTTCAGAGCCTCCTAATGACGATGGAACTCTCAAATTGCGTCGAGATTCAATACATCGGCCTCCAGCCGACTTGTCTCCAAGGGTCTGTTGCTGCCTCGGGCACCATATGGTCGTTCTCCTGTGAGTCTAGATTTTCGAATCCGACGCAAAAATGATAGTTAATTGTAACGTTGAGGGCCTTGTAATGACGATGGAACACTCAAAATGTGTCGAGAGTCAATACATCGACCTCCAGTCGACTTGAATCCAAGGGGATATGCCAGTCTCGTGCACCACATGATCCTTCTCCTGTTAGTAGATTTTCGAATCCGACGCTAAAATGATAGTTAACTGTAACGTTCAGGGCCTCCTAATGCCGATGGAACACTCAAATTGCGTCGAGATTCAATACATCGGCCTCCAGCCGACTTGTCTCCATGGGCTATTGCTGCCTCAGGCACCTTATGGTCGCTCTCCTGTGAGTCTAGATTTTCGAATCCGACGCAAAAATGATAGTTAATTGTAACGTTCAAGGCCTTGTAATGACGATGGAACACTCAAATTGCGTCGAGATTCAATACATCGGCCTCCAGCCGACTTGTCTCCAAGGGTCTGTTGCTGCCTCGGGCACCTTATGGTCGTTCTCCTGTGAGTCTACATTTTCGAATCCGACGCAAAAATGATAGTTAATTGTAACGTTCAGGGCTTTCTAATGACGATGGAACACTCAAATTGCGTCGAGATTCAATACATCGGCCTCCAGCAGACTTGTCTCCAAGGGGATATCGCTGCATCGGGCACCACATGGTCCGTCTCTGGTGATTCTACGTTTTCGAATCCGACGCAAAACTCATAGTTAATTGTAACGTACAGGGCCTGCTATTGGCGATGGAACACTCAAATTGCGTCGAGATTCAATACATCGTCCTCCAGCCGACTTGTCTCCAAGGGTCTATTGCTGCCTCGGGCACCTTATGGTCGTTCTCCTGTGAGTTTAGATTATCGAATCCGACGCAAAAATGATAGTTAATTGTAACGTTTAGGGCCTTGTAATGACGATGGAACACTCAAATTGCGTCGAGATTCAATACATCGTCCTCCAGCCGACTTGTCTTCAAGGGTCTGTTGCTGCCTCGGGTACCTTATGGTCGTTCTCCTGTGAGTTTAGATTATCGAATCCGACGCAAAAATGATAGTTAATTGTAACGTTTAGGGCCTCCTAATGACGATGGAACACTCAAATTGCGTCGATATTCAATACATCGGCCTCAAGTCGATTGTCTCCAAGGGGTATATTGCTGTCTCGAGCACCGTATGAACTTCTCCTGTGAGTAGATTTTCGATTAGGAGGCTAAAATGATAGTTAATTGTAACGTTCAGGGCCTTGTAATGACGATGGAACACTCAAATTGCGTCGAGATTCAATACATCGGCCTCCAGCCGACTTGTCTCCAAGGGTCTGTTGCTGCCTCGGGCACCTTATGGTCGTTCTCCTGTGAGTTTAGATTATCGAATCCGTCGCAAAAATGATAGTTAATTGTAACGTTTAGGGCCTCCTAATGACGATGGAACACTCAAATTGCGTCGAGATTCAATACATCGGCCTCCAGCCGACTTGTCTCCAAGGGTCTGTTGCTGCCTCGGGCACCTTATGTTCGTTCTCCTGTGAGTCGAGATTATCGAATCCGACGCAAAAATGATAGTTAATTGTAACGTTTAGGGCCTCCTAATGACAATGGAACACTCAAATTGCGTCGAGATTCAATACATCTGCATTCAGCCGATTTGTCTCCAAGGGGATATTGCTGCCTCGGGCACCAAATGGTCCGTCTCCTGTGAGTCTGGATTTTTGAATCCGACGCGAAACTGATAGTTAATTGTAACGTTCAGGGCCTCCTAATGACGATGGAACACTCAAATTGCGTCAAGAATCAATACATCGGTTTCCAGCCGACTTGTCTCCAAGGGTCTATTGCTGCCTCGGGCACCTTATCGTCGTTCTCCTGTGAGTTTAGATTATCGAATCCGACGCAAAAATGATAGTTAATTGTAACGTTTAGGGCCTCCTAATGACAATGGATCCCTCAAACTGCGTCGAGATTAAATACATCGGCCTCCAGTCGATTTGTCTCCAAGGGGTATATTGCTGTCTCGAGCACGGTATGAACTTCTCCTGTGAGTAGTTTTTCGAATCCGACGCGAAACTGATAGTTAATTGTAAGGTTTAGGGCCTCCTAATGACGATGGAACACTCAAATTGCGTCGTGATTCAATACATCGGCCTCCAGCCGACTTGTATCCAAGGGGATATTGCAGTCTCGTGCACCATATGATCCTTCTCCTGTTAGTAGATTTTCGAATCCGACGCTAAAATAATAGTTAACTGTAACGTTCAGGGCCTCCTAATACCGATGGAACACTCAAATTGCGTCGGGATTCAATACATCGGCCTCCTGCCGACTTGTCTCCAAGGGTCTGTTGCTGCCTCGGGCACCTGATGGTCGTTCTCCTGTGAGTTTAGATTATCGACCCCGACGCAAAAATGATAGTTAATTGTAACGTTTAGGGCCTCCTAATGACGATGGGACACTCAAATTGCGTCGAGATTCAATACATCGTCCTCCAGCCGACTTGTCTCCATGGGGATATTACTGCCTCCGGCCTCTTATGTTCGCTCTCATGTGAGTCTAGATTTTCGATTCCGACGCGAAACTGATTGATAATTGTATCGTTCAGGGCTTCCTAATGACGATGGAACTCTCAAATTGCGTCGAGATTCAATACATCGCCTCCAGCCGACTTGTCTCCATGGGTCTGTTGCTGCCTCGTGTACCCTATGGTCGTTCTCCTGTGAGTTTAGATTATCGAATCCGACGCAAAAATGATAGTTAATTGTAACGTTTAGGGCCTCCTAAAGACGATGGAACACTCAAATTGCGTCGATAGTCAATACATCGGCCTCCAGGCGATTTGTCTCCAAGGGGTATATTGCTGTCTCGAGCAACGTATTAACTTCTCCTGTGAGTAGATTTTCGAATCCGAGGCTAAAATGATAGTTAATTGTAACGTTCAGGGCCTTGTAATGACGATGGAACACTCAAATTGCGTCGAGATTCAATACATCGGCCTCCAGCCGACTTGTCTCCAAGGGTCTGTTGCTGCCTCGGGCACCTTATGGTCGTTCTCCTGTGCGTTTAGATTATCGAATCCGACGCAAAAATGATAGTTAATTGTAACGTTTAGGGCCTCCTAATGACGATGGAACACTCAACTTGCGTCAAGAATCAATACATCGTTTTCCAGCCGACTTGTCTCCAAGGGTCTATCGCTGCCTCGGGCACCTTATGGTCGTTCTCCTGGGAGTTTAGATTATCAAATGCGACGCAAAAATGATAGTTAATTGTAACGTTTAGGGCCTCCTAATGACGATGGAACAATCAAATTGCGTCGAGATTCAATACATCGGCCTCCAGTCGATTTGTCTCCAAGGGGTATATTGCTGTCTCGAGCACCGTATGAACTTCTCCTGTGAGTAGATTATCGAATCCGACGCGAAACTGATAGTTAATTGTAAGGTTTAGGGCCTCCTAATGACGATGGAACACTCAAATTGCGTCGAGATTCAATACATCGTCCTCCAGACGATTTGTCTCCAAGGGGTATATTGCTGCCTCGGGCACCTTATGGTCGTTCTCCTGTGAGACTAGATTTTCGAATCCGACGCAAAAATGATAGTTAATTGTAACGTTCAGAGCCTTGTAATGACGATGGAACACTCAAATTGCGACGAGATTCAATACATCGGCCTCCAGCCGACTTGTCTCCAAGGGTCTAATGCTGCCTCGGGCACCTTATGGTCGTTCTCCTGTGAGTTTGGATTATCGAATCCGACGCCAAAATGATAGTTAATTGTAACGTTCAGGGCGACCTAATTACGATGGATCACTCAAATTGCGTCGATATTCAATACATCGGCCTCCAGTCGATTTGCCTCCAAGGGGTATATTGCTGTCTCGAGCACCGTATGAATTTCTCCTGTGAGTAGATTTTCGAATCCCACGCGAAACTGATAGTTAATTGTAAGGTTTAGGGCCTCCTAATGACGATGGAACACTCAAATTGCGTCGAGATTCAATACATCGTCCTCCAGACGATTTGTCTCCAAGGGGTATATTGCTGCCTCGGGCACCTTATGGTCGTTCTCCTGTGAGTCTAGATTTTCGAATCCGACGCAAAAATGATAGTTAATTGTAACGTTGAGGGCCTTGTAATGACGATGGAACACTCAAAATGTGTCTAGAGTCAATACATCGACCTCCAGTCGACTTGAATCCAAGGGGATATGCCAGTCTCGTGCACCATATGATCCTTCTCCTGTTAGTAGATTTTCGAATCCGACGCTAAAATGATAGTTAACTGTAACGTTCAGGGCCTCCTAATGCCGATGGAACACTCAAATTGCGTCGAGATTCAATACATCGGCCTCCAGCCGACTTGTCTCCAAGGGTCTATTGCTGCCTCAGGCACCTTATGGTCGCTCTCCTGTGAGTCTAGATTTTCGAATCCGACGCAAAAATGATAGTTAATTGTAACGTTCAAGGCCTTGTAATGACGATGGAACACTCAAATTGCGTCGAGATTCAATACATCGGCCTCCAGCCGACTTGTCTCCAAGGGTCTGTTGCTGCCTCGGGCACCTTATGGTCGTTCTCCTGTGAGTCTACATTTTCGAATCCGACGCAAAAATGATAGTTAATTGTAACGTTCAGGGCTTTCTAATGACGATGGAACACTCAAATTGCGTCGAGATTCAATACATCGGCCTCCAGCAGACTTGTCTCCAAGGGGATATCGCTGCATCGGGCACCACATGGTCCGTCTCTGGTGATTCTACGTTTTCGAATCCGACGCAAAACTCATAGTTAATTGTAACGTTCAGGGAATGCTATTGGCGATGGAACACTCAAATTGCGTCGAGATTCAATACATCGTCCTCCAGCCGACTTGTCTCCAAGGGTCTATTGCTGCCTCGGGCACCTTATGGTCGTTCTCCTGTGAGTTTAGATTATCGAAGCCGACGCAAAAATGATAGTTAATTGTAACGTTTAGAACCTTGTAATGACGATGGAACACTCAAATTGCGTCGAGATTCAATACATCGTCCTCCAGCCGACTTGTCTTCAAGGGTCTGTTGCTGCCTCGGGTAACTTATGGTCGTTCTCCTGTGAGTTTAGATTATCGAATCCGACGCAAAAATGATAGTTAATTGTAACGTTTAGGGCCTCCTAATGACGATGGAATACTCAAATTGCGTCGATATTCAATACATCGGCCTCAAGTCGATTGTCTCCAAGGGGTATATTGCTGTCTCGAGCACCGTATGAACTTCTCCTGTGAGTAGATTTTCGAATAGGAGGCTAAAATGATAGTTAATTGTAACGTTCAGGGCCTTGTAATGACGATGGAACACTCAAATTGCGTCGAGATTCAATACATCGGCCTCCAGCCGACTTGTCTCCAAGGGTCTGTTGCTGCCTCGGGCACCTTATGGTCGTTCTCCTGTGAGTTTAGATTATCGAATCCGTCGCAAAAATGATAGTTAATTGTAACGTTTAGGGCCTCCTAATGACGATGGAACACTCAAATTGCGTCGAGATTCAATACATCGGCCTCCAGCCGACTTGTCTCCAAGGGTCTGTTGCTGCCTCGGGCACCTTATGTTCGTTCTCCTGTGAGTCGAGATTATCGAATCCGACGCAAAAATGATAGTTAATTGTAACGTTTAGGGCCTCCTAATGACAATGGAACACTCAAATTGCGTCGAGATTCAATACATCGGAATTCAGCCGATTTGTCTCCAAGGGGATATTGCTGCCTCGGGCACCAAATAGTCCGTCTCCTGTGAGTCTGGATTCTTGAATCCGACGCGAAACTGATAGTTAATTGTAACGTTCAGGGCCTCCTAATGACGATGGAACACTCAAATTGCGTCAAGAATCAATACATCGGTTTCCAGCCGACTTGTCTCCAAGGGTCTATTGCTGCCTCGGGCACCTTATGGTCGTTCTCCTGTGAGTTTAGATTATCGAATCCGACGCAAAAATGATAGTTAATTGTAACGTTCAGGGCGACCTAATTACGATGGATCACTCAAATTGCGTCGATATTCAATACATCGTCCTCCAGCCGACTTGTCTCCATGGGGATATTACTGCCTCCGGCCTCTTATGTTCGCTCTCATGTGAGTCTAGATTTTCGATTCCGACGCGAAACTGATTGATAATTGTATCGTTCAGGCCTTCCTAATGACGATGGAACTCTCAAATTGCGTCAAGATTCAATACATCGCCTCCAGCCGACTTGTCTCCATGGGTCTGTTGCTGCCTCGTGTACCCTATGGTCGTTCTCCTGTGAGTTTAGATTATCGAATCCGACGCAAAAATGATAGTTAATTGTAACGTTTAGGGCCTCCTAAAGACGATGGAACACACAAATTGCGTCGATAGTCAATACATCGGCCTCCAGGCGATTTGTCTCCAAGGGGTATATTGCTGTCTAGAGCAACGTATTAACTTCTCCTGTGAGTAGATTTTCGAATCCGAGGCTAAAATGATAGTTAATTGTAACGTTCAGGGCCTTGTAATGACGATGGAACACTCAAATTGCGTCGAGATTCAATACATCGGCCTCCAGCCGACTTGTCTCCAAGGGTCTGTTGCTGCCTCGGGCACCTTATGGTCGTTCTCCTGTGAGTTTAGATTATCGAATCCGACGCAAAAATGATAGTTAATTGTAACGTTTAGGGCCGCCTAATGACGATGGAACACTCAACTTGCGTCAAGAATCAATACATCGTTTTCCAGCCGACTTGTCTCCAAGGGTCTATCGCTGCCTCGGGCACCTTATGGTCGTTCTCCTGGGAGTTTAGATTATCGAATGCGACGCAAAAATGATAGTTAATTGTAACGTTTAGGGCCTCCTAATGACGATGGAACAATCAAATTGCGTCGAGATTCAATACATCGGCCTCCAGTCGATTTGTCTCCAAGGGGTATATTGCTGTCTCGAGCACCGTATGAACTTCTCCTGTGAGTAGATTATCGAATCCGACGCAAAACTGATAGTTAATTGTAAGGTTTAGGGCCTCCTAATGACGATGGAACACTCAAATTGCGTCGAGATTCAATACATCGTCCTCCAGACGATTTGTCTCCAAGGGGTATATTGCTGCCTCGGGCACCTTATGGTCGTTCTCCTGTGAGACTAGATTTTCGAATCCGACGCAAAAATGATAGTTAATTGTAACGTTCAGAGCCTTGTAATGACGATGGAACACTCAAATTGCGTCGAGATTCAATACATCGGCCTCCAGCCGACTTGTCTCCAAGGGTCTAATGCTGCCTCGGGCACCTTATGGTCGTTCTCCTGTGAGTTTGGATTATCGAATCCGACGCAAAAATGATAGTTAATTGTAACGTTCAGGGCGACCTAATTACGATGGATCACTCAAATTGCGTCGATATTCAATACATCGGCCTCCAGTCAATTTGTCTCCAAGGGGTATATTGCTGTCTCGAGCACCGTATGAATTTCTCCTGTGAGTAGATTTTCGAATCCCACGCGAAACTGATAGTTAATTGTAAGGTTTAGGGCCTCCTAATGACGATGGAACACTCAAATTGCGTCGAGATTCAATACATCGGCCTCCAGCCGACTTGTCTCCAAGGGGATATTGCAGTCTCGTGCACCATATGATCCTTCTTCTGTTAGTAGATTTTCGAATCCGACGCTAATATGATAGTTAACTGTAACGTTCAGGGCCTCCTAATGCCGATGGAACACTCAAAGTGCGTCGAGATTCAATACATCGGCCTCCAGCCGACTTGTCTCCAAGGGTCTGTTGCTGCCTCGGGCAACTTATGGTCGTTCTTCTGTGAGTTTAGATTATCGAACCCGACGCAAAAATGATTGTTAATTGTAACGTTCAGGGCCTCCTAATGACGATGAAACACTCAAATTGCGTCAAGAATCAATACATCGGTTTCCAGCCGACTTGTCTCCAAGGGTCTATTGCTGCCTCGGGCACCTTATGGTCGTTCTCCTGTGAGTTTAGATTATCGAATCCGACGCAAAAATGATAGTTAATTGTAACGTTTAGTTCCTCCTAATGACGATGGAACACTCAAATTGCGTCGAGATTCAATACATCGGCCTCCAGACGATTTGTCTCCAAGAATCTGTTGCTGCCTCGGGCACCTTATGGTCGTTCTCCTGTGAGTTTATTATTATCGAATCCGACGCAAAAATGATAGTTAATTGTAACGTTTAGGGCCTCCTAATGACGATGGAACACTCAAATTGCGTCGATATTCAATACATCGGCCTCCAGTCGATTTGTCTCCAAGGGTTATATTGCTGTCTCGAGCACTGTATGAACTTCTCCTGTGAGTAGATTTTCGAATCCGACGCTAAAATGATTGTTAATCGTAACGTTCAGGGCCTCCTAATGACGATGGAACACTCAAATTGCGTCAAGAATCAATACATCGGTTTCCAGTCGACTTGTCTCCAAGGGTCTATTGCTGCCTCGGCCACCTTATGGTCGTTCTCCTGCGAGTCTAGATTTTCGAATCCGACGCAAAAATGATAGTTAATTGTAACGTTTAGGGCCTTGTAATAACGATGGAACACTCAAATTGCGTCAAGAATCAATACATCGGTTTCCAGCCGACTTGTCTCGAAGGGTCTATTGCTGCCTCGGGCACCTTATGGTCGTTCTCTTGTAAGTCTAGAATTTCGAATCCGACGCAAAACTGATAGTTCATTATAACGTTTAGGGCGACCTAATGACGATGAAACACTCAAATTGCGTCGATATTCAATACATCGGCCTCCAGTCGATATGTCTCCAAGGGGTATATTGCTGTCTCGAGCACCGTATGAACTTCTCCTGTGAGTAGATTTTCGAATCCGACGCTAAAATGATAGTTACCTGTAACGTTCAGGGCCTCCTAATGCCGATGGAACACTCAAATTGCGTTGAGATTCAATACATCGGCCTCCAGCCGACTTGTCTCCAAGGGTCTATTGCTGCCTCAGGCACCTTATGGTCGTTCTCCTGTGAGTCTAGATTTTCGAATCCGACGCAAAAATGATAGTTAATTGTAACGTTCAGGGCCTTCTAATGACGATGGAACACTCAAATTGCGTCGATATTCGATACATCGTCCTCCAGCCGACTTGTCTCCATGGGGATATTGCTGCTTCCGGCCTCTTATGTTCCCTCTCATGTGGGTCTAGATTTTCGAATCCGACGCAAAACTGATTGTTAATTGTAACGTTCAGGGCTTCGTAATGACGATGGAACACTCAAATTGCCTCGAGATTCAATACATCGGCATTCAGCCGACTTGGTTCCAAGGGTCTGTTGCTGCCTCGGGCACCTTATGGTCGTTCTCCTGTGAGTCTAGATTTTCTAATCCGACGCAAAAATGATAGTTAATTGTAACGTTCAGGTTCTCCTATCGGCGATGGAACACTCAAATTGCGAGGAGATTCAATACATCGGCCTCCAGCCGACTTGTCTCCTATGGTCTGTTGCTGCCTCGTGCACCTTATGGTTGTTCTCCTGTGAGTCTAGACTTTCGAATCCGACGATAAAATGCTAGTTATTTGTAACGTTCAGGGCCTCCTAATGACGATGGAACACTCAAATTGCGACGAGATTCTATACATCGTCCTCCAGCCGACTTGTCTCCAAGGGTCTATTGCTGCCTAGGGCACCTTATGGTCGTTCTCCTGCGAGTCTAGATTTTCGAATCCGACGCAAAAATGATAGTTAATTGTAACGTTCAGGGCCTTGTAATGACGATGGAACACTCAAATTCCGTCGAGATTCAATACATCGGCCTCCAGCCGACTTGTCTCCAAGGGTCTGTTGCTGCCTCGGGCACCTTATGGTCGTTCTACTGTGAGTTTAGATTATCGAATCCGACGCAAAAATGATAGTTAATTGTAACGTTTAGGGCCTCCTAATGACGATGGGTAACTCAAATTGCGTCGAGATTCAATACATCGTCCTCCAGCCGACTTGTCTACATGGGGATATTACTGCCTCCGGCCTCTTATGTTCGCTCTCATGTGAGTCTAGATTTTCGAATCCGACGCGAAACTGATTGTTAATTGTAACGTTCAGGGCTTCCTAATGACGATGGAACACTCAAATTGCCTCGAGATTCAATACATCGGCATTCAGCCGATTTGTCTCCAAGGGTCTATTGCTGCCTCGGGCACCGTATGGTCGTTCCCCTGTGAGTCAACATTTCAGAATCCGACGCAAAACTGATAGTTAAATGTAAAGCTCAGAGCCTCTTAATGACGATGGAACACTCAAATTGCGTCGAGAGTCAATACATCTTCCTTTAGCCGACTTGTCTACAAGGGGATATTGCTGCCTCGGGCTCCATGTGGTCCGTCTCCTGTGAGTTTAGATTTTCGAATCCGACGCGAAACTGATAGTTAATTGTAAGGTTCAGGGCCTCCTAATGTCGATGGAACACTCAAATTGCGTCGAGATTCAATACATCGGCCTCCAGCGGACTTGTCTCCAAGGGGATATTGCTGTCTCGGGCACCATATGATCCTTCTCCTGTGAGTCTAGATTTTCGAATCCGACGCAAAAATGATAGTGTGTAGTAACGTTCAGCGCCTCCTGATCACGATAGAACTCTCAAATTGCGTCGAGATTCAATACATCGTCCTCCAGCTGATTTGTCTCCAAGGGGATATTGCTGCCTCGGGCACCAAATGGTCCGTCTCCTGTGAGTCTGGATTGTTGAATCCGACGCGAAACTGATAGTTAATTGTAACGTTCAGGGCCTCCTAATGACGATGGAGCACCCAAATTGCGTCGCGATTAAATACAACGTCCTCCAGCGGAATGGTCTCCAAGGGGATATTGCTGCCTGGGGCACCTTATGGTCCGTCTCCAGTGAGTCTAGATCATCCAATCCGACGAAAAACTGATAGTTAATTGTAACATTCAGGGCCTCCTAATGACGATGGAACACTCAAATTACGTCGCGATCCAATACATCGTCCTCCAGCTGACTTGACTCCAATTGTCTATTGCTGCCTCGGGCACATTATGATCGTTCTCCTGTGAGACTACATTTTCGAACCCGACGCAAAACTGATAGTTTATTGTAACGTTCAGCGCCTCCTAATGACGATGGAACACTCAAATTGCGTCGAGATTCAATACATCGTCCTCCAGCCGACTTGTTCCAAGGGGATATTGCTGCCTCGGGCACCGTATGGTCCTTCTCCTGTGAGTCTAGATTTTAGAATCCGACGCGAAACTGATAGTTAATTGTAACGTTCAGGGCCTCCTAATGACGATGGAACACTCAAATTGCGACGAGATTCAATACATCGTCCTCCAGCCGAGTTGTCTCCAAGGGGATATTACTGACTCCGGCCTCTCGTTCTCCTGTGAGTCTAGATTTTCTAATCCGACGCAAAACTGATAGTTAATTGTAACGTTCAGGGCCTCATAATGACGATGGAACACTGAAATTGCGTCGAGATTCAATACATCAGCCTCCAGCCGACTTGGTTCCAAGGGTCTATTGCTGCCTCGGGCACCTTATGGTCGTTCTCCTGTGAGTCTAGATTTTCTAATCCGACGAAAAATGATAGTTAATTGTAACGTTCAGGGCCTCCTATCGGCGATGGAACACTCAAATTGCGAGGAGATACAATACATCGGCCTCCAGCCGACTTGTCTCCAAGGGTCTATTGCTGCCTAGGGCACCTTATGGTCGTTCTCCTGTGAGTCTAGATTTTCGAATCCGACGCAAAAATGATAGTTAATTGTAACGTTCAGGGCCTTGTAATGACGATGGAACACTCAAATTCCGTCGAGATTCAATACATCGGTCTCCAGCCGACATGTCTCCAAGGGTCTGTTGCTGCCTCGGGCACCTTATGGTCGTTCTACTGTGAGTTTAGATTATCGAATCCGACGCAAAAATGATAGTTAATTGTAACGTTTAGGGCCTCCTAATGACGATGGGTAACTCAAATTGCGTCGAGATTCAATACATCGTCCTCCAGCCGATTTGTCTCCATGGGGATATTACTGCCTCCGGCCTCTTATGTTCGCTCTCATGTGAGTCTAGATTTTCGAATCCGACGCGAAACTGATTGTTAATTGTAACGTTCAGGGCTTCCTAATGACGATGGAACACTCAAATTGCCTCGAGATTCAATACATCGGCATTCAGCCGATTTGTCTCCAAGGGTCTATTGCTGCCTCGGGCACCGTATGGTCGATCCCCTGTGAGTCAACGTTTCAGAATCCGACGCAAAACTGAAAGTTAAATGTAAAGCTCAGGGCCTCTTAATGACGATGGAACACTCAAATTGCGTCGAGAGTCAATACATCTTCCTTTAGCCGACTTGTCTACAAGGGGATATTGCTGCCTCGGGCTCCATGTGGTCCGTCTCCTGTGAGTCTAGATTTTCGAATCCGACGCGAAACTGATAGTTAATTGTAAGGTTCAGGGCCTCCTAATGGCGATGGAACACTCAAATTGCGTCGAGATTCAATACATCGGCCTCCAGCGGACTTGTCTCCAAGGGGATATTGCTGTGTTCGGGCACCATATGATGCTTCTCCTGTGAGTCTAGATTTTCGAATCCGACGCAAAAATGATAGTGAATAGTAACGTTCAGTGCCTCCTGATCACGATAGAACTCTCAAATTGCGTCGAGATTCAATACATCGTCCTCCAGCTGATTTGTCTCCAAGGGGATATTGCTGCCTCGGGCACCAAATGGTCCGTCTCCTGTGAGTCTGGATTGTTGAATCCGACGCGAAACTGATAGTTAATTGTAACGTTCAGGGCCTCCTAATGACGATGGAGCACTCAAATTGCGTCGCGATTAAATACATCGTCCTCCAGCGGAATGGTCTCCAAGGGGATATTGCTGCCTCGGGCACCTTATGGTCCGTCTCCAGTGAGTCTAGATCATCGAATCCGACGAAAAACTGATAGTTAATTGTAACATTCAGGGCCTCCTAATGACGATGGAACACTCAAATTACGTCGCGATCCAATACATCGTCCTCCAGCTGACTTGACTCCAATGGTCTATTGCTGCCTCGGGCACATTATGATCGTTCTCCTGTGAGACTACATTTTCGAACCCGACGCAAAACTGATAGTTTATTGTAACGTTCAGCGCCTCCTAATGACGATGGAACACTCAAATTGCGTCGAGATTCAATACATCGTCCTCCAGCCGACTTGTTCCAAGGGGATATTGCTGCCTCGGGCACCGTATGGTCCTTCTCCTGTGAGTCTAGATTTTTGAATCCGACGCGAAACTGATAGTTAATTGTAACGTTCAGGGCCTCCTAATGACTATGGAGCACTCAAATTGCGTAGCGATTCAATACATCGTCCTCCAGCGAACTGGTCTCCAAGGGGATATTGCTGTCTCGGGCACCATATGTTCCTTCTCCTGTGAGTAGATTTTCGAATCCGACGCTAAAATGATAGTTAATTGTAACGTTCAGCGCCTCCTAATGACGATGGAACACTCAAATTGCGTCGAGATTCAATACATCGGCCTCCATCCGACTTGTCTTCAAGTGGATATTGCTTTCTCGGGCACCACATTGTCCCTCTCCTGTGAGTCTAGATTTTCGAATCCGACGCAATAATGCTAGTTAATTGTAACGTTCAGCGCCTCCTAATGACGATGGAACACTCAAATTGCGTCGAGAGTCAATACATCGAACTCCAGTCGACTTGTCTACAAGGGGATATTGCTGCATCGGGTTCCATGTGGTCCGTCTCCTGTGAGTCTAGATTTTCGAATCCGACGCAAATCAGATAGTTAATTGTAACGTTCAGAGCCTTCTAATGACGATGGAACACTCAAATTGCGTCGAGATTCAATACATCGTCCTTCAGCCGACTTGTCTCCAAGAGTCTATTGCTGCCTTGGGCACCTTACTGTCGTTCTCCTGTGAGTCTAGATTTTCGTATCCGACGCAAAACAGATAGTTAATTGTAACGTTCAGCGCCTCCTAATGACGATGGAACACTCAAATTGCGTCGAGATTCAATACATCGGCCTCCAGCCGACTTGTCTTCAAGTGGATATTGCTTTCTCGGGCACCACATTGTCCCTCTCCTGTGAGTCTAGATTTTCGAATCCGACGCAATAATGCTAGTTAATTGTAACGTTCAGCGCCTCCTAATGACGATGGAACACTCAAATTGCGTCGAGAGTCAATACATCGAACTCCAGTCGACTTGTCTACAAGGGGATATTGCTGCATCGGGTTCCATGTGGTCCGTCTCCTGTGCGTCTGGATTTTTGAATCCGACGCGACACTGATAGTTAATTGTAACGTTCAGGGCCTCCAAATGACGACGGAACACTCAAATTGCGTCGCGATTCACTACACCGTCCTCCAGCGGATTGGTCTCCAAGGGGATATTGCTGCCTCGGGCACCTTATGGTCGTTCTCCTGTGAGTTTAGATTATCGAATCCGACGAAAAACTGATAGTTAATTGTAACATTCAGGGCCTCCTAATGACGATGGAACACTCAAATTACGTCGCGATCCCATACATCGTCCTCCAGCTGACTTGACTCCAATGGTCTATTGCTGCCTCGGGCACATTATGATCGTTCTCCTGTGAGACTACATTTTCGAACCCGACGCAAAACTGATAGTTTATTGTAACGTTCAGCGCCTCCTAATGACGATGGAACACTCAAATTGCGTCGAGATTCAATACATCGTCCTCCAGCCGACTTGTTCCAAGGGGATATTGCTGCCTCGGGCACCCGTATGGTCCTTCTCCTGTGAGTCTAGATTTTAGAATCCGACGCGAAACTGATAGTTAATTCTAACGTTCAGGGGCCTCCAAATGACGATGGAGCACTCAAATTGCGTCGCGATTCACTACACCGTCCTCCAGCGGACTGGTCTCCAAGGGGATATTGCTGCCTCGGGCACCTTATGGTCGTTCTCCTGTGAGTTTAGATTATCGAATCCGACGCAAAAATGATAGTTAATTGTAACGTTTAGGACCTCCTAATGACGATGGGTAACTCAAATTGCGTCGAGATTCAATACATCGTCCCACGGCCTACTTGTCTCCATGGGGCTATTACTGCCTCCGGCCTCTCGTTCTCCTGTGAGTCTAGATTTTCTAATCCGACGCAAAACTGATTGTTAATTGCAACGTTCAGGGCCTCCTAGTGACGATGGAGCACTCAAATAGCGTCGCGATTAAATACATCGTCCTCCAGCGGAATGGTCTCCAAGGGGATATTGCTGCCTCGGGCACCTTATGGTCCGTCTCCAGTGAGTCTAGATCTTCGAATCCGACGAAAAACTGATAGTAAATTGTAACATTCAGGGCCTCTTAATGACGATGGAACACTCAAATTACGTCGCGATCCAATACACCGTCCTCCAGCTGACTTGTCTCCTAATGACGATGGAGCACTCAAATAGCGTCGCGATTAAATACATCGTCCTCCAGCGGAATGGTCTCCAAGGGGATATTGCTGCCTCGGGCACCTTATGATCGTTCTCCTGTGAGACTACATTTTCGAACCGGAAGCAAAACTGATAGCTTATTGTAACGTTCAGCGCCTCCTAATGACGGTGGAACACTCAAATTGCGTCGAGATTCAATACATCGTCCTCCAGCCGACTTGTTCCCAGGGGATATTGCTGCCTCGGGCACCGTATGGTCCTCCTCCTGTGAGTCTAGATTTTCGAATCCGACGCGAAACTGACAGTTAATTGTAACGTTCCGGGCCTCCTAATAACGATGGAGCACTCAAATTGCGTAGCGATTCAATACATCGTCCTCCAGCGGACTGGTCTCCAAGGGGATATTGCTATCTCAGGCACCATATGTTCCTTCTCCTGTGAGTAGATTTTCGAATCCGACGCTAAAATCATAGTTAATTGTAACGTTCAGCGCCTCCTAATGACGATGGAACACTCAAATTGCGTCGAGATTCAATACATCGTAATTCAGCCGACTTGTCTCCAAGAGTCTATTGCTGCCTCGGGCACCTTACTGTCGTTCTCCTGTGAGTATAGATTTTCGTATCCGACGCAAAACAGATAGTTAATTGTAACGTTCAGCGCCTCCTAATGACGATGGAACACTCAAATTGCGTCGACAGTCAATACATCGACCTCCAGTCGATTTGTCTACAAGGCGATATTGCTGCATCGGGTTCCATGTGGTCCGTCACATGTGAGTCTAGATTTTCGAATCCATCGCAAAACAGATAGTTAATTGTAACGTTCAGGGCCTCCTAATGACGATGGAACACTCAATTTGCGTCGAGATTCACTACATCGTCCTCCAGCCGACTAGTCTCCAAAGCCCACTTGATTCCAAAGGGATGTTGCTGCTTCGGGCTCCATGGGTTCCGTCTCCTGTGAGTCTAGATTTTCGAATCCGACGCGAAACTGATAGTTAATTGTAACGTTCAGTGCCTCCTAATGACGATGGAACACTCAAATTGCGTCGAGATTCAATACATCGTCCTTCAGCCGACTTGTCTCCAAGAGTCTATTGCTGCCTCGGACACCTTATGGTCGTTCTCCTGTGAGTCTAGATTTTCGAATCCGACGCAAAACAGATAGTAAATTGTAACGTTCAGGCCTCCTAATGACGAAGGAACACTCAAATTGCGTCGAGATTCAATACATCGTCCTCCAGTCGACTTGTCTCCAAGGGGATATCGCTGCCTCGGGCACCACATGGTCCGTCTCCGGTGATTCTACGTTTTCGAATCCGACGCAAAACTCATAGTTAATTGTAACGTTCAGGGCCTCCGAATAACGATGGAGCACACAAATTGCGTCGCGATTCAATACATCGTCTTCCAGCGGACTGGTCTCCGAGGGGTTATTGCTGCCCCGGGCACCTTATGCTCGTTCTCCTGTGCGTCTAGATTTTCTAATCCGACGCAAAACTGATTGATAATTGTAACGTTCAGGGCCTCCTAATGACGATGGAGCACTCAAATTGCGTCGCGATTCAATACATCGTCCTCCAGCGGAAATATCTCCAAGGGGATATTGCTGCCTCGGGCACCTTGTGGTCCGTCTCCAGTGAGTCTAGATCTTCGAATCCGACGAAAAACTGATAGTTAATTATAACATTCAGGGCCTCCTAATGACGATGGAACACTCAAATTGCGTCGCGATCCAATACATCGTCCTCCAGCCGACCTCTCTCCAATGGTCTATTGCTGCCCCGGGCACATTATGATCGTTCTCCTGTGAGTCTACTTTTCGAACCCGACGCAAAACAGATAGTTAATTGTAACGTTCAGCGTCTCCTAATGACGATGGAACACTCAAATTGCGTCGAGATTCAATACATCGTCCTCCAGCCGACTTGTCTCCAAGGGGATATTGCTGCTTAGGGCACCTTATGGTCGTTCCCCTGTGAGTCTACATTTTAGAATCCGATGTAAAACTGATAGTTAATTGTAATGTTCAGGGCCTCCTAATGGAACACTCAAAGTGCGTCGAAATTCAATACATCGGCCTCGAGCCGACATGTCTCCAAGGGTAAATTGCTGCCTCGAGCACCTTATGGTCCTTCTCCTGTGAGGTTAGGTTTTTTGAATCCAACGCAAAACAGATAGTTAATTGTAACGTTCAGGGTCTCCTAATGACGAAGGAACACTCAAATTGCGTCGAGATTCAATACATCGTCCTTCAGCGGACTTGTCTCCAACGGGATATTGCTGCCACGGGCACCAAACGGTCCGTCTCCTGTGAGTCTAGATCTTTGAATCCGACGCGAAACTGAAAGTTAATTGTAACGTTCAGAGCCTCCTAATGACGATGGAACACTCAAATTGCGTCGAGATTCAATACATCGTCCTTCAGCGGACTTGTCTCCAAGGGGATATTGCTGTCTCGGGCACAAAATGCTGCTTCTCCTGTAATTTGATTTTCGAATCCGACGCCAAAATGATAGTTAATTGCAACGTTCAGCGCCTCCTAATGACGATGCAACACTCAAATTGCGTCGCGATTCAATACATCGTCCTCCAGCTGACTGGTCTCCAAGGATATATTGCTGCTTCGGGCACCTTATGGTCCATCTCCAGTGAGTCTAGATTTTCGTATCCGACGCAAAACAGATAGTTAATTGTAACGTTCAGCGCCTCCTAATGACGATGGAACACTCAAATTGTGTCGAGATTCAATACATTGTATTCCAGCCGACTTGTCTCCAAGGGGATACTGCCGCCTCGGGCTCCATGTGGTCTGTCTCCTGTGAGTCTAGATTTTCGAATTCGACGCGAAACTGGTAGTTAATTGTACCGTTCAGGGCCTCCTAATGACGATGGAGCACTGAAACTGCGTCGCGATTCAATACATCGTCCTCCAGCGGACTGGTCTCCAAGGGGATATTGCTGCTTCGAGCACCTTATGATCCGTCTCCAGTGAGTCTAGATTTTCGAATCCGACGAAATACTGATAGTTAATTGTAACGCTCAGGGCATCCTAATGACGATGGAACACACAAATGGCGTCGAGATTCACTACATCGTCCTCCAGCCGACTTGTCTCCAGAGGGATAACGCTGCCTCACGCACCACATGGTTCGTCTCCGGTGATTCTACGTATTCGAATGCGACGCAGAACTGTTAGTTAATAGTAACGTTCAGCGCCTCCTAATGACGATGAAACACTCAAGTTGCGTCGAGATTCAATACATCGACCTCCAGCCGACTTGTTCCAAGGGGATATTGCTGCCTCGGGCACCGTATGGTCCGTCTCCAGTGAGTCTAGATTTTCGAATCCGACGAAAAACTGATAGTTAATTGTAACATTCAGGGCCTCCAAATGACGATGGATCAATCAAATTGCGTCGAGAGTCAATACATCGTCCTCCAGCCCACTTGTATCCAAGGAGATATTGCTGTCTCGGGCACCATATGTTCCTTCTCCTGTGAGTAGATTTTCGAATCCAACGCTAAAATGATAGTTAACTGTAACGTTCAGGGCTTCCTAATGCCGGTGGAACACTCAAATTGCGTCGAGATCAATACATCGGCCTCCAGCCGACTTGTCTCCAAGGGTGTAATGCTGCCTCGGGCACCTTATGGTCGTTCTCCTGTGAGTCTAGATTTTCGAATCCGACGCAAAAATGATAGTTAATTGTAACGTTCAGGGCCTTGTAATGACGATGGAACACTCAAATTGTGTCGAGATTCAATACATCGGCCTCCAGCCGACTTGTCTCCAAGGGTCTGTTGCTGCCTCGGGCACCTTATGGTCGTTCTCCTGTGAGTTTAGATTATCGAATCCGACGCAAAAATGATAGTTAATTGTAACGTTTAGGGCCTCCTAGTGACGATGGGACACTCAAATTGCGTCAAGATTCAATACATCGTCCTCCAGCCGACTTGTCTCCATGGGGATATTACTGCCTCCGGCCTCTTATGTTCGCACTCATGTGAGTCTAGAATTTCGAATCCGACGCGAAACTGATTGTTAATTGTAACGTTCAGGGCTTCCTAATGACGATGGAACACTCAAATTGCCTCGAGATTCAATACATCGGCATTCAGCCGATTTGTCTCCAAGGGTCTATTGCTGCCTCGGGCACCGTATGGACGTTCCCATGTGAGTCAACATTTTAGAATCCGACGCAAAACTGATAGTTAAATGTAATGCTCAGGGCCTCTTAATGACGATGGAGCACTCAAATTGCGTCGCGATTCAATACATCGTCCTCCAGCGGACTGGTCTCCAAGGGGATATTGCTGCATCGGGCACCTTATGGTCCGTCTCCAGTGAGTCTAGATTTTCAAACCCGACGCAAAACTGATTGTTAATTGTAACGTTCAGGGCCACCTAATGACGATGGAACACTCTAATTGAGTCGAGATTCAATACATCGACCTCCAGCCGACTTGTCTCCAAGGGGATATTGCTGCCTCGGGCTCCATGTGGTCCGTCTCCTCTGAGTCTAGATTTTCGAATCCGACGCGAAACTGATAGTTAATTGTAAGGTTCAGGGCCTTGTAATGACGATGGAACACTCAAATTGCGTCGAGATTCAATACATCGGCCTCCAGCCGACTTGTCTCCAAGGGGATATTGCAGTCTCGGGCACAATATGATCCTTCTCCTGTGAGTCTAGATTTTCGAATCCGACCCAAAAATGATAGTGAATTGTAACGTTCAGCGCCTCCTAATGACGATAGAAGACTCAAATTGCGTCGAGATTCAATACATCGTCCTCCAGCCGATTTGTCTCCAAGGGGATATTGCTGCCTCGGGCACCAAATGGTCCGTCTTCTGTGAGTCTAGATTTTCGAATCCGACGAAAAACTGATAGTTAATTGTATCATTCAGGGTCTCCTAATGACGATGGAACACTCAAATTGCGTCGCGATCCAATACATCGTCCTCCAGCCGACTTGTCTCCAAGGGTCTAATGCTGCCTCGGGCACCTTATGGTCGTACTCTTGTAAGTGTAGATTTCCGAATCCGACGCAAAACTGATAGTTCATTACAACGTTCAGGGCGACCTAATGACGATGGAACACTCAAATTGCGTCGATATTCAATACATCGGCCTCCAGTCGATTTGTCTCCATGGGGTATATTGCTGTCTCGAGCACCGTATGAACTTCTCCTGTGAGTAGATTTTCGAATCGGACGCTAAAATGATTGTTAATTGTAACGTTCAGGGCCTTCTAATGACGATGGAACACTCAAATTGCGTTGAGATTCAATACATCGTCCTCCAGCCGACTTGTCTCCAAGGGGATATTGTTGCTTAGGGCACCTTATGGTCGTTCCCCTGTGAGTCTACATTTTAGAATCCGACGTAAAACTGATAGTTAATTGTAACGTTCAGGGTCTCCTAATGTCGAAGGAACACTCAAATTGGGCCGAGATTCACCACATCGTCCTTCAGCCGACTTGTCTCCAAGGGAATATTGCTGCCACGGGCACCAAAAGGTCCGTCTCCTGTGAGTCTAGATCTTTGAATCCGACGCGAAACTGAAAGTCAATTGTAACGTTCAGAGCCTCCTAATGACGATGGAACACTCAAATTGCGTCGAGAGTCAATACATCGACCTCCAGTCGACTTGTCTACAAGGGGATATTGCTGCATCGGGTTCCATGTGGTCCGTCTCCTGTGAGTCTAGATTTTCGAATCCGACGCAAATCAGATAGTTAATTGTAACGTTCAGGGCCTTCTAATGACGATGGAACACTCAAATTGCGTCGAGATTCAATACATCGTCCTTCAGCCGACTTGTCTCCAAGAGTCTATTGCTGCCTCGGGCACCTTACTGTCGTTCTCCTGTGAGTCTAGATTGCCGTATCCGACGCAAAACAGATAGTTAATTGTCACGTTCAGCGCCTCCTAATGACGATGGAACACTCAAATTGCGTCGACAGTCAATATATCGACCTCCAGTCGACTTGTCTACAAGGCGATATTGCTGCATCGGGTTCCATGTGGTCCGTCACATGTGAGTCTAGATTTTCGAATCCATCTCAATACAGATAGTTAATTGTAACGTTCAGGGCCTCCTAATGACGATGGAACACTCAATTTGCGTCGAGATTCACTTCATCGTCCTCCAGCCGATTAGTCTCCCAGGGGGATATCGCTGCCTCGGGCACCACATGGTCCTTCTCCGGTGATTCTGCGTTTTCGAATCCGACGCAAAACTGCAAGTTAATTGTAACGTTCAGGGCCTCCTAAAGACGATGGAGCACTCAAATTGCGTCGCGATTCAATACTTCGTCCTCCAGCGGACTGGTCTCCAAGGGGATATTGCTGTCTCGGGCACCATATGTTGCTTCTCCTGTGAGTAGATTTTCGAATCCAACGCTAAAATGATATTTAATTGTAACGTTCAGCGCCTCCTAATGACGATGGAACACTCAAATTGCGTCGAGAGTCAAGACATCGTCCTCCAGCCGACTTGTATCCAAGGGGATATTGCTGTCTCGGGCACCATATGTTCCTTCTCCTGTGGGTAGATTTTCGAATCCGACGCTAAAATGATAGTTAATTGTAACGTTCAGCGCCTCCTAATGACGATGGATCATTCAAATTGCATCGAGAGTCAATACATCGTCCTCCAGCCGACTTGTCTCCAAGAGTCTATTGCCGCCTCGGGCACCTTATGTTCGTTCTCCAGAGAGTCTAGATTTTCGAATCCGACGCAAAAATGATAGTTAATTGTATTGTTCAGGGCCACCTAATGACGATGGAACACTCAAATTGCGTCGAGATTCAATTCATCGGCCTCCAGCCGACTTGCCTTCAAGGGGATATTGCTGCCTCGGGCACCATATGGTCCGTCTCCAGTGAGTCTAGATTTTCGAATCCGACGCAAAAATGCTAGTTAATTGTATTGTTCAGCGCCTCCTAATGACGATGGAACACTCAAATTGCGTCGAGATTCAATACTTCGTCCTCCAGCGGACTGGTCTCCAAGGGGATATTGCTGTCTCGGGCACCATATGTTGCTTCTCCTGTGAGTAGATTTTCGAATCCAACGCTAAAATGATATTTAATTGTAACGTTCAGCGCCTCCTAATGACGATGGGACACTCAAATTGCGTCAAGATTCAATACATCGTCCTCCAGCCGACTTGTCTCCATGGGGATATTACTGCCTCCGGCCTCTTATGATCGCTCTCATGTGAGTCTAGAATTTCGAATCCGACGCGAAACTGATTGTTAATTGTAACGTTCAGGGCTTCCTAATGACGATGGAACACGCAAATTGCCTCGAGATTCAATACATCGGCATTCAGCCAATTTGTCATCAAGGGTCTATTGCTGCCTCGGGCACCGTATGGTCGTTCCCATGTGAGTCAACATTTTAGAATCCGACGCAAAACTGATAGTTAAATGTAATGCTCTGGGCCTGTTAATGACGATGGAGCACTCAAATTGCGTCGCGATTCAATACATCGTCCTCCAGCTTACTGGTCTCCAAGGGGATATTGCTGCATCGGGCACCTTACGGTCCGTCTCCAGTGAGTCTAGATTTTCGAATCCGACGAAAAACTGATAGTTAATTGTAACATTCAGGGCCTCCTAATGACGATGGAACACTCAAATTGCGTCGCGATCCAATACATCGGCCTCCAGCCGACTTGTCTAGAAAGGGTCTAATGCTGCCTCGGGCACCTTATGGTCGTACTCTTGTAAGTCTAGATTTTCGAATCCGACGCAAAACTGATAGTTTATTACGACGTTCAGGGCGACCTAATGACGATGGAACACTCAAATTGCGTCGATATTCAATACATCGGCCTCCTGTCGATTTATCTCCAAGGGGTATATTGCTGTCTCGAGCACCGTATGAACTTCTCCTGTGAGTAGATTTTCGAATCCGACGCTAAAATGATTGTTAATTGTAACGTTCAGGGCCTTCTAATGACGATGGAACACTCAAATTGCGTCGAGATTCAATACATCGTCCTCCAGCCGACTTGTCTCCAAGGGGATATTGCTGCTTAGGGCACCTTATGGTCGTTCCCCTGTGAGTCTACATTTTAGAATCCGACGTAAAACTGATAGTTAATTGTAACGTTCAGGGTCTCCTAATGTCGAAGGAACACTCAACTTGGGCCGAGATTCACTACATCGTCCTTCAGCCGACTTGTCTCCAAGGGAATATTGCTGCCACGGGCACCAAACGGTCCGTCTCCTGTGAGTCTAGATCTTTGAATCCGACGCGAAACTGAAAGTTAATTGTAACGTTCAGAGCCTCCTAATGACGATGGAACACTCAAATTGCGTCGAGATTCAATACATCGTCCTTCAGCGGACTTGTCTCCAAGGGGATATTGCTGTCTCGGGCACAAAATGCTGCTTATCCTTTGATTAGAGTTTCGAATCCGACGTTAAAATGATAGTTAATTGTAACGTTCAGCGCCTCCTAATGACGATGGAAGACTCAAATTGTGTCGAGATTCAATACATCGGCCTCCAGCCGACTTGTCTTCAAGTGGATATTGCTTTCTCGGTCACCACATTGTCCCTCTCCTGTGAGTCTAGATTTTCGAATCCGACGCAATAATGCTAGTTAATTGTAAGGTTCAGCGCCTCCTAATGACTATGGAACACTCAAATTGCGTCGAGAGTCAATACATCGACCTCCAGTCGACTTGCCTACAAGGGGATATTGCTGCATCGGGTTCCGTGAGGTCCGTCTCCTGTGAGTCTAGATTTTCGAATCCGACGCAAATCAGATAGTTAATTGTAACGTTCAGGGCCTTCTAATGACGATGGAACACTCAAATTGCGTCGAGATTCAATACATCGTCCTTCAGCCGACTTGTCTCCAAGAGTCTATTGCTGCCTCAGGCACCTTACTGTCGTTCTCCTGTGAGTCTAGATTGCCGTATCCGACGCAAATAAGACAGTTAATTGTAACGTTTAGCACCTCCTAATGACGATGGAACACTCAAATTGCGTCGACAGTCAATACATCGACCTCCAGTCGACTTGTCTACAAGGCGATATTGCTGCATCGTGTTCCATGTGGTCCGTCACATGTGAGTCTAGATTTTCGAATCCATCGCAAAACAGATAGTTAATTGTAACGTTCAGGGCCTCCTAATGACGATGGAACACTCAATTTGCGTCGAGATTCACTACATCGTCCTCCAGCCGACTAGTCTCCAAGGGGATATCGCTGCCTCGGGCTCCACATGGTCCTTCTCCGGTGATTCTGCGTTTTCGAATCCGACGCAAAACTGATAGTTAATTGTAACGTTCAGGGCCTCCTAAAGACGATGGAGCACTCAAATTGCGTCGCGATTCAATTCTTCGTCGTCCAGCGGACTGGTCTCCAAGGGGATATTGCTGCCTCGGGCACCTTATGTTCGTCCTCCTGTGAGTCTAGATTTTCGAATCCGACGCGAAACTGATTGTTAATTGCAACGTTCAGGGCTTCCTAATGACGACGGAACACCCAAATTGCCTCGAGATTCAATACGTCGGCATTCAGCCGATTTGTCTCCAATCGGGCACCGTATGGTCGTTCCCTTGTGAGTCAACATTTTAGAATCCGACGCAAAACTGATAGTTAAATGTAATGCTCAGGGCATCTTAATGACGATGGAACACTCAAATTGCGTCGAGAGTCAATACATCGTCCTCCAGCCAACTTGTCTACAAGGGGATGTCGCTGCCTCGGGCTCCATGTGGTCCGTCTCCTGTGAGTCTAGATTTTCGAATCCGACGCGAAACTGATAGTTAATTGTAAGGTTCAGGGGATCCTAATAACGATGGAACACTCAAATTGCGTCGAGATTCAATACATCGGCCTCCAGCGGACTTGTCTCCAAGGGGATATTGCTGTCTCGGGCACCATATGATCCTTCTCCTGTGAGTCTAGATTTTCGAATCCGACGCAAAAATGATAGTGAATAGTAGCGTTCAGCGCCTCCTGATGACGATAGAACTCTCAAATTGCGTCGAGATTCAATTCATCGTCCTCCAGCTGATTTGTCTCCAAGGGGATATTGCTGCCTCGGGCACCAAATGGTCCGTCTCCTGTGAGTCTGGATTTTTGAATCCGACGCGAAACTGATAGTTAATTGTAACGTTCAGGGCCACCAAATGACGATGGAGCACTCAAATTGCGTCGCGATTCAATACATCGTCCTCCAGCGGACTGGTCTCCAAGGGGATATTGCTGCATCGGGCACCTTATGCTCGTTCTCCTGTGAGTCTAGATTTTCTAATCCGACGCAAAACTGATTGTTAATTGTAACGTTCAGGGCCTCCTAATGACGGTGGAGCACTCAAATTGCGTCGCGATTAAATACATCGTCCTCCAGCGGAATGGTCTCCAAGGGGATATTGCTGCCTGGGGCACCTTATGGTCTGTCTCCAGTGAGTTTAGATCTTCGAATGCGACGAAAAACTGATAGTTAATTGTGACATTCAGGACCTCCTAATGACGATGGAACACTCAAATTACGTCGCGATCCAATACATCGTCCTCCAGCTGACTTGTCTCCAATGGTCTATTGCTGCCTCGGGCACATTATGACCGTTCCCTGTGAGACTACATTTTCGAACCCGACGCAAAACTGATAGTTTATTGTAACGTTCAGCGCCTCCTAATGACGATGGAACACTCAAATTGCGTCGAGATTCAATACATCGTCCTCCAGCCGACTTGTTCCAAGGGGATATTGCTGCCTCGGGCACCGTATGGTCCTTCTCCTGTGAGTCTAGATTTTCGAATCCGACGCGAAACTGATTGTTAATTGTAACGTTCAGGGCTTCCTAATGACGATGGAACACCCAAATTGCCTCGAGATTCAATACGTCGGCATTCAGCCGATTTGTCTCCAATCGGGCACCGTATGGTCGTTCCCCTGTGAGTCAACATTTTAGAATCCGACGCAAAACTGATAGTTAAATGTAATGCTCAGGGCATCTTAATGACGATGGAACACTCAAATTGCGTCGAGAGTCAATACATCGTCCTCCAGCCGACTTGTCTACAAGGGGATGTCGCTGCCTCGGGCTCCATGTGGTCCGTCTCCTGTGAGTCTAGATTTCCGAATCCGACGCGAAACTGATAGTTAATTGTAAGCTTCAGGGGATCCTAATAACGATGGAACACTCAAATTGCGTCGAGATTCAATACATCGGCCTCCAGCGGACTTGTCTCCAATGGGATATTGCTGTCTCGGGCACCATATGATCCTTCTCCTGTGAGTCTAGATTTTCGAACCGACGCAAAAATGATAGTGAATAGTAGCGTTCAGCGCCTCCTGATGACGATAGAACTCTCAAATTGCGTCGAGATTCAATTCATCGTCCTCCAGCTGATTTGTCTCCAAGGGGATATTGCTGCCTCGGGCACCAAATGATCCGTCTCCTGTGAGTCTGGATTTTTGAATCCGACGCGAAACTGATAGTTAATTGTAACGTTCAGGGCCTCCAAATGACGATGGAGCACTCAAATTGCGTCGCGATTCAATACATCGTCCTCCAGCGGACTGGTCTCCAAGGGGATATTGCTGCATCGGGCACCTTATGCTCGTTCTCCTGTGAGTCTAGATTTTCTAATCCGACGCAAAACTGATTGTTAATTGTAACGTTCAGGGCCTCCTAATGACGGTGGAGCACTCAAATTGCGTCGCGATTAAATACATCGTCCTCCAGCGGAATGGTCTCCAAGGGGATATTGCTGCCTCGGGCACCTTATGGTCCGTCTCCAGTGAGTCTAGATCTTCGAATGCGACGAAAAACTGATAGTTAATTGTGACATTCAGGACCTCCTAATGACGATGGAACACTCAAATTACGTCGCGATCGAATACATCGTCCTCCAGCTGACTTGTGTCCAATGGTCTATTGCTGCCTCGGGCACATTATGACCGTTCTCCTGTGAGACTACATTTTCGAACCCGACGCAAAACTGATAGTTTATTGTAACGTTCAGCGCCTCCTAATGACGATGGAACACTCAAATTGCGTCGAGATTCAATACATCGTCCTCCAGCCGACTTGTTCCAAGGGGATATTGCTGCCTCGGGCACCGTATGGTCCTTCTCGTGTGAGTCTAGATTTTCGAATCCGACGCGATACTGATAGTTAATTGTAACGTTCAGGGACTCCTAATGACGATGGAGCACTCAAATTGCGTCGCGATTCAATACATCGTCCTCCAGCGGAATGGTCTCCAAGGCGATATTGCTGCCTCGGGCACCTTATGGTCCGTCTCCAGTGAGTCTAGATTTTCGAATCCGACGAAAATCTGATAGTTAATTGTAACATTCAGGGCCTCCTCATGACGATGGATCATTCAAATTGCGTCGAGAGTCAATAAATCGTCCTCCAGCCGACTTGTATCCAAGGGGATATTGCTGTCTCGGGCACCATATGTTCCTTCTCCTGTGAGTAGATTTTCGAATCCGACGCTAAAATGATAGTTAATTGTAACGTTCAGCGCCTCCTAATGACGATGGAACACTCAAATTGCGTCGAGAGTCAATACATCGTATTCCAGCCGACTTGTGTCCAAGGGTCTATTGCTGCCTCGGGCACCTTATGTTCGTTCTCCTGAGAGTGTAGATTATCGAATCCGGCGCAAAAATGATAGTTAATTGTAACGTTCAGGGCCTTCAATTGACGATGGATCACTCAAATTGCGTCGATATTCAATACATCAGCCTCCAGCCGACTTGTTGCAAGGGTCTATTGCTGCCTCGGGCACCTTATGGTCGATCACCTGTGAGTCTAGATTTTCGAATCCGACGCAAAAATGATAGTTAATTGTAACATTCAGGGCTTCCTAATGGCGATGGAACACTCAAATTGCCTCGAGATTCAATATATCGGCATTCAGCCGATTTGTCTCCAAGGGTCTAAAGCTGAGTCGGTCACCGTATGGTCGTTCCCCTGTGAGTCAACATTTTAGAATCCGACGCAAAACTGATAGTTAAATGTAATGCTCAGGGCCTCTTAATGACGATGGAACACTCAAATTGCGTCGAGAGTCAATACATCTTCCTCCAGCCGACTTGTCTACAAGGGGATATGTCTACAAGGGGACTTTTCTACAAGTGGATATTGCTGCCCCGGGCTCCATGTGGTCCGTCTCCTGTGAGTCTACATTTTCGAATCCGACGCAAAACTGATAAGGTTCAGGGCCTCCTAATGACGATGGAACACTCAAATTGCGTCGAGATTCAATACATCGGCCTCCAGCCGACTTGTCTCCAAGGGGATATTGCTGTCTCGGGCACAATATGATCCTTCTCCTGTGAGTCTAGATTTTCGAATGCGACGCAAAAATGATAGTGAATTGTAACGTTCAGCGCCTCCTAATGACGATAGAACACTCAAATTGCGTCGAGATTCAATACATCGGCCTCCAGCCGACTTGTCTCCAAGGGGATATTGCTGTCTCGGGCACAATATGATCCTTCTCCTGTGAGTCTAGATTTTGGAATCCGATGCATAAATGATGGTTAATTGTAACTTTCAGGGACTCCTAAAGGCGATGGAACACTCAAATTGCGTCGAGAGTCAATACATCGACCTCCAGTCGACTTGTATCCTAGGGGATATTGCAGTCTCGTGCACCGTATGATCCTTCTCCTGTTTGTAGATTTTCGAATCCGACGCTAAAGTGATAGTTAACTGTAACGTTCAGGGCCTCCTAATGCCGATGGAACACTCAAATTGCGTCGAGATTCAATACATCGGCCTCCAGCCGACTTGTCTCCAAGGGTCTATTGCTGCCTCGGGCACCTTATGGTCGTTCTCATGTGAGTCTAGATTTTCGAATCCGACGCAAAAATGATAGTTAATTGTAACGTTCAGGGCCTTGTAATGACGATGGAACACTCAAATTGCGTCCAGATTCAATACATCGGCCTCCAGTCGACTTGTCTCCAAGGGTCTGTTGCTGCCTCGGGCACCTTATGGTCGTTCTCCTGTGAGTTTAGATTATCGAATCCGACGCAAAAATGATAGTTAATTGTAACGTTTAGGGCCTTCAATTGACGATGGATCACTCAAATTGCGTCGATATTCAATACATCGGCATTCAGCCGATTTGTCTCCATGGTCTATTGCTGCCTCGGGCACCTCATAGTCGTTCCCCTGTGAGTGTAGATTTTAGAATCCGACGCAAAACTGATAGTTAATTGTAATGTTCAGGGCCTCCTAATGGCGATGGAACACTCAAATTGCGTCGAGATTCAATACATCGGCCTCCAGCCGACTTGTCTCCAAGGGGATATTGCTGTCTCGGGCACAATATGATCCTTCTCCTGTGAGTCTAGATTTTGGAATCCGATGCATAAATGATGGTTAATTGTAACTTTCAGGGACTCCTAAAGGCGATGGAACACTCAAATTGCGTCGAGAGTCAATACATCGACCTCCAGTCGACTTGTATCCTAGGGGATATTGCAGTCTCGTGCACCGTATGATCCTTCTCCTGTTTGTAGATTTTCGAATCCGACGCTAAAGTGATAGTTAACTGTAACGTTCAGGGCCTCCTAATGCCGATGGAACACTCAAATTGCGTCGAGATTCAATACATCGGCCTCCAGCCGACTTGTCTCCAAGGGTCTATTGCTGCCTCGGGCACCTTATGGTCGTTCTCATGTGAGTCTAGATTTTCGAATCCGACGCAAAAATGATAGTTAATTGTAACGTTCAGGGCCTTGTAATGACGATGGAACACTCAAATTGCGTCCAGATTCAATACATCGGCCTCCAGTCGACTTGTCTCCAAGGGTCTGTTGCTGCCTCGGGCACCTTATGTTCGTTCTCCTGAGAGTCTAGATTATCGAATCCGGCGCAAAAATGATAGTTAATTGTAACGTTCAGGGCCTTCAATTGACGATGGATCACTCAAATTGCGTCGATATTCAATACATCGGCATTCAGCCGATTTGTCTCCAAGGGTCTATTGCTGCCTCGGGCACCTTATAGTCGTTCCCCTGTGAGTGTAGATTTTCGAATCCGACGCTAAACAGATAGTAAATTGTAACGTTCAGGCCTCCTAATGACGAAGGAACACACAAATTGCGTCGAGATTCACTACATCGTCCTCCAGTGGATTTGTCTCCAAGGGGATATCGCTGCCTCGGGCACCACATGGTCCGTCTCCGGTGATTCTACGTTTTCGAATCCGACGCAAAACTCATAGTTAATTGTAACGTTCAGGGCCTCCTAATGACGATGGAGCACACAAATTCCGTCGAGAGTCAATACATCGACCTCCAGTCGACTTGTATCCAAGGGGATATTGCAGTCTCGTGCACCATATGATCCTTCTCCTGTTAGTAGATTTTCGAATCCGACGCTAAAATGATAGTTAACTGTGACGTTCAGGGCCTCCTAATGCCGATGGAACACTCAAATTGCGTCGAGATTCAATACATCGGCCTCAAGCCGACTTCTCTCCAAGGGTCTATTGCTGCCTCGGGCACCATATGGTCGTTCTCCTGTGAGTCTAGCTTTCGAATCCGACGCAAAAATGATAGTTAATTGTAACGTTCAGGGCCTTGTAATGACGATGGAACACTCAAATTGCGTCGAGATTCAATACATCGGCCTCCAGCCGACTTGTCTCCAAGGGGATATCGCTGCCTCGGGCACCACATGGTCCGTCTCCGGTGATTCTACGTTTTCGAATCCTACGCAAAACTTATAGTTAATTGTAACGTTCAGGGCCTCCTAATGACGCTGGAGCACACAAATTGCGTCGCGATTCAATACATCGTCTTCCAGCGGACTTGTCTCCAAGGGGTTATTGCTTCCCCGGGCACCTAATGCTCGTTCTCCTGTGAGTCTAGATTTTCTGATCCGACGCAAAACTGATTGTTAATTGTAACGTTCAGGGCCTCCTAATGACGATGGAGCACTCAAATTGCGTCGCGATTCAATACATCGTCCTCCAGCGGAAATATCTCCAAGGGGATATTGCTGCCTCGGGCACCTTATGGTCCGTCTCCAGTGAGTCAAGATCTTGGATCCGACGAAAAACTGATAGTTAATTGTAACATTCAGGGCCTCCTAATGACGATGGAACACTCAAATTGCGTCGCGATCCAATACATCGTCCTCCAGCCGACTTCTCTCCAATGGTCTATTGCTGCCTCGTTCACATTATGATCGTTCTAATGTGAGTCTACATTTTCGAACCCGACGCAAAACTGATAGTTAATTGTAACGTTCAGCGCCTCCTAATGACGATGGAACACTCAAATTGCGTCGAGATTCAATACATCGTCCTCCAGCCGACTTGTCTCCAAGGGGATATTGCTGCTTAGGGCACCTCATGGTCGTTCCCCTGTGAGTCTACATTTTAGAATCCGACGTAAAACTGATAGTTAATAGTAATGTTCAGGGCCTCCTAATGACGATGGAACACTCAAAGTGTGTCGAGATTCAATACATCGGCCTCGAGCCGACTTGTCTCCAAGGGTCTATTGCTGCCTCGAGCACCTTATGGTCGTCCTCCTGTGAGTCTAGATTTTTGAATCCAACGCAAAACAGATGGTTAATTGTAACTTTCAGGGTCTCCTAATGACGAAGGAACACTCAAATTGGGCCGAGATTCACTACATCGTCCTTCAGCCGACTTGTCTCCAAAGGGATATTGCTGCCTCGGGCTCCATGTGGTCCGTCTCCTGTGAGTCTAGATTTTCGAATCCGACGCGAAACTGATAGTTAAATGTAATGCTCAGGGCCTCTTAATGACGATGGAACACTCAAATTGCGTCGAGAGTCAATACATCTTCCTCCAGCCGACTTGTCTACAAGGGGATATGTCTACAAGGGGACTTGTCTACAAGGGGATATTGCTGCCCCGGGCTCCATGTGGTCCGTCTCCTGTGAGTCTACATTTTCGAATCCGACGCGAAACTGATAAGTTTCAGGGCCTCCTAATGACGATGGAACACTCAAATTGCGTCGAGATTCAATACATCGCCTCCAGTGGAATTGTCTCCAAGGGGATATTGCTGTCTCGGGCACCATATGATCCTTCTCCTGTGAGTCTAGATTTCGAATCCAACGCAAAAATGATAGTGAATAGTAACGTTCAGCGCCTCCTGATGACGATAGAACTCTCAAATTGCGTCGAGATTCACTACATCGTCCTCCAGCTGATTTGTCTCCAAGGGGATATTGCTGCCTCGGGCACCAAATGGTCCGTCTCCTGTGAGTCTGGATGTTTGAATCCGACGCGAAACTGATAGTTAATTGTAACGTTCAGGGCCTCCAAATGACGATGGAGCACTCAAATTGCGTCGCGATTCAATACATCGTCCTCCAGCGGACTGGTCTCCAAGGGGATATTGCAGCATCGGGCACCTTATGGTCCGTCTCCAGTGCGTCTCGATTTTCGAATCCGACGAAAAACTGATAGTTAATTGTAACATTCAGGGCCTCCTAATGACGATGGAACACTCAAATTGCGTCGAGATTCAATACATCGGCCTCCAGCCGACTTGTCTCCAAGGGGATATTGCTGTCTCGGGCACAATATGATCCTTCTCCTGTGAGTCTAGATTTTCGAATCCGACGCAAAAATGATAGTGAATTGTAACGTTCAACGCCTCCTAATGACGATAGAACACTCAAATTGCGTCGAGATTCAATACATCGGCCTCCAGCCGACTTGTCTCCAAGGGGATATTGCTGTCTCGGGCACAATATGATCCTTCTCCTGTGAGTCTAGATTTTGGAATCCGATGCATAAATGATGGTTAATTGTAACTTTCAGGGACTCCTAAAGGCGATGGAACACTCAAATTGCGTCGAGAGTCAATACATCGACCTCCAGTCGACTTGTATCCTAGGGGATATTGCAGTCTCGTGCACCGTATGATCCTTCTCCTGTTTGTAGATTTTCGAATCCGACGCTAAAGTGATAGTTAACTGTAACGTTCAGGGCCTCCTAATGCCGATGGAAAACACAAATTGCGTCGAGATTCAATACATCGGCCTCCAGCCGACTTGTCTCCAAGGGTCTATTGCTGCCTCGGGCACCTTATGGTCGTTCTCATGTGGGTCTAGATTTTCGAATCCGACGCAAAAATGATAGTTAATTGTAACGTTCAGGGCCTTGTAATGACGATGGAACACTCAAATTGCGTCCAGATTCAATACATCGGCCTCCAGTCGACTTGTCTCCAAGGGTCTGTTGCTGCCTCGGGCACCTTATGGTCGTTCTCCTGTGAGTTTAGATTATCGAATCCGACGCAAAAATGATAGTTAATTGTAACGTTTAGGGCCTTCAATTGACGATGGATCACTCAAATTGCGTCGATATTCAATACATCGGCATTCAGCCGATTTGTCTCCAAGGGTCTATTGCTGCCTCGGGCACCTTATAGTCGTTCCCCTGTGAGTGTAGATTTTAGAATCCGACGCAAAACTGATAGTTAATTGTAATGTTCAGGGCCTCCTAATGGCGATGGAACACTCAAATTGCGTCGAGATTTAATTCATCGTCTTCCAGCCGACTTGTCTCCAAGCTGCCTCGGGCACCTTATGTTCGTTCTCCTGAGAGTCTAGATTATCGAATCCGGCGCAAAAATGATAGTTAATTGTAACGTTCAGGGCCTTCAATTGACGATGGATCACTCAAATTGCGTCGATATTCAATACATCGGCATTCAGCCGATTTGTCTCCAAGGGTCTATTGCTGCCTCGGGCACCTTATAGTCGTTCCCCTGTGAGTGTAGATTTTCGAATCCGACGCAAAACAGATAGTAAATTGTAACGTTCAGGCCTCCTAATGACGAAGGAACACACAAATTGCGTCGCGATTCAATACGTCGTCTTCCAGCGGACTGGTCTCCAAGGGGTTATTGCTGCCCCGGGCACCTAATGTTCGTTCTCCTGTGAGTCTAGATTCTCTAATCCGACGCAAAACTGATTGTTAATTGTAACGTTCAGGGCCTCCTAATGACGATGGAGCACTCAAATTGCGTCGCGATTCAATACATCGTCCTCCAGCGGAAATATCTCCAAGGGGATATTGCTGCCTCGGGCACCATATGGTCCGTCTCCAGTGAGTCAAGATCTTGGATCCGACGAAAAACTGATAGTTAATTGTAACATTCAGGGCCTCCTAATGACGATGGAACACTCAAATTGCGTCGAGATTCAATACATCGTCCTCCAGCCGACTTGTCTCCAAGGGGATATTGCTGCTTAGGGCACCTTATGGTCGTTTCCCTGTGAGTCTACATTTTAGAATCCGACGTAAAACTGATAGTTAATTGTAATGTTCAGGGCCTCCTAATGACGATGGAACACTCAAAGTGTGTCGAGATTCAATACATCGGCCTCGAGCCGACTTGTCTCCAAGGGTCTATTGCTGCCTCGAGCACCTTATGGTCGTTCTCCTGTGAGTCTAGATTTTTGAATCCAACGCAAAACAGATGGTTAATTGTAACGTTCAGGGTCTCCTAATGACGAAGGAACACTCAAATTGGGCCGAGATTCACTACATCGTCCTTCAGCCGACTTGTCTCCAAAGGGATATTGCTGCCTCGGGCTCCATGTGGTCCGTCTCCTGTGAGTCTAGATTTTCGAATCCGACGCGAAACTGATAGTTAATTGTAACGTTCAGGACCTCATAATGACGATGGAACACTCAAATTGCGTCGAGACTCAATACATCAGCCTCCAGCCGACTTGTTGCAAGGGTCTATTGCTGCCTCGGGCACCTTATGGTCGATCACCTGTGAGTCTATATTTTCGAATCCGACGCAAAAATGATAGTTAATTGTAACGTTCAGGGCTTCCTAATGGCGATGGAACACTCAAATTGCCTCGAGATTCAATACATCGGCATTCAGCCGATTTGTCTCCAAGGGTCTATTGCTGAGTCGGTCACCGTATGGTCGTTCCCCTGTGAGTCAACATTTTAGAATCCGACGCAAAACTGATAGTTAAATGTAATGCTCAGGGCCTCTTAATGACGATGGAACACTCAAATTGCGTCGAGGGTCAATACATCGCCTCCAGCGGAATTGTCTCCAAGGGGATATTGCTGTCTCGGGCACCATATGATCCTTCTCCTGTGAGTCTAGATTTCGCATCCGTCGCAAAAATGATAGTGAAAAGTAACGTTCAGCGCCTCCTGATGACGATAGAACTCTCAAATTGCGTCGAGATTCACTACATCGTCCTCCAGCTGATTTGTCTCCAAGGGGATATTGCTGCCTCGGGCACCAAATGGTCCGACTCCTGTGAGTCTGGATTTTTGAATCCGACGCGAAACTGATAGTTAATTGTAACGTTCAGGGCCTCCAAATGACGATGGAGCACTCAAATTGCGTCGTGATTCAATACATCGTCCTCCAGCGGACTGGTCTCCAAGGGGATATTGCAGCATCGGGCACCTTATGGTCCGTCTCCAGTGAGTCTAGATTTTCGAATCCGACGAAAAACTGATAGTTAATTGTAACATTCAGGGCCTCCTAATGACGATGGAACATTCAAATTGCGTCGAGATTCAATACATCGGCCTCCAGCCGACTTGTCTCCAAGGGGATATTGCTGTCTCGGGCACAATATGATCCATCTCCTGTGAGTCTAGATTTTCGAATCCGACGCAAAAATGATAGTGAATTGTAACGTTCAGCGCCTCCTAATGACGATAGAAGACTCAAATTGCGTCGAGATTCAATACATCGTCCTCCAGCCGATTTGTCTCCAAGGGGATATTGCTGCCTCGGGCACCAAATGGTCCGTCTGCTGTGAGTCTAGATTTTCGAATCCGACGAAAAACTGATAGTTAATTGTAACATTCAGGGCCTCCTAATGACGATGGTACACTCAAATTGCGTCGCGATCCAATACATCGTCCTCCAGCCGACTTGTCTCCAAGGGTCTAATGCTGCCTCGGGCACCTTATGGTCGTTCTCCTGTGAGTCTAGATTTTGGAATCCGATGCATAAATGATGGTTAATTGTAACTTTCAGGGACTCCTAAAGGCGATGGAACACTCAAATTGCGTCGAGAGTCAATACATCGACCTCCAGTCGACTTGTATCCTAGGGGATATTGCAGTCTCGTGCACAGTATGATCCTTCTCCTGTTTGTAGATTTTCGAATCCGACGCTAAAGTGATAGTTAACTGTAACGTTCAGGGCCTCCTAATGCCGATGGAACACTCAAATTGCGTCGAGATTCAATACATCGGCCTCTAGCCGACTTGTCTCCAAGGGTCTATTGCTGCCTCGGGCACCTTATGGTCGTTCTCCTGTGAGTTTAGATTATCGAATCCGACGCAAAAATGATAGTTAATTGTAACGTTTAGGGCCTTCAATTGACGATGGATCACTCAAATTGCGTCGATATTCAATACATCGGCATTCAGCCGATTTGTCTCCAAGGGTCTATTGCTGCCTCGGGCACCTTATAGTCGTTCCCCTGTGAGTGTAGATTTTAGAATCCGACGCAAAACTGATAGATAATGGTAATGTTCAGGGCCTGATAATGGCGATGGAACACTCAAATTGCGTCGAGATTCTATTCATCGTCTTCCAGCCGACTTGTCTCCAAGGGTCTATTGCTGCCTCGAGCACCTTATGTTCGTTCTCCTGAGAGTCTAGATTATCGAATCCGGCGCAAAAATGATAGTTAATTGAAACGTTCAGGGCCTTCAATTGACGATGGATCACTCAAATTGCGTCGATATTCAATACATCGGCATTCAGCCGATTTGTCTCCAAGGGTCTATTGCTGCCTCGGGCACCTTATAGTCGTTCCCCTGTGAGTGTAGATTTTCGATTCCGACGCAAAACAGATAGTAAATTGTAACGTTCAGGCCTCCTAATGACGAAGGAACACTCAAATTGCGTCGAGATTCACTACATCGTCCTCCAGTCGACTTGTCTCCAAGGGGATATCGCTGCCTCGGGCACCACATGGTCGGTCTCCGGTGATTCTACGTTTTCGAATCCGACGCAAAACTCATAGTTAATTGTAACGTTCAGGGCCTCCTAATGACGATGGAGCACACAAATTCCGTCGAGAGTCAATACATCGACCTCCAGTCGACTTGTATCCAAGGAGATATTGCAGTCTCGTGCACCATATGATCCTTCTCCTGTTAGTAGATTTTCGAATCCGACGCTAAAATGATAGTTAACTGTAACGTTCAGGGCCTCCTAATGCCGATGGAACACTCAAATTGCGTCGAGATTCAATACATCGGCCTCAAGCCGACTTCTCTCCAAGGGTCTATTGCTGCCTCGGGCACCTTATGGTCGTTCTCCTGTGAGTCTAGCTTTCGAATCCGACGCAAAAATGATAGTTAATTGTAACGTTCAGGGCCTTGTAATGACGATGGAACACTCAAATTGCGTCGAGATTCAATACATCGGCCTTTAGCCGACTTGTCTCCAAGGGGATATCGCTGCCTCGGGCACCACATGGTCCGTCTCCGGTGATTCTACGTTTTCGAATCCTACGCAAAACTCATAGTTAATTGTAACGTTCAGGGCCTCCTAATGACGCTGGAGCACACAAATTGCGTCGCGAGTCAATACATCGTCTTCCAGCGGACTGGTCTCCAAGGGGTTATTGCTGCCCCGTGCACCTAATGCTCGTTCTCCTGTGAGTCTAGATTTTCTAATCCGACGCAAAACTGATTGTTAATTGTAACGTTCAGGGCCTCCTAATGACGATGGAGCACTCAAATTGCGTCGCGATTCAATACATCGTCCTCCAGCAGAAATATCTCCAAGGGGATATTGCTGCCTCGGGCACCTTATGGTCCGTCTCCAGTGAGTCAAGATCTTGGATCCGACGAAAAACTGATAGTTAATTGTAACATTCAGGGCCTCCTAATGACGATGGAACACTCAAATTGCGTCGCGATCCAATACATCGTCCTCCAGCCGACTTCTCTCCAATGGTCTATTGCTGCCTCGTTCACATTATGATCGTTCTCCTGTGAGTCTACATTTTCGAACCCGACGCATAACTGATAGTTAATTGTAACGTTCAGCGCCTCCTAATGACGATGGAACACTCAAATTGCCTCGAGATTCAATACATCGTCCTCCAGCCGACTTGTCTCCAAGGGGATATTGCTGCTTAGGGCACCTTATGGTCGTTCCCCTGTGAGTCTACATTTTAGAATCCGACGTAAAACTGATAGTTAATTGTAATGTTCAGGGCCTCCTAATGACGATGGAACACTCAAAGTGTGTCGAGATTCAATACATCGGCCTCGAGCCAACTTGTCTCCAAGGGTCTATTGCTGCCTCGAGCACCTTATGGTCGTTCTCCTGTGAGTCTAGATTTTTGAATCCAACGCAAAACAGATGGTTAATTGTAACGTTCAGGGGCTCCTAATGACGAAGGAACACTCAAATTGGGCCGAGATTCACTACATCGTCCTTCAGCCGACTTGTCTCCAAAGGGATATTGCAGCCTCGGGCTCCATGTGGTCCGTCTCATGTGAGTCTAGATTTTCGAATCCGACGCGAAACTGATAGTTAATTGTAACGTTGAGGACCTCATAATGACGATGGAACACTCAAATTGCGTCGAGATTCAATACATCAGCCTCCAGCCGACTTGTTGCAAGGGTCTATTGCTGCCTCGGGCACCTTATGGTCGATCACCTGTGAGTCTAGATTTTCGAATCCGACGCAAAAATGATAGTTAATTGTAACGTTCAGGGCTTCCTAATGGCGATGGAACACTCAAATTGCCTCGAGATTCAATACATCGGCATTCAGCCGATTTGTCTCCAAGGGTCTATTGCTGAGTCGGTCACCGTATGGTCGTTCCCCTGTGAGTCAACATTTTAGAATCCGACGCAAAACTGATAGTTAAATGTAATGCTCAGGGCCTCTTAATGACGATGGAACAATCAAATTGCGTCGAGAGTCAATACAGCTTCCTCCAGCCGACTTGTCTACAAGGGGATATTGCTGCCCCGGGCACCATGTGGTCCGTCTCCTGTGAGTCTACATTTTCGAATCCGACGCGAAACTGATAAGGTTCAGGGCCTCCTAATGACGATGGAACACTCAAATTGCGTCGAGATTCAATACATCGCCTCCAGCGGAATTGTCTCCAAGGGGATATTGCTGTCTCGGGCACCATATGATCCTTCTCCTGTGAGTCTAGATTTCGAATCCGACGCAAAAATGGTAGTGAAAAGTATCGTTCAGCGCCTCCTGATGACGATAGAACTCTCAAATTGCGTCGAGATTCACTACATCGTCCTCCAGCTGATTTGTCTCCAAGGGGATATTGCTGCCTCGGGCACCAAATGGTCCGACTCCTGTGAGTCTGGATTTTTGAATCCGACGCGAAACTGATAGTTAATTGTAACGTTCAGGGCCTCCAAATGACGATGGAGCACTCAAATTGCGACGCGATTCAATACATCGTCCTCCAGCGGACTGGTCTCCAAGGGGATATTGCAGCATCGGGCACCTTATGGTCCGTCTCCAGTGAGTTTAGATTTTCGAATCCGACGAAAAACTGATAGTTAATTGTAACATTCAGGGCCTCCTAATGACGATGGAACACTCAAATTGCGTCGAGATTCAATACATCGGCCTCCAGCCGACTTGTCTCCAAGGGGATATTGCTGTCTCGGGCACAGTATGATCCTTCTCCTGTGAGTCTAGATTTTCGAATCCGACGCAAAAATGATAGTGAATTGTAACGTTCAGCGCCTCCTAATGACGATAGAAGACTCAAATTGCGTCGAGATTCAATACATCGTCCTCCAGCCGATTTGTCTCCAAGGGGATATTGCTGCCTCGGGCACCAAATGGTCCGTCTGCTGTGAGTCTAGATTTTCGAATCCGACGAAAAACTGAAAGTTAATTGTAACATTCAGGGCCTCCTAATGACGATGGTACACTCAAATTGCGCCGCGATCCAATACATCGTCCTCCAGCCGACTTGTCTCCAAGGGTCTAATGCTGCCTCGGGCACCTTATGGTCGTTCTCCTGTGAGTCTAGATTTTGGAATCCGATGCATAAATGATGGTTAATTGTAACTTTCAGGGACTCCTAAAGGCGATGGAACACTCAAATTGCGTCGAGAGTCAATACATCGACCTCCAGTCGACTTGTATCCTAGGGGATATTGCAGTCTCGTGCGCCGTATGATCCTTCTCCTGTTTGTAGATTTTCGAATCCGACGCTAAAGTGATAGTTAACTGTAACGTTCAGGGCCTCCTAATGCCGATGGAACACTCAAATTGCGTCGAGATTCAATACATCGGCCTCCAGCCGACTTGTCTCCAAGGGTCTATTGCTGCCTCGGGCACCTTATGGTCGTTCTCCTGTGAGTTTAGATTATCGAATCCGACGCAAAAATGATAGTTAATTGTAACGTTTAGGGCCTTCAATTGACGATGGATCACTCAAATTGCGTCGATATTCAATACATCGGCATTCAGCCGATTTGTCTCCAAGGGTCTATTGCTGCCTCGGGCACCTTATAGTCGTTCCCCTGTGAGTGTAGATTTTCGAATCCGACGCAAAACAGATAGTAAATTGTAACGTTCAGGCCTCCTAATGACAAAGGAACACTCAAATTGCGTCGAGATTCACTACATCGTCCTCCAGTCGACTTGTCTCCAAGGGGATATCGCTGCCACGGGCACCACATGGTCCGTCTCCGGTGATTCTACGTTTTCGAATCCGACGCAAAACTCATAGTTAATTGTAACGTTCAGGGCCTTCTAATGACGATGGAGCACACAAATTCCGTCGAGAGTCAATACATCGACCTCCAGTCGACTTGTATCCAAGGGGATATTGCAGTCTCGTGCACCATATGATCCTTCTCCTGTTAGTAGATTTTCGAATCCGACGCAAAACAGATGGTTAATTGAAACGTTCAGGGCTTCCTAATGGCGATGGAACACTCAAATTGCCTCGAGATTCAATACATCGGCATTCAGCCGATTTGTCTCCAAGGGTCTATTGCTGAGTCGGTCACCGTATGGTCGTTCCCCTGTGAGTCAACATTTTAGAATCCGACGCAAAACTGATAGTTAAATGTAATGCTCAGGGCCTCTTAATGACGATGGAACACTCAAATTGCGTCGAGAGTCAATACATCTTCCTCCAGCCGACTTTTCTACAAGGGGATATGTCTACAAGGGGACTTGTCTACAAGGGGATATTGCTGCCCCGGGCTCCATGTGGTCCGTCTCCTGTGAGTCTACAATTTCGAATCCGACGCGAAACTGATAAGGTTCAGGGCCTCCTAATGACGATGGAACACTCAAATTGCGTCGAGATTCAATACATCGCCTCCAGCGGAATTGTCTCCAAGGGGATATTGCTGTCTCGGGCACCATATGATCCTTCTCCTGTGAGTCTAGATTTCGAATCCGACGCAAAAATGATAGTGAATAGTAACGTTCAGCGCCTCCTGATGACGATAGAACTCTCAAATTGCGTCGAGATTCACTACATCGTCCTCCAGCCGATTTGTCTCCAAGGGGATATTGCTGCCTCGGGCACCAAATGGTCCGTCTCCTGTGAGTCTGGATTTTTGAATCCGACGCGAAACTGATAGTTAATTGTAACGTTCAGGGCCTCCAAATGACGATGGAGCACTCAAATTGCGTCGCGATTCAATACATCGATCTCCAGCGGACTGGTCTCCAAGGGGATATTGCAGCATCGGGCACCTTATGGTCCGTCTCCAGTGAGTCTAGATTTTCGAATCCGACGAAAAACTGATAGTTAATTGTAACATTCAGGGCCTCTTAATGACGATGGAACACTCAAATTGCGTCGAGATTCAATACATCGGCCTCCAGCCGACTTGTCTCCAAGGGGATATTGCTGTCTCGGGCAAAATATGATCCTTCTCCTGTGAGTCTAGATTTTCGAATCCGACGCAAAAATGATAGTGAATTGTAACGTTCAGCGCCTCCTAATGACGATAGAAGACTCAAATTGCGTCGAGATTCAATACATCGTCCTCCAGCCGATTTGTCTCCAAGGGGATATTGCTGCCTCGGGCACCAAATGGCCCGTCTGCTGTGAGTCTAGATTTTCGAATCCGACGAAAAACTGATAGTTAATTGTAACATTCAGGGCCTCCTAATGACGATGGAACACTCAAATTGCGTCGTGATTCAATACATCGGCCTCCAGCCGACTTGTCTCCAAGAGTCTATTGCTGCCTCGGGCACCTTATGGTCGTTCTCCTGTGAGTCTAGATTTTCGAATCCGACGCAAAAATGATAGTTAATTGTAACGTTCAGGGCCTTGTAATGACGATGGAACACTCAAATTGCGTCCAGATTCAATACATCGGCCTCCAGCCGACTTGTCTCCAAGGGTCTGTTGCTGCCTCGGGCACCTTATGGTCGTTCTCCTGTGAGTTTAGATTATCGAATCCGACGCAAAAATGATAGTTAATTGTAACGTTTAGGGCCTCCTAATGACGATGGAACACTCAAATTGCGTCGAGATTCAATACATCGGCCTCCAGCCGACTTGTCTCCATGGGTCTGTTGCTGCCTCGGGCACCTTATGGTCGTTCTCCTGTGAGTTTAGATTATCGAATCCGACGCAAAAATGATAGTTAACTGTAACGTTTAGGGTCTCCTAATGACGATGGGACACTCAAATTGCGTCGAGATTCAATACATCGTCCTCCAGCCGACTTGTCTCCATGGGGATATTACTGCCTCCGGCCTCTTATGTTCGCTCTCATGTGAGTCTAGATTTTCGAATCCGACGCGAAACTGATTGTTAATTGTAACGTTCAGGGCTTCCTAATGACGATGGAACAATCAAATTGCCTCGAGATTCAATACATCGGCATTCAGCCGATTTGTCTCCAAGGGTCTATTGCTGCCTAGGGCACCGTATGGTCGTTCCACTGTGAGTCAACATTTTAGAATCCGACGCAAAACTGATAGTTAAATGTAATGCTCAGGGCCTCTTAATGACGATGGAACACTCAAATTGCGTCGAGAGTCAATACATTTTCCTCCAGCCGACTTGTCTACAAGGGGATATTGCTGCCTTGGGCTCCATGTGGTCCGTCTCCTGTGAGTCTAGATTTTCGAATCCGACGCAAAACTCATAGTTAATTGTAAGGTTCAGGGCCTCCTAATGACGATGGAACACTCAAATTGCGTCGAGATTCAATACATCGGCCTCCAGCGGACTGGTCTCCAAGGGGTAACTGCTGTCTCGGGCACCATATGATCCTTCTCCTGTGAGTCTAGATTTTCGAATCCGACGCAAAAATGATAGTGAATAGTAACGTTCAGCGCCTCCTGATGACGATAGAACTCTCAAATTGCATCGAGATTCAATACATCGTCCTCCAGCGGACTGGTCTCCATGGGGATATTTCTGCATCGGGCACCTTATGGTCCGTCTCCAGTGAGTCTAGATTTTCGAATCCGACGAAAAACTGATAGTTAATTGTGACATTCAGGGCCTCCTAATGACAATGGAACACTCTTTTTGCGTCGCGATCTAATACATCGTCCTCCAACAGACTTGTCTCCAAGGGTCAATAGCTGCCACGGGCACTTTGTGATCGTTCTGCTGTGAGTCTAGATTTTCGAACCCGACGCAAAACTGATTGTTAATTGTAACGTTCAGGGCCACCTAATGACGATGGAATACTCAAATTGAGTCTAGATTCAATACATCGACCTCCAGCCGACATGTCTCCAAGGGGATATTGCTGCCTCGGGCACCATGTGGTCCGTCTCCTGTGAGTCTAGATTTTCGAATCCGACGCGAAACTGATAGTTAATTGTAACGTTCAGGGCCACCTAATGACGATGGAACACTCAATTTGCGTCGAGATTCAATACATCGGCCTCCAGCCGACTTGTCTCCATGGGGATATTGCTGCCCCGGGCACCAAAAGTTCCGTCTGCTGTGAGTCTAGATTTTCGAATCCGACGAAAAACTGATAGTTAATTGTGACATTCAGGGCCTCCTAATGACGATGGAACACTCATTTTGCGTCGCGATCTAATACATCGTCCTCCAACCGACTTGTCTCCAAGGGTCAATAGCTGCCACGGGCACTTTGTGATCGTTCTGCTGTGAGTCTAGATTTTCGAACCCGACGCATAAATGATAGTTAATTGTAACGTTCAGGGAATCCTAAACACGATGGAACACTCAAATTGCGTCGAGAGTCAATACATCGACCTCCAGTCGACTTGTATCCAAGTTGATATTGCAGTCTCGTGCACCATATAATCCTTCTCCTGTTAGTAGATTTTCGAATCCGACGCAAAAATGATAGTTAACTGTAACGTTCAGGGCCTCCTAATGCCGATGGAACACTCAAATTGCATCGAGATTCAATACATCGGCCTCCAGCCGACTTGTCTCCAAGGGTCTATTGCTGCCTCGGGCACCTTATGGTCGTTCTCCTGTGAGTCTAGATTTTCGAACCCGACGCAAAACTGATAGTTAAATGTAATGCTCAGGGCCTCTTAATGACGATGGAACACTCAAATTGCGTCGAGAGTCAATACATCTTCCTCCAGCCGACTTGTCTACAAGGGGATATTGCTGCCTCGGGCTCCATGTGGTCCGTCTCCTGTGAGTCTAGATTTTCGAATCCGACAAAAAACTGATAGTTAATTGTAACATTCAGGGCCTCCTAATGACGATGGAACACTCATTTTGCGTCGCGATCCAATACATCGTCCTCCAACCAACTTGTCTCCAAGGGTCAATAGCTGCCACGGGTACCTTGTGATCGTTCTGCTGTGAGTCTAGATTTTCGAACCCGACGCAAATCTGATTGTTAATTGTAACGTTCAGGGCCACCTAATGACGATGGAACACTCAAATTGAGTCGAGATTCAATGCATCGACCTCCAGCTGACTTGTCTCCAAGGGGATATTGCTGCCTCGGGCTCCATGTGGTCCGTCTCCTGTGAGTCTAGATTTTCGAATCCGACGCGAAACTGATAGTTAATTGTAACGTTCAGGGCCTCCTAATGACGATGGAACACTCAAATTGCGTCGAGATTCAATACATCGTCCTCCAGCCGATTTGTCTCCAAGGGGATATTGCTGACTCGGGCACCAAATGGTCAGTCTGCTGTGAGTCTGGATTTTCGAATCCGACGAAAAACTGATAGTTAATTGTAACATTCAGGGCCTCCTAATGACGATGGAACACTCAAATTGTGTCGCGATCCAATACATCGTCCTCCAGCCGACTTGTCTCCAAGGCTCTATTGCCGCCTCGGGCACCTTATGGTCGTTCTCTTGTAAGTCTAGATTTTCGAATCCGACGCAAAACTGATAGTTCATTATAACGTTCAGGGCGACCTAATGATGGAACACCCAAATTGCATCGATAGTCAATACATTGGCCTCCAGTCGATTTGTCTGCAAGGGGTATATTGCTGTCTCGAGCACCGTATGAACTTCTCCTGTGAGTAGATTTTTGAATCCGACGCTTAAATGATTGTTAATTGTAACGTTCAGGGCCTCCTAATGACGATGGAACACTCAAATTGCGTCAAGAATCAATACATCGGTTTCCAGCCGACTTCTCTCCAAGGGTCTATTGCTGCCTCGGCCACCTTATGGTCGTTCTCCTGTGAGTCTACATTCTCGAATCCGACGCAAAAATAATAGTTAATTGTAACGTTCAGGGCCTCCTATTGGTGATGGAACACTAAAATTGCGTCGAGATTCAATACATCGGCCTCCAGCCGACTTGTCTCCTATGGTCTGTTGCTGCCTCGGGCACCTTATGGTCGTTCTCCTGTGAGTCTAGATTTTCGAATCCGACGATAAAATGATAGTTAATTGTAACGTTCAGGGCCTCCTAATGACGATGGAACACTCAAATTGCGTCGAGATTCAATACATCGGCCTCCAACCGACTTGTCTCCAAGGGGATATTGCTGTCTCGGGCACAATATGATCCTTCTCCTGTGAGTCTAGATTTTCGAATCCGACGCAAAAATGATAGTGAATTGTAACGTTCAGCGCCTCCTAATGGCGATAGAAGACTCAAATTGCGTCGAGATTCAATACATCGTCCTCCAGCCGATTTGTCTCCAAGGGGATATTGCTGCCTCGGGCACCAAATGGTCCGTCTACTGTGAGTCTAGATTTTCGAATCCGACGCGAAACTGATAGTTAATTGTAAGGTTCAGGGCCTCCTAATGACGATGGAACACTCAAATTGCGTCGATATTCAATACATCGACCTCCAGCGGACTTGTCTCCAAGGGGATATTGCTGTCGCGAGCACCGTATGAACTTCCCCTGCGAGTAGAATTTCGAATCCGACGCTAAAATGATTGTTAATTGTTACGTTCAGGGCCTCCTAATGACGATGGAACACTCAAATTGCGTCAAGAATCAATACATCGGTTTCCAGCCGACTTTTCTCCAAGGGTCTATTGCTGCCTCGGGCACCTTATGGTCGTTGTCCTGTAGGTCTAGATTTTTGAATCCGACGCATAAATGATAGTTAATTGTAACGTTCAGGGACTCCTAAAGGCGATGGAACACTCAAATTGCGTCGAGAGTCAATACATCGACCTCCAGTCGACTTGTATCCAAGGGGATATTGCAGTCTCGTGCACCATATGATCCTTCTCCTGTTAGTAGAATTTCGAATCCGACGCTAAAATGATAGTTAACTGTAACGTTCAGGGCCTCCTAATGCCGATGGAACTCTCAAATTGCGTCGAGATTCAATACATCGGCCTCCAGCCGACTTGTCTCCAAGGGTCTATTGCTGCCTCGGGCACCTTATGGTCGTTCTCCTGTGAGTCTACATTTTCGATTCCGACGCAAAAATGATAGTTAATTGTAACGTTCAGGGCCTCCTATTGGCGATGGAACACTCAAATTGCGTCGCGATTCAATACATCGTCCTCCAGCGGACTGGCCTCCAAGGGGATATTGCTGCCTCGGGCACCAAATGGTCCGTCTGCTGTGAGTCTAGATTCTCGAATCCGACGAAAAACTGATAGTTAATTGTAACATTCAGGGCCTCCTAATGACGATGGAACACTCAAATTGCGTCGATATTCAATACATCGGCCTCCAGTCGATTTGTCTCCAAGGGGTATATTGCTGTCTCGAGCACCGTATGAACTTCTGCTGTTAGTAGATTTTCGAATCCGACGCTAAAATGATAGTTAACTGTAACGTTCAGGGCCTCCTATTGCCGATGGACACTCAAATTGCGTCGAGATTCAATACATCGGCCTCCAGCGGCCTTGTCTCCAAGGGGATATTGCTGTCTCGGGCACCATATGATCCTTCTCCTGTGAGTCTAGATTTTCGAATCCGACGCAAAAATGATCGTTAATTGTAACGTTCAGGGCCTTCGAATGACGATGGAACACTCAAATCGCGTCGAGATTCAATACATCGTCCTCCAGCCGACTTGTCTCCTAGGGGATATCGCTGCCTCGGGCACCACATGGTCCTTCTCCGGTGATTCTAGATTTTCGAATCCGACGCTAAAATGATAGTTAACTGTAACGTTCAGGGCCTCCTAATGCCGATGGAACACTCAAATTGCCTCGAGATTCAATCCATCGGCATTCAGCCGATTTGTCTCCAAGGGTCTATTGCTGCCTCGGGCACCGTATGGTCGTTCCCCTGTGAGTCAACATTTTAGAATCCGACGCAAAACTGATAGTGAATAATAACGTTCAGCGCCTCCTGATGACGATAGAACTCTCAAATTGCGTCGAGATTCAATACATCGTCCTCCAGCTGATTTGTCTCCAAGGGAATATTGCTGCCTCGGGCACCAAATGGTCCGTCTCCTGTGAGTCTGGGTTTTTGAATCCGACGCGAAACTGATAGTTAATTGTAACGTTCAGGGCCTCCAAATGACCATGGAGCACTCAAAATGCGTCGCGATTCAATATATCGTCCTCCAGCGGACTGGTCTCCAAGGGTCAATAGCTGCCACGGGCACCTTGTGATCGTACTACTGTGAGTCTAGATTTTCGAACCCGACGCAAAACTGATTGTTAATTGTAACGTTCAGGGCCACCTAATGACGATGGAACACTCAAATTGAGTGGAGATTCAATACATCGACCTCCAGCCGAATGGTCTCCAAGGGGATATTGCTGCCTCGGGCTCCATGTGGTCCGTCTCCTGTGAGTCTAGATTTTCGAATCCGACGCGAAACTGATAGTTAATTGTAACGTTCAGGGCCTCCTAATGACGATGGAAAATTGCGTCGAGATTCAATACATCGGCCTATAGCCGACTTGTCTCCAAGGGGATGTTGCTGTCTCGGGCACAATATGATCCTTCTCCTGTGAGTCTAGATTTTCGAATCCGACGCAAAAATGATAGTGAATTGTAACGTTCAGCGCCTCCTAATGACGATAGAAGACTCAAATTGCGTCGAGATTCAATACATCGTCCTCCATCCGATTTGTCTCCAAGGGGATATTGCTGCCTCGGGCTCCAAATGGTCCGTCTGCTGTGAGACTAGATTTTCGAATCCGACGAAAAACTGATAGTTCATTATAACGTTCAGGGCGACCTAATGACGATGGAACACTCAAATTGCGTCGCGATCCAATACATCTTCCTCCAGCCGACTTGTCTCCAAGGGTCTATTGCTGCCTCGGGCACCTTATGGTCGTTCTCCTGTGAGTCTAGATTTTCGAATCCGACGCAAAAATGATAGTTAATTGTAACGTTCAGGGCCTTGTTATGACGATGAAACACTCAAATTGCGTCGAGATTCAATACATCGTCCTTCAGCGGACTGGTCTCCATGGGGATATTGCTGCAACGGGCACCTTATGGTCCGTCTCCAGTGAGTCTAGATTTTCGAATCCGACGAAAAACTGATAGTTAATTGTGACGTTCAGGGCCTCCTAATGACAATGGAACACTCATTTTGCGTCGCGATCTAATACATCGTCCTCCAACCGACTTGTCTCCAAGGGTCAATAGCTGCCACGGGCACTTTGTGATCGTTCTGCTGTGAGTCTAGATTTTCGAACCCGACGCAAAACTGATTGTTAATTGTAACGTTCAGGGCCACCTAATGACGATGGAATACTCAAATTGAGTCGAGATTCAATACATCGACCTCCAGCCGACATGTCTCCAAGGGGATATTGCTGCCTCGGGCTCCATGTGGTCCGTCTCCTGTGAGTCTAGATTTTCGAATCCGACGCGAAAGTGATAGTTAATTGTAACGTTCAGGGCCACCTAATGACGATGGAACACTCAATTTGCGTCGAGATTCAATACATCGGCCTCCAGCCGACTTGTCTCCATGGGGATATTGCTGCCTCGGGCACCAAAAGGTCCGTCTGCTATGAGTCTAGATTTTCGAATCCGACGAAAAACTGATAGTTAATTGTGACATTCAGGGCCTCCTAATGACGATGGAACACTCATTTTGCGTCGCGATCTAATACATCGTCCTCCAACCGACTTGTCTCCAAGGGTCAATAGCTCTCACGGGCACTTTGTGATCGTTCTGCTGTGAGTCTAGATTTTCGAACCCGACGCAAAACTGATAGTTCATTACAACGTTCAGGGCGACCTAATGACGATGGAACACTCAAATTGCGTCGATATTCAATACATCGTCCTCCAGCCGACTTGTCTCCAAGGGTCTATTGCTGCCTCGGGCACCTAATGGTCGTTCTCCTGTGACTCTAGATTTTCGAATCCGACGCATAAATGATAGTTAATTGTAACGTTCAGGGACTCCTAAAGACGATGGAACACTCAAATTGCGTCGAGAGTCAATACAACGACCTCCAGTCGACTTGTATCCATGTTGATATTGCAGTCTCGTGCACCATATGATCCTTCTCCTGTTAGTAGATTTTCGAATCCGACGCTAAAATGATAGTTAACTGTCACGTTCAGGGCCTCCTAATGCCGATGGAACACTCAAATTGCATCGAGATTCAATACATCGGCCTCCAGACGACTTGTCTCCAAGGGGATATTGCTGCCTCGGGCTCCATGTAATCCGTCTCCTGTGAGTCTAGATTTTCGAATCCGACGCGAAACTGATAGTTAATTGTAACGTTCAGGGCCTCCTAATGACGATGGAACACTCAAATTGCGTCGAGATTCAATACATGGCCCTCCAGCCGACTTGTCTTCAAGAAATATTGCTGTCTCGGGCACAATATGATCCTTCTCCTGTGAGTCTAGATTTTCGAATCCGACGCAAAAATGATAGTGAATTGTAACGTTCAGGGCCTCCTAATGACGATAGAAGACTCAAATTACGTCGAGACTCAATACATCGTCCTCCAGCCGATTTGTCTCCAAGGGGATATTGCTGCCTCGGGCACCAAATGGTCCGTCTGCTGTGAGTCTGGATTTTCGAATCCGACGAAAAACTGATAGTTAATTGTAACATTCAGGGCCTCCTAATGACGATGGAACACTCAAATTGTGTCGCGATGCAATACATCGTCCTCCAGCCGACTTGTCTCCAAGGCTCTATTGCCGCCTCGGGCACCTTATGGTCGTTCTCTTGTAAGTCTAGATTTTCGAATCCGACGCAAAACTGATAGTTCATTATAACGTTCAGGGCGACCTAATGATGGAACACCCAAATTGCGTCGATAGTCAATACATTGGCCTGCAGTCGATTTGTCTGCAAGGGGTATATTGCTGTCTCGAGCACCGTATGAACTTCTCCTGTGAGTAGATTTTTGAATCCGACGCTTAAATGATTGTTAATTGTAACGTTCAGGGCCTCCTAATGACGATGGAACACTCAAATTGCGTCAAGAATCAATACATCGGTTTCCAGCCGACTTCTCTCCAAGGGTCTATTGCTGCCTCGGGCAACTTATGGTCGTTCTCCTGTGAGTCTACATTTTCGAATCCGACGCAAAAATAATAGTTAATTGTAACGTTCAGGGCCTCCTATTGGCGATGGAACACTAAAATTGCGTCGAGATTCAATACATCGGCCTCCAGCCGACTTGTCTCCTATGGTCTGTTGCTGCCTCGGGCACCTATTGGTCGTTCTCCTGTGAGTCTAGATTTTCGAATCCGACGATAAAATAATAGTTAATTGTAACGTTCAGGGCCTCCTAATGACGATGGAACACTCAAATTGCGTCGAGATTCAATACATCGGCCTCCAACCGACTTGTCTCCAAGGGGATATTGCTGTCTCGGGCACAATATGATCCTTCTCCTGTGAGTCTAGATTTTCGAATCCGACGCAAAAATGATAGTGAATTGTAACGTTCAGCGCCTCCTAATGACGATAGAAGACTCAAATTGCGTCGAGATTCAATACATCGTCCTACAGCCGATTTGTCTCCAAGGGGATATTGCTGCCTCGGGCACCAAATGGTCCGTCTACTGTGAGTCTAGATTTTCGAATCCGACGCGAAACTGATAGTTAATTGTAAGGTTCAGGGCCTCCTAATGACGATGGAACACTCAAATTGCGTCGATATTCAATACATCGGCCTCCAGCGGACTTGTCTCCAAGGGGATATTGCTGTCTCGAGCACCGTATGAACTTCTCCTGCGAGTAGATTTTCGAATCCGACGCTAAAATGATTGTTAATTGTTACGTTCAGGGCCTCCTAATGACGATGGAACACTCAAATTGCGTCAAGAATCAATACATCGGTTTCCAGCCGACTTTTCTCCAAGGGTCTATTGCTGCCTCGGGCACCTTATGGTCGTTCTCCTGTGGGTCTAGATTTTCGAATCCGACGCATAAATGATAGTTAATTGTAACGTTCAGGGACTCCTAAAGGCGATGGAACACTCAAATTGCGTCGAGAGTCAATACATCGACCTCCAGTCGACTTGTATCCAAGGGGATATTGCAGTCTCGTGCACCATATGATCCTTCTCCTGTTAGTAGAATTTCGAATCCGACGCTAAAATGATAGTTAACTGTAACGTTCAGGGCCTCCTAATGCCGATGGAGCACTCAAAATGCGTCGCGATTCAATATATCGTCCTCCAGCGGACTGGTCTCCAAGGGTCAATAGCTGCCACGGGCACCTTGTGATCGTACTGCTGTGAGTCTAGATTTTCGAACCCGACGCAAAACTGATTGTTAATTGTAACGTTCAGGGCGACCTAATGACGATGGAACACTCAAATTGCGTCGCGATCCAATACATCGTCCTCCAGCCGATTTGTCTCCAAGGGGATATTGCTGCCTCGGGCACCAAATGGTCCGTCTGCTGTGAGTCTAGATTTTCAAATCCAACGAAAAACTGATAGTTCATTATAACGTTCAGGGCGACCTAATGACGATGGAACACTCAAATTGCGTCGCGATCCAATACATCGTCCTCCAGCCGACTTGTCTCCAAGGGTCTAATGCTGCCTCGGGCACCTTATGGTCGTTCTCTTGTAAGTCTAGATTTTCGAATCCGACGTAAAACTGATAGTTCAATATAACGTTCAGGGCGACCTAATGACGATGGAACACTCAAATTTCGTCGATATTCAATACATCGGCGTCCAGTCGATTTGTCCTCAAGGGGTATATTGCTGTCTCGAACACCGTATGAACTTCTCCTGTAAGTAGATGTTCGAATCCGACGCTAAAATGATTGTTAATTGTAACGTTCAGGGCCTCCTAATGACGATGGAACACTCAAATTGCGTCAAGAATCAATACATCGGTTTCCAGCCGTCTTGTCTCCAAGGGTCTATTGCTGCCTCGGGCACCTTATGGTCGTTCTCCTGTGAGTCTAGATTTTCGAATCCGACGCTAAAGTGATAGTTAACTGTAACGTTCAGAGCCACCTAATGCCGATGGAACACTCAAATTGCGTCGAGATTCAATACATCGGCCTCCAGCCGACTTGTCTCCAAGGGTCTATTGCTGCCTCGGGCACCTAATGGTCGTTCACCTGTGAGTCTAGATTCTCGAATGCGACGCAAATATGATAGTTAATTGTAACGTTCATGGCCTTGTAATGACGATGGAACACTCAAATTGCGTCGAGATTCAATACATCGGCCTCCAGCCGACTTGTCTCCAAGGGTCTGTTGCTGCCTCGGGCACCTTATGGTCGTTCTCCTGTGAGTTTAGATTATCGAATCCGACGCAAAAATGATAGTTAATTGTAACGTTTAGGGCCTCCTAATGACGATGGGACACTCAAATTGCGTCGAGATTCAATACATCGTCCTCCAGCCGACTTGTCTCCATCGGGATATTACTGCCTCCGGCCTCTTATGTTCGCTCTCATGTGAGTCTAGATTTTTGAATCCGACGCAAAACTGATTGTTAATTGTAACGTTCTAGGCCACCTAATGACGATGGCACACTAAAATTGAGTCGGGATTCAATACATCGATCTCCAGCCGACTTGTCTCCAAGGGGATATTGCTGCCTCGAGCTCCATGTGGTCCGTCTCCTGTGAGTCTAGATATTCGAATCCGAAACGAAACTAATAGTTAATTGTAACGTTCAGTGCCTCCTAATGACGATGGAACACTCAAATTTCGTCGAGATTCAATACATCGGCCTCCAGCCGACTTGTCTCCAAGGGGATATTGCTGTCTCGTGCACAATATGATCCTTCTCCTGTGAGTCTAGATTTTCGAATCCGACGCAAAAATGATAGTGAATTGTAACGTTCAGCGCCTCCTAATGACGATAGGAGACTCAAATTGCGTCGAGATTCAATACATCGTCCTCCAGCCGATTTGTCTCCAAGGTGATATTGCTGCCTCGGACACCAAATGGTCCGTCTGCTGTGAGTCTAGAATTTCGAATCCGACGAAAAACTGATAGTTAATTGTAACATTCAGGGCCTCCTAATATCGATGGAACACTCAAATTGCTTCGCGATCCAATACATCGTTCTCCAGCCGACTTGTCTCCAAGGGTCTAATGCTGCCTCGGGCACCTTATGGTCGTTCTCTTGTAAGTCTAGATTTTCGAATCCGACGCTAAAATGATAGTTAACTGTAACGTTCAGGGCCTCCTAATGCCGATGGAACACTCAAATTGTCCCGAGATTCAATACATCGGCATTCAGCCGATTTGTTTCCAAGGGTCTATTGATGCCTCGGGCACCGTATGATCGTTCCCCTGTGAGTCAACATTTTAGAATCCGTCGCAAAACGGATGGTTAAATGTAATGCTCAGGGCCTCTTAAAGACGATGGAACACTCAAATTGCGTCGAGAGTCAATACATCTTCCTCCAGCCGACTTGTCAACAAGGGGATATTGCTGCCTCGGGCTCCATGTGGTCAGTCTCCTGTGAGTCTAGATTTTCGAAACCGACGCGAAAAGGATAGTTAATTGTAAGGTTCAGGGCCTCCAAATGACGATGGAGCACTCAAATTGCGTTGCGATTCAATACATCGTCCTCCAGCGGACTGGTCTGCAAGGGGATATTGCTGCCTCGGGCACCAAATGGTCCGTCTGCTGTGAGTCTAGATTTTCGAATCCGACGAAAAACTGATAGTTAATTGTAAGATTCAGGGCCTCCTAAAGACGATGGAACACTCATTTTGAGTCGCGATCCAATACATCGTCCTCCAACCGACTTGTCTCCAAGGGTCAATAGCTGCCACGGGCACCTTGTGATCGTTCTGCTGTGAGTCTAGATTTTCGAACCCGTCGCAAAACTGATTGTTAATTGTAACGTTCAGGGCCACCTAATGACGATGGAACACTCAAATTGAGTCGAGATTCAATATATCGACCTCCAGCCGACTTGTCTCCAAGGGGATATTGCTGCCTCGGGCACCAAATGGTCCGTCTGCTGTGAGTCTAGATTTTCGAATCCGACGAAAAACTGATAGTTAATTGTAACATTCAGGGCCTCCTAATGACGATGGAACACTCAAATTGCGTCGCGATCCAATACATCGTCCTCCAGCCGACTTGTCTCCAAGGGTCTAATGCTGCCTCGGGCACCTTATGGTCGTTCTCTTGTAAGTCTAGATTTTTGAATCCAACGCAAAACTGATAGTTCATTATAACGTTCAGGGCGACCTAATGACGATGGAACACTCATATTGCGTCGATATTCAATACATCGGCCTCCAGTCGATTTGTCTCCAAGGGGTATATTGCTGTCTCGAGCACCGTATGAACTTCTCCTGTGAGTAGATTTTCAAATCCGACGCTAAAATGATTGTTAATTGTAACGTTCAGGGCCTCCTAATGACGATGGAACACTCAAATTGCGTCAAGAATGAATACATCGGTTTCCAGCAGACTTGTCCCCAAGGGTCTATTGCTGCCTCGGGCACCTTATGGTCGTTCTCCTGTGAGTCTAGATTTTCGAATCCGACGCATAAATGATAGTTAATTGTAACGTTCAGGGACTCCTAAAGACGATGGAACACTCAAATTGCGTCGAGAGTCAATACATCGACCTCCAGCCGACTTGTCACCAAGGGGATATTGCTGCCTCGGGCTCCATGTGGTCCGTCTCCTGTGAGTCTAGATATTCGAATCCGGCGCGAAACTGATAGTTAATTGTAACGTTCAGGGCCTCCTAATGACGATGGAACACTCAAATTGCGTCGAGATTCAGTACATCGGCCTCCAGCCGACTTGTCTCCAAGGGGATATTGCTGTCTCGGGCACAATATGGTCCTTCTCCTGTGAGTCTAGATTTTCGAATCCGACGCAAAAATGATAGTGAATTGTAACGTTCAGCGCCTCCTACTGACGATAGAAGTCTCAAATTGCGCCGAGATTCAATATATCGTCCTCCAGCCGACTTGTCTCCAAGGGGATATTGCTGCCTCGGGCACCAAATGGTCCGTCTCCTGTGAGTCTGGATTTTTGAATCCGACGCGAAACTGATAGTTAATTGTAACGTTTAGGGCCTCCTAATGACGATGGAACACTCAAATTGCGTCGAGATTCAATACATCGTCCTCCAGCCGTCTTGTCTCCATGGGGATATTCTGCCTCCGGCCTCTTATGTTCGCTCTCATGTGAGTCTAGATTTTCGAATCCGACGAAAAACTGATAGTTAATTGCAACATTCAGGGCCTCCTAATGACGATGGAACACTCAAATTGCGTCGCGATCCAATACATCGTCCTCCAGCCGACTTGTCTCCAAGGGTCTAATGCTGCCTCGGGCACCTTATGGTCGTTCTCTTGCGTCGAGATTCAATACATCGGCCTCCAGCGGACTTGTCTCCAAGGGGTCTCGAGCACCGTATGAACTTCTCTTGTGAGTAGATTTTCGAATCCGACGCTAAAATGATTGTTATTTGTAACGTTCAGGGCCTCCTAATGACGATGGAACACTCTAATTGCGTCAAGAATCAATACATCGGTTTCCAGCCGACTTGTCTCCAAGGGTCTATTGCTGCCTCGGGCACCTTATGGTCGTTCTCCTGTGAGTCTAGATTTTCGAATCCGACGCACAAATGATAGTTAATTGTAACGTTCAGGGACTCCTAAAGACGATGGAACACTCAAATTGCGTCGAGAGTCAATACATCGACCTCCAGTCGATCTGTTTCCAAGGGGATATTGCAGTCGCGTGCACCATATGATCCTTCTCCTGTTAGTAGATTTTCGAATCCGACGCTAAAATGATAGTTAACTGTAACGTTCAGGGCCTCCTAATGCCGATGGAAAACTCAAATTGCGTCGAGATTCAATACATCGGCCTCCAGCCGATTTGTCTCCAAGGGTCTATTGCTGCCTCGGGCACCTTATGGTCGTTCTCCTGTGAGTTTAGATTTTCGAATCCGACGCGAAACTGATAGTTAATTGTAAGGTTCAGGGCCTCCTAATGACGATGGAACACTGAAATTGCGTCGAGACTCAATACATCGGCCTCCAGCGGACTCGTCTCCAAGGGGATATTGCTGTCTCGGGCACCATATGATCCTTCTCCTGTGAGTCTAGATTTTCGAATCCGACGCAAAAATGATAGTGAATAGTAACGTTCAGCGCCACCTGATGACGATGGAACACTCAAATTGCGGCAAGAATCAATACATCGGTTTCCAGCCGACTTGTCTCCAAGGGTCAATTGCTGCGTCGGGCACCTTATGGTCGTTCTCCTGTGAGTCTAGATTTTCGAATCCGACGCATAAATGATAGTTAATTGTAACGTTCAGGGACTCCTATTGGCGATGGAACACTCAAATTGCGTCGAGATTCAATCCATCTTCCTCCAGCCGACTTGTCTCCTATGGTCTGTTGCTGCCTCGGGCACCTTATGGTCGTTCTCCTGTGAGTCTAGATTTTCGAATCCGACGCATAAATGATGATTAATTGTAACGTTCAGCGCCTCCTGATGACGATAGAACTCTCAAATTGCGTCGAGATTCAATACATCGTCCTCCAGCTGATTTGTCTCCATGGGGATATTGCTGCTTCGGGCACCAAATGGTCCGTCTCCTGTGAGTCTGGATTTTTGAATCCGACGCGAAACTGATAGTTAATTGTAACGTTTAGGGCCTCCTACTGACGATGGGACACTCAAATTGCGTCGAGATTCAATACATCGTCCTCCAGCCGACTTGCCTCCATGGGGATATTACTGCCTCCGGCCTCTTATGTTCGTTCTCATGTGAGTCTAGATTTTCGAATCCGACGCGAAACTGATTGTTAATTGTAACGTTCAGGGCCACCTAATGACGATGGAACACTCAAATTGAGTCGAGATTCAATACATCGACCTCCAGCCGACTTGTCTCCAAGGGGATATTGCTGCCTCGGGCTCCATGTGGTCCGTCTCCTGTGAGTCTAGATTTTCGAAACCGACGCGAAACTGATAGTTAATTGTAACGTTCAGGGCCTCCTAATTACGATGGAACACTCAAATTGCGTCGAGATTCAATACATCGGCCTCCAGCCGACTTGTCTCCAAGGGGATATTGCTGTCTCGGGCACATTATGATCCTTCTCCTGTGAGTCTACATTTTCGAATCCCACGCAAAAATGATAATGAATTGTAACGTTCAGCGCCTCCTAATGACGATAGAAGACTCAAATTGCGTCGAGATTCAATACATCGTCCTCCAGCCGATTTGTCTCCAAGGGGATATTGCTGCCTCGGGCACCAAATGGTCCGTCTGCTGTGAGTCTAGATTTTCGAATCCGACGAAAAACTGATAGTTAATTGTAACGTTCAGGGCCTCCTAATGACGATGGAACACTCAAATTGCGTCAAGAATCAATACATCGGCCTCCAGCCGACTTGTCTCCAAGGGTCTATTGCTGCCTCGGGCACCTTATGGTCGTTCTCCTGTGAGTCTAGATTTTCGACTCCGACGCAAAAATGATAGTTAATTGTAACGTTCAGGGCCTAGTAATGACGATGGAACACTAAAGTTGCGTCGAGATTCAATACATCGGCCTCCAGCCGACTTGTCTCCAAGGGTCTGTTGCTGCCTCGGGCACCTTATGGTCGTTCTCCTGTGAGTTTAGATTTTCGAATCCGACGTGAAACTGATAGTTAATTGTAAGGTTCTGGGCCTCCTATTGACGATGGAACACATAAATTGCGTCGAGATTCAATATATCGGCCTCCAGCGGACTTGTCTCCAAGGGAATATCGCTGCCTCGCTCACCACACGGTCCGTCTCCGGTTATTCTACGTTTTCGAATCCGACGCAAAACTCATAGTTAATTGTAACGTTCAGGGCCTCCTAATGCCGATGGAACACTCAAATTGCGTCGAGATTCAATACATCGGCCTCCAGCCGACTTGTCTCCAAGGGTCTATAGCTGCCTCGGGCACCTTATGGTCGTTCTCCTGAGAGTCTAGATTTTCGAATCCGACGCAAAACTGATTGTTAATTGTAAGGTTCAGGGCCTCCTAATGTCGATGGAACACTCAAATTGCGTCAAGATTCAATACATCGGCCTCCAGCCGACTTGTCTCCAAGGGGATGTTGCTGTCTCGGGCACCATATGATCCTTCTCCTGTGAGTCTAGATTTTCGAATCCGACGCAAAAATGATAGTGAATAGTAACGTTCAGCGCCTCCTGGTGACGATAGAACTCTCAAATTGCGTCGAGATTCAATACATCGTCCTCCAGCTGATTTGTCTCCAAGGGGATATTGCTGCCTCGGGCACCTTATGGTCGTTCTCCTGTGAGTCTAGATTTTCGAATCCGACGCAAAAATGATAGTTACTTGTAACGTTCAGGGCCTCCTATTCGCGATGGAACACTCAAATTGCGTCGAGATTCAATACATCGGCCTCCAGCCGACTTGTCTCCAAGGGGATATCGCTGCCTCGGGCACCACATGGTCCGTCTCCTGTGATTCTACGTTTTCGAATCCGACGCAAAACTCATACTTAATTGTAACGTTCAGGGCCTCCTAATGACGATGGAGCAAACAAATTGAGTCGAGATTCAATACATCGACCTCCAGCCGACTTGTCTCCAAGGGTCTGCTGCTGCCTCGGGCATCTTATGGTCGTTCTCCTGTGAGTCTAGATTTTCGAATCCGACGCAAAAATGATAGTTAATTGTAACGTTCAGGGCCTTGTAATGACGATGGAACACTCAAATTGCGTCGAGATTCAATACATCGGCCTCCAGCCGACTTGTCTCCAAGGGTCTGTTGCTGCCTCGGGCACCTTATGGTCGTTCTCCTGTGAGTTTAGATTATCGAATCCGACGCAAAAATGATAGTTAATTGTAACGTTTAGGTCCTCCTAATGACGATGTAACACTCAAATTGCGTCGACATTCAATACATCGGCCTCCAGCGGACTTGTCTCCAAGGGTCTATTGCTGCCTCGGGCACCTTATGGTCGTTCTGCTGTGAGTCTAGATTTTCGAATCCGACGCAAAAATGATAGTTAATTGTAACGTTCAGGGCCTTGTAATGCCGATGGAACACTCAAATTGCGTCGAATTCAATACATCGGCCTCCAGCCGACTTATCTCCAAGGGTCTGTTGCTGCCTCGGGCACCTTATGGTCGTTCTCCTGTGAGTTTAGATTTTCGAATCCGACGCGAAACTGATAGTTAGTTGTAAGGTTCAGGGCTTCCTAATGACGATGGATCACTCAAATTACGTCGAGAATCAATACATCGGCCTCCAGCGGACTTGTCTCCAAGGGGATATCGCTGCAGCGGGCACCACATGGTCCGTCTCCGGTGATTCTACGTTTTCGAATCCGACGCAAAACTCATAGTTAATTGTAACGTTCAGGGCCTCCTAATGACGATGGAACTCTCAAATTGCGACGATATTCAATACATCGTCCTCCAGCCGACATGTCTCCAAGGGTCTATTGCTGCTTCGGGGACCTTATGGTCGTTCTCCTGTGAGTCTAGATTTTCGAATCCGACGCAAAAATGATAGTTAATTGTAACGTTCTGGGCCTTGTAATGACGATGGAACACTCAAATTGCGTCGAGATTCAATACATCGTCCTCCAGCCGACTCGTCTCCAAGGGTCTGTTGCTGCCTCGGGCACCTTATGGTCGTTCTCTTGTGAGTCTAGAATTTCGAATCCGACCCATAAATGATAGTTAATTGTAACGTTCAGGGACTCCTAAAGACGATGGAACACTCACATTGCGTCGAGACTCAATACATCGACCTCCAGTCGACTTGTATCCAAGGGGATATTGCAGTCTCGTGCACCATTAGATCCTTCTCCTGTTAGTAGATTTTTGAATCCGACGCTAAAATGATAGTTAACTGGAACTTTCATTGCCTCCTAATGCCGATGGAACACTCAAATTGCGTCGAGATTCAATACATCGGCCTCCAGCCGACTTGTCTCCAAGGGTCTGTTGCTGCCTCGGGCACCTTATGGTCGTTCTCCTGTGACTCTAGATTTTCGAATCCGACGCAAAAATGATAGTTAATTGTAACGCTCAGGGCCTCCTAATGCCGATGTAACACTCAAATTGCGTCGAGATTCAATACATCGGAGTCCAGCCGACTTGTCTCCAAGGGTCTGTTGCTGCCTCGGGCACCTTATCGTCGTTCTCCTGTGAGTTTAGATTATCGAATCCGACGCAAAAATGGTATTTAATTGTAACGTTTAGGGCCTCCTAATAACGAAGGAACACTCAAATTACGTCGAGATTCAATATATCGGCCTCCAGCCGACTTGTCTCCTTTGGTCTGTTGCTGCCTCGGGCACCTTATGGTCGTTCTCCTGTGAATCTAGACTTTCGAATCCGACGCAAAAATGATAGTTAATTGTAACGTTCAGGGCCTTCTAATGACGATGGAACACTCAAATTGCGTCGAGATTCAATACATCGGCCTCCAGCCGACTTGTCTCCAAGGGGATATCGCTGCCTCGGGCACCACATGGTCCGTCTCCGGTGATTCTACGTTTTCGAATCCGACGCAAAATTCATAGTTAATTGTAACGTTCAGGGCCTCCTAATGACGATGGAGCACACAAATTGAGTCGAGATTCAATACATCGACCTCCAGCCGACTTGTCTCCAAGCATCTGTTGCTGCCTCGGGCACCTTATGGTCGTTCTCCTGTGAGTTTAGATTATCGAATCCGACGCAAAAATAATAGTTAATTGTAACGTTTAGGGCCTCCTAATGACGATGGAACACTCAAATTGCGTCGAGATTCAATACATCGGCCTCCAGCCGACTTGTCTCCAAGGGTCTGTTGCTGCCTCGTGCACCTTATGGTCGTTCTCCTGTGAGTTTAGATTATCGAATCCGACGCAAAAATGATAGTTAATTGTAACGTTTAGGGCCTCCTAATGACGATGGAACACTCAAATTGCGTCGATATTCAATACCTCGGCCTCCAGCCGACTTGTCTCCAAGGGTCTATTGCTGCCTCGGGCACCTTATGGTCGTTCTCCTGTGAGTCTAGATTTTCGAATCCGACGCATAAGTGATAGTTAATTGTAACGTTCAGGGACTCCTAAAGACGATGGAACACTCAAATTGCGTCGAGAGCCAATACATCGACCTCCAGTCGACTTGTGTCCAAGGGGATAGTGCAGTCTCGTGCACCATATGATCCTTCTCCTGTTAGAAGATTTTCGAATCCGACGCTAAAATGATAGTTAACTGTAAGGTTCAGGGCCTCCTAATGGCGATGGAACACTCAAATTGCGTCGAGATTCAATACATCGGCCTCCAGCCGACTTGTCTCCAAGGGTCTATTGATGCCTCGGGCAGCTAATGGTCGTTCTCCTGTGAGTTTAGATTATCGAATCCGACGCAAAAATAATAGTTAATTGTAACGTTTAGGGCCTCCTAATGACGACGGAACACTCAAATTGCGTCGATATTCAATACATCGGCCTCCAGTCGATTTGTCTCCAAGGGGTATATTGCTGTCTCGATCACCGTATGAACTTCTCCTGTGAGTAGATTTTCGAATCCGACGCTAAAATGATAGTTAATTGTAACGTTCAGGGCCACCTAATGACGATGGAACACTCAAATTGAGTCGAGATTCAATACATCGACCTCCAGCCGACTTGTCTCCAAGGGGATATTGCTGCCTCGGGCTCCATGTGCTCCGTCTCCTGTGAGTCTAGATTTTCGAATCCGACGCGAAACTGATAGCTAATTGTAACGTTCAGGGCCTCCTAATGACGATGGAACACTCAAATTGCGTCGATATTCAATACATCGGCCTCCAGTCGATTTGTCTCCAAGGGGTATATTGCTGTCTCAAGCACCGTATGAACTTCTCCTGTGAGTAGATTTTCGAATCCGACGCTAAAATGATAGTTAATTGTAACGTTCAGGGCCTTGTAATGACGATGGAACACTCAAATTGCGTCGATATGCAATACATCGGCCTCCAGCTGACTTGTCTCCAAGCGTCTGTTGCTGCCTCGGGCACCTTATGGTCGTTCTCCTGTGAGTTTAGATTATCGAATCCGACGCAAAAATGATAGTTAATTGTAAGGTTCAGGGCCTCCTAATGTCGATGGAACACTCAAATTGCGTCGAGATTCAATACATCGGCCTCCAGCCGACTTGTCTCCAAGGGGATGTTGCTGTCTCGGGCACCATATGATCCTTCTCCTGTGAGTCTAGATTTTCGAATCCGACGCAAAAATGATAGTGAATAGTAACGTTCAGCGCCTCCTGGTGAGGATAGAACTCTCAAATTGCGTCGAGATTCAATACATCGTCCTCCAGCTGATTTGTCTCCAAGGGGATATTGCTGCCTCGGGCACCTTATGGTCGTTCTCCTGTGAGTCTAGATTTTCGAATCCGACGCAAAAATGATAGTTACTTGTAACGTTCAGGGCCTCCTATTCGCGATGGAACACTCAAATTGCGTCGAGATTCAATACATCGGCCTCCAGCCGACTTGTCTCCAAGGGGATATCGCTGCCTCGGGCACCACATGGTCCGTCTCCTGTGATTCTACGATTTCGAATCCGACGCAAAACTCATACTTAATTGTAACGTTCAGGGCCTCCTAATGACGATGGAGCAAACAAATTGAGTCGAGATTCAATACATCGACCTCCAGCCGACTTGTCTCCAAGGGTCTGCTGCTGCCTCGGGCATCTTATGGTCGTTCTCCTGTGAGTCTAGATTTTCGAATCCGACGCAAAAATGATAGTTAATTGTAACGTTCAGGGCCTTGTAATGACGATGGAACACTCAAATTGCGTCGAGATTCAATACATCGGCCTCCAGCCGACTTGTCTCCAAGGGTCTGTTGCTGCCTCGGGCACCTTATGGTCGTTCTCCTGTGAGTTTAGATTATCGAATCCGACGCAAAAATGATAGTTAATTGTAACGTTTAGGGCCTCCTAATGACGATGTAACACTCAAATTGCGTCGACATTCAATACATCGGCCTCCAGCGGACTTGTCTCCAAGGGTCTATTGCTGCCTCGGGCACCTTATGGTCGTTCTGCTGTGAGTCTAGATTTTCGAATCCGACGCAAAAATGATAGTTAATTGTAACGTTCAGGGCCTTGTAATGCCGATGGAACACTCAAATTGCGTCGAATTCAATACATCGGCCTCCAGCCGACTTATCTCCAAGGGTCTGTTGCTGCCTCGGGCACCTTATGGTCGTTCTCCTGTGAGTTTAGATTTTCGAATCCGACGCGAAACTGATAGTTAGTTGTAAGGTTCAGGGCCTCCTAATGACGATGGATCACTCAAATTACGTCGAGAATCAATACATCGGCCTCCAGCGGACTTGTCTCCAAGGGGATATCGCTGCAGCGGGCACCACATGGTCCGTCTCCGGTGATTCTACGTTTTCGAATCCGACGCCAAACTCATAGTTAATTGTAACGTTCAGGGCCTCCTAATGACGATGGAACTCTCAAATTGCGACGATATTCAATACATCGTCCTGCAGCCGACATGTCTCCAAGGGTCTATTGCTGCTTCGGGGACCTTATGGTCGTTCTCCTGTGAGTCTAGATTTTCGAATCCGACGCAAAAATGATAGTTAATTGTAACGTTCTGGGCCTTGTAATGACGATGGAACACTCAAATTGCGTCGAGATTCAATACATCGTCCTCCAGCCGACTCGTCTCCAAGGGTCTGTTGCTGCCTCGGGCACCTTATGGTCGTTCTCTTGTGAGTCTAGAATTTCGAATCCGACCCATAAATGATAGTTAATTGTAACGTTCAGGGACTCCTAAAGACGATGGAACACTCACATTGCGTCGAGACTCAATACATCGACCTCCAGTCGACTTGTATCCAAGGGGATATTGCAGTCTCGTGCACCATTAGATCCTTCTCCTGTTAGTAGATTTTTGAATCCGACGCTAAAATGATAGTTAACTGGAACTTTCAGGGCCTCCTAATGCCGATGGAACACTCAAATTGCGTCGAGATTCAATACATCGGCCTCCAGCCGACTTGTCTCCAAGGGTCTGTTGCTGCCTCGGGCACCTTATGGTCGTTCTCCTGTGAGTCTAGATTTTCGAATCCGACGCAAAAATGATAGTTAATTGTAACGCTCAGGGCCTCCTAATGCCGATGTAACACTCAAATTGCGTCGAGATTCAATACATCGGAGTCCAGCCGACTTGTCTCCAAGGGTCTGTTGCTGCCTCGGGCACCTTATCGTCGTTCTCCTGTGAGTTTAGATTATCGAATCCGACGCAAAAATGATATTTAATTGTAACGTTTAGGGCCTCCTAATAACGAAGGAACACTCAAATTACGTCGAGATTCAATATATCGGCCTCCAGCCGACTTGTCTCCTTTGGTCTGTTGCTGCCTCGGGCACCTTATGGTCGTTCTCCTGTGAATCTAGACTTTCGAATCCGACGCAAAAATGATAGTTAATTGTAACGTTCAGGGCCTTCTAATGACGATGGAACACTCAAATTGCGTCGAGATTCAATACATCGGCCTCCAGCCGACTTGTCTCCAAGGGGATATCGCTGCCTCGGGCACCACATGGTCCGTCTCCGGTGATTCTACGTTTTCGAATCAGACGCAAAATTCATAGTTAATTGTAACGTTCAGGGCCTCCTAATGACGATGGAGCACACAAATTGAGTCGAGATTCAATACATCGATCTCCAGCCGACTTGTCTCCAAGCATCTGTTGCTGCCTCGGGCACCTTATGGTCGTTCTCCTGTGAGTTTAGATTATCGAATCCGACGCAAAAATAGTAGTTAATTGTAACGTTTAGGGCCTCCTAATGACGATGGAACACTCAAATTGCGTCGAGATTCAATACATCGGCCTCCAGCCGACTTGTCTCCAAGGGTCTGTTGCTGCCTCGTGCACCTTATGGTCGTTCTCCTGTGAGTTTAGATTATCGAATCCGACGCAAAAATGATAGTTAATTGTAACGTTTAGGGCCTCCTAATGACGATGGAACACTCAAATTGCGTCGATATTCAATACCTCGGCCTCCAGCCGACTTGTCTCCAAGGGTCTATTGCTGCCTCGGGCACCTTATGGTCGTTCTCCTGTGAGTCTAGATTTTCGAATCCGACGCATAAGTGATAGTTAATTGTAACGTTCAGGGACTCCTAAAGACGATGGAACACTCAAATTGCGTCGAGAGCCAATACATCGACCTCCAGTCGACTTGTGTCCAAGGGGATATTGCAGTCTCGTGCACCATATGATCCTTCTCCTGTTAGAAGATTTTCGAATCCGACGCTAAAATGATAGTTAACTGTAACGTTCAGGGCCTCCTAATGGCGATGGAACACTCAAATTGCGTCGAGATTCAATACATCGGCCTCCAGCCGACTTGTCTCCAAGGGTCTATTGATGCCTCGGGCAGCTAATGGTCGTTCTCCTGTGAGTTTAGATTATCGAATCCGACGCAAAAATAATAGTTAATTGTAACGTTTAGGGCCTCCTAATGACGACGGAACACTCAAATTGCGTCGATATTCAATACATCGGCCTCCAGTCGATTTGTCTCCAAGGGGTATATTGCTGTCTCGAGCACCGTATGAACTTCTCCTGTGAGTAGATTTTCGAATCCGACGCTAAAATGATAATTAATTGTAACGTTCAGGGCCACCTAATGACGATGGAACACTCAAATTGAGTCGAGATTCAATACATCGACCTCCAGCCGACTTGTCTCCAAGGGGATATTGCTGCCTCGGGCTCCATGTGCTCCGTCTCCTGTGAGTCTAGATTTTCGAATCCGACGCGAAACTGATAGCTAATTGTAACGTTCAGGGCCTCCTAATGACGATGGAACACTCAAATTGCGTCGATATTCAATACATCGGCCTCCAGTCGATTTGTCTCCAAGGGGTATATTGCTGTCTCAAGCACCGTATGAACTTCTCCTGTGAGTAGATTTTCGAATCCGACGCTAAAATGATAGTTAATTGTAACGTTCAGGGCCTTGTAATGACGATGGAACACTCAAATTGCGTCGATATGCAATACATCGGCCTCCAGCTGACTTGTCTCCAAGCGTCTGTTGCTGCCTCGGGCACCTTATGGTCGTTCTCCTGTGAGTTTAGATTATCGAATCCGACGCAAAAATGATAGTTAATTGTAAGGTTCAGGGCCTCCTAATGTCGATGGAACACTCAAATTGCGTCGAGAGCCAATACATCGACCTCCAGTCGACTTGTATCCAAGGGGATATTGCAGTCTCGTGCACCATATGATCCTTCTCCTGTTCGTAGATTTTCGAATCCGACGCAAAAATGATAGTGAATAGTAACGTTCAGCGCCTCCTGGTGACGATAGAACTCTCAAATTGCGTCGAGATTCAATACATCGTCCTCCAGCTGATTTGTCTCCAAGGGGATATTGCTGCCTCGGGCACCTTATGGTCGTTCTCCTGTGAGTCTAGATTTTCGAATCCGACGCAAAAATGATAGTTACTTGTAACGTTCAGGGCCTCCTATTCGCGATGGAACACTCAAATTGCGTCGAGATTCAATACATCGGCCTCCAGCCGACTTGTCTCCAAGGGGATATCGCTGCCTATGGCACCACATGGTCCGTCTCCTGTGATTCTACGTTTTCGAATCCGACGCAAAACTCATACTTAATTGTAACGTTCAGGGCCTCCTAATGACGATGGAGCAAACAAATTGAGTCGAGATTCAATACATCGACTTCCAGCCGACTTGTCTCCAAGGGTCTGTTGCTGCCTCGGGCATCTTATGGTCGTTCTCCTGTGAGTCTAGATTTTCGAATCCGACGCAAAAATGATAGTTAATTGTAACGTTCAGGGCCTTGTAATGACGATGGAACACTCAAATTGCGTCGAGATTCAATACATCGGCCTCCAGCCGACTTGTCTCCAAGGGTCTGTTGCTGCCTCGGGCACCTTATGGTCGTTCTCCGGTGAGTTTAGATTATCGAATCCGACGCAAAAATGATAGTTAATTGTAACGTTTAGGGCCTCCTAATGACGATGGAACACTCAAATTGCGTCGACATTCAATACATCGGCCTCCAGCGGACTTGCCTCCAAGGGTCTATTGCTGCCTCGGGCACCTAATGGTCGTTCTGCTGTGAGTCTAGATTTTCGAATCCGACGCAAAAATGATAGTTAATTGTAACGTTCAGGGCCTTGTAATGCCGATGGAACACTCAAATTGCGTCGAGATTCAATACATCGGCCTCCAGCCGACTTATCTCCAAGGGTCTGTTGCTGCCTCGGGCACCTTATGGTCGTTCTCCTGTGAGTTTAGATTTTCGAATCCGACGCAAAAATGATAGTTAATTGTAGCGTTTAGGGCCTCCTAATGACGATGGAACTCTCAAATTGCGACGATATTCAATACATCGGCCTCCAGCCGGCTTGTTTCCAAGGGTATGTTGCTGCCTCGGGCACCTTATGGTCGTTCTCCTGTGAGTTTAGATTATCGAATCCGACGCAAAAATGATAGTTAATTGTAACGTTTAGGGCCTCCTAATGACGATGGGACACTCAAATTGCGTCGAGATTCAATACATCGGCCTCCAGCCGACTTGTCTCCAAGGGGATATTGCTGCCTCGGGCTCCATGTGGTCCGTCTCCTGTGAGTCTAGATTTTCGAGTCCGACGCGAAACTGATAGTTAATTGTAACGTTCAGGGCCTCCTAATGACGATGGAACACTCAAATTGCGTCGAGATTCAATACATCGGCCTCCAGCAGACTTGTCTCCTAGGGGATATTGCTGTCTCGGGCACAATATGATCCTTCTCCTGTGAGTCAAGATTTTCGAATCCAACGCAAAAATGATAGTGAATTGTAACGTTCAGCGCCTCCTAATGACAATAGGAGACTGAAATTGCGTCGAGATTCAATACATCGGCCTCCAGCCGACTTGTCTCCTAGGGGATATTGCTGTCTCGGGCACAATGTGATCCTTCTCCTGTGAGTCTAGATTTTCGAATCCGACGCAAAAATGATAGTAAATTGTAACGTTCAGCGCCTCCTAATGACAATAGGAGACTGAAATTGCGTCGAGATTCAATACATCTTCCTCCAGTCGATTTGTCTCCAAGGGGTATATTGCTGTCTCGAGCACCGTATGAACTTCTCCTGTGAGTAGATTTTCGAATCCGACGCTAAAATGATAGTTAATTGTAACGTTCAGGGCCTCCTATTGGCGATGGAACACTCAAATTGCGTCGAGATTCAATACATCAGGTCTCCAGCCGACTTGTCTCCAAGGGTCTGTGCTGCCTCGGGCACCTTATGGTCGTTCGCCTGTGAGTTTAGATTATCGAATCCTACGCAAAAATGATAGTTAATTGTAACGTTTAGGGCCTCCTAATGACGATGGAACACTCAAAATGCTTGGAGATTCAATTCATCGGCCTCCAGCCGACTTGACTCCAAGGGTCTGTTGCTGCCTCGGCCACCTTATGGTCGTTCTCATGTGAGTTTAGATTATCGAATCCGACGCAAAAATAATAGTTAATTGTAACGTTTAGGGCCTTGTAATGACGATGGGACACTCAAAATGCGTCGAGATTCAGTACATCGTCCTCCAGCCGACTTGTATCCAAGGGTCTAATGCTGCCTCGGCACCTTGTGGTCGTTCCCTTGTAAGTCTAGATTTTCGAATCCGACGCAAAAATGATAGTTAATTGTAACGTTCAGGGCCTGCTAATGACGATGGAACTCTCAAATTGCGTCGAGATTCAAAACATCGTCCTCCAGCCGACTTGTCTCCATGGGGATATTGCTGTCTCGGGCACAATATGATCCTTCTCCTGTGAGCCTAGATTTTCGAATCCGACGCAAAAATGATAGTGAATTGTAACGTTCAGCGCCTCCTAATGACAATAGGAGACTGAAATTGCGTCGAGATTCAATACATCGTCCTCCAGTCAATTTGTTTCCAAGGGGTATATTGCTGTCTCGAGCACCGTATGAACTTCTCCTGTGAGTAGATTTTCGAATCCGACGCTAAAATGATTGTTAATTGGAACGTTCAGGGCCTCCTAATGACGATGGAACACCCAAATTGCGTCAAGAATCAATACATCGGTTTCCAGCCGACTTGTCTCCAACGGTCTATTGCTGCCTCGGGCACCTTATTGTCGTTCTCCTGTGAGTTTAGATTATCGAATCCGACGCATAAATGATAGTTAATTGTAACTTTCAGGGACTGCTAAAGACGATGGAACACTCAAATTGCGTCGAGATTCAATACATCGTCCTCCAGCCGACTTGTCTCCATGGGGATATTGCTGTCTCGGGCACAATATGATCCTTCTCCTGTGAGTCTAGATTTTCGAATCCGACGCAAAAATGATAGTGAATTGTAACGTTCAGCGCCTCCTAATGACGATAGAAGACTCAAATTGCGTCGAGATTCAATACATCGTCCTCCAACCGATTTGTCTCCAAGGGGACATTGCTGCCTCGGGCACCAAATGGTCCGTCTGCTGTGAGTCTAGATTTTCGAATCCGACGAAAAACTGATAGTTACTTGTAACGTTCAGGGCCTCCTATTGGCGATGGAACACTCAAATTGCGTCGAGATTCAATACATCGACCTCCAGCCGACTTGTCTCCAAGGGTCTGTTGCTGCCTCGGACACCTTATGGTCGTTCTCCTGTGAGTCTAGATTTTCGAATCCGACGCAAAAATGATAATTAATTGTAACATTCAGGGCGTCCTAATGACGATGGAACACACAAATTGCGTCAAGAATCAATACATCGGTTTCCAGCCGGCTTGTCTCCAAGGGTCTATTGCTGCCTCGGGCACCTTATAGGCGTTCTCCTGTGAGTCTATATTTTCGAATCCGACGCATAAATGATAGTTAATTGTAACGTTCAGGGACTATTAAAGACGATGGAACACTCAAATTGCGTCGAGAGTCAATACATCGACATCCAGCCAACTTGTCTCCAAGCGTCTATTGCTGCCTCGGGCACCTTATGGTCGTTCTCCTGTGAGTTTAGATTATCGAATCCGACGCAAAAATGATAGTTAATTGTAACGTTTAGGGCCTCCTAATGACGATGGAACACTCAAATTGCGTCGATATTCAATACATCGACCTCCAGTCGATTTGTCTCCAAGGGGTATATTGCTGGCTCGAGCACCGTATAAACTTCTCCTGTGAGTAGATTTTCGAATCCGACGCTAAAATGATAGTTAATTGAAACGTTCAGGGCCTTGTAATGACGATGTTGTTGTTGTTGTTGTGGTCTTCAGTCCTGAGACTGGTTTGATGCAGCTCTCCGTACAGTAAAGCTGCATGCCCTCGGGAAAAATTACGGCTGTAGTTTCCCCTTGCTTTCAGCCGTTCGCAGTACCAGCACAGCAAGGCCGTTTTGGTTATTGTTACAAGGCCAGATCAGTCAATCATCCAGACTGTTGCCCTTGCAACTACTGAAAAGGCTGCTGCCCCTCTTCAGGAACCACACGTTTGTCTGGCCTCTCAACAGATACCCCTCCGTTGTGGTTGCACCTACGGTACGGCTATCTGTTTCGCTGAGGCACGCAAGCCTCCCCACCAACGGCAAGGTCCATGGTTCATGGGGGGGGGTAATGACGATGGAACACTCAAATTGCGTCGAGATTCAATACATCAGGTCTCCAGCCGACTTGTCTCCAAGGGTCTATTGCTGCCTCGGGCACCTTATGGTCGTTCTCCTGTGAGTTTAGATTATCGAATCTTACGCAAAAATGATAGTTAATTGTAACGTTTAGGGCCTCCTAATGACGATGGAACACTCAAATTGCGTCGAGATTCAATACATCGGCCTCCAGCCGATTTGTCTCCAAGGGTCTAATGCTGCCTCGGCACCTTCTGGTCGTTCTCTTGTAAGTCTAGATTTTCGAATCCGACGCAAAAATGATAGTTAATTGTAACGTTCAGGGCCTGCTAATGACGATGGAACTCTCAAATTGCGTCGAGATTCAATACATCGTCCTCCAGCCGACTTGTCTCCATGGGGATATTGCTGTCTCGGGCACAATATGATCCTTCTCCTGTGAGTCTACATTTTCGAATCCGACGCAAAAATGATAGTGAATTGTAACGTTCAGCGCCTCCTAATGACAATAGGAGACTGAAATTGCGTCGAGATTCAATACATCGTCCTCGAGTCGATTTGTCTCCAAGGGGTATATTGCTGTCTCGGTCACAATATGATCCTTCTCCTGTGAGCCTAGATTTTCGAATCCGACGCAAAAATGATAGTGAATTGTAACGTTCAACGCCTCCTAATGACAATCGGAGACTGAAATTGCGTCGAGTGTCAATACATTGTCCTCCAGTCGATTTGACTCCAGGGGGTATATTGCTGTCTCGAGCACCGTATGAACTTCTCCTGTGAGTAGATTTTCGAATCCGACGCTAAAATGATTGTTAATTGGAACGTTCAGGGCCTCCTAATGACGATGGAACACTCAAATTGCGTCAAGAATCAATACATCGGTTTCCAGCCGACTTGTCTCCAACGGTCTATTGCTGCCTCGGGCACCTTATGGTCGTTCTCCTGTGAGTTTAGATTATCGAATCCGACGCAAAAATGATAGTTAATTATTACGTTTAGGGCTTCCTAATGACGATGGAACACACAAATTGCGTCGATATTCATTACATCGGCCTCCAGTCGATTTGTGTCCAAGGGGTATATTGCTGTCTCGAGCACCGTATGAATTTCTCCTGTCAGTAGATTTTCGAATCCGACGCTAAAATGATAGTTAATTGTAACGTTCAGGACCTTCTAATGACGATGGAAGACTCAAATTGCGTCGAGATTCAATACATCGGCCTACAGCGGACTTGTCTCCAAGGGGATATTGCTGTCTCGGGCACCATATGATCCTTTTCCTGTGAGTCAAGATTTTCGAATCCGACGCAAAAATGATAGTGAACAGTAACGTTCAGCGCCTCCTGATGACGATAGAACTCTCAAATTGCGTCGAGATTCAATACATCGGCCTCCAGCCGACTTGTCTCCAAGGGGATATTGCTGTCTCGGACACCTTATGGTCGTTCTCCTGTGAGTTTAGATTATCTAATCCGACGCAAAAATGATAGTTAATTGTAACGTTCAGGGCCTCCAAATGACGATAGAAGACTCAAATTGCGTCGAGATTCAATACATCGTCCTCCAGCCGATTTGTCTCCAAGGGGATATTGCTGCCTCGGGCACCAAATGGTCCGTCTGCTGTGAGTCTAGATTTTCGAATCCGACGAAAAACTGATAGTAATTTGTAACATTCAGTGCCTCCTAATGACGATGGAACACTCAAATAGCGTCGCGATCCAATACATCGTCCTCCAGCCGACTTGTCTCCAAGGGTCTAATGCTGCCTCGGGCACCTTATGGTCGTTCTCTTGTAAGTCTAGATTTTCGAATCCGACGCAAAAATTATAGTTAACTGTAACGTTCAGGGCCTGCCAATGACGATGGAACACTCAAATTGCGTCGAGATTCAATACATCGTCCTCCAGCCGACTTGTCTCCAAGGGTCTGTTGCTGCCTCGGGCACCTTATGGTCGTTCTCCTGTGAGTTTAGATTATCGAATCCGACGCAAAATGATAGTTAATTGTAACGTTAAGGCCTCCTAATGACGATGGAACACTCAAATTGCGTCGACATTCAATACATCAGGTCTCCAGCCGACTTGTCTCCAAGGGTCTATTGCTGCCTCGGGCACCTTATGGTCGTTCTCCTGTGAGTTTAGATTATCGAATCTTACGCAAAAATGATAGTTAATTGTAACGTTTAGGGCCTCCTAATGACGATGGAACACTCAAATTGCGTCGAGATTCAATACATCGGCCTCCAGCCGACTTGTCTCCAAGGGTCTAATGCTGCCTCGGCACCTTGTGGTCGTTCTCTTGTAAGTCTAGATTTTCGAATCCGACGCAAAAATGATAGTTAATTGTAACGTTCAGGGCCTGCTAATGACGATGGAACTCTCAAATTGCGTCGAGATTCAATACATCGTCCTCCAGCCGACTTGTCTCCATGGGGATATTGCTGTCTCGGGCACAATATGATCCTTCTCCTGTGAGTCTAGATTTTCGAATCCGACGCAAAAATGATAGTGAATTGTAACGTTCAGCGCCTCCTAATGACAATAGGAGACTGAAATTGCGTCGAGAGTCAATACATTGTCCTCCAGTCGATTTGTCTCCAGGGGGTATATTGCTGTCTCGAGCACCGTATGAACTTCTCCTGTGAGTAGATTTTCGAATCCGACGCTAAAATGATTGTTAATTGGAACGTTCAGGGCCTCCTAATGACGATGGAACACTCAAATTGCGTCAAGAATCAATACATCGGTTTCCAGCCGACTTGTCTCCAACGGTCTATTGCTGCCTCGGGCACCTTATGGTCGTTCTCCTGTGAGTTTAGGTTATCGAATCCGACGCATAAATGATAGTGAATTGTAACGTTCAGGGCCTCCTATTGGCGATGGAACACTCAAATTGCGTCGAGATTCAATACATCGGCCTCCAGCCGACTTGTCTCCAAGGGTCTGTTGCTGCCACGGGCACCTTATGGTCGTTCTCCTGTGAGTTTAGATTATCGAATCCGACGCAAAAATGATAGTTAATTATTACGTTTAGGGCTTCCTAATGACGATGGAACACACAAATTGCGTCGATATTCAATACATCGGCCTCCAGTCGATTTGTGTCCAAGGGGTATATTGCTGTCTCGAGCACCGTATGAACTTCTCCTGTCAGTAGATTTTCGAATCCGACGCTAAAATGATAGTTAATTGTGACGTTCAGGACCTTCTAATGACGATGGAAGACTCAAATTGCGTCGAGATTCAATACATCAGCCTACAGGGGAACTGTCTCCAAGGGGATATTGCTGTCTCGGGCACCATATGATCCTTTTCCTGTGAGTCTAGATTTTCGAATCCGACGCAAAAATGATAGTGAACAGTAACGTTCAGCGCCTCCTGATGACGATAGAACTCTCAAATTGCGTCGAGATTCAATACATCGGCCTCCAGCCGATTTGTCTCCAAGGGGATATTGCTGTCTCGGACACCTTATGGTCGTTCTCCTGTGAGTTTAGATTATCTAATCCGACGCAAAAATGATAGTTAATTGTAACGTTCAGGGCCTCCAAATGACGATAGAAGACTCAAATTGCGTCGAGATTCAATACATCGTCCTCCAGCCGATTTGTCTCCAAGGGGATATTGCTGCCTCGGGCACCAAATGGTCCGTCTGCTGTGAGTCTAGATTTTCGAATCCGACGAAAAACTGATAGTAATTTGTAACATTCAGGGCCTCCTAATGACGATGGAACACTCAAATTGCGTCGCGATCCAATACATCGTCCTCCAGCCGACTTGTCTCCAAGGGTCTAATGCTGCCTCGGGCACCTTATGGTCGTTCTCTTGTAAGTCTAGATTTTCGAATCCGACGCAAAAATTATAGTTAACTGTAACGTTCAGGGCCTGCTAATGACGATGGAACACTCAAATTGCGTCGAGATTCAATACATCGTCCTCCAGCCGACTTGTCTCCAAGGGTCTGTTGCTGCCTCGGGCACCTTATGGTCGTTCTCCTGTGAGTTTAGATTATCGAATCCGACGCAAAATGATAGTTAATTGTAACGTTAAGGCTTCCTAATGACGATGGAACACTCAAATTGCGTCGATATTCAATACATCGTCCTCCAGTCGATTTGTCTCCAAGGGTCTGTTGCTGCCTCGGGCACCTTATGGTCGTTCTCCTGTGAGTTTAGATTATCGAATCCTACGCAAAAATGATAGTTAATTGTAACGTTTAGGGCCTCCTAATGACGATGGAACACTCAAAATGCTTGGAGATTCAATTCATCGGCCTCCAGCCGACTTGTCTCCAAGGGTCTGTTGCTGCCTCGGCCACCTTATGGTCGTTCTCATGTGAGTTTAGATTATCGAATCCGACGCAAAAATAATAGTTAATTGTAACGTTTAGGGCCTTGTAATGACGATGGGACACTCAAATTGCGTCGAGATTCAATACATCGTCCTCCAGCCGACTTGTATCCAAGGGTCTAATGCTGCCTCGGCACCTTGTGGTCGTTCCCTTGTAAGTCTAGATTTTCGAATCCGACGCAAAAATGATAGTTAATTGTAACGTTCAGGGCCTGCTAATGACGATGGAACTCTCAAATTGCGTCGAGATTCAATACATCGTCCTCCAGCCGACTTGTCTCCATGGGGATATTGCTGTCTCGGGCACAATATGATCCTTCTCCTGTGAGCCTAGATTTTCGAATCCGACGCAAAAATGATAGTGAATTGTAACGTTCAGCGCCTCCTAATGACAATGGGAGACTGAAATTGCGTCGAGATTCAATACATCGTCCTCCAGTCAATTTGTTTCCAAGGGGTATATTGCTGTCTCGAGCACCGTATGAACTTCTCCTGTGAGTAGATTTCCGAATCCGACGCTAAAATGATTGTTAATTGGAACGTTCAGGGCCTCCTAATGACGATGGAACACTCAAATTGCGTCAAGAATCAATACATCGGTTTCCAGCCGACTTGTCTCCAACGGTCTATTGCTGCCTCGGGCACCTTATTGTCGTTCTCCTGTGAGTTTAGATTATCGAATCCGACGCATAAATGATAGTTAATTGTAACTTTCAGGGACTGCTAAAGACGATGGAACACTCAAATTGCGTCGAGATTCAATACATCGTCCTCCAGCCGACTTGTCTCCATGGGGATATTGCTGTCTCGGGCACAATATGATCCTTCTCCTGTGAGTCTAGATTTTCGAATCCGACGCAAAAGTGATAGTGAATTGTAACGTTCAGCGCCTCCTAATGACGATAGAAGACTCAAATTGCGTCGAGATTCAATACATCGTCCTCCAACCGATTTGTCTCCAAGGGGACATTGCTGCCTCGGGCACCAAATGGTCCGTCTGCTGTGAGTCTAGATTTTCGAATCCGACGAAAAACTGATAGTTACTTGTAACGTTCAGGGCCTCCTATTGGCGATGGAACACTCAAATTGCGTCGAGATTCAATACATCGACCTCCAGTCGATTTGTCTCCAAGGGGTATATTGCTGTCTCGAGCACCGTATAAACTTCTCCTGTGAGTAGATTTTCGAATCCGACGCTAAAATGATAGTTAATTGAAACGTTCAGGGCCTTGTAATGACGATGGAACACTCAAATTGCGTCGAGATTCAATACATCAAGTCTCCAGCCGACTTGTCTCCAAGGGTCTATTGCTGCCTCGGGCACCTTATGGTCGTTCTCCTGTGAGTTTAGATTATCGAATCTTACGCAAAAATGATAGTTAATTGTAACGTTTAGGGCCTCGTAATGACGATGGAACACTCAAATTGCGTCGAGATTCAATACATCGGCCTCCAGCCGATTTGTCTCCAAGGGTCTAATGCTGCCTCGGCACCTTCTGGTCGTTCTCTTGTAAGTCTAGATTTTCGAATCCGACGCAAAAATGATAGTTAATTGTAACGTTCAGGGCCTGCTAATGACGATGGAACTCTCAAATTGCGTCGAGATTCAATACATAGTCCTCCATCCGACTTGTCTCCATGGGGATATTGCTGTCTCGGGCACAATATGATCCTTCTCCTGTGAGTCTAGATTTTCGAATCCGACGCAAAAATGATAGTGAATTGTAACGTTCAGCGCCTCCTAATGACAATAGGAGACTGAAATTGCGTCGAGATTCAATACATCGTCCTCCAGTCGATTTGTCTCCAAGGGGTATATTGCTGTCTCGGTCACAATATGATCCTTCTCCTGTGAGGCTAGATTTTCGAATCCGACGCAAAAATGATAGTGAATTGTAACGTTCAGCGCCCCCTAATGACAATAGGAGACTGAAATTGCGTCGAGAGTCAATACATTGTCCTCCAGTCGATTTGTCTCCAGGGGGTATATTGCTGTCTCGAGCACCGTATGAACTTCTCCTGTGAGTAGATTTTCGAATCCGACGCTAAAATGATTGTTAATTGGAACGTTCAGGGCCTCCTAATGACGATGGAACACTCAAATTGCGTCAAGAATCAATACATCGGTTTCCAGCCGACTTGTCTCCAACGGTCTATTGCTGCCTCGGGCACCTTATGGTCGTTCTCCTGTGAGTTTAGATTATCGAATCCGACGCATAAATGATAGTTAATTGTAACTTTCAGGGACTGCTAAAGACGATGGAACACTCAAATTGCGTCGAGATTCAATACATCGTCCTCCAGCCGACTTGTCGCCATGGGGATATTGCTGTCTCGGGCACAATATGATCCTTCTCCTGTGAGTCTAGATTTTCGAATCCGCCGCAAAAATGATAGTGAATTGTAACGTTCAGGGCCTCCTATTGGCGATGGAACACTCAAATTGCGTCGAGATTCAATACATCGGCCTCCAGCCGACTTGTCTCCAAGGGTCTGTTGCTGCCACGGGCACCTTATGGTCGTTCTCCTGTGAGTTTAGATTATCGAATCCGACCCAAAAATGATAGTTAATTATTACGTTTAGGGCTTCCTAATGACGATGGAACACACAAATTGCGTCGATATTCAATACATCGGCCTCCAGTCGATTTGTGTCCAAGGGGTATATTGCTGTCTCGAGCACCGTATGAACTTCTCCTGTCAGTAGATTTTCGAATCCGACGCTAAAATGATAGTTAATTGTAACGTTCAGGACCTTCTAATGACGATGGAAGACTCAAATTGCGTCGAGATTCAATACATCGGCCTACAGGGGACTTGTCTCCAAGGGGATATTGCTGTCTCGGGCACCATATGATCCTTTTCCTGTGAGTCTAGATTTTCGAATCCGACGCAAAAATGATAGTGAACAGTAACGTTCAGCGCCTCCTGATGACGATAGAACTCTCAAATTGCGTCGAGATTCAATACATCGGCCTCCAGCCGACTTGTCTCCAAGGGTCTAATGCTGCCTCGGGCACCTTATGGTCGTTCTCTTGTAAGTCTAGATTTTCGAATCCGACGCAAAAATTATAGTTAACTGTAACGTTCAGGGCCTGCTAATGACGATGGAACACTCAAATTGCGTCGAGATTCAATACATCGTCCTCCAGCCGATTTGTCTCCAAGGGGATATTGCTGCCTCGGGCACCAAATGGTCCGTCTGCTGTGAGTCTAGATTTTCGAATCCGACGAAAAACTGATAGTAATTTGTAACATTCAGGGCCTCCTAATGACGATGGAACACTCAAATTGCGTCGCGATCCAATACATCGTCCTCCAGCCGACTTGTCTCCAAGGGTCTAATGCTGCCTCGGGCACCTTATGGTCGTTCTCTTGTAAGTCTAGATTTTCGAATCCGCCGCAAAAATTATAGTTAACTGTAACGTTCAGGGCCTGCTAATGACGATGGAACACTCAAATTGCGTCGAGATTCAATACATCGTCCTCCAGCCGACTTGTCTCCAAGGGTCTGTTGCTGCCTCGGGCACCTTATGGTCGTTCTCCTGTGAGTTTAGATTATCGAATCCGACGCAAAATGATAGTTAATTGTAACGTTATGGCCTCCTAATGACGATGGAACACTCAAATTGCGTCGATATTCAATACATCGGCCTCCAGTCGATTTGTCTCCAACGGGTATATTGCTGTCTCGAGCACCGTATGAACTTCTCTGTGAGTAGATTTTCGAATCCGACGCTAAAATGATAGTTAATTGTAACGTTCAGGGCCTTCTAATGACGATGGAACACTCAAATTGCGTCGAGATTCAATACATCGTCCTCCAGCCGACTTGTCTCCAAGGGTCTGTTGCTGCCTCGGGCACCTTATGGTCGTTCTCCTGTGAGTTTAGATTATCTAATCCGACGCAAAAATGATAGTTAATTGTAACGTTCAGGGCCTCCAAATGACGATAGAAGACTCAAATTGCGTCGAGATTCAATACATCGTCCTCCAGCCGATTTGTCTCCAAGGGGATATTGCTGCCTCGGGCACCAAATGGTCCGTCTGCTGTGAGTCTAGATTTTCGAATCCGACGAAAAACTGATAGTAATTTGTAACATTCAGGGCCTCCTAATGACGATGGAACACTCAAATTGCGTCGCGATCCAATACATCGTCCTCCAGCCGACTTGTCTCCAAGGGTCTAATGCTGCCTCGGGCACCTTATGGTCGTTCTCTTGTAAGTCTAGATTTTCGAATCCGACGCAAAAATTATAGTTAACTGTAACGTTCAGGGCCTGCTAATGACGATGGAACACTCAAATTGCGTCGAGATTCAATACATCGTCCTCCAGCCGACTTGTCTCCAAGGGTCTGTTGCTGCCTCGGGCACCTTATGGTCGTTCTCCTGTGAGTTTAGATTATCGAATCCGACGCAAAATGATAGTTAATTGTAACGTTAAGGCTTCCTAATGACGATGGAACACTCAAATTGCGTCGATATTCAATACATCGTCCTCCAGTCGATTTGTCTCCAAGGGGTATATTGCTGTCTCGAGCACCGTATGAACTTCTCCTGTGAGTAGATTTTCGAATCCGACGCTAAAATGATAGTTAATTGTAACGTTCAGGGCCTCCTATTGGCGATGGAACACTCAAATTGCGTCGAGATTCAATACATCAGGTCTCCAGCCGACTTGTCTCCAAGGGTCTGTTGCTGCCTCGGGCACCTTATGGTCGTTCTCCTGTGAGTTTAGATTATCGAATCCTACGCAAAAATGATAGTTAATTGTAACGTTTAGGGCCACCTAATGACGATGGAACACTCAAAATGCTTGGAGATTCAATTCATCGGCCTCCAGCCGACTTGTCTCCAAGGGTCTGTGCTGCCTCGGCCACCTTATGGTCGTTCTCATGTGAGTTTAGATTATCGAATCCGACGCAAAAATAATAGTTAATTGTAACGTTTAGGGCCTTGTAATGACGATGGGACACTCAAATTGCGTCGAGATTCAATACATCGTCCTCCAGCCGACTTGTATCCAAGGGTCTAATGCTGCCTCGGCACCTTGTGGTCGTTCCCTTGTAAGTCTAGATTTTCGAATCCGACGCAAAAATGATAGTTAATTGTAACGTTCAGGGCCTGCTAATGACGATGGAACTCTCAAATTGCGTCGAGATTCAATACATCGTCCTCCAGCCGACTTGTCTCCATGGGGATATTGCTGTCTCGGGCACAATATGATCCTTCTCCTGTGAGCCTAGATTTTCGAATCCGACGCAAAAATGATAGTGAATTGTAACGTTCAGCGCCTCCTAATGACAATGGGAGACTGAAATTGCGTCGAGATTCAATACATCGTCCTCCAGTCAATTTGTTTCCAAGGGGTATATTGCTGTCTCGAGCACCGTATGAACTTCTCCTGTGAGTAGATTTTCGAATCCGACGCTAAAATGATTGTTAATTGGAACGTTCAGGGCCTCCTAATGACGATGGAACACTCAAATTGCGTCAAGAATCAATACATCGGTTTCCAGCCGACTTGTCTCCAACGGTCTATTGCTGCCTCGGGCACCTTATTGTCGTTCTCCTGTGAGTTTAGATTATCGAATCCGACGCATAAATGATAGTTAATTGTAACTTTCAGGGACTGCTAAAGACGATGGAACACTCAAATTGCGTCGAGATTCAATACATCGTCCTCCAGCCGACTTGTCTCCATGGGGATATTGCTGTCTCGGGCACAATATGATCCTTCTCCTGTGAGTCTAGATTTTCGAATCCGACGCAAAAATGATAGTGAATTGTATCGTTCAGCGCCTCCTAATGACGATAGAAGACTCAAATTGCGTCGAGATTCAATACATCGTCCTCCAACCGATTTGTCTCCAAGGGGACATTGCTGCCTCGGGCACCAAATGGTCCGTCTGCTGTGAGTCTAGATTTTCGAATCCGACGAAAAACTGATAGTTACTTGTAACGTTCAGGGCCTCCTATTGGCGATGGAACACTCAAATTGCGTCGAGATTCAATACATCGACCTCCAGTCGATTTGTCTCCAAGGGGTATATTGCTGTCTCGAGCACCGTATAAACTTCTCCTGTGAGTAGATTTTCGAATCCGACGCTAAAATGATAGTTAATTGAAACGTTCAGGGCCTTGTAATGACGATGGAACACTCAAATTGCGTCGAGATTCAATACATCAAGTCTCCAGCCGACTTGTCTCCAAGGGTCTATTGCTGCCTCGGGCACCTTATGGTCGTTCTCCTGTGAGTTTAGATTATCGAATCTTACGCAAAAATGATAGTTAATTGTAACGTTTAGGGCCTCGTAATGACGATGGAACACTCAAATTGCGTCGAGATTCAATACATCGTCCTCCAGCCGACTTGTCTCCATGGGGATATTGCTGTCTCGGGCACAATATGATCCTTCTCCTGTGAGTCTAGATTTTCGAATCCGACGCAAAAATGATAGTGAATTGTAACGTTCAGCGCCTCCTAATGACAATAGGAGACTGAAATTGCGTCGAGATTCAATACATCGTCCTCCAGTCGATTTGTCTCCAAGGGGTATATTGCTGTCTCGGTCACAATATGATCCTTCTCCTGTGAGCCTAGATTTTCGAATCCGACGCAAAAATGATAGTGAATTGTAACGTTCAGCGCCTCCTAATGACAATAGGAGACTGAAATTGCGTCAAGAGTCAATACATTGTCCTCCAGTCGATTTGTCTCCAGGGGGTATATTGCTGTCTCGAGCACCGTATGAACTTCTCCTGTGAGTAGATTTTCGAATCCGACGCTAAAATGATTGTTAATTGGAACGTTCAGGGCCTCCTAATGACGATGGAACACTCAAATTGCGTCAAGAATCAATACATCGGTTTCCAGCCGACTTGTCTCCAACGGTCTATTGCTGCCTCGGGCACCTTATGGTCGTTCTCCTGTGAGTTTAGATTATCGAATCCGACGCATAAATGATAGTTAATTGTAACTTTCAGGGACTGCTAAAGACGATGGAACACTCAAATTGCGTCGAGATTCAATACATCGTCCTCCAGCCGACTTGTCTCCATGGGGATATTGCTGTCTCGGGCACAATATGATCCTTCTCCTGTGAGTCTAGATTTTCGAATCCGCCGCAAAAATGATAGTGAATTGTAACGTTCAGGGCCTCCTATTGGCGATGGAACACTCAAATTGCGTCGAGATTCAATACATCGGCCTCCAGCCGACTTGTCTCCAAGGGTCTGTTGCTGCCACGGGCACCTTATGGTCGTTCTCCTGTGAGTTTAGATTATCGAATCCGACCCAAAAATGATAGTTAATTATTACGTTTAGGGCTTCCTAATGACGATGGAACACACAAATTGCGTCGATATTCAATACATCGGCCTCCAGTCGATTTGTGTCCAAGGGGTATATTGCTGTCTCGAGCACCGTATGAACTTCTCCTGTCAGTAGATTTTCGAATCCGACGCTAAAATGATAGTTAATTGTAACGTTCAGGACCTTCTAATGACGATGGAAGACTCAAATTGCGTCGAGATTCAATACATCGGCCTACAGGGGACTTGTCTCCAAGGGGATATTGCTGTCTCGGGCACCATATGATCCTTTTCCTGTGAGTCTAGATTTTCGAATCCGACGCAAAAATGATAGTGAACAGTAACGTTCAGCGCCTCCTGATGACGATAGAACTCTCAAATTGCGTCGAGATTCAATACATCGGCCTCCAGCCGACTTGTCTCCAAGGGGATATTGCTGTCTCGGACACCTTATGGTCGTTCTCCTGTGAGTTTAGATTATCTAATCCGACGCAAAAATGATAGTTAATTGTAACGTTCAGGGCCTCCAAATGACGATAGAAGACTCAAATTGCGTCGAGATTCAATACATCGTCCTCCAGCCGATTTGTCTCCAAGGGGATATTGCTGCCTCGGGCACCAAATGGTCCGTCTGCTGTGAGTCTAGATTTTCGAATCCGACGAAAAACTGATAGTAATTTGTAACATTCAGGGCCTCCTAATGACGATGGAACACTCAAATTGCGTCGCGATCCAATACATCGTCCTCCAGCCGACTTGTCTCCAAGGGTCTAATGCTGCCTCGGGCACCTTATGGTCGTTCTCTTGTAAGTCTAGATTTTCGAATCCGCCGCAAAAATTATAGTTAACTGTAACGTTCAGGCCTGCTAATGACGATGGAACACTCAAATTGCGTCGAGATTCAATACATCGTCCTCCAGCCGACTTGTCTCCAAGGGTCTGTTGCTGCCTCGGGCACCTTATGGTCGTTCTCCTGTGAGTTTAGATTATCGAATCCGACGCAAAATGATAGTTAATTGTAACGTTATGGCCTCCTAATGACGATGGAACACTCAAATTGCGTCGATATTCAATACATCGGCCTCCAGTCGATTTGTCTCCAACGGGTATATTGCTGTCTCGAGCACCGTATGAACTTCTCTGTGAGTAGATTTTCGAATCCGACGCTAAAATGATAGTTAATTGTAACGTTCAGGGCCTTCTAATGACGATGGAACACTCAAATTGCGTCGAGATTCAATACATCGGCCTCCAGCCGACTTGTCTCCAAGGGTCTGTTGCTGCCACGGGCACCTTATGGTCGTTCTCCTGTGAGTTTAGATTATCGAATCCGACCCAAAAATGATAGTTAATTATTACGTTTAGGGCTTCCTAATGACGATGGACACACAAATTGCGTCGATATTCAATACATCGGCCTCCAGTCGATTTGTGTCCAAGGGGTATATTGCTGTCTCGAGCACCGTATGAACTTCTCCTGTCAGTAGATTTTCGAATCCGACGCTAAAATGATAGTTAATTGTAACGTTCAGGACCTTCTAATGACGATGGAAGACTCAAATTGCGTCGAGATTCAATACATCGGCCTACAGGGGACTTGTCTCCAAGGGGATATTGCTGTCTCGGGCACCATATGATCCTTTTCCTGTGAGTCTAGATTTTCGAATCCGACGCAAAAATGATAGTGAACAGTAACGTTCAGCGCCTCCTGATGACGATAGAACTCTCAAATTGCGTCGAGATTCAATACATCGGCCTCCAGCCGACTTGTCTCCAAGGGGATATTGCTGTCTCGGACACCTTATGGTCGTTCTCCTGTGAGTTTAGATTATCTAATCCGACGCAAAAATGATAGTTAATTGTAACGTTCAGGGCCTCCAAATGACGATAGAAGACTCAAATTGCGTCGAGATTCAATACATCGTCCTCCAGCCGATTTGTCTCCAAGGGGATATTGCTGCCTCGGGCACCAAATGGTCCGTCTGCTGTGAGTCTAGATTTTCGAATCCGACGAAAAACTGATAGTAATTTGTAACATTCAGGGCCTCCTAATGACGATGGAACACTCAAATTGCGTCGCGATCCAATACATCGTCCTCCAGCCGACTTGTCTCCAAGGGTCTAATGCTGCCTCGGGCACCTTATGGTCGTTCTCTTGTAAGTCTAGATTTTCGAATCCGCCGCAAAAATTATAGTTAACTGTAACGTTCAGGGCCTGCTAATGACGATGGAACACTCAAATTGCGTCGACATTCAATACATCGTCCTCCAGCCGACTTGTCTCCAAGGGTCTGTTGCTGCCTCGGGCACCTTATGGTCGTTCTCCTGTGAGTTTAGATTATCGAATCCGACGCAAAATGATAGTTAATTGTAACGTTATGGCCTCCTAATGACGATGGAACACTCAAATTGCGTCGATATTCAATACATCGGCCTCCAGTCGATTTGTCTCCAACGGGTATATTGCTGTCTCGAGCACCGTATGAACTTCTCTGTGAGTAGATATTCGAATCCGACGCTAAAATGATAGTTAATTGTAACGTTCAGGGCCTTCTAATGACGATGGAACACTCAAATTGCGTCGAGATTCAATACATCGTCCTCCAGCCGACTTGTCTCCAAGGGTCTATTGCTGCCTCGGGCACCTTATGGTTGTTCTCCTGTGGGTTTAGATTATCGAATCCGACGCAAAAATGATAGTTAATTGTAACTTTCAGGGCCTCCTAGTGACGATAGAAGACTCAAATTGCGTCGAGATTCAATACATCGTCCTCCAGCCGACTTGTCTCCAAGGGTCTATTGCTGCCTCGGGCACCTTATGGTTGTTCTCCTGTGAGTTTAGATTATCGAATCCGATGCAAAAATGATAGTTAATTGTAACTTTCAGGGCCTTCTAATGACGATAGAACTCTCAAATTGCGTCGATATTCAATACATCGGCCTCCAGTCGATTTGTCTCCAAGGGGTATATTGCTGTCTCGAGCACCGTATGAACTTCTCCTGTGAGTAGATTTTCGAATCCGACGCTAAAATGATTGTTAATTATAACGTTCAGGGCGACCTAATGACGATGGAACACTCAAATTGCGTCGATATTCAACACATCGGCCTCCAGTCGATTTGTCTCCAAGGGGTATATTGCTATCCCGAGCAACGTATGAACTTCTCCTGTGAGTAGATTTTCGAATCCGACGCTAAAATGATTGTTAATTGTAACGTTCAGGGCCTCCTAATGATGATGGAACACTCAAATTGCGTCAAGAATCAATACATCGGTTTCCAGCCGACTTCTCTCAAGGGTCTATTGCTGCCTCGGACACCTTATGGTCGTTCTTCTGTGAGTCTAGATTTTCGAATCCGACGCAAAAATGATAGTTAATTGTAACGTTCAGGGCCTCCTAATGACGATGGAACACTCAAATTGCGTCTAGAATCAATACATCGGCCTCAAGCCGACTTGTCTCCAAGGGTCTGTTGCTGCCTCGGGCACCTTATGGTCGTTCTATTGTGAGTTTAGATTATCGAATCCGACGCAAAAATGATAGTTAATTGTAACGTTTAGGGCCTCCTAATGACGATGGAACACTCAAATTGCGTCGTGATTCAATACATCGGCCTTTAGCCGACTTGTCTCCAAGGGTCTGTTGCTGCCTCGGGCATCTTATGGTCGTTCTCCTGTGAGTTTAGATTATCGAATCCGACGCAAAAATGATAGCTAATTGTAACGTTTAGGGCCTTGTAATGACGATGGGACACTCAAATTGCGTTGAGATTCAATACATCTTCCTCCAGCCGACTTGTCTCCAAGGGTCTAATGCTGCCTCGGGCACCTTATGGTCGTTCTCTTGTAAGTCTAGATTTTCGAATCCGACGCAAAAATGATAGTTAATTGTAACGTTCAGGGCCTCCTATTGGCGATGGAACACTCAAATTGCGTCGAGATTCAATACATCGGCCTCCAGCCGACTTGTCTCCAAGGGTCTGTTGCTGCCTCGGGCACCTTATGGTCGTTCTCCTGTGAGTTTAGATTATCGAATCCGACGCAAAAATGATAGTTAATTGTAACGTTTAGGGCCTCCTAATGACGATGGAACACTCAAATTGCGTCGATTTTCAATACATCGGCCTCCAGTCGATTTGTCTCCAAGGGGTATATTGCTGTCTCGAGCACCGTATGAACTTCTCCTGTGAGTAGATTTTCGAATCCGACGCTAAAATGATAGTTAATTGTAACGTTCAGGGCCTTGTAATGACGATGGAACACTCAAATTGCGTCGAGATTCAATACATCGGCCTCCAGCTGACTTGTCTCCAAGGGTCTGTTGCTGCCTCGGGCACCTTATGGTCGTTCTCCTGTGAGTTTAGATTATCGAATCCGACGCAAAAATGATAGTTAATTGTAACGTTTAGGGCCCTTGTAATGACGATGGGACACTCAAATTGCGTCGAGATTCAATACATCGTCCTCCAGCCGACTTGTCTCCAAGGGTCTAATGCTGCCTCGGGCACCTTATGGTCGTTCTCTTGTAAGTCTAGATTTTCGAATCCGACGCAAAAATGATAGTTAATTGTAACGTTCAGGGCCTTGTAATGACGATGGAACACTCAAATTGCGTCGAGATTCAATACATCGGCCTCCAGCCGACTTGTCTCCAAGGGTCTGTTGCTGCCTCGGGCACCTTATGGTCGTTCTCCTGTGAGTTTAGATTATCGAATCCGACGCAAAAATGATAGTTAATTGTAACGTTTAGGGCCTCCTAATGACGATGGAACACTCAAATTGCGTCGATATTCAATACATCGGCTCCAGTCGATTTGTCTCCAAGGGGTATATTGCTGTCTCGAGCACCTTATGAACTTCTCCTGTGAGTAGATTTCGAATCCGACGCTAAAATGATAGTTAATTGTAACGTTCAGGGCCTTGTAATGACGATGGAACACTCAAATTGCGTCGAGATTCAATACATCGTCCTCCAGCCGACTTGTCTCCAAGGGTCTAATGCTGCCTCGGGCACCTTATGGTCGTTCTCTTGTAAGTCTAGATTTTCGAATCCGACGCAAAAATGATAGTTATTTGTAACGTTGAGGGCCTCCGATTGGCGATGGAACACTCAAATTGCGTCGAGATTCAATACATCGGCCTCCAGCCGACTTGTCTCCAAGGGTCTGTTGCTGCCTCGGGCACCTTATGGTCGTTCTCCTGTGAGTTTAGATTATCGAATCCGACGCAAAAATGATAGTTAACGTTTAGGGCCTCCTAATGACGATGGAACACACAAATTGCGTCGATATTCTATACATCGGCCTCCAGTCGATTTGTGTCCAAGGGTATATTGCTGTCTCGAGCACGGTATAAACTTCTCCTGTGAGTAGATTTTCGAATCCGACGCTAAAATGATTGTTAATTGTAACGTTCAGGGCCTCCTAATGACGATAGAAGACTCTTATTGCGTCGAGATTCAATACATCGACCTCCAGCCGACTTGTCTCCAAGGGTCTATTGCTGCCTCGGGCACCTTATGGTCGTTCTCCTGTGAGTTTAGATTTTCGAATCCGACGCAAAAATGATAGTTAATTGTAACGTTCAGGGCGACCTAATGACGATGGAACACTCAAATTGCGTCGATATTCAATACATCGGCCTCCAGTCGATTTGTCTCCAAGGGGTATATTGCTGTCTCGAGCACCGTATGAACTTCTCCTGTGAGTAGATTTTCGAATCCGACGCTAAAATGATATTTAATTGTAACGTTCAGGGCCTTGTAATGACGATGGAACACTCAAATTGCGTCGAGATTCAATACATCGGCCTCCAGCCGACTTGTCTCCAAGGGTCTGTTGCTGCCTCGGGCACCTTATGGTCCTTTTCCTGCGAGTTTAGATTATCGAATCCGACGCAAAAATGATAGTCAATTGTAACGTTTAGGGCCTCCTAATGACGATGGAACTCTCAAATTGCGTCGAGATTCAATACATCGGCCTCCAGCCGACTAGTCTCCAAGGGGATATTGCTGCCTCGGGCTCCATGTGGTCCGTCTCCTGTGAGTCTAGATTTTCGAATCCGACGCAAAAATGATAGTGGAATTGTAACGTTCAGCGCCTCCTAATGACGATAGAAGACTCAAATTGCGTCAAGAATCAATACTTGGATTTCCAGCCGACTTGTCTCCAAGGGCCTATTGCTGCCTCGGGCACCTTATGGTCGTTCGCTTGTAAGTCTAGATTTTCGAATCCGACACAAAAATGATAGTTCATTATAACGTTCAGGGCGACCTAATGACGATGGAACACTTACATTGCGTCGATATTCAATACATCGGCCTCCAGTCGATTTGTCTCCAAGGGGTATATTGCTGTCTCGAGCACCGTATGAACTTCTCCTGTGAGTAGATTTTCGAATCCGACGCTAAAATGATTGTTAATTATAACGTTCAGGGGGACCTAATGACGATGGAACACTCAAATTGCGTCGATATTCAACACATCGGCCTCCAGTCGATTTGTCTCCAAGTGGTAAATTGCTGTCTCGAGCACCGTATGAACTTCTCCTGTGAGTAGATTTTCGAATCCGACGCTAAAATGATTGTTAATTGTAACGTTCAGGGCCTCCTAATGATGATGGAACACTCAAATTGAGTCAAGAATCAATACATCGGTATCCAGCTGACTTGTCTCCAAGAGTCTATTGCTGCCTCGGACACCTTATGGTCGTTCTCCAGTGAGTCTAGATTTTCGAATCCGGCGCAAAAATGATAGTTAATTGTAACGTTCAGGGCCTCCTAATGACGATGGAACACTCAAATTGCGTCAAGAATCAATACATCGGCCTCCAGCCGACTTGTCTCCAAGGGTCTGTTGCTGCCTCGGGCACCTTATGGTCGTTCTCCTGTGAGTTTAGATTATCGAATCCGACGCAAAAATGATAGTTAATTGTAACGTTTAGGGCCTCCTAATGACGATGGAACACTCAAATTGCGTCGAGATTCAATACATCGGCCTCCAGCCGACTTGTCTCCAAGGGTCTAATGCTGCCTCGGGCACCTTATGGTCGTTCTCTTGTAAGTCTAGATTTTCGAATCCGACGCAGAAATGATAGTTAATTGTAACGTTCAGGGCCTCCTATTGGCGATGGAACACTCAAATTGCGTCGAGATTCAATACATCGGCCTCCAGCCGACTTGTCTCCAAGGGTCTGTTGCTGCCTCGGGCACCTTATGGTCGTTCTCCTGTGAGTTTAGATTATCGAATCCGACGCAAAAATGATAGTTAATTGTAACGTTTAGGGCCTCCTAATGACGATGGAACACTCAAATTGCGTCGATATTCAATACATCGGCCTCCAGTCGATTTGTCTCCAAGGGGTACATTGCTGTCTCGAGCACCGTATGAACTTCTCCTGTGAGTAGATTTTCGAATCCGACGCTAAAATGATAGTTAATTGTAACGTTCAGGGCCTTGTAATGACGATGGAATACTCAAATTCCGTCGAGATTCAATACATCGGCCTCCAGCCGACTTGTCTCCAAGGGTCTGTTGCTGCCTCGGGCACCTTATGGTCGTTCTCCTGTGAGTTTGGATTATCGAATCTGACGCAAAAATGATAGTTAATTGTAACGTTTAGGGCCTCCGATTGGCGATGGAACACTCAAATTGCGTCGAGATTCAATACATCGGCCTCCAGCCGACTTGTCTCCAAGGGTCTGTTGCTGCCTCGGGCACCTTATGGTCGTTCTCCTGTGAGTTTAGATTATCGAATCCGACGCAAAAATGATAGTTAAGTATAACGTTTAGGGCCTCCTAATGACGATGGAACACACAAATTGCGTCGATATTCAATACATCGGCCTCCAGTCGATTTGTGTCCAAGGGGTATATTGCTGTCTCGAGCACGGTATGAACTTCTCCTGTGAGTAGATTTTCGAATCCGACGCTAAAATGATTGTTAATTGTAACGTTTAGGGCCTCCTAATGACGATAGAAGACTCAAATTGCGTCGAGATTCAATACATCGACCTCCAGCCGACTTGTCTCCAAGGGTCTATTGCTGCCTCGGGCACCTTATGGTCGTTCTCCTGTGAGTTAAGGTTTTCGAATCCGACGCAAAAATGATAGTTAATTGTAACGTTCAGGGCCTCCTAATGACGATGGAACACTCAAATGGCGTCAAGAATCAATACATCGGTTTCCAGCCGACTTGTCTCCAAGGGTCTATTGCTGCCTCGGGCACCTTATGGTCGTTCTCCTGTGAGTTTAGATTATCGAATCCAACGCAAAAATGATAGTTAATTGTAACGTTTAGGGCCTTGTAATGACGATGGAACACTCAAATTGCGTCGCGATCCAATACATCGTCCTCCAGCCGACTTGTCTCCAAGGGTCTATTGCTGCCTCGGGCACCTTATGGTCGTTCGCTTGTAAGTCTAGATTTTCGAATCCGACGCAGAAATGATAGTTCATTATAACGTTCAGGGCGACCTAATGACGATGGAACACTTAGATTGCGTCGATATTCAATACATCGGTCTCCAGTCGATTTGTCTCCAAGGGGTATATTGCTGTCTCGAGCACCGTATGAACTGCTCCTGTGAGTAGATTTTCGAATCCGACGCTAAAATGATTGTTAATTATAACGTTCAGGGGGACCTAATGACGATAGAACACTCAAATTGCGTCGATATTCAACACATCGGCCTCCAGTCGATTTGTCTCCAAGGGGTATATTGCTCTCTCGAGCACCGTATGAACTTCTCCTGTGAGTAGATTTTCGAATCCGACGTTAAAATGATTGTTAATTGTAACGTTGAGGGCCTCCTAATGATGAAGGAACACTCAAATTGCGTCAAGAATCAATACATCGGTTTCCAGCCGACTTGTCTCCAAGGGTCTATTGCTGCCTCGGACACCTTATGGTCGTTCTCCAGTGAGTCTAGATTTTCGAATCCGACGCAAAAATGATAGTTAATTGTAACGTTCAGGGCCTCCTAATGACGATGGAACACTCAAATTGCGTCAAGAATCAATACATCGGCCTCCAGCCGTCTTGTCTCCAAGGGTCTGTTGCTGCCTCGGGCACCTTATGGTCGTTCTCCTGTGAGTTTAGATTATCGAATCCGACGCAAAAATGATAGTTAATTGTAACGTTTAGGGCCTCCTAATGACGATGGAACACTCAAATTGCGTCGAGATTCAATACATCGGCCTCCAGCCGACTTGTCTCCAAGGGTCTGTTGCTGCCTCGGGCACCTTATGGTCGTTCACCTGTGAGTTTAGATTATTGAATCCGACGCAAAAATGATAGTTAATTGTAACGTTTAGGGCCTTGTAATGACGATGGGATACTCAAATCGCGTCGAGATTCAATACATCGTCCTCCAGCCGACTTGTCTCCAAGGGGCTAATGCTGCCTCGGGCACCCTATGGTCGTTCTCTTGTAAGTCTAGATTTTCGAATCCGACGCAAAAATGATAGTTAATTGTAACGTTCAGGGCCTTGTAATGACGATGGAACACTCAAATTGCGTCGAGATTCAATACATCGGCCTCCAGCCGACTTGTCTCCAAGGGTCTGTTGCTGCCTCGGGCACCTTATGGTCGTTCTCCTGTGAGTTTAGATTATCGAATCCGACGCAAAAATGATAGTTAATTGTAACGTTTAGAGCCTCCTAATGACGATGGAACACTCAAATTGCGTCGATATTCAATACATCGGCCTCCAGTCGATTTGTCTCCAAGGGGTATATTGATGTCTCGAGCACCGTATGAACTTCTCCTGTGAGTAGATTTTCGAATCCGACGCTAAAATGATAGTTAATTGTAACGTTCAGGGCCTTGTAATGACGATGGAACACTCAAATTGCGTCGAGATTCAATACATCGGCCTCCAGCCGACTTGTCTCCAAGGGTCTGTTGCTGCCTCGGGCACCTTATGGTCGTTCTGATGTGAGTTTAGATTATCGAATACGACGCAAAAATGATAGTTAATTGTAACGTTTAGGGCCTCCTAATGACGATGGAACACTCAAATTGCGTCGAGATTCAATACATCGGCCTCCAGCCGACTTGTCTCCAAGGGTCTGTTGCTGCCTCGGGTACCTTATGGTCGTTCTCCTGTGAGTTTAGATTATCGAATCCGACGCTAAAATGATAGTTAATTGTAACGTTTAGGGCCTTGTAATGACGATGGGACACTCAAATTGCGTCGAGATTCAATACATCGTCCTCCAGCCGACTTGTCACCAAGGGTCTAATGCTGCCTCGGGCACCTTATGGTCGTTCTCTTGTAAGTCTAGATTTTCGAATCCGACGCAAAAATGTTAGTTAATTGTAACGTTCAGGGCCTCCGATTGGCGGTGGAACACTCAAATTGCGTCGAGATTCAATACATCGGCCTCCAGCCGACTTGTCTCCAAGGGTCTGTTGCTGCCTCGGGCACCTTATGGTCGTTCTCCTGTGAGTTTAGATTATCGAATCCGACGCAAAAATGATAGTTAACCATAACGTTTAGGGCCTCCTAATGACGATGGAACACACTAATTGCGTCGATATTCAATACATCGGCCTCCAGTCGATTTGTGTCCAAGGGGTATATTGCTGTCTCGAGCACCGTATGAACTTCTCCTGTGAGTAGATTTTCGAATCCGACGCTAAAATGATTGTTTATTGTAACGTTCAGGGCCTCCTAATGACGATAGAAGACTCTTATTGCGTCGAGATTCAATACATCGACCTCCAGCCGACTTGTCTCCAAGGGTCTATTGCTGCCTCGGGCACCTTATGGTCGTTCTCCTGTGAGTTTAGATTTTCGAATCCGACGCAAAAATGATAGTTAATTGTAACGTTCAGGGCCTCCTAATGACGATGGAACACTCAAATTGCGTCAAGAATCAATACATCGGTTTCCAGCCGACTTGTCTCCAAGGGTCTATTGCTGCCTCGGGCACCTGATGGTCGTTCTCCAGTGAGTCTAGTTTTCGAATCCGACGCATAAACGACAGTTAATTGTAACGTTCAGGGACTCCTAAAGACGATGGAACACTCAAATTGCGTCGAGAGTCAATACATCGACCTCTAGCCGACTTGTCTCCAAGGGTCTATTGCTGCCTCGGGCACCTTATGGTCGTTCTCCTGTAAGTCTAGATTATCGAATCCGACGCTAAAATGATAGTTAATTGTAACGTTTAGGGCCTTGTAATGACGATGGAACACTCAAATTGCGTCGCGATCCAATACATCGTCCTCCAGCCGACTTGTCTCCAAGGGTCTATTGCTGCCTCGGGCACCTTATGGTCGTTCTCCTGTAAGTCTAGATTTTCGAATCCGACGCTAATATGATAGTTAACTGTAACGTTCAGGGCCTCCTAATGACGATGGAACACTCAAATTGCGTCGAGATTCAATACATCTGCCTCCAGCCGACTTGTCTCCAAGGGGATAACGCTGCCTCGGGCACCACATGGTCCGTCTCCGGTGATTCTACGTTTTCGAATCCGACGCAAAACTCATAGTTAATTGTAAAGTTCAGGGCCTCCTATTGGCGATGGAACACTCAAATTGCGTCGAGATTCAATACATCGACCTCCAGTCGACTTGTCTCCAAGGGTCTATTGCTGCCTCGGGCACCTTATGGTCGTTCTCCTGTAAGTCTAGATTTTCCAATCCGACGCAAAAATGATAGTTAATTGTAACGTTCAGGGCGACCTAATGACGATGGAACACTCAAATTGCGTCGATATTCAATACATCGGCCTCCAGTCGATTTGTCTTTAAGGGGTATATTGCTGTCTCGAGCACCGTATGAACTTCTCCTGTGTGTAGATTTTCGAATGCGACGCTAAAATGATAGTTAACTGAAACGTTCAGGGCCTCCTAATGCCGATGGAACACTCAAATTGCGTCGAGATTCAATACATCGGCCTCCAGTCGACTTGTCTCCAAGGGTCCGTTGCTGCCTCGTGCACCTTATGGTAGTTCTCCTGTGAGTTTAGATTAGCGAATCCGACGCAAAAATGATAGTTAATTGTAACGTTCAGGGCCTCCTAATGCCGATGGAACACTCAAATTGCGTCGAGATTCAATACATCGGCCTCCAGCCGACTTGTCTCCAAGGGTCTATTGCTGCCTCGGGCACCTTATAGTCGTTCTCCTGTGAGTTTAGATTATCGAATCCGACGCAAAAATGATAGTTAGTTGTAACGTTTAGGGCCTTGTAATGACGATGGAACACTCAAATTGCGTCGAGATTCAATACATCGGCCTCCAGCCGACTTGTCTCCAAGGGTCTGTTGCTGCCTCGTTCACCTTATGGTCGTTCTCCTGTGAGTTTAGATTATCGAATCCGACGCAAAAATGATAGTTAAATGTAATGTTAAGGCCTCCTAATGACGATGGAACACTCAAATTGCGTCGAGATTCAATACATCGGCCTCCAGCCGACTTGTCTCCAAGGGTCTATTGCTGCCTCGGGCACCTTATAGTCGTTCTCCTGTGAGTTTAGATTATCAAATCCGACGCAAAAATGATAGTTAATTGTAACGTTTAGGGCCTTGTAATGACGATGGAACACTCAAATTGCGTCGAGATTCAATACATCGGCCTCCAGTCGATTTGTCTCCAAGGCGTATATTGCTGTCTCGAGCACCGTATGAACTTCTCCTGTGAGTAGATTTTCGAATCCGACGCAAAAATTATAGTTAATTGTAACGTTCAGGGCCTCCTATTGGCGATGGGACACTCAAATTGCGTCGAGATTCAATACATCGGCCTCCATTCGATTTGTCTCCAACGGGTATATTGCTGTCTCGAGCACCGTATGAACTTCTCCTGTGAGTAGATTTTCGAATCCGACGTTAAAATGATAGTTAATTGTAACGTTCAGGGCCTTGTAATGACGATGGAACACTCAAATTGCGTCGAGATTCAATACATCGGCCTCCAGCCGACTTGTCTCCAAGCGTCTGTTGCTGCCTCGGGCACCTTATGGTCGTTCTCCTGTGGGTTTAGATTATCGAATCCGACGCAAGAATGATAGTTAATTGTAACGTTTAGGGCCTCCTAATGACGATGGAACACTCAAATTGCGTCGAGATTCAATACATCGACCTCCAGCCGACTTGTCTCCAAGGGTCTATCGCTGCCTCGGGCACCTTATGGTCGTTCTCCTGTGAGTCTAGATTTTCGAATCCGACGCAAAAATGATAGTTAATTGTAACGTTCAGGGCCTTGTAATGACGATGGAACACTCAAATTGCGTCGAGATTCAATACATCGGCCTCCAGCCGACTTGTCTGCAAGGGTCTGTTGCTGCCTCGGGCACCTTATGGTCGTTCTCCTGTGAGTTTAGATTATCGAATCCGACGCAAAAATGATAGTTAATTGTAACGTATAGGGCCTCCTAATGACGATGGAACACTCAAATTGCGTCGATATTCAATACATCGGCCTCCAGTCGATTTGTCTCCAAGGGGTATATTGCGGTCTCGAGCACCATATGAACTTCTCCTGTGAGTAGATTATCGAATCCGACGCGAAACTGATAGTTAATAGTAAGGTTTGGGGCCTCCTAATGACGATGGAACGCTCAAATTGCGTCGAGATTCAATACATCGGCCTCCAGCCGACTTGTCTCCAAGGGTCTATTGCTGCCTCGGGCACCTTATAGTCGTTCTCCTGTGAGTTTAGATTATCGAATCCGACGCAAAAATGATAGTTAATTGTAACGTTTAGGGCCTTGTAATGACGATGGAACACTCAAATTGCGTGGAGATTCAATACATCTTCCTCCAGTCGATTTGTCTCCAAGGCGTATATTGCTGTCTCGAGCACCGTATGAACTTCTCCTGTGAGTAGATTTTCGAATCCGACGCAAAAATGATAGTTAATTGTAACGTTCAGGGCCTCCTATTGGCGATGGGACACTCAAATTGCGTCGAGATTCAATACATCGTCCTCCAGCCGACTTGTCTCCAAGGGTCTAATGCTGCCTCGGGCACCTTATGGTCGTTCTCTTGTAAGTCTAGATTTTCGAATCCGACGCAAAAATGATAGTTAATTGTAACGTTCAGGGCCTTGTAATGACGATGGAACACTCAAATTGCGTCGAGATTCAATACATCGGCCTCCAGCCGACTTGTCTCCAAGCGACTGTTGCTGCCTCGGGCATCTTATGGTCGTTCTCCAGTGAGTTTAGATTATCGAATCCGACGCAAGAATGATAGTTAATTGTAACGTTTAGGGCCTCCTAACGACGATGGAACACTCAAATTGCGTCGAGATTCAATACATCGACCTCCAGCCGACTTGTCTCCAAGGGTCTATTGCTGCCTCGGGCACCTTATGGTCGTTCTCCTGTGAGTCTAGATTTTCGAATCCGACGCAAAAATGATAGATAATTGTACCGTTCAGGGCCTTGTAATAACGATGGAACACTCAAATTGCGTCGAGATTCAATACATCGGCCTCCAGCCGACTTGTCTCCAAGGGTCTGTTGCTGCCTTGGGGACCTTATGGTCGTTCTCCTGTGAGTTTAGATTATCGAATCCGACGCAAAAATGATAGTTAATTGTTGCGTTTAGGGCCTCCTAATGACGATGGAACACTCAAATTGCGTCGATATTCAATACATCGGCCTCCATTCGATTTGTCTCCAACGGGTATATTGCTGTCTCGAGCACCGTATGAACTTCTCCTGTGAGTAGATTTTCGAATCCGACGTTAAAATGATAGTTAATTGTAACGTTCAGGGCCTTGTAATGACAATGGAACACTCAAGTTGCGTCGAGATTCAATACATCGGCCTCCAGCCGACTTGTCTCCAAGCGTCTGTTGCTGCCTCGGGCACCTTATGGTCTTTCTCCTGTGAGTTTAGATTATCGAATCCGACGCAAAAATGATAGTTAATTGTAACGTAGAGGGCCTCCTATTGACGATGGAACACTCAAATTGCGTCGAGATTCAATACATCGGCCTCCAGCCGACTTGACTCCAAGGGTCTGTTGCTGCCTCGGGCACCTTATGGTCGTTCTCCTGTGAGTTTTGATTATCGAATCCGACGCAAAAATGATAGTTAATTGTAACGTTTAGGGCCTCCTAATGACGATGGAACACTCAAATTGCGTCGATATTCAATACATCGGCCTCCAGTCGATTTGTCTCCAAGGGGTATATTGCTGTCTCGAGCACCAAATGAACTTCTCCTGTGAGTCTAGATTTTGAATCCGACGCAAAACTCATAGATAATTGTAACGTTCAGGGCCTTGTAATGACGATGGAACACTCAAATTGCGTCGAGATTCAATACATCGGCCTCCAGCCGACTTGTCTCCAAGGGTCTGTTGCTGCCTCGGGCACCTTATGGTCGTTCTCCTGTTAGTCAACATTTTAGAATATGACGCAAAACTGATAGTTAAATGTAATGCTCAGAGCCTCTTAATGACGATGGAACACTCAAATTGCGTCGAGAGTCAATACATCTTCCTCCAACCGACTTGTCTACAAGGGGATATTGCTGCCTCGGGCTCCATGTGGTCCGTCTCCTGTGAGTCTAGATTTTCGAATCCGACGCGAAACTGATAGTTAATTGTAACATTCAGGGCCTCCTAATGCCGATGGAACACTCAAATTGCGTCGAGATTCAATACATCGGCCTCCAGCCGATTTGTCTCCAAGGGGATACTGCTGCCTCGGGCACCTTATGGTCGTTCTCCTGTGAGACTAGATTTTCGAATCCGACGCATAAATGATAGTTAATTGTAACGTTTAGGGACTCCTAAAGACGATGGAACACTCAAATTGCGTCGAGAGTCAATACATCGAGCTCCAGTCGACTTGTATCCAAGGGGATATTGCAGTCTCTGGCACAATATGATCCTTCTCCTGTGAGTCTAGATTTTCGAATCCGACGCAAAAATGATAGTGAATTGTAACGTTCAGGGCCTCCTAATGACGATGGAACTCTCAAATTGCGTCGAAATTCAATACATCGTCCTCCAGCCGACTTGTCTCCAAGGGTCTATTGCTGCCTCGGGCACCTTATGGTCGTTCTCCTGTGAGTCTAGATTTTCGAATCCGACGCGAAACTGATAGTTAACTGTAACGTTCAGGGCCTCCTAATGCCGATGGAACACTCAAATTGCGTCGAGATTCAATACATCCCCCTCCAGCCGACTTCTCTCCAAGGGTCTATTGCTGCCTCGGGCACCTTATGGTCGTTCTCTTGTAAGTCTAGATTTTCGAATCCGACGCAAAAATGATAGTGAATAGTAACGTTCAGCGCCTCCTGATGATGATATAACTCTCAAATTGCGTCGAGATTCAATACATCGTTCTCAAGCCGACTTGTCTCCAAGGGTCTATTGCTGCCTCGGGCACCTTATGGTCGTTCTCCTGTTAGTAGATTTTCGAATCCGACGCTAAAATGATAGTTAACTGTAACGTTCAGGGCCTCCTAATGACGATGGAACACTCAAATTGCGTCGAGATTCAATACATCGGCCTCCAGCCGACTTGCCTCCAAGGGTCTGGTGCTGCGTCGGGCACCTTATTGTCGTTCTCCTGTGAGTCTAGATTTTCGAATCCGACGCGAGACTGATAGTTAATAGTAAGGTTTGGGGCCTCCTAATGACGATGGAACGCTCAAATTGCGTCGAGATTCAATACATCGGCCTCCAGCCGACTTGTATCCAAGGGGATATTGCAGTCTCGTGCACCATATGATCCATCTCCTGTTAGTAGATTTTCGAATCCGACGCTAAAATGATAGTTAACTGTAACGTTCAGGGCCTCCTATGGCCGATGGAACACTCTAATTGCGTCGAGATTCAATACATCGGCCTCCAGCCGAATTGTCTCCAAGGGTCTATTGCTGCCTCGGGCACCTTATGATCGTTCTCTTGTAAGACTAGATTTTCGAATCCGACGCAAAAATGATAGTTAATTGTAACGTTCAGGGCCTCCTAATGCCGATGGAACACTCAAATTGCGTCGAGATTCAATACACGGCCTCCAGCCGAATTGTCTCCAAGGGTCTATTGCTGCCTCTGGCACCTTATGGTCGTTCTCCTGTGAGTCTAGATTTTCGTATCCGACGCAAAAATGATAGTTAATTGTAACGTTCAGGGCCTTGTAATGACGATGGAACACTCAAATTGCGTCAAGAATCAATACATCGGTTTCCAGCCGACTTGTCTCCAAGGGTCTATTCCTGCCTCGGGCACCTTATGGTCGTTCTCCTGTGAGTCTAGATTTTCGAATCCGACGCATAAATGATAGTTAATTGTAACGTTCAGGGCCTTGTAATGACGATGGAACACTCAAATTGCGTCGAGATTCAATACATCGTTCTCCAGCCGACTTGTCTGCAAGGGTCTGTTGCTGCCTCGGGCACCTTATGGTCGTTCTCCTGTGAGTTTAGATTATCGAATCCGACGCAAAAATGATAGTTAATTGTAACGTATAGGGCCTCCTAATGACGATGGAACACTCAAATTGCGTCGATATTCAATACATCGGCCTCCAGTCGATTTGTCTCCAAGGGGTATATTGCGGTCTCGAGCACCGTATGAACTTCTCCTGTGAGTCTAGATTTTGAATCCGACGCAAAACTCATAGTTAATTGTAACGTTCAGGGCCTTGTAATGACGATGGAACACTCAAATTGCGTCGAGATTCAATACATCGGCCTCCAGCCGACTTGTCTCCAAGGGTCTGTTGCTGCCTCGGGCACCTTATGGTCGTTCTCCTGTTAGTCAACATTTTAGAATCCGACGCAAAACTGATAGTTAAATGTAATGCTCAGGGCCTCTTAATGACGATGGAACACTGAAATTGCGTCGAGAGTCAATACATCTTCCTCCAGCCGACTTGTCTACAAGGGGATATTGCTGCCTCGGGCTCCATGTGGTCCGTCTCCTGTGAGTCTAGATTTTCGAATCCGACGCGAAACTGATAGTTAATTGTAACATTCAGGGCCTCCTAATGCCGATGGAACACTCAAATTGCGTCGAGATTCAATACATCGGCCTCCAGCCGATTTGTCTCCAAGGGGATACTGCTGCCTCGGGCACCTTATGGTCGTTCTCCTGTGAGACTAGATTTTCGAATCCGACACATAAATGATAGTTAATTGTAACGTTCAGGGACTCCTAAAGACGATGGAACACTCAAATTGCGTCGAGAGTCAATACATCGAGCTATAGTCGACTTGTATCCAAGGGGATATTGCAGTCTCGGGCACAATATGATCCTTCTCCTGTGAGTCTAGATTTTCGAATCCGACGCAAAAATGATAGTGAATTGTAACGTTCAGGACCTCCTAATGACGATGGATCTCTCAAATTGCGTCGAAATTCAATACATCGTCCTCCAGCCGACTTGTCTCCAAGGGTCTATTGCTGCCTCGGGCACCTTATGGTCGTTCTCCTGTGAGTCTAGATTTTCGAATCCGACGCGAAACTGATAGTTAACTGTAACGTTCAGGGCCTCCTAATGCCGATGGAACTCTCAAATTGCGTCGAGATTCAATACATCCCCCTCCAGCCGACTTCTCTCCAAGGGTCTATTGCTGCCTCGGGCACCTTATGGTCGTTCTCTTGTAAGTCTAGATTTTCGAATCCGACGCAAAAATGATAGTGAATAGTAACGTTCATCGCCTCCTGATGGCGATAGAACTCTCAGATTGCGTCGAGATTCAATACATCGTTCTCCAGCCGACTTGTCTCCAAGGGTCTATTGCTGCCTCGGGCACCTTATGGTCGTTCTCCTGTTAGTAGATTTTCGAATCCGACGCTAAAATGATAGTTAACTGTAACGTTCAGGGCCTCCTAATGCCGATGGAACACTCAAATTGCGTCGAGATTCAATACATCGGCCTCCAGCCGACTTGCCTCCAAGGGTCTGGTGCTGCGTCGGGCACCTTATTGTCGTTCTCCTGTGAGTCTAGATTTTCAAATCCGACGCGAGACTGATAGTTAACTGTAACGTTCAGGGCTTCCTAATGCCGATGTAACACTCAAATTGCGTCGAGATTCAATACATCCCCCTCGAGCCGACTTCTCTCCAAGGGTCTATTGCTGCCTCGGGCACCTTATGGTCGTTCTCTTGTAAGTCTAGATTTTCGAATCCGACGCAAAAATGATAGTTAATTGTAACGTTCAGGTCCTCCTAATGCCGATGGAACACTCAAATTGCGTCGAGATTCAATACACGGCCTCCAGCCGAATTGTCTCCAAGGGTTCATTGCTGCCTCGGGCACCTTATGGACGTTCTCCTGTGAGTCTAGATTTTCGTATCCGACGCAAAAATGATAGTTAATTGTAACGTTCAGGGCCTTGTAATGACGATGGAACACTCAAATTGCGTCAAGAATCAATACATCGGTTTCCAGCCGACTTGTCTCCAAGGGTCTATTCCTGCCTCGGGCACCTTATGGTCGTTCTCCTGTGAGTCTAGATTTTCGAATCCGACGCATAAATGATAGTTAATTGTAACGTTCAGGGACTCCTAAAGACGATGGAACACTCAAATTGCGTCGAGATTTAATACAACGTCCTCCAGACGACTTGTCTCCATGCGGGGTATTACTGCCTCAGGCCTCTTATATTCGGTCTCATGTGAGTCTAGATTTTCGAATCCGACGCGAAACTGATTGTTAATTGTAACGTTCAGGGCCTCCTAATGACGATGGAACTCTCTAATTGCGTCGAGATTCAATACATCGTTCTCCAGCCGACTTGTCTCCAAGAGTCTATTGCTGCCTCGGGCACCTTATGGTCGTTCTCCTGTTAGTAGATTTTTGAATCCGAAGCTAAAATGATAGTTAACTGTAACGTTCGGGGCCTCCTAATGCCGATGGACCACTCAAATTGCGTCGAGATTCAATACATCGGCCTCCAGCCGACTTGTCTCCATGCGGATATTGCTGCCTCGGGCACCGTATGGTCGTACCCCTGTGAGTCAACATTTTAGAATCCGACGCAAAACTGATAGTTAATTGTAAGGTTCTGGGCCTCCTAATGACGATGGAACACTCAAATTGCGTCGAGATTCAATACATCGGCCTCCAGCCGACTTGTCTCCATGGGGATATTGCTGTCTCGGGCACAATATGATCCTTCTCCTGTGAGTCTAGATTTTCGAATCCGACGCAAAAATGATAGTGAATTGTAACGTTCAGCGCCTCCTAATGACGATAGAAGACTCAAATTGCGTCGAGATTCAATACATCGGCCGCCAGCCGACTTGTCTCCAAGGGTCTATTGCTGTCTCGGGCACCTTACTGTCGTTCTCCTGTGAGTCTAGATTTTCGAATCCGACACAAAACTCATAGTTAATTGTAACGTTCAGAGCCTCCTAATGACGATGAAACTCTCAAATTGCGTCGAGATTCAATACATCGGCCTCCAGCCGACTTGTCTCCAAGGGTCTGTTGCCGCCTCGGGCACCATATGTTCGTTCTCCTGTGAGTCTAGATTTTCGAATCCGACGCAAAAATGATAGTTAATTGTAACGTTGAGGGCCTTGTAATGACGATACAACACTCAAAATGCGTCGAGAGTCAATACATCGACCTCCAGTCGACTTGTATCCAAGGGGATATAGCAGTCTCGTGCACCATATGATCCTTCTCCTGTTAGTAGATTTTCGAATCCGACGATAAAATGAGAGTTAACTGTAACGTTCAGGGCCTCCTAATGCCGATGGAACACTCAAATTGCGTCGAGATTCAATACATTGGCCTCCAGACGACTTGTCTCCAAGGGTCTGTTGCTGCCTCGGGCACCTTATGGTCGTCCTCCTGTGAGTCTACATTTTCGAATCCGACGCAAAAATGATAGTTAATTGTAATGTTCAGGGCCTTCTAATGACGATGGAACACTCAAATTGCGTCGAGATTCAATACATCGGCCTCCAGCAGATCTGTCTCCAAGGGGATATCGCTGCATCGGGCACCACATGGTCCGTCTCTGGTGATTCTACGTTTTCGAATCCGACACAAAACTCATAGTTAATTGTAACGTTCAGGGCTTGCTATTGGCGATGGAACACTCTAATTGCGTCGAGATTCAATACATCGGCCTCCAGCCGAATTGTCTCCAAGGGTCTATTGCTGCCTCGGGCACCTTATGGTCGTTCTCCGGTGAGGTTAGATTATCGAATCCGACGCAAAAATGATAGTTAATTGTAACATTCAGGGCCTCCTAATGACGATGGAACACTCAAATTGCGTCGAGAGTCAATACATCTTCCTCCAGCCGACTTGTCTACAAGGGGATATTGCTGCCTCGGGCTCCATGTGACCCGTCTCCTGTCAGTCTAGAATTTCGAATCCGACGCGAAACTGATCGTTAATTGTAACATTCAGGGCCTCCTAATGCCGATGGAACACTCAAATTGCGTCGAGATTCAATACATCGGCCTCCAGCCGATTTGTCTCCAAGGGGATACTGCTGCCTCGGGCACCTTATGGTCGTTCTCCTGTGAGACTAGATTTTCGAATCCGACGCATAAATGATAGTTAATTGTAACGTTCAGGGACTCCTAAAGACGATGGAACACTCAAATTGCGTCGAGAGTCAATACATCGAGCTCCAGTCGACTTGTATCCAAGGGGATATTGCAGTCTCGGGCACAATATGATCCTTCTCCTGTGAGTCTAGATTTTCGAATCCGACGCAAAAATGATAGTGAATTGTAACGTTCAGGGCCTCCTAATGACGATGGAACTCTCAAATTGCGTCGAAATTCAATACATCGTCCTCCAGCCGACTTGTCTCCAAGCGTCTATTGCTGCATCGGGCACCTTATGGTCGTTCTCCTGTGAGTCTAGATTTTCGAATCCGACGCGAAACTGATAGTTAACTGTAACGTTCAATGCCTCCTAATGCCCATGGAACACTGAAAGGTGGCTACACTGTGCCACTGCGCCAGAGAGTGCGCCAAAGAGTACTATTAAGCCGCCTCCACAGTGCATGTTAAGAGATCGTAGAAGTCAGTGCTAGTAGAGAGCTCGTAGAGGACAGTGGTTGTCGAGAGTTCGTAGCAGTCAGTGCTTGTCATGAGATCGTAGAAGTCAGTGTGTGTTAAGAGTTCGTGGCAGTCAGTGCTTGTTATGAGATCGTAGCAGTCAGTGCTTGTTGAGAGCTCGTTGTAGTCAGTCGTACCGAGATGTGCTAGTGGGCACTGCTTGTCGTGAAGTCGGAGTGAGATGTGGTAGTAAAGAGTGTTGTTCCATGTTTTATGCAGTTATTTGATGGGAGAGATAGCAGATGTTATTGTAATGAGTGCATTTCGTCAATATATATGAAGGTAAAAATTACAATGTTCTTTTATTAATTGTGTGTCTGAAATAATGCGTCACTACAGGTTCAGTCAACAAAGCATCTGGCTTGTGTTCTTGCATTAGAGTGTAATTCTGGTTTTCTTGCGTAATTATAGTTTTTCTAATTTTCTTTTGTCACCTCAGTATAGTTGGTATTTAAAAAATTCTTGTCTTGTTGGAAAGAACCGTGCCAGATGTGGACGTTGAGTCACACTCCCACATACAGAACAGTTACATTTGTGCTTGGATTTTGTAGGTTTTATAGTTGCTGGGGACTTAATTAATTAACTGTGTTTACGAAAATTTTCTTACATTGTTTGTTGCAGTCAGATAGCGTAAAAATACTAGTCAGGGCCAACCGATTAAGAGACACTGCGTAATCGGACATACTAAAGCTAAAAAAATCATTTTCAATCATAAATTTAATTAAGCCCCCATGCACGTGGCGACCCTGCCAGGATCGTCCCTTGGATTCTTCTGATTGTGAAAATTGTAGACTGTAGTATTGTTGTAGTAATTTGTAGTTTAGTAATTGTAGGTTATATTGCATGTGTAGATTTGGTAATTGGCATTCTTCTAATGATATTTTTTTCTCAGAATTTAAATTATTGCCTTGTATACGCGTTTGACAAATTAGTGCAATTATTTCAATTGTTCGATTGATCGTGTCTGAGGGAGACATTTCATGTGAATAGTATTGTTGGAGATAAAGAGACATTGTGTGTAATTTTCGTAGAGTGACGAATCTTTCGTATATTTTGTAAATGATTACGCGATCAATGAAAAAGGCAAAAATGATGAATAGTGAGAATGACGAAATTGTTCACATGGCGAACTCGCCAATACAGGAAAACAGTATGGTGGATAATGAGGTGGAAAACAATGTGATAAGTCGGGAAAATAGTCCGGAACCATTTCAAAATTTTTCTCAATCTGAAAATTCACAGAATACGAGAGTAACGATAGAACATTCTGGAATAGTATCGGACACAGATAGCTTTACAGCCATGCAGAAGGAAGCTGGTTTTGTGGGAAATGTGAGGGGTGAAAAGAATTTTGAAACAGTTACTATGGAGCAGTTGATGAGTGCTATATTAAATATGGGATCACAGTTACGATCTGAATTAAAAACAGATATGGAAACACAAATAGGATCAATTAAAACAGAGATAAAAACATTTAGAACTGAGATGAAAGCAATGACAACACGGTTTTGTTTAAAAATAGGAACAATTGAAAAGGAAATAGGAACGACTAAAACCGAGATGAAAGCAGTGGGATCACAGTTACGATCTGAATTAGAAACTGATAGGGGAACAATGGAAACTCAGTTAGGCTCACGAACAGGGACATTTTTCAAATACACGAATGACGAATCAAATAAAGAAATTAGAGAAGAAGTACAACCGATTTTGAAGGCTCACAATAATAGCTTAATTTCAACAGAAATTAGACAAGAGGAACAGGGCAGGGAACAGGAAGAAAGAGATCGCGTGATAGTACAGAAATTTTCAGAGTTAAATTTACAACGTGCACACGATAAGGAAGAAATATTTGAAAGAATCGAGGAATACGTACCAAATGACAGAATAAATAACTTAACGCAACAGTGTGAACACTTAACTACTAAATGTGACAATACCGAAACCCGAGTCGCGACACTTACGGATGACGTAAATAAACAGAAAGGACAATTAAGTGACTCATTGGAAAGAGTTGAGGAGATCTCAGATAAATTGACAAGTGTTAGTTTAGCGGAAGGCTTTGAAGAAAATAATTTATTTCATTTACGAGATGCAACAAGAGAGCGCCAGGCGCGCGAACTTTACAATAATCGACATTCGGACTGGGACAGACGCGGTAGGTCTTTGTCGCCACGAGGCGAAAACTTTGATTACAAACACTTTTTGACTGTCCGGAAATTTAAGATCTTCCGCAACTCTAAGAATGACATACATCCATGTGCATGGTTAGATCAATTTATGTACGCACTTCCGTCAAAGTTGTCATTAAGTCACAAACTTGAAATTATGTGCAGCTATTAATGTCCTCAGGGGATACACTACTCTAAGTGAATATGTGCCGTAGCGAGCATAGGGCCCCGAGCTGTAGTGGTGCTATTTCTCTTTTAGTTTTCTGTACCGCTGCCTACTCTTTTACTATTCTTTGCATCTGTCAAACCAACTCTTCGACTATCAATCTATCCAGTGAATAAGTAAACAATAACCGGATTTGACTAATTGTACCTAAAAGTGACTTTGGAATTTACTGTTTGGACTTACAGTATTTTCAGCAGCATTCATTCGTAGCTTAAATGAAATTTTACCTGTTTATCTTCGTGACAATGTTACTTCTTATGTTGACGACATTATTATTGCTAAACGTTCTTGGAGTGAACACAACAAAATTTTGGACTCATTATTACGTATCTTTGCACGAGTTGGCATGACAGTGAACTTGGAAAAATCTGAATTTGGTCGTTCTCAGGTGAAATTTCTCGGTCACATTATTGCTACAGAAGGTATTCTGCCTGATCCAGAGAAATTAGACGCTATTCGTAATTATGCTGTTCCTACTACAAAACGTGATGTTCGTAGTTTCCTTGGTGTCTGTAATTTTCTGCGACGCTTTGTTAAATTGGACGATTTGGCCACACCTCGTTTATGTGAACTATCCGGAAAGAAATCTAATTGGTGTTGGGATGAGGAAGCTCAGTCAGAATTTGAACAGCTTCGTGATGCTTTAGTTGCTGCTCCACTTCTTTCACATCCGGATTTATCTAAAGAATTTTGTTTGGCGACGGACTCATCATACAAAGGCCTAGGTGCACATTTATTTCAAGAAATAGAAGAAAACGGCGTTGTAGTCCAGAAAACTATTGCATTTGGAAGTCGTGTTCTTTCTAAATCAGAAAAGAATTATTCGATTACGGAACTTGAAGCTTTGGCTGTTGTTTGGGCTTTTACAAAATTTCGCACATTTTTGTTTGGCAGACATACTAAGGTTTACACCGATCATCGAGCTCTGGAATTTCTTATGTCAACAAAATTAACTCACGGCAGATTGTCACGATGGGCGTTGTACCTACAGGAATTTGACTTTAGTATTGTTTACATACAGGGTTCTTCAAATATTGTTGCCGATGCTTTATCACGTGCACCTATGGGTTTGAAACAAAGTGCTGAAGAGGACTACAAGGAAAACAATTATTGTTTGATGTATATTCAAGGTGTTGCGTTTGAGAACTTTATTTCGTCTTCGCTCCAGGACATCGCTAAGGAGCAAAATAAGGATCCAATCTGGAAGGACATTAAGGAGAAGTGGAGGAGAAAGGAAAGCGTAGCGATTAGACAGCATTATTTAGTTCGCAATGACATTCTTTTTAAACGAAAATCGGTCGACAACTCCGTTTGGTTAGTTTGTATTCCTGATGAGTGGGTCAATAAACTGATTTGGTATACGCATCTCAGTTATGCACACTTTGGTCCCCGAAAATGCTTTCACAAATTACGAGAAAATTGTTACTTCAGTAATATGGAAAAACGTATTCGATCTGTTCTTGCCAAATGCAAATTATGTCAAATGGCTAAGCCTCCAACGATTTCTCACAGAGCACCGTTGTTTCCCGTCATTCCAGCGAAATTAAAGGAGATGGCTGCAGTCGATTTGTTTGGTCCAGTGGTTCGTTCTACTAATGGTTTTGCGTACATTTTCGTAGCAGTGGAGTTGACGTCAAAATATGTGTGTTTTACACCGTTACGCAAAGCAACAGCTCGTTCAATATCTAATGCTTTCATTAACCATTTTCTTAAAGAAGTTGGTCATGTTGACAAAGTTATATCAGATAATGGATCACAGTTTCGCTCTAAAATTTGGCTTCGTACTCTACACCGTCGTAAAATTAAACCAATTTTCATTTCACTTTTTCACCCTCAATCTAACGCTTCAGAGAGATGGATGAAGGAAATCAATAAATTGTGCCGTCTTTATTGTCATCAGAATCACAGAACTTGGGATCAGTATCTTCATATTTTTCAAAACATTCTGAATGAACTTCCTAATGACTCGACTTCTTTACCGCCTCTATTGATATTAAAAAATAAAGCACCGACAAATCGCATATCTGAAATCGTTCCTTTTCCGCCTTCACGGAAACTGCGGCATTCTGAAGTTGTCAACCTGGCTCTACGAAATATTGCATCTGCGGCTGCTAGAAGAGAGAAATCATCTAAGCGTCCTGGTCGTTTAAAAATCTTGTCAGTTGGTCAAAAGGTATTAATTAAGTCCCACCGTTTGTCTCACAAAGGAAAAGGCTTGTGTCGCAAATTTTTTCTGCTTTATAACGGTCCATATAGAATTCGCAAAATTATTCATGATAACACTGTTGAAGTAGAAACTCTTAAATCTCGACGCTCTAAGGGAATACATCACATATCTAACGTAAAAATTTTTGTGGAATGACATACTTTTGAGAAACCAACAGCTAGATGTAAACATGCGGAGAGTACAAGGATACCGCGCTGTGTTTTGGCGGCGGCACATACTCAAAGCAACAGTGAAGTCTGCGCGCCGCACAAGGCAGTCGTTGACCGCGAACAATTGCTTCCTACGTCACGCGCCTACAGCTGATCGAGCGCTCAGTGCGAATGCACTGACAGCCGTAAACAAATACACAGTCTAATTTCTCCGACTAAATTCAGTATAAAGCTATAGTGACTTGATGAATTGTGTTATTAACATTCAGTATTTTCAGGATACGGTTGTATAAAATATTTAAGAACTACAGGTAAATTCTCTGTGTCTCCGACGTTAAGACGACTTGCTATCGAGAAAATTTCAGAAAGAATGTAATTTCCAAGAAGAAACTAATAAACTGAAAAGGTAACTATTAATTGAGTTCATTTTTCAGGTAACATATTTCCACTTAGGTACGTACTTTAGACGTAATTTGCTGCTCGCGATTACGTGATTCATACTTTGTGCTAATTTTATGTTCTATGGATTTACTTGTGAAGCGACGTGCTTGCGTACGTTAACTGATTTTGACAATAATTATTAATGAACTGGGTTGTAACTTGTGTATATTATGCATCGCTGGCTACACTGCTTTTTCACTGATGTCATATTTTTTTTAATTATGTGCCTGCTGTGTTTATTTATTTAAATTATAATTGTAACCTGATTTATTGTGCTGATGTGTTTAGGTATGTAAGTTATACTTTGTCATTTATCTGCTTGCGCCTTCATGTTTACTTATTAAGATGACATATGAACATTTATTTGCTTATGCTGATATGATGCTAATGACCTGTTTATTACGTAAGATATATGTTTGCTGCTTTTTGTATGGATTACATATTTATACATTTCTGTTTTGTTGCCATAACTGCTCTTTAATTTGGTATATAGAAATGCTGATATAAGGTGTACAAACATAGAGTTTAGGTCACACTATGGTATTAATTATAGATTGTTCACTTGGCAGAGCCTCGTTGTAGGATTTGAGCTGCATCCACTTGTTGACATTGTGTTCTCTACTGGTATATTTACTCGCTATTGCTTGTTTTGCTTACGCTCAGTGCCTTACATTTTTAAGATAAGAAAATTAACTGCTATAATTCGACGAACGACATTAGTACAAGAAAGTCATTGAAGTCACATGAGCTAAAGTTTTATGGAAGCTGTATAAATTTATGCTAATAGGAAGGAAGCTAACGACATGACAGACCAAAACTAGGTTTAGACCATTAACAATTATTACACTGCATTTTTCGTGAGTAATTGAAATAGGAAGTGACACTTGACACAAAAAATACTCCACATGTTTGCTTCTGCTATGATTCTTGAAGTGGTGTACACACTGTGAAATATTATGATCATTCACACTCCGTAATCGTACTTAATTACTGAGAGTTATTCGAACTAAGTATGTTAGAGGTTAGGTACGCATTTCTTTTATTTAATGATGGACAAGGAACCAAAATGTATCTTATAATTCATAATGAGTAGAAGATTTGGGTCAGATGGATTACACAGAGGTTGTGTGTTGACACTGTGTCTTCGGATTGTATGGGATGCTGAATTGAAGTTGCATTAGGATTTTATCTGTACTTGTTCGAGGAGACTGACTAGAGGAAAGAGTTGTTATGGAAGTGAAATGATATTGGTGCTGAGGTTTATATGTAGCGACGTATTATTGAGGTATTGAGAGTATGTGAAGTAGATGATTATTGGAGTTTTTGTGGACAAGAGGTAAGATAAATGATATTGATGATAAGAGTTATATGTATCGACGTATTGAAGAAGTATTAGTGACGTATTGAGATTATGTGATGCTGATGATTATTGGAGTTTTGGTGTATAAGAGGTAAAGTAAGTGAGGAGCATATTTTTTTTTGTTGGTATTATGGAACAAGGAGGATGAAGAGAGCAGACTAGAACACTAAAATAGAAGGAAGATAGTCTATACACACACTTTGTTAAATCACTAAGCAGTATATACTTTTTTTTGGAGAGAGGAAGTAATTGCATATCTTGGCTCACTGACAGTTGTTCAACAACAGTACATTTTGATCTGGCTTGGCAAACATTGGTCTTGACATGATGACTATGACGTTGACTAACTATTATTGACTATTATACATTGCTGCCAGTACTACTTGATACACATGATGAACATCAGATTTAGACAGAATTTCATTTACACAATTAACACTATTCAATTACACAGTAGTATTTAATGTGAATGAAAGATGAGTGAGTGTGTTCTGTGTGTTTTCCTTTCCTAATCCTACCCACCTATCTCCTAAATATTATTTTATTTGTTGGTAGTGGCTTGCACTGACACCCATGAATATTATAGGTTTACTGGTATTTGTGTATTGTAATAGTTAATAGGAAAATTATCTGACATCATTTGTGTGTTTGTTATGATTTGTATGTTACTGTAAAAGCATTTGTATGTGCATTCAAACTATTGTTCATGCCTGAACTGTCTGATTAGTGAAGATAAATATTCTGAACTGTTACCTGCACTTTTCAACATGATGTGTGACATTTGGTCGTGTTTAATTTCTGCTGATGAACTGTGTGATCAGTGATTGTAAAAAAAAATTATGGACTGTTACTTGTACCTTTTCTACATGATTGGTGCCAGCAGGACATGTTTAATTTCTGCTCATAAACTCTGATGAACAGTGTGATCAGTGCTAGTGAATTTTATAGAACTGCTTCTGCTGAGAGAGGTGACTTTTTGCTGTCTGCACCTACTCAACATTGCTGGGTGCCTCTGATGGACTGCTTCTACTGAAATGGTGTCACTTGTTGGTGTCTGCACCTACTCAACATTGCTGGGTGCCACTGATGGACTGCTTCTACTGAAAAGATGTCCCCTGTTGCTGTGTGCACCTGATCAACATTGCTGATGCCACTAATGGACTGCTTCTACTGAAATGGTGTCACTTGTTGGTGTCTGCACCTGCTCAACATTGCTGGGTGCAACTGATGGACTGCTTCTACTGAAATGATGTCACTTGTTGGTGTCTGCACCTGCTCTCAACATTGCTGGGTGCAACTGATGGACTACTCCTACTGAAATGATATCACTTGTTGGTGTCTGCACCTGCTCTCAACATTGCTGGGTGCAACTGATGGACTGCTTCTACTGAAATGGTGTCACTTGTTGGTGTCTGCACCCACTCAACGTTGCTGGGCGCAACTGATGGACTGTTTTTACTGAAATGATGTCACTTGTTGGTGTCTGCACCTACTCAACATTGCTGGGTGCAACTGATGAACTGTTTCTACTGAAATGAAGTCACTTGTTGCTGTCTGCACCTGCTCAACACTACTGGGTGCCACTGATGGACTGCCTTTTACTGAAATAACGTGACTTGTTGCAGGGTGTACCTGCTAAACTTTACTGGGTGCAACTGATGAACTGCTTCTACTGAAAAGATGTCACCTGTTAGTGCCCCTTTTTTTGTATAAACTAATCATTGAAAGCATTTTATGTGAACATTTGTATAAACTGATTTTTTGTATATTGTGTAAACTATTATGTAAAGCCACATGTATGACAAAATTTGTATTGCCTACTGTATTTTAGATATTAGGTTATTGAAAGGTCAGTGCAAAGCCAAAACTTTTAACTAATTATGTGATACTTAGGTATTAATATTATCTTTTATTTTTGTCTGTATTTTTCTGGACGAATTTGGAGGTATTTTCACCACCAATGCTGGCAAAAATTCCATCAAATTCTGGCCTGTGGAGGAGGGGCATATGAAAGGTGGCTACACTGTGCCACTGCGCCAGAGAGTGCGCCACAGAGTACTATTAAGCCGCCTCCACAGTGCGTGTTAAGAGATCGTAGAAGTCAGTGCTAGTAGAGAGCTCGTAGAGGACAGTGGTTGTCGAGAGTTCGTAGCAGTCAGTGCTTGTCATGAGATCGTAGAAGTCAGTGTGTGTTAAGAGTTCGTGGCAGTCAGTGCTTGTTATGAGATCGTAGCAGTCAGTGCTTGTTGAGAGCTCGTTGTAGTCAGTCGTACCGAGATGTGCTAGTGGGCACTGCTTGTCGTGAAGTCGGAGTGAGATGTGGTAGTAAAGAGTGTTGTTCCATGTTTTATGCAGTTATTTGATGGGAGAGATAGCAGATGTTATTGTAATGAGTGCATTTCGTCAATATATATGAAGGTAAAAATTACAATGTTCTTTTATTAATTGTGTGTCTGAAATAATGCGTCACTACAGGTTCAGTCAACAAAGCATCTGGCTTGTGTTCTTGCATTAGAGTGTAATTCTGGTTTTCTTGCGTAATTATAGTTTTTCTAATTTTCTTTTGTCACCTCAGTATAGTTGGTATTTAAAAAATTCTTGTCTTGTTGGAAAGAACCGTGCCAGATGTGGACGTTGAGTCACACTCCCACATACAGAACAGTTACATTTGTGCTTGGATTTTGTAGGTTTTATAGTTGCTGGGGACTTAATTAATTAACTGTGTTTACGAAAATTTTCTTACATTGTTTGTTGCAGTCAGATAGCGTAAAAATACTAGTCAGGGCTACCGATTAAGAGACACTGCGTAATCGGACATACTAAAACTAAAAAAATATTTTCAATCATATATTTAATTAAGCCCCCATGAAACACTCAAATTGCGTCGAGATTCAATACATCCCCCTCCAGCCGACTTCTCTCCAAGGGTCTATTGCTGCCTCGGGCACCTTATGGTCGTTCTCTTGTAAGTCTAGATTTTCGAATCCGACGCAAAAATGATAGTGAATAGTAACGTTCAGCGCCTCCTGATGACGATAGAACTCTCAAATTGCGTCGAGATTCAATACATCGTCCTCCAGCCGACTTGTCTCCAAGGGTCTAATGCCGCCTCGGGCACCTTATGGTCGTTCTCTTGTAAGTCTCGATTTTCAAATCCGACGCAAAAATGATAATTAATTGTAACGTTGAGGGCCTCCTAATGCCGATGGAACACTCAAATTGCGTCGAGATTCAATACACGGCCTCAAGCCGACTTGTCTCCAAGGGTCTATTGCTGCCTCGGGCACCTTATGGTCGTTCTCCTGTGAGTCTAGATTTTCGAATCCGACGCAAAAATTATAGTTAATTGTAACGTTCAGGGCCTTGTAATGACGATGGAACACTCAAATTGCGTCAAGAATCAATACATCGGTTTCCAGCCGACTTGTCTCCAAGGGTCTATTGCTGCCTCGGGCACCTTATGGTCGTTCTCCTGTGAGTCTAGATTTTCGAATCCGACGCATAAATGATAGTTAATTGTAACGTTCAGGGACTCCTAAAGACGATGGAACACTCAAATTGCGTCGAGATTCAATACATCGTCCTCCAGCCGACTTGTCTCCATGGGGATATTACTGCCTCCGGCCTCTTACGTTCGCTCTCATATGAGTCTAGATTTTCGAATCCGACGCGAAACTGATTGTTAAGTGTAACGTTCAGGGCCTCCTAATGACGATGGAACTCTCAAATTTGCGTCGAGATTCAATACATCGTTCTCCAGCCGACTTGTCTCCAAGGGTCTGGTGCTGCGTCGGGCACCATATGGTCGTTCTCCTGTTAGTAGATTTTCGAATCCGACGCTAAAATGATAGTTAACTGTAACGTTCAGGGCCTCCTAATGCCGATGGAACACTCAAATTGCGTCGAGATTCAATACATCCCCCTCCAGCCGACTTCTCTCCAAGGGTCTATTGCTGCCTCGGGCACCTTATGGTCGTTCTCTTGTGAGTCTAGATTTTCATATCCGACGCAAAAATGATAGTTAATTGTAACGTTCAGGGCCTTGTAATGACGATGGAACACTCAAATTGCGTCAAGAATCAATACATCGGTTTCCAGCCGACTTGTCTCCAAGGGTCTATTGCTGCCTCGGGCACCTTATGGTCGTTCTCCTGTGAGTCTAGATTTTCGAATCCGACGCATAAATGATAGTTAATTGTAACGTTCAGGGACTCCTAAAGACGATGGAACACTCAAATTGCGTCGAGATTCAATACATCGGCCTCCAGCCGACTTGTCTCCAAGGGTCTATTGCTGCCTCGGGCACCTTATGGTCGTTCTCCTGTGAGTCTAGATTTTCGTATCCGACGCAAAAATGATAGTTAATTGTAACGTTCAAGGCCTTGTAATGACGATGGAACACTCAAATTGCGTCGAGATTCAATACATCGGCCTCCAGCCGACTTGTCTCCAAGGGTCTGTTGCTGCCTCGGGCACCTTATGGTCGTTCTCCTGTGAGTCTACATTTTCGAATCCGACGCGAAAATGATAGTTAATTGTAACGTTCAGGGCCTTCTAATGACGATGGAACACTCAAATTGCGTCGAGATTCAATACATCGGCCTCCAGCAGACTTGTCTTATCGCTGCATCGGGCACCACGTGGTCCGTCTCTGGTGATTCTACGTTTTCGAATCCGACGCAAAACTCATAGTTAATTGTAACGTTCAGGGCCTGCTATTGGCGATGGAACACTCAAATTGCGTCGAGATTCAATACATCGGCCTCCAGCCGACTAACCTCCAAGGGTCTGTTGCTGCCTCGGGCATCTTATGGTCGTTGTCCTGTGACTTTAGATTATCGAATCCGACGCAAAAATGATAGTTAATTGTAACGTTTAGGGCCTCCTAATGACGACGGGACACTCAAATTGCGTCGAGATTCAATACATCGTCCTCCAGCCGACTTGTCTCCATGGGGATATTACTGCCTCCGGCCTCTTATGTTCGCTCTCATGTGAGTCTAGATTTTCGAATCCGACGCGAAACTGATTGTTAATTGTAACGTTCAGGGCTTCCTAATGACGATGGAACACTCAAATTGCCTCGAGATTCAATACATCGGCATTCAGCCGATTTGTCTCCAAGGGGATATTGCTGCCTCGGGCACCAAATGGTCCGTCTCCTGTGAGTCTGGTTTTTTGAATCCGACGCGAAACTGATAGTTAATTGTAACGCTCAGGGCCTCCTAAGGCCGATGGAACACTCTAATTGCGTCGAGATTCAATACATCGGCCTCCAGCCGAATTGTCTCCAAGGGTCTATTGCTGCCTCGGGCACCTTATGGTCGTTCTCCGGTGAGTTTAGATTATCGAATCCGACGCAAAAATGATAGTTAATAGTAACATTCAGGGCCTCCTAATGACGATGGAACACTCAAATTGCGTCGAGATTCAATACATCGGCCTCCAGCCGACTTGTCTCCAAGGGTCTGTTGCTGCCTCGGGCACCTTATGGTCGTTCTCCTGTGAGTTTAGATTATCGAATCCGACGCAAAAATGATAGTTAATTGTAACGTTTAGGGCTTCCTAATGACGACGGAACACTCAAATTGCGTCGATATTCAATACATCGGCCTCCAGTCGATTTGTCTCCAAGGGGTATATTACTGTCTCGAGCACCAAATGAACTTCTCCTGTGAGTCTAGATTTTGAATCCGACGCAAAACTCATAGTTAATTGTAACGTTCAGGGCCTTGTAATGACGATGGAACACTCAAATTGCGTCGAGATTCAATACATCGGCCTCCAGCCGACTTGTCTCCAAGGGTCTGTTGCTGCCTCGGGCACCTTATGGTCGTTCTCCTGTTAGTCAATATTTTAGAATCCGACGCAAAACTGATAGTTAAATGTAATGCTCAGGGCCTCTTAATGACGATGGAACACTCAAATTGCGCCGAGAGTCAATACATCTTCCTCCAGCCGACTTGTCTACAAGGGGATATTGCTGCCTCGGGCCCCATGTGGTCCGTCTCCTGTCAGTCTAGATTTTCGAATCCGACTCGAAACTGATAGTTAATTGTAACATTCAGGGCCTCCTAATGCCGATGGAACACTCAAATTGCGTCGAGATTCAATACATCGGCCTCCAGCCGATTTGTCTCCAAGGGGATGCTGCTGCCTCGGGCGTTCTCCTGTGAGACTAGATTTTCGAATCCGACGCATAAATGATAGTTAATTGTAACGTTCAGGGACTCCTAAAGACGATGGAACACTCAAATTGCGTCGAGAGTCAATACATCGAGCTCCAGTCGACTTGTATCCAAGGGGATATTGCAGTCTCGGGCACAATATGATCCTTCTCCTGTGAGTCTAGATTTTCGAATCCGACGCAAAAATGATAGTGAATTGTAACGTTCAGGGCCTCCTAATGACGATGGAACTCTCAAATTGCGTCGAAATTCAATACATCGTCCTCCAGCCGACTTGTCTCCAAGGGTCTATTGCTGCCTCGGGCACCTTATGGTCGTTCTCCTGTGAGTCTAGATTTTCGAATCCGACGCGAAACTGATAGTTAACTGTAACGTTCAGGGCCTCCTAATGCCGATGGAACACTGAAAGGTGGCTACACTGTGCCACTGCGCCAGAGAGTGCGCCAAAGAGTACTATTAAGCCGCCTCCACAGTGCGTGTTAAGAGATCGTAGAAGTCAGTGCTAGTAGAGAGCTCGTAGAGGACAGTGGTTGTCGAGAGTTCGTAGCAGTCAGTGCTTGTCATGAGATCGTAGAAGTCAGTGTGTTTTAACAGTTCGTGGCAGTCAGTGCTTGTTATGAGATCGTAGCAGTCAGTGCTTGTTGAGAGCTCGTTGTAGTCAGTCGTACCGGGATGTGCTAGTGGGCACTGCTTGTCGTGAAGTCGGAGTGAGATGTGGTAGTAAAGAGTGTTGTTCCATGTTTTATGCAGTTATTTGATGGGAGAGATAGCAGATGTTATTGTAATGAGTGCATTTCGTTAATATATATGAAGGTAAAAATTACAATGTTCTTTTATTAATTGTGTGTCTGAAATAATGCGTCACTACAGGTTCAGTCAACAAAGCATCTGGCTTGTGTTCTTGCATTAGAGTGTAATTCTGGTTTTCTTGCGTAATTATAGTTTTTCTAATTTTCTTTTGTCACCTCAGTATAGTTGGTATTTAAAAAATTCTTGTCTTGTTGAAAAGAACCGTGCCAGATGTGGACGTTGAGTCACACTCCCACATACAGAACAGTTACATTTGTGCTTGGATTTTGTAGGTTTTATAGTTGCTGGGGACTTAATTAATTAACTGTGTTTACGAAAATTTTCTTACATTGTTTGTTGCAGTCAGATAGCGTAAAAATACTAGTCAGGGCTACCGATTAGGAGACACTGCGTAATCGGACATACTAAAGCTAAAAAAATATTTTCAATCATATATTTAATTAAGCCCCCATGCAACACTCAAATTGCGTCGAGATTCAATACATCCCCCTCCAGCCGACTTCTCTCCAAGGGTCTATTGCTGCCTCGGGCACCTTATGGTCGTTATCTTGTAAGTCTAGATTTTCGAATCCGACGCAAAAATGATAGTGAATAGTAACGTTCAGCGCCTCCTGATGACGATAGAACTCTCAAATTGCGTCGAGATTCAATACATCGTCCTCCAGCCGACTTGTCTCCAAGGGTCTAATGCTGCCTCGGGCACCTTATGGTCGTTCTCTTGTAAGTCTAGATTTTCAAATCCGACGCAAAAATGATAGTTAATTGTAACGTTCAGGGCCTCCTAATGCCGATGGAACACTCAAATTGCGTCGAGATTCAATACACGGCCTCAAGCCGACTTGTCTCCAAGGGTCTATTGCTGCCTCGGGCACCTTATGGTCGTTCTCCTGTGAGTCTAGATTTTCGAATCCGACGCAAAAATGATAGTTAATTGTAACGTTCAGGGCCTTGTAATGACGATGGAACACTCAAATTGCGTCAAGAATCAATACATCGGTTTCCAGCCGACTTGTCTCCAAGCGTCTATTGCTGCCTCGGGCACCTTATGGTCGTTGTCCTGTGACTTTAGATTATCGAATCCGACGCAAAAATGATAGTTAATTGTAACGTTTAGGGCCTCCTAATGACGACGGGACACTCAAATTGCGTCGAGATTCAATACATCGTCCTCCAGCCGACTTGTCTCCATGGGGATATTACTGCCTCCGGCCTCTTATGTTCGCTCTCATGTGAGTCTAGATTTTCGAATCCGACGCGAAACTGATTGTTAATTGTAACGTTCAGGGCTTCCTAATGACGATGTAACACTCAAATTGCCTCGAGATTCAATACATCGGCATTCAGCCGATTTGTCTCCAAGGGGATATTGCTGCCTCGGGCACCAAATGGTCCGTCTCCTGTGAGTCTGATTTTTTGAATCCGACGCGAAACTGATAGTTAATTGTAACGCTCAGGGCCTCCTAAGGCCGATGGAACACTCTAATTGCGTCGAGATTCAATACATCGGCCTCCAGCCGAATTGTCTCCAAGGGTCTATTGCTGCCTCGGGCACCTTATGGTCGTTCTCCGGTGAGTTTAGATTATCGAATCCGACGCAAAAATGATAGTTAATTGTAACATTCAGGGCCTCCTAATGACGATGGAACACTCAAATTGCGTCGAGTTTCAATACATCGGCCTCCAGCCGACTTGTCTCCAAGGGTCTGTTGCTGCCTCGGGCACCTTATGGTCGTTCTCCTGTGAGTTTAGATTATCGAATCCGACGCAAAAATGATAGTTAATTGTAACGTTTAGGGCTTCCTAATGACGACGGAACACTCAAATTGCGTCGATATTCAATACATCGGCCTCCAGTCGATTTGTCTCCAAGGGGTATATTACTGTCTCGAGCATTAAATGAACTTCTCCTGTGAGTCTAGATTTTGAATCCGACGCAAAACTCATAGTTAATTGTAACGTTCAGGGCCTTGTAATGACGATGGAACACTCAAATTGCGTCGAGATTCAATACATCGGCCTCCAGCCGACTTGTCTCCAAGGGTCTGTTGCTGCCTCGGGCACCTTATGGTCGTTCTCCTGTTAGTCAATATTTTAGAATCCGACGCAAAACTGATAGTTAAATGTAATGCTCAGGGCCTCTTAATGACGATGGAACACTCAAATTGCGTCGAGAGTCAATACATCTTCCTCCAGCCGACTTGTCTACAAGGGGATATTGCTGCCTCGGGCTCCATGTGGTCCGTCTCCTGTCAGTCTAGATTTTCGAATCCGACGCGAAACTCATAGTTAATTGTAACATTCAGGGCCTCCTAATGCCGATGGAACACTCAAATTGCGTCGAGATTCAATACATCGGCCTCCAGCCGATTTGTCTCCAAGGGGATACTGCTGCCTCGGGCACCTTATGGTCGTTCTCCTGTGAGACTAGATTTTCGAATCCGACGCATAAATGATAGTTAATTGTAACGTTCAGGGACTCCTAAAGACGATGGAACACTCAAATTGCGTCGAGAGTCAGTACATCGAGCTCCAGTCGACTTGTATCCAAGGGGATATTGCAGTCTCGGGCACAATATGATCCTTCTCCTGTGAGTCTAGATTTTCGAATCCGACGCAAAAATGATAGTGAATTGTAACGTTCAGGGCCTCCTAATGACGATGGAACTCTCAAATTGCGTCGAAATTCAATACATCGTCCTCCAGCCGACTTGTCTCCAAGGGTCTATTGCTGCCTCGGGCACCTTATGGTCGTTCTCCTGTGAGTCTAGATTTTCGAATCCGACGCGAAACTGATAGTTAACTGTAACGTTCAGGGCCTCCTAATGCCGATGGAACACTGAAAGGTGGCTACACTGTGCCACTGCGCCAGAGAGTGCGCCAAAGAGTACTATTAAGCCGCCTCCACAGTGCGTGTTAAGAGATCGTAGAAGTTAGTGCTAGTAGAGAGCTCGTAGAGGACAGTGGTTGTCGAGAGTTCGTAGCAGTCAGTGCTTGTCATGAGATCGTAGAAGTCAGTGTGTTTTAACAGTTCGTGGCAGTCAGTGCTTGTTATGAGATCGTAGCAGTCAGTGCTTGTTGAGAGCTCGTTGTAGTCAGTCGTACCGGGATGTGCTAGTGGGCACTGCTTGTCGTGAAGTCGGAGTGAGATGTGGTAGTAAAGAGTGTTGTTCCATGTTTTATGCAGTTATTTGATGGGAGAGATAGCAGATGTTATTGTAATGAGTGCATTTCGTTAATATATATGAAGGTAAAAATTACAATGTTCTTTTATTAATTGTGTGTCTGAAATAATGCGTCACTACAGGTTCAGTCAACAAAGCATCTGGCTTGTGTTCTTGCATTAGAGTGTAATTCTGGTTTTCTTGCGTAATTATAGTTTTTCTAATTTTCTTTTGTCACCTCAGTATAGTTGGTATTTAAAAAATTCTTGTCTTGTTGAAAAGAACCGTGCCAGATGTGGACGTTGAGTCACACTCCCACATACAGAACAGTTACATTTGCGCTTGGATTTTGTAGGTTTTATAGTTGCTGGGGACTTAATTAATTAACTGTGTTTACGAAAATTTTCTTACATTGTTTGTTGCAGTCAGATAGCGTAAAAATACTAGTCAGGGCTACCGATTAGGAGACACTGCGTAATCGGACATACTAAAGCTAAAAAAATATTTTCAATCATATATTTAATTAAGCCCCCATGCAACACTCAAATTGCGTCGAGATTCAATACATCCCCCTCCAGCCGACTTCTCTCCAAGGGTCTATTGCTGCCTCGGGCACCTTATGGTCGTTATCTTGTAAGTCTAGATTTTCGAATCCGACGCAAAAATGATAGTGAATAGTAACGTTCAGCGCCTCCTGATGACGATAGAACTCTCAAATTGCGTCGAGATTCAATACATCGTCCTCCAGCCGACTTGTCTCCAAGGGTCTAATGCTGCCTCGGGCACCTTATGGTCGTTCTCTTGTAAGTCTAGATTTTCAAATCCGACGCAAAAATGATAGTTAATTGTAACGTTCAGGGCCTCCTAATGCCGATGGAACACTCAAATTGCGTCGAGATTCAATACACGGCCTCAAGCCGACTTGTCTCCAAGGGTCTATTGCTGCCTCGGGCACCTTATGGTCGTTCTCCTGTGAGTCTAGATTTTCGAATCCGACGCAAAAATGATAGTTAATTGTAACGTTCAGGGCCTTGTAATGACGATGGAACACTCAAATTGCGTCGAGATTCAATACATCGTTCTCCAGCCGACTTGTCTCCAAGGGTCTGGTGCTGCGTCGGGCACCTTATGGTCGTTCTCCTGTTAGTAGATTTTCGAATCCGACGCTAAAATGATAGTTAACTGTAACGTTCAGGGCCTCCTAATGCCGATGGAACACTCAAATTGCGTCAAGAATCAATACATCGGTTTCCAGCCGACTTGTCTCCAAGGGTCTATTGCTGCCTCGGGCACCTTATGGTCGTTCTCCTGTGAGTCTAGATTTACGAATCCGACGCATAAATGATAGTTAATTGTAACGTTCAGGGACTCCTAAAGACGATGGAACACTCAAATTGCGTCGAGAGTCAGTACATCGAGCTCCAGTCGACTTGTATCCAAGGGGATATTGCAGTCTCGGGCACAATATGATCCTTCTCCTGTGAGTCTAGATTTTCGAATCCGACGCAAAAATGATAGTGAATTGTAACGTTCAGGGCCTCCTAATGACGATGGAACTCTCAAATTGCGTCGAAATTCAATACATCGTCCTCCAGCCGACTTGTCTCCAAGGGTCTATTGCTGCCTCGGGCACCTTATGGTCGTTCTCCTGTGAGTCTAGATTTTCGAATCCGACGCGAAACTGATAGTTAACTGTAACGTTCAGGGCCTCCTAATGCCGATGGAACACTGAAAGGTGGCTACACTGTGCCACTGCGCCAGAGAGTGCGCCAAAGAGTACTATTAAGCCGCCTCCACAGTGCGTGTTAAGAGATCGTAGAAGTTAGTGCTAGTAGAGAGCTCGTAGAGGACAGTGGTTGTCGAGAGTTCGTAGCAGTCAGTGCTTGTCATGAGATCGTAGAAGTCAGTGTGTTTTAACAGTTCGTGGCAGTCAGTGCTTGTTATGAGATCGTAGCAGTCAGTGCTTGTTGAGAGCTCGTTGTAGTCAGTCGTACCGGGATGTGCTAGTGGGCACTGCTTGTCGTGAAGTCGGAGTGAGATGTGGTAGTAAAGAGTGTTGTTCCATGTTTTATGCAGTTATTTGATGGGAGAGATAGCAGATGTTATTGTAATGAGTGCATTTCGTTAATATATATGAAGGTAAAAATTACAATGTTCTTTTATTAATTGTGTGTCTGAAATAATGCGTCACTACAGGTTCAGTCAACAAAGCATCTGGCTTGTGTTCTTGCATTAGAGTGTAATTCTGGTTTTCTTGCGTAATTATAGTTTTTCTAATTTTCTTTTGTCACCTCAGTATAGTTGGTATTTAAAAAATTCTTGTCTTGTTGAAAAGAACCGTGCCAGATGTGGACGTTGAGTCACACTCCCACATACAGAACAGTTACATTTGTGCTTGGATTTTGTAGGTTTTATAGTTGCTGGGGACTTAATTAATTAACTGTGTTTACGAAAATTTTCTTACATTGTTTGTTGCAGTCAGATAGCGTAAAAATACTAGTCAGGGCTACCGATTAGGAGACACTGCGTAATTGGACATACTAAAGCTAAAAAAATATTTTCAATCATATATTTAATTAAGCCCCCATGCAACACTCAAATTGCGTCGAGATTCAATACATCCCCCTCCAGCCGACTTCTCTCCAAGGGTCTATTGCTGCCTCGGGCACCTTATGGTCGTTATCTTGTAAGTCTAGATTTTCGAATCCGACGCAAAAATGATAGTGAATAGTAACGTTCAGCGCCTCCTGATGACGATAGAACTCTCAAATTGCGTCGAGATTCAATACATCGTCCTCCAGCCGACTTGTCTCCAAGGGTCTAATGCTGCCTCGGGCACCTTATGGTCGTTCTCTTGTAAGTCTAGATTTTCAAATCCGACGCAAAAATGATAGTTAATTGTAACGTTCAGGGCCTCCTAATGCCGATGGAACACTCAAATTGCGTCGAGATTCAATACACGGCCTCAAGCCGACTTGTCTCCAAGGGTCTATTGCTGCCTCGGGCACCTTATGGTCGTTCTCCTGTGAGTCTAGATGTTCGAATCCGACGCAAAAATGATAGTTAATTGTAACGTTCAGGGCCTTGTAATGACGATGGAACACTCAAATTGCGTCGAGATTCAATACATCGTTCTCCAGCCGACTTGTCTCCAAGGGTCTGGTGCTGCGTCGGGCACCTTATGGTCGTTCTCCTGTTAGTAGATTTTCGAATCCGACGCTAAAATGATAGTTAACTGTAACGTTCAGGGCCTCCTAATGCCGATGGAACACTCAAATTGCGTCAAGAATCAATACATCGGTTTCCAGCCGACTTGTCTCCAAGGGTCTATTGCTGCCTCGGGCACCTTATGGTCGTTCTCCTGTGAGTCTAGATTTACGGATCCGACGCATAAATGATAGTTAATTGTAACGTTCAGGGACTCCTAAAGACGATGGAACAGTCAAATTGCGTCGAGATTCAATACATCGTCCTCCAGCCGACTTGTCTCCATGGGGATATTACTGCCTCAGGCATCTTATGTTCGCTCTCATGTGAGTCTAGATTTTCGAATCCGACGCGAAACTGATTGTTAATTGTAACGTTCAGGGCCTCCTAATGACGATGGAACTCTCTAATTGCGTCGAGATTCAATACATCGTTCTCCAGCCGACTTGTCTCCAAGGGTCTATTGCTGCCTCGGGCACCTTATGGTCGTTCTCCTGTTGGTAGATTTTCGAATCCGACGCTAAAATGATAGTTAACTGTAACGTTCGGGGCCTCCTAATGCCGATGGAACACTCAAATTGCGTCGAGATTCAATACATCGGCCTCCAGCCGACTTGTCTCCATGGGGATATTGCTTCCTCGGGCACCGTATGGTCGTACCCCTGTGAGTCAACATTTTAGAATCCGACGCAAAACTGATAGTTAAATGTAATGCTCAGGGCCTCTTAATGACGATGGAACACTAAAATTGCGTCGAGAGTCAATACATCTTCCTCCAGCCGACTTGTCTACAAGGAGATATTGCTGCCTCGGGCACCTTATGGTCGTTCTCTTGTAAGTCTAGATTTTCAAATCCGACGCAAAAATGATAGTTAATTGTAACGTTCAGGGCCTCCTAATGCCGATGGAACACTCAAATTGCGTCGAGATTCAATACATCGGCCTCCAGCCGACTTGTCTCCATGGGGATATTGCTGTCTCGGGCACAATATGATCCTTCTCCTGTGAGTCTAGATTTTCGAATCCGACGCAAAAATGATAGTGAATTGTAACGTTCAGCGCCTCCTAATGACGATAGAAGACACAAATTGCGTCGAGATCCAATACATCGGCCTCCAGCCGACTTGTCTCCAAGGGTCTATTGCTGCCTCGGGCACCTTATGGTCGTTCTCCTGTGAGTCTAGATTTTCGAATCCGACGCAAAACTCATAGTTAATTGTAACGTTCAGAGCCTCCTAATGACGATGGAACTCTCAAATTGCGTCGAGATTCAATACATCGGCCTCCAGCCGACTTGTCTCCAAGGGTCTGTTGCTGCCTCGGGCACCATATGGTCGTTCTCCTGTGAGTCTAGATTTTCGAATCCGACTCAAAAATGATAGTTAATTGTAACGTTGAGGGCCTTGTAATGACGATGGAACGCTCAAAATGCGTCGAGAGTCAATACATCGACATCCAGTCGACTTGTATCCAAGGGGATATAGCAGTCTCGTGCACCATATGATTCTTCTCCTGTTAGTAGATTTTCGAATCCGACGCTAAAATGATAGTTAACTGTAACGTTCAGGGCCTTCTAATGACGATGGAACACTCAAATTGCGTCGAGATTCAATACATCGGCCTCCAGCAGACTTGTCTCCAAGGCGTTATCGCTGCATCGGGCACCACATGGTCCGTCTCTGGTGATTCTACGTTTTCGAATCCGACGCAAAACTCATAGTTAATTGTAACGTTCAGGGCCTGCTATTGGCGATGGAACACTCAAATTGCGTCGAGATTCAATACATCGGCCTCCAGCCGACTTGCCTCCAAGGGTCTGGTGCTGCGTCGGGCAACTTATTGTCGTTCTCCTGTGAGTCTAGATTTTCGAATCCGACGCGAGACTGATTGTTAATTGTAACGTTCAGGGCTTCCTAATGACGATGGAACACTCAAATTGCCTCGAGATTCAATACATCGGCATTCAGCCGACTAGTCTCCATGGGGATATTACTGCCTCCGGCCTCTTATGTTCGCTCTCATGTGAGTCTAGATTTTCGAATCCGACGCGAAACTGATTGTTAATTGTAACGTTCAGGGCTTCCTAATGACGATGGAACACTCAAATTGCCTCGAGATTCAATACATCGGCATTCAGCCGACTTGTCTCCAAGGGTCTGTTGCTGCCTCGGGCACTTTATGGTCGTTCTCCTGTGAGTCTAGATTATCGAATCCGACGCAAAAATGATAGTTAATTGTAACGTTTAGGGCCTCCTAATGACGATGGAACACTCAAATTGCGTCGAGATCCAATACATCGGCCTCCAGCCGACTTGTCTCCAAGGGGATATTGCTGTCTCGGGCACAATATGATCCTTCTCCTGTGAGTCTAGATTTTCGAATCCGACGCAAAAATGATAGTGAATTGTAACGTTCAGCGCCTCCTAATGACGATAGAAAACTCAAATTGCGTCGAGATTCAATACATCGTCCTCCAGCCGATTTGTCTCCAAGGGTCAATAGCTGACACGGGCACCTTGTGATCGTTCTGCTGTGAGTCTAGATTTTCGAACCCGACGCAAAACTGATTGTCAATTGTAACGTTCAGGGCCACCTAATGACGATGGAACACTCAAATAGAGTCGAGATTCAATACATCGATCTCCAGCCGACTTGTCTCCAAGGCGATATTGCTGCCGCGGGCACCTTATGGTCGTTCTCCTGTGAGTCTAGATTTTCGAATCCGACGCAAAAATGATAGTTAATTGTAACGTTCAGGGCCTTCTAATGACGATGGAACACTCAAATTGCGTCGAGATTCAATACATCGGCCACCAGCCGACTTGTCTCCAAGGGTCTGCTGCTGCCTCGGGCACCTTATGGTCGTTCTCCTGTTAGTCAACATTTTAGAATCCGACGCAAAACTGATAGTTAAATGTAATGCTCAGGGCCTCTTAATGACGATGGAACACTCAAATTGCGTCGAGAGTCAATACATCGTCCTCCAGCCGACTTGTCTCCATGGGGATATTACTGCCTCCGGCCTCTTACGTTCGCTCTCATGTGAGTCTAGATTTTCGAATCCGACGCGAAACTGATTGTTAATTGTAACGTTCAGGGCCTCCTAATGACGATGGAACTCTGAAATTGCGTCGAGATTCAATACATCGTTCTCCAGCCGACTTCTCTCCAAGGGTCTATTGCTGCCTCGGGCACCTTATGGTCGTTCTCCTGTTAGTAGATTTTCGAATCCGACGCTAAAATGATAGTTAACTGTAACGTTCAGGGCCTCCTAATGCCGATGGAACACTCAAATTGCGTCGAGAGTCAATACATCTTCCTCCAGCCGACTTGCCTCCAAGGGTCTGGTGCTGCGTCGGGCACCTTATTGTCGTTCTCCTGTGAGTCTAGATTTTCGAATCCGACGCGAGACTGATAGTTAACTGTAACGTTCAGGGCCTCCTAATGCCGATGGAACACTCAAATTGCGTCGAGATTCAATACATCCCCCTCCAGCCGACTTCTCTCCAAGGGTCTATTGCTGCCTCGGGCACCTTATGGTCGTTCTCTTGTAAGTCTAGATTTTCGAATCCGACACAAAAATGATAGTGAATAGTAACGTTCAGCGCCTCCTGATGACGATTGAGCTCTCAAATTGCGTCGAGATACAATACATCGTCTTCCAGCCGACTTGTCTGCAAGGGTCTAATGCTGCCTCAGGCACCTTATGGTCGTTCTCTTGTAAGTCTAGATTTTCGAATCCGACGCAAAAATGATAGTTAATTGTAACGTTCAGGGCCTCCTAATGCCGATGGAACACTCAAATTGCGGCGAGATTCAATACACGGCCTCCAGCCGAATTGTCTCCAAGGGTCTATTGCTGCCTCGGGCACCTTATGGTCGTTCTCCTGTGAGTCTAGATTTTCATATCCGACGCAAAAATGATAGTTAATTGTAACGTTCAGGGCCTTGTAATAACGATGGAACACTCAAATTGCGTCAAGAATCAATACATCGGTTTCCAGCCGACTTGTCTCCAAGGGTCTATTGCTGCCTCGGGCACCTTATGGTCGTTCTCCTGTGAGTCTAGATTTTCGAATCCGACGCATAAATGATAGTTAATTGTAACGTTCAGGGACTCCTAAAGACGATGGAACACTCAAATTGCGTCGAGATTCAATACATCGTCCTCCAGCCGACTTGTCTCCATGGGGATATTACTGCCTCAGGCCTCTTATGTTCGCTCTCATGTGAGTCTAGATTTTCGAATCCGACGCGAAACTGATTGTTAATTGTAACGTTCAGGGCCTCCTAATGACGATGGAACTCTCTAATTGCGTCGACATTCAATACATCTTTCTCCAGCCGACTTGTCTCCAAGGGTCTATTGCTGCCTCGGGCACCTTATGGTCGTTCTCCTGTTAGTAGATTTTCGAATCCGACGCTAAAATGATAGTTAACTGTAACGTTCGGGGCCTCCCAATGCCGATGGAACACTCAAATTGCGTCGAGATTCAATACATCGGCCTCCAGCCGACTTGTCTCCATGGGGATATTGCTGCCTCGGGCACCGTATGGTCGTACCCCTGTGAGTCAACATTTTAGAATGCGACGCAAAACTGATAGTTAAATGTAATGCTCAGGGCCTCTTAATGACGATGGAACACTCAAATTGCGTCGAGAGTCAATACATCTTCCTCCAGCCGACTTGTCTACAAGGGGATATTGCTGCCTCGGGCACCTTATGGTCGTTCTCCTGTGAGTCTAGATTTTCGAATCCGACGCAAAACTCATAGTTATTTTTAACGTTCAGGGCCTTGTAATGACGATGGAACACTCAAATTGCGTCTTGATTCAATACATCGGCCTCCAGCCGACTTGTCTCCTAGGGTCTGTTGCTGCCTCGGGCACCTTATGGTCGTTCTCCTGTGGGTCAACATTTTAGAATCCGACGCAAAACTGATAGTTAAATGTAATGCTCAGGGCCTCTTAATGACGGTGGAACACTCAAATTACGTCGAGAGTCAATACATCTTCCTCCAGCCGACTTGTCTACAAGGGGATATTGCTGCCTCGGGCTCCATGTGGTCCGTCTCCTGTGAGTCTAGATTTTCGAATCCGACGCGAAACTGATAGTTAATTGTAAGGTTCTGGGCCTCCTAGTGACGATGGAACACTCAAATTGCGTCGACAATCAATAAATCGGCCTCCAGCCGACTTGTCTCCATGGGGATATTGCTGTCTCGGGCACAATATGATCCTTCTCCTGTGAGTCTAGATTTTCGAATCCGACGCAAAAAAGATAGTGAATTGTAACGTTCAGCGCCTCCTAATGACGATAGAAGACTCAAATTGCGTCGAGATTCAATACATCGGCCTCAAGCCGACTTGTCTCCAAGGGTCTATTGCTGCCTCGGGCACCTTATGGTCGTTCTCCTGTAAGTCTAGATTTTCGAATCCGACGCAAAATTCATAGTTAATTGTAACGTTCAGAGCCTCCTAATGACGATGGAACTCTCAAATTGCGTCGAGATTCAATACATCGGCCTCCAGCCGACTTGTCTCCAAGGGTCTGTTGCTGCCTCGGGCACCATATGGTCGTTCTCCTGTGAGTCTAGATTTTCGAATCCGACGCAAAAATGATAGTTAATTGTAACGTTGAGGGCCTTGTAATGACGATGGAACACTCAAAATGCGTCGAGAGTCAATACATCGACCTCCAGTCGACTTGTATCCAAGGGGATATAGCAGTCTCGTGCACCATATGATCCTTCTCCTGTTAGTAGATTTTCGAATCCGACGCTAAAATGATAGTTAACTGTAACGTTCAGGGCCTCCTAATGCCGATGGAACACTCAAATTGCGTCGAGATTCAATACATCGGCCTCCAGCCGACTTGTCTCCAAGTGTCTAATGCTGCCTCGGGCACCTTATGGTCGTTCTCTTGTAAGTCTAGATTTTCGAATCCGACGCAAAAATGATAGTTAATTGTAACGTTCAGGGCCTCCTATTGGCGATGGAACACTCAAATTGCGTCGAGATTCAATACATCGGCCTCCAGCCGACTTGTCTCCAAGGGTCTGTTGCTGCCTCGGGCACCTTATGGTCGTTCTCCTGTTAGTCAATATTTTAGAATCCGACGCAAAACTGATAGTTAAATGTAATGCTCAGGGCCTCTTAAAGACGATGGAACACTCAAATTGCGTCGAGAGTCAATACATCGAGCTCCAGTCGACTTGTATCCAAGGGGATATTGCAGTCTCGGGCACAATATGATCCTTCTCCTGTGAGTCTAGATTTTCGAATCCGACGCAAAAATGATAGTGAATTGTAACTTTCAGGGCCTCCTAATGCCGATGGAACACTCAAATTGCGTCGAGATTCAATACATCGGCCTCCAGCCGATTTGTCTCCAAGGGGATACTGCTGCCTCGGGCACCTTATGGTCGTTCTCCTGTGAGACTAGATTTTTGAATCCGACGCATAAATGATAGTTAATTGTAACGTTCAGGGACTCCTAAAGACGATGGAACACTCAAATTGCGTCGAGAGTCAATACATCGAGCTCCAGTCGACTTGTATCCAAGGGGATATTGCAGTCTCGGGCACAATATGATCCTTCTCCTGTGAGTCTAGATTTTCGAATCCGACGCAAAAATGATAGTGAATTGTAACTTTCAGGGCCTCCTAACGACGATGGAACTCTCAAATTGCGTCGAAATTCAATACATCGTCCTCCAGCCGACTTGTCTCCAAAGGTCTATTGCTGCCTCGGGCACCTTATGGTCGTTCTCCTGTGAGTCTAGATTTTCGAATCCGACGCGAAACTGATAGTTAACTGTAACGTTCAGGGCCTCCTAATGCCGATGGAACACTGAAAGGTGGCTACACTGTGCCACTGCGCCAGAGAGTGCGCCAAAGAGTACTATTAAGCCGCCTCCACAGTGCGTGTTAAGAGATCGTAGAAGTCAGTGCTAGTAGAGAGCTCGTAGAGGACAGTGGTTGTCGAGAGTTCGTAGCAGTCAGTGCTTGTCATGAGATCGTAGAAGTCAGTGTGTTTTAACAGTTCGTGGCAGTCAGTGCTTGTTATGAGATCGTAGCAGTCAGTGCTTGTTGAGAGCTCGTTGTAGTCAGTCGTACCGGGATGTGCTAGTGGGCACTGCTTGTCGTGAAGTCGGAGTGAGATGTGGTAGTAAAGAGTGTTGTTCCATGTTTTATGCAGTTATTTGATGGGAGAGATAGCAGATGTTATTGTAATGAGTGCATTTCGTTAATATATATGAAGGTAAAAATTACAATGTTCTTTTATTAATTGTGTGTCTGAAATAATGCGTCACTACAGGTTCAGTCAACAAAGCATCTGGCTTGTGTTCTTGCATTAGAGTGTAATTCTGGTTTTCTTGCGTAATTATAGTTTTTCTAATTTTCTTTTGTCACCTCAGTATAGTTGGTATTTAAAAAATTCTTGTCTTGTTGGAAAGAACCGTGCCAGATGTGGACGTTGAGTCACACTCCCACATACAGAACAGTTACATTTGTGCTTGGATTTTGTAGGTTTTATAGTTGCTGGGGACTTAATTAATTAACTGTGTTTACGAAAATTTTCTTACATTGTTTGTTGCAGTCAGATAGCGTAAAAATACTAGTCAGGGCTACCGATTAAGAGACACTGCGTAATCGGACATACTAAAACTAAAAAAATATTTTCAATCATATATTTAATTAAGCCCCCATGCAACACTCAAATTGCGTCGAGATTCAATACATCCCCCTCCAGCCGACTTCTCTCCAAGGGTCTATTGCTGCCTCGGGCACCTTATGGTCGTTCTCTTGTAAGTCTAGATTTTCGAATCCGACGCAAAAATGATAGTGAATAGTAACGTTCAGCGCCTCCTGATGACGATAGAACTCTCAAATTGCGTCGAGATTCAATACATCGTCCTCCAGCCGACTTGTCTCCAAGGGTCTAATGCTGCCTCGGGCACCTTATGGTCGTTCTCTTGTAAGTCTAGATTTTCAAATCCGACGCAAAAATGATAGTTAATTGTAACGTTCAGGGCCTTGTAATGACGATGGAACACTCAAATTGCGTCAAGAATCAATACATCGGTTTCCAGCCGACTTGTCTCCAAGCGTCTATTGCTGCCTCGGGCACCTTATGGTCGTTCTCCTGTGAGTCTAGATTTTCGAATCCGACGCATAAATGATAGTTAATTGTAACGTTCAGGGACTCCTAAAGACGATGGAACACTCAAATTGCGTCGAGATTTAATACATTGTCCTCCAGCCGACTTGTCTCCATGGGGATATTACTGCCTCCGGCCTCTTACGTTCGCTCTCATGTGAGTCTAGATTTTCGAATCCGACGCGAAACTGATTGTTAAGTGTAACGTTCAGGGCCTCCTAATGACGATGGAACTCTCAAATTGCGTCGAGATTCAATACATCGTTCTCCAGCCGACTTGTCTCCAAGGGTCTGGTGCTGCGTCGAGCACCTTATGGTCGTTCTCCTGTTAGTAGATTTTCGAATCCGACGCTAAAATGATAGTTAACTGTAACGTTCAGGGCCTCCTAATGCCGATGGAACACTCAAATTGCGTCGAGATTCAATACATCGGGCTCCAGCCGACTTGCCTCCAAGGGTCTGGTGTTCCGTCGGGCACCTTATTGTCGTTCTCCTGTGAGTCTAGATTTTCGAATCCGACGCGAGACTGATAGTTAACTGTAACGTTCAGGGCCTCCTAATGCCGATGTAACACTCAAATTGCGTCGAGATTCAATACATCCCCCTCCAGCCGACTTCTCTCCATGGGTCTATTGCTGCCTCGGGCACCTTATGGTCGTTCTCCTGTGAGTCTAGATTTTCATATCCGACGCAAAAATGATAGTTAATTGTAACGTTCAGGGCCTTGTAATGACGATGGAACACTCAAATTGCGTCAAGAATCAATACATCGGTTTCCAGCCGACTTGTCTCCAAGGGTCTATTGCTGCCTCGGGCACCTTATGGTCGTTCTCCTGTGAGTCTAGATTTTCGAATCCGACGCATAAATGATAGTTAATTGTAACGTTCAGGGACTCCTAAAGACGATGGAACACTCAAATTGCGTCGAGATTCAATACATCGTCCTCCAGCCGACTTGTCTCCATGGGGATATTACTGCCTCAGGCATCTTATGTTCGCTCTCATGTGAGTCTAGATTTTCGAATCCGACGCGAAACTGATTGTTAATTGTAACGTTCAGGGCCTCCTAATGACGATGGAACTCTCTAATTGCGTCGAGATTCAATACATCGTTCTCCAGCCGACTTGTCTCCAAGGGTCTATTGCTGCCTCGGGCACCTTATGGTCGTTCTCCTGTTGGTAGATTTTCGAATCCGACGCTAAAATGATAGTTAACTGTAACGTTCGGGGCCTCCTAATGCCGATGGAACACTCAAATTGCGTCGAGATTCAATACATCGGCCTCCAGCCGACTTGTCTCCATGGGGATATTGCTTCCTCGGGCACCGTATGGTCGTACCCCTGTGAGTCAACATTTTAGAATCCGACGCAAAACTGATAGTTAAATGTAATGCTCAGGGCCTCTTAATGAGGATGGAACTCTAAAATTGCGTCGAGAGTCAATACATCTTCCTCCAGCCGACTTGTCTACAAGGAGATATTGCTGCCTCGGGCTCCATGTGGTCCGTCTCCGGTGAGTCTAGATTTTCGAATCCGACGCGAAACTGATAGTTAATTGTAAGGTTCTGGGCCTCCTAATGACGATGGAACACTCAAATTGCGTCGAGATTCAATACATCGGCCTCCAGCCGACTTGTCTCCTTGGGGATATTGCTGTCTCGGGCACAATATGATCCTTCTCCTGTGAGTCTAGATTTTCGAATCCGAAGCAAAAATGATAGTGAATTGTAACGTTCAGCGCCTCCTAATGACGATAGAAGACACAAATTGCGTCGAGATCCAATACATCGGCCTCCAGCCGACTTGTCTCCAAGGGTCTATTGCTGCCTCGGGCACCTTATGGTCGTTCTCCTGTGAGTCTAGATTTTCGAATCCGACGCAAAACTAATAGTTAATTGTAACGTTCAGAGCCTCCTAATGACGATGGAACTATCAAATTGCGTCGAGATTCAATACATCGGCCTCCAGCCGACTTGTCTCCAAGGGTCTGTTGCTGCCTCGGGCACCATATGGTCGTTCTCCTGTTAGTCTAGATTTTCGAATCCGACTCAAAAATGATAGTTAATTGTAACGTTGAGGGCCTTGTAATGACGATGGAACACTCAAAATGCGTCGAGAGTCAATACATCGACATCCAGTCGACTTGTATCCAAGGGGATATAGCAGTCTTGTGCACCATATGATTCTTCTCCTGTTAGTAGATTTTCGAATCCGACGCTAAAATGATAGTTAACTGTAACGTTCAGGGCCTTCTAATGACGATGGAACACTCAAATTGCGTCGAGATTCAATACATCGGCCTCCAGCAGACTTGTCTCCAAGGCGTTATCGCTGCATCGGGCACCACATGGTCCGTCTCTGGTGATTCTACGTTTTCGAATCCGACGCAAAACTCATAGTTAATTGTAACGTTCAGGGTCTGCTATTGGCGATGGAACACTCAAATTGCGTCGAGATTCAATACATCGGCCTCCAGCCGACTTGCCTCCAAGGGTCTGGTGCTGCGTCGGGCAACTTATTGTCGTTCTCCTGTGAGTCTAGATTTTCGAATCCGACGCGAGACTGATTGATAATTGCAACGTTCAGGCCTTCCTAATGACGATGGAACACTCAAATTGCCTCGAGATTCAATACATCGGCATTCAGCCGACTTGTCTCCATGGGGATATTACTGCCTCCGGCCTCTTATGTTCGCTCTCATGTGAGTCTAGATTTTCGAATCCGACGCGAAACTGATTGTTAATTGTAACGTTCAGGGCTTCCTAATTACGATGGATCACTCAAATTGCCTCGAGATTCAATACATCGACATTCAGCCGACTTGTCTCCAAGGGTCTGTTGCTGCCTCGGGCACTTTATGGTCGTTCTCCTGTGAGTTTAGATTATCGAATCCGACGCAAAAATGATAGTTAATTGTAACGTTTAGGGCCTCCTAATGACGATGGAACACTCAAATTGCGTCGAGATTCAATACATCGGCCTCCAGCCGACTTGTCTCCAAGGGGATATTGCTGTCTCGGGCACAATATGATCCTTCTCCTGTGAGTCTAGATTTTCGAATCCGACGCTAAAATGATAGTGAATTGTAACGTTCAGCGCCTCCTAATGACGATAGAAAACTCAAATTGCGTCGAGATTCAATACATCGTCCTCCAGCCGATTTGTCTCCAAGGGTCAATAGCTGACACGGGCACCTTGTGATCGTTCTGCTGTGAGTCTAGATTTTCGAATCCGACGCAAAACTGATTGTTAATTGTAACGTTCAGGGCCACCTAATGACGATGGAACACTCAAATTGAGTCGAGATTCAATACATCGATCTCCAGCCGACTTGCTCCAAGGGGATATTGCTGCCGCGGGCACCTTATGGTCGTTCTCCTGTGAGTCTAGATTTTCGAATCCGACGCAAAAATGATAGTTAATTGTAACGTTCAGGGCCTTCTAATGACGATGGAACACTCAAATTGCGTCGAGATTCAATACATCGGCCACCAGCCGACTTGTCTCCAAGGGTCTGCTGCTGCCTCGGGCACCTTATGGTCGTTCTCCTGTTAGTCAACATTTTAGAATCCGACGCAAAACTGATAGTTAAATGTAATGCTCAGGGCCTCTTAATGACGATGGAACACTCAAACTGCGTCGAGAGTCAATACATCTTCCTCCAGCCGACTTGTCTACAAGGGGATATTGCTGCCTCGGGCTCCATGTGGTCCGTCTCCTGTCAGTCTAGATTTTCGAATCCGACGCGAAACTGATAGTTAATTGTAACATTCAGGGCCTCCTAATGCCGATGGAACACTCAAATTGCGTCGAGATTCAATACATCGGCCTCCAGCCGATTTGTCGCCAAGGGGATACTGCTGCCTCGGGCACCTTATGGTCGTTCTCCTGTGAGACTAGATTTTCGAATCCGACGCATAAATGATAGTTAATTGTAACGTTCAGGGAGTCCTAAAGACGATGGAACACTCAAATTGCGTCGAGAGACAATACATCGAGCTCCAGTCGACTTGTATCTAAGGGGATATTGCAGTCTCGGGCACAATATGATCCTTCTCCTGTGAGTCTAGATTTTCGAATCCGACGCAAAATTGATAGTGAATTGTAACGTTCAGGGCCTCCTAATGACGATGGAACTCTCAAATTGCGTCGAAATTCAATACATCGTCCTCCAGCCGACTTGTCTCCAAGGGTCTATTGCTGCCTCGGGCACCTTATGGTCGTTCTCCTGTGAGTCTAGATTTGCGAATCCGACGCGAAACTGATAGTTAACTGTAACGTTCAGGGCCTCCTAATGCCGATGGAACACTCAAATTGCGTCGAGATTCAATACATCCCCCTGCAGCCGACTTCTCTCCAAGGGTCTATTGCTGCCTCGGGCACCTTATGGTTGTTCTCTTGTAAGTCTAGATTTTCGAATCCGACGCAAAAATGATAGTGAATAGTAACGTTCAGCGCCTCCTGATGACGATAGAACTCTCAAATTGCGTCGAGATTCAATACATCGTCCTCCAGCCGACTTGTCTCCAAGGGTCTAATGCTGCCTCGGGCACCTTATGGTCGTTGTCTTGTAAGTCTAGATTTTCGAATCCGACGCAAAAATGATAGTTAATTGTAACGTTCAGGGCCTCCTAATGCCGATGGAACACTCAAATTGCGTCGAGATTCAATACACGGCCTCCAGCCGAATTGTCTCCAAGGGTCTATTGCTGCCTCGGGCACCTTATGGTCGTTCTCCTGTGAGTCTAGATTTTCATATCCGACGCAAAAATGATAGTTAATTGTAACGTTCAGGGCCTTGTAATAACGATGGAACACTCAAATTGCGTCAAGAATCAATACATCGGTTTCCAGCCGACTTGTCTCCAAGGGTCTATTGCTGCCTCGGGCACCTTATGGTCGTTCTCCTGTGAGTCTAGATTTTCGAATCCGACGCATAAATGATAGTTAATTGTAACGTTCAGGGACTCCTAAAGACGATGGAACACTCAAATTGCGTCGAGATTCAATACATCGTCCTCCAGCCGACTTGTCTCCATGGGGATATTACTGCCTCAGGCCTCTTATGTTCGCTCTCATGTGAGTCTAGATTTTCGAATCCGACGCGAAACTGATTGTTAATTGTAACGTTCAGGGCCTCCTAATGACGATGGAACTCTCTAATTGCGTCATTCAGTACATCTTACTCCAGCCGACTTGTCTCCAAGGGTCTATTGCTGCCTCGGGCACCTTATGGTCGTTCTCCTGTTAGTAGATTTTCGAATCCGACGCTAAAATGATAGTTAACTGTAACGTTCGGGGCCTCCTAATGCCGATGGAACACTCAAATTGCGTCGAGATTCAATACATCGGCCTCCAGCCGACTTGTCTCCATGGGGATATTGCTGCCTCGGGCACCGTATGGTCGTACACCTGTGAGTCAACATTTTAGAATCCGACACAAAACTGATAGTTAAATGTAATGCTCAGGGCCTCTTAATGACGATGGAACACTCAAATTGCGTCGAGAGTCAATACATCTTCCTCCAGCCGACTTGTCTACAAGGGGATATTACAGCCTCGGGCACCTTATGGTCGTTCTCCTGTGAGTCTAGATTTTCGAATCCGACGCAAAACTCATAGTTAATTTTAACGTTCAGGGCCTTGTAATGACGATGGAACACTCAAATTGCGTCGAGATTCAATACATCGGCCTCCAGCCGACTTGTCTCCTAGGGTCTGTTGCTGCCTCGGGCACCTTATGGTCGTTCTCCTGTGGGTCAACATTTTAGAATCCGACGCAAAACTGATAGTTAAATGTAATGCTCAGGGCCTCTTAATGACGGTGGAACACTCAAATTACGTCGAGAGTCAATACATCTTCCTCCAGCCGACTTGTCTACAAGGGCATATTGCTGCCTCGGGCTCCATGTGGTCCGTCTCCTGTGAGTCTAGATTTTCGAATCCGACGCGAAACTGATAGTTAATTGTAAGGTTCTGGGCCTCCTAATGACGATGGAACACTCAAATTGCGTCGACATTCAATATATCGGCCTCCAGCCGACTTGTCTCCATGGGGATATTGCTGTCTCGGGCACATAATGATCCTTCTCCTGTGAGTCTAGATTTTCGAATCCGACGCAAAAAAGATAGTGAATTGTAACGTTCAGCGCCTCCTAATGACGATAGAAGACTCAAATTGCGTCGAGATTCAATACATCGGCCTCCAGCCGACTTGTCTCCAAGGGTCTATTGCTGCCTCGGGCACCTTATGGTCGTTCTCCTGTAAGTCTAGATTTTCGAATCCGACGCAAAATTCATAGTTAATTGTAACGTTCAGAGCCTCCTAATGACGATGGAACTCTCAAATTGCGACGAGATTCAATACATCGGCCTCCAGCCGACTTGTCTCCAAGGGTCTGTTGCTGCCTCGGGCACCATATGGTCGTTCTCCTGTGAGTCTAGATTTTCGAATCCGACGCAAAAATGATAGTTAATTGTAACGTTAAGGACCTTGTAATGACGATGGAACACTCAAAATGCGTCGAGAGTCAATACATCGACCTCCAGTCGACTTGTATCCAAGGGGATATAGCAGTCTCGTGCACCATATGATCCTTCTCCTGTTAGTAGATTTTCGAATCCGACGCTAAAATGATAGTTAATTGTAACGTTTAGGGGCTCCTAATGACGACGGGACACTCAAATTGCGTCGAGATTCAATACATCGTCCTCCAGCCGACTTGTCTCCATGGGGATATTACTGCCTCCGGCTCTTATGTTCGCTCTCATGTGAGTCTAGATTTTCGAATCCGACGCGAAACTGATTGTTAATTGTAACGTTCAGGGCTTCCTAATGACGATGGAACACTCAAATTGCCTCGAGATTCAATACATCGGCATTCAGCCGATTTGTCTCCAAGGGGATATTGCTGCCTCGGGCACCAAATGGTCCGTCTCCTGTGAGTCTGGTTTTTTGAATCCGACGCGAAACTGATAGTTAATTGTAACGTTCAGGGCCTCCAAATGACGATGGAGCACTCAAATTGCGTCGAGATTCAATACATCGGCCTGCAGCCGACTTGTCTCCAAGGGTCTGTTGCTGCCTCGGGCACTTTATGGTCTTTCTCCTGTGAGTTTAGATTATCGAATCCGACGCAAAAATGATAGTTAATTGTAACGTTTAGGGCCTCCTAATGACGATGACGATGGAACACTCAAATTGCGTCGAGATTCAATACATCGGCCTCCAGCCGACTTGTCTCCAAGGGGATATTGCTGTCTCGGGCACAATATGATCCTTCTCCTGTGAGTCTAGATTTTCGAATCCGACGCAAAAATGATAGTGAATTGTAACGTTCAGCGCCTCCTAATGACGATAGAAGACTCAAATTGCATCGAGATTCAATACATCGTCCTCCAGCCGATTTGTCTCCAAGGGTCAATAGCTGACACGGGCACCTTGTGATCGTTCTGCTGTGAGTCTAGATTTTCGAACCCGACGCAAAACTGATTGTTAATTGTAACGTTCAGGGCCACCTAATGGCGATGGAACACTCAAATTGAGTCGAGATTCAATACATCGATCTCCAGCCGACATGTCTCCAACGGGATATTGCTTCCGCGGGCACCTTATGGTCGTTCTCCTGTGAGTCTAGTTTTTCGAATCCGACGCAAAAATGATAGTTAATTGTAACGTTCAGGGCCACCTAATGTCGATGGAAGACTCAAATTGCGCCGCGATCCAATACTGCGACCTCCAGCCGACTTGTCTCCAAGGGTCTAATGCTGCCTCGGGCACCTAATGGTCGTTCTCCTGTGAGTTTAGATTATCGAATCCGACGCAAAAATGATAGTTAATTGTAACGTTCAGGGCGTCCTAATGACGATGGAACACTCAAATTGCGTCGATATTCAATATATCGGCCTCCAGTCGATTTGTCTCCAAGGGGTATATTGCTGTCTCGAGCACCGTATGAACTTCTCCTGTGAGTAGATTTTCGAATCCGATGCGAAACTGATAGTTAATTGTAAGGTTTAGGGCCTCCTAATGACGATGGAACACTCAAATTGCGTCGAGATTCAATACATCGGCCTCCAGCCGATTTGTATCCAAGGGGATATTGCAGTCTCGTGCACCATATGATCCTTCTCCTGTTAGTAGATTTTTGAATCCGACGGTAAAATGATAGTTAACTGTAACGTTCAGGGCCTCCTAATGCCGATGGAACACTCAAATTGCGGTGAGATTCAATACATTGGCCTCCAGCCGACTTGTCTCCGAGGGTCTGTTGCTTCCTCGGGCACCTTATGGTCGTTCTCCTGTGAGTTTAGATTATCGAATCCGACGCAAAAATGATTGTTAATTGTAACGTTCAGGGCCTCCTAATGACGATGGAACACTCAAATTGCGTCAAGAATCAATACATCGGTTTCCAGCCGACTTGTCTCCAAGGGTCTATTGCTGCCTCGGGCACCTTATGGTCGTTCTCCTGGGAGTTTAGATTATCGAATCCGACGCAAAAATGATAGTTATTTGTAACGTTTAGGGCCTCTTAATGACGATGGAACACTCAAATTGCGTCGAGATTCAATACATCGGCCTCCAGTCGATTTGTCTCCAAGGGGTATATTGCTGTCTCGAGCACCGTATGAACTTCTCCTGTGAGTAGATTTTCGAATCCGATGCGAAACTGATAGTTAATTGTAAGGTTTAGGGCCTCCTAATGACGATGGAACACTCAAATTGCGTCGAGATTCAATACATCGGCCTCCAGCCGATTTGTATCCAAGGGGATATTGCAGTCTCGTGCACCATATGATCCTTCTCCTGTTAGTAGATTTTTGAATCCGACGGTAAAATGATAGTTAACTGTAACGTTCAGGGCCTCCTAATGACGATGGAACACTCAAATTGCGTCGAGATTCAATACATCGGCCTCCAGCCGACTTGTCTCCAAGGGTCTGTTGCTGCCTCGGGCACCTTATGGTCGTTCTCCTGTGAGTTTAGATTATCGAATCCGACGCAAAAATGATAGTTAATTGTAACGTTTAGGGCCTTCTAATGACGATGGAACACTCAAATTGCGTCGAGATTCAATACATCGGCCTCCAGCCGACTTGTCTCCAAGGGTCGGTTGCTGCCTCGGGCACCTTATGGTCGTTCTCCTGTGAGTCGAGATTATCGAATCCGACGCAAAAATGATAGTTAATTGTAACGTTTAGGGCCTCCTAATGACGATGGAACACTCAAATTGCGTCGAGATTCAATACATCGGCCTCCAGCCGACTTGTCTCCAAGGGTCTGTTGCTGCCTCAGGCACCTTATGGTCGTTCTCCTGTGAGTTTAGATTATCGAATCAGACGCAAAAATGATAGTTAATTGTAACGTTCAGGGCTTCCTAATGACGATGGAACACTCAAATTGCCTCGAGATTCAATACATCGGCATTCAGCCGATTTGTCTCCAAGGTGATATTGCTGCCTCTGCCACCAAATGGTCCGTCTCCTGTGAGTCTGGATTTTTGAATCCGACGCGAAACTGATAGTTAATTGTAACGTTCAGGGCCTCCTAATGACGATGGAACACTCAAATTGCGTCAAGAATCAATACATCGGTTTCCAGCCGACTTGTCTCCAAGGGTCTATTGCTGCCTCGGGCACCTTATGGTCGTTCTCCTGTGAGTTTAGATTATCGAATCCGACGCAAAAATGATAGTTAATTGTAACGTTTAGGGCCTCCTAATGACAATGGAACCCTCAAATTGCGTCGAGATTAAATACATCGGCCTCCAGTCGATTTGTCTCCAAGGGGTATATTGCTGTCTCGAGCACGGTATGAACTTCTCCTGTGAGTAGATTTTCGAATCCGACGCGAAACTGATAGTTAATTCTAAGGTTTAGGGCCTCCTAATGACGATGGAACACTCAAATTGATTCGTGATTCAACACATCGGCCTCCAGCCGACTTGTATCCAAGGGGATATTGCAGTCTCGTGCACCATGTGATCCTTCTCCTGTTAGTAGATTTTCGAATCCGACGCTAAAATAATAGTTACCTGTAACGTTCAGGGCCTCCTAATGCCGATGGAACACTCAAATTGCGCCGGGATTCAATACATCGGCCTCCTGCCGACTTGTCTCCAAGGGTCTGTTGCTGCCTCGGGCACCTTATGGTCGTTCTCCTGTGAGTTTAGATTATCGAATCCGACGCAAAAATGATAGTTAATTGTAACGTTTAGGGCCTCCTAATGACGATGGGACACTCAAATTGCGTCGAGATTCAATACATCGTCCTCCAGCCGACTTGTCTCCATGGGGATATTACTGCCTCCGGCCTCTTATGTTCGCTCTCATGTGAGTCTAGATTTTCGATTCCGACGCGAAACTGATTGTTAATTGTAACGTTCAGGGCTTCCTAATGACGATGGAACTCTCAAATTGCGTCGAGATTCAATACATCGCCTCCAGCCGACTTGTCTTCAAGGGTCTGTTGCTGCCTCGGGTACCCTATGGTCGTTCTCCTGTGAGTTTAGATTATCGAATACGACGCAAAAATGATAGTTAATTGTAACGTTCAGGGCCTTGTAATGACGATGGAACACTCAAATTGCGTCGAGATTCAATACATCGGCCTCCAGTCGATTTGTCTCCAAGGGGTATATTGCTGTCTCGAGCACCGTATGAACTTCTCCTGTGAGTAGATTTTCGAATCCGATGCGAAACTGATAGTTAATTGTAAGGTTTAGGGCCTCCTAATGACGATGGAACACTCAAATTGCGTCGAGATTCAATACATCGGCCTCCAGCCGATTTGTATCCAAGGGGATATTGCAGTCTCGTGCACCATATGATCCTTCTCCTGTTAGTAGATTTTTGAATCCGACGGTAAAATGATAGTTAACTGTAACGTTCAGGACCTCCTAATGACGATGGAACACTCAAATTGCGTCGAGATTCAATACATCGGCCTCCAGCCGACTTGTCTCCAAGGGGCTGTTGCTGCCTCGGGCACCTTATGGTCGTTCTCCTGTGAGTCGAGATTATCGAATCCGACGCAAAAATGATAGTTAATTGTAACGTTTAGGGCCTCCTAATGACGATGGAACACTCAAATTGCGTCGAGATTCAATACATCGGCCTCCAGCCGACTTGTCTCCAAGGGTCTGTTGCTGCCTCAGGCACCTTATGGTCGTTCTCCTGTGAGTTTAGATTATCGAATCAGACCCAAAAATGATAGTTAATTGTAACGTTCAGGGCTTCCTAATGACGATGGAACACACAAATTGCCTCGAGATTCAATACATCGGCATTCAGCCGATTTGTCTCCAAGGTGATATTGCTGCCTCTGCCACCAAATGGTCCGTCTCCTGTGAGTCTGGATTTTTGAATCCGACGCGAAACTGATAGTTAATTGTAACGTTCAGGGCCTCCTAATGACGATGGAACACTCAAATTGCGTCAAGAATCAATACATCGGTTTCCAGCCGACTTGTCTCCAAGGGTCTATTGCTGCCTCGGGCACCTTATGGTCGTTCTCCTGTGAGTTTAGATTATCGAATCCGACGCAAAAATGATAGTTAATTGTAACGTTTAGGGCCTCCTAATGACAATGGAACCCTCAAATTGCGTCGAGATTAAATACATCGGCCTCCAGTCGATTTGTCTCCAAGGGGTATATTGCTGTCTCGAGCACGGTATGAACTTCTCCTGTGAGTAGATTTTCGAATCCGACGCGAAACTGATAGTTAATTCTAAGGTTTAGGGCCTCCTAATGACGATGGAACACTCAAATTGAGTCGTGATTCAACACATCGGCCTCCAGCCGACTTGTATCCAAGGGGATATTGCAGTCTCGTGCACCATGTGATCCTTCTCCTGTTAGTAGATTTTCGAATCCGACGCTAAAATAATAGTTACCTGTAACGTTCAGGGCCTCCTAATGCCGATGGAACACTCAAATTGCGCCGGGATTCAATACATCGGCCTCCTGCCGACTTGTCTCCAAGGGTCTGTTGCTGCCTCGGGCACCTTATGGTCGTTCTCCTGTGAGTTTAGATTATCGAATCCGACGCAAAAATGATAGTTAATTGTAACGTTTAGGGCCTCCTAATGACGATGGGACACTCAAATTGCGTCGAGATTCAATACATCGTCCTCCAGCCGACTTGTCTCCATGGGGATATTACTGCCTCCGGCCTCTTATGTTCGCTCTCATGTGAGTCTAGATTTTCAATTCCGACGCGAAACTGATTGTTAATTGTAACGTTCAGGGCTTCCTAATGACGATGGAACACTCAAATTGCGTCGATATTCAATACATCGGCCTCCAGTCGATTTGTCTCCAAGGGGTATATTGCTGTCTCGAGCAACGTATTAACTTCTCCTGTGAGTAGATTTTCGAATCCGAGGCTAAAATGATAGTTAATTGTAACGTTCAGGGCCTTGTAATGACGATGGAACACTCAAATTGCGTCGAGATTCAATACATCGGCCTCCAGCCGATTTGTATCCAAGGGGATATTGCAGTCTCGTGCACCATATGATCCTTCTCCTGATAGTAGATTTTTGAATCCGACGGTAAAATGATAGTTAACTGTAACGTTCAGGGCCTCCTAATGACGATGGAACACTCAAATTGCGTCGAGATTCAATACATCGGCCTCCAGCCGACTTGTCTCCAAGGGTCTGTTGCTGCCTCGGGCACCTTATGGTCGTTCTCCTGTGAGTTTAGATTATCGAATCCGACGCAAAAATGATAGTTAATTGTAACGTTTAGGGCCTCCTAATGACGATGGAACACTCAAATTGCGTCGAGATTCAATACATCGGCCTCCAGCCGACTTGTCTCCAATGGTCTGTTGCTGCCTCGGGCACCTTATGGTCGTTCTCCTGTGAGTCGAGATTATCGAATCCGACGCAAAAATGATAGTTAATTGTAACGTTTAGGGCCTCCTAATGACGATGGAACACTCAAATTGCGTCGAGATTCAATACATCGGCCTCCAGCCGACTTGTCTCCAAGGGTCTGTTGCTGCATCAGGCACCTTATGGTCGTTCTCCTGTGAGTTTAGATTATCGAATCAGACGCAAAAATGATAGTTAATAGTAACGTTCAGGGCTTCCTAATGACGATGGAACACTCAAATTGCCTCGAGATTCAATACTTCGGCATTCAGCCGATTTGTCTCCAAGGGGATATTGCTGCCTCGGGCACCAAATGGTCCGTCTCCTGTGAGTCTGGATTTTTGAATCCGACGCGAAACTGATAGTTAATTGTAACGTTCAGGGCCTCCTAATGACGATGGAACACTCAAATTGCGTCAAGAATCAATACATCGGTTTCCAGCCGACTTGTCTCCAAGGGTCTATTGCTGCCTCGGGCACCTTATGGTCGTTCTCCTGTGAGTTTAGATTATCGAATCCGACGCTAAAATGATAGTTAATTGTAACGTTTAGGGCCTCCTAATGACAATGGAACCCTCAAATTGCGTCGAGATTAAATACATCGGCCTCCAGTCGATTTGTCTCCAAGGGGTATATTGCTGTCTCGAGCACGGTATGAACTTCTCCTGTGAGTAGATTTTCGAATCCGACGCGAAACTGATAGTTAATTGTAAGGTTTAGGGCCTCCTAATGACAATGGAACACTCAAATTGCGTCGTGATTCAATACATCGGCCTCCAGCCGACTTGTACCCAAGGGGATATTGCAGTCTCGTGCACCATGTGATCCTTCTCCTGTTAGTAGATTTTCAAATCCGACGCTAAAATAATAGTTAACTGTAACGTTCAGGGCCTCCTAATGCCGATGGAACACTCAAATTGCGCCGGGTTTCAATACATCGGCCTCCTGCCGACTTGTCTCCAAGGGTCTGTTGCTGCCTCGGGCACCTTATGGTCGTTCTCCTGTGAGTTTAGATTATCGAATCCGACGCAAAAATGATAGTTAATTGTAACGTTAAGGCCTCCTAATGACGATGGGACACACAAATTGCGTCGAGATTCAATACATCGTCCTCCAGCCGACTTGTCTCCATGGGGATATTACTGCCTCCGGCCTCTTATGTTCGCTCTCATGTGAGTCTAGATTTTCGATTCCGACGCGAAAATGATAGTTAATTGCAACGTTCAGGGCCTTGTAATGACGATGGAACACTCAAATTGCGTCGAGATTCAATACATCGGCCTCCAGCCGACTTGTCTCCAAGGGTCTAATGCTGCCTCGGGCACCTTATGGTCGTTCTCCTGTGAGTTTAGATTATCGAATCCGACGCAAAAATGATAGTTAATTGTAACGTTCAGGGCGACCTAATTACGATGGATCACTCAAATTGCGTCGATATTCAATACATCGGCCTCCAGTCGATTTGTCTCCAAGGTTTATATTGCTGTCTCGAGCACCGTATGAATTTCTCCTGTGGGTAGATTTTCGAATCCCACGCGAAACTGATAGTTAATTGTAAGGTTTAGGGCCTCCTAATGACGATGGAACACTCAAATTGCGTCGAGATTCAATACATCGGCCTCCAGCCGACTTGTATCCAAGGGGCTATTGCAGTCTCCTGCACCATATGATCCTTCTTCTGAGAGTTGATTTTCGAATCCGACGCTAAAATGATAGTTAACTGTAACGGTCAGGGCCTCCTAATGCCGATGGAACACTCAAATTGCGTCGAGATTCAATACATCGGCGTCCAGCCGACTTGTCTCCAAGGGTATGTTGCTGCCTCGGGCACCTTATGGTCGTTCTCCTGTGAGTTTAGATTATCGAATTCGACGCAAAAGTAATTGTTAATTGTAACGTTCAGGGCCTCCTAATGACTATGGAACACTCAAATTGCGTCAAGAGTCAATACATCGTTTTCCAGCCGACTTGTCTCCAAGGGTCTATTGCTGCCTCGGGCACCTTATGTTCGTTCTCCTGGGAGTTTAGATTATCGAATGCGACGCAAAAATGATAGTTAATTGTAACGTTTAGGGCCTCCTAATGACGATGGAACACTCAAATTGCGTCGAGATTCAATACATCGGCCTCCAGTCGATTTGTCTCCAAGGGGTATATTGCTGTCTCGAGCACTGTATGAACTTCTCCTGTGAGTAGATTATCGAATCCGACGCGAAACTGATAGTTAATTGTAAGGTTTAGGGCCTCCTAATGACGATGGAACACTCAAATTGCGTCGAGATTCAATACATCGTCCTCCAGCCGACTTGTCTCCAAGGGTCTGTTGCTGCCTCGGGCACCTTATGGTCGTTCTCCTGTGAGTTTAGATTATCGAATCCGACGCAAAAATGATAGTTAATTGTAACGTTTAGGGCCTCCTAATGACGATGGGACACTCAAATTGCGTCGAGATTCAATACATCGTCCTCCAGCCGACTTGTCTCCATGGGGATATTACTGCCTCCGGCCTCTTATGTTCGCTCTCATGTGAGTCTAGATTTTCGATTCCGACGCGAAACTGATTGTTAATTGTAACGTTCAGGGCTTCCTAATGACGATGGAACTCTCAAATTGCGTCGAGATTCAATACATCGCCTCCAGCCGACTTGTCTTCAAGGGTCTGTTGCTGCCTCGGGTACCCTATGGTCGTTCTCCTGTGAGTTTAGATTATCGAATACGACGCAAAAATGATAGTTAATTGTAACGTTCAGGGCCTTGTAATGACGATGGAACACTCAAATTGCGTCGAGATTCAATACATCGGCCTCCAGTCGATTTGTCTCCAAGGGGTATATTGCTGTCTCGAGCACCGTATGAACTTCTCCTGTGAGTAGATTTTCGAATCCGATGCGAAACTGATAGTTAATTGTAAGGTTTAGGGCCTCCTAATGACGATGGAACACTCAAATTGCGTCGAGATTCAATACATCGGCCTCCAGCCGATTTGTATCCAAGGGGATATTGCAGTCTCGTGCACCATATGATCCTTCTCCTGTTAGTAGATTTTTGAATCCGACGGTAAAATGATAGTTAACTGTAACGTTCAGGACCTCCTAATGACGATGGAACACTCAAATTGCGTCGAGATTCAATACATCGGCCTCCAGCCGACTTGTCTCCAAGGGGCTGTTGCTGCCTCGGGCACCTTATGGTCGTTCTCCTGTGAGTCGAGATTATCGAATCCGACGCAAAAATGATAGTTAATTGTAACGTTTAGGGCCTCCTAATGACGATGGAACACTCAAATTGCGTCGAGATTCAATACATCGGCCTCCAGCCGACTTGTCTCCAAGGGTCTGTTGCTGCCTCAGGCACCTTATGGTCGTTCTCCTGTGAGTTTAGATTATCGAATCAGACCCAAAAATGATAGTTAATTGTAACGTTCAGGGCTTCCTAATGACGATGGAACACACAAATTGCCTCGAGATTCAATACATCGGCATTCAGCCGATTTGTCTCCAAGGTGATATTGCTGCCTCTGCCACCAAATGGTCCGTCTCCTGTGAGTCTGGATTTTTGAATCCGACGCGAAACTGATAGTTAATTGTAACGTTCAGGGCCTCCTAATGACGATGGAACACTCAAATTGCGTCAAGAATCAATACATCGGTTTCCAGCCGACTTGTCTCCAAGGGTCTATTGCTGCCTCGGGCACCTTATGGTCGTTCTCCTGTGAGTTTAGATTATCGAATCCGACGCAAAAATGATAGTTAATTGTAACGTTTAGGGCCTCCTAATGACAATGGAACCCTCAAATTGCGTCGAGATTAAATACATCGGCCTCCAGTCGATTTGTCTCCAAGGGGTATATTGCTGTCTCGAGCACGGTATGAACTTCTCCTGTGAGTAGATTTTCGAATCCGACGCGAAACTGATAGTTAATTCTAAGGTTTAGGGCCTCCTAATGACGATGGAACACTCAAATTGAGTCGTGATTCAACACATCGGCCTCCAGCCGACTTGTATCCAAGGGGATATTGCAGTCTCGTGCACCATGTGATCCTTCTCCTGTTAGTAGATTTTCGAATCCGACGCTAAAATAATAGTTACCTGTAACGTTCAGGGCCTCCTAATGCCGATGGAACACTCAAATTGCGCCGGGATTCAATACATCGGCCTCCTGCCGACTTGTCTCCAAGGGTCTGTTGCTGCCTCGGGCACCTTATGGTCGTTCTCCTGTGAGTTTAGATTATCGAATCCGACGCAAAAATGATAGTTAATTGTAACGTTTAGGGCCTCCTAATGACGATGGGACACTCAAATTGCGTCGAGATTCAATACATCGTCCTCCAGCCGACTTGTCTCCATGGGGATATTACTGCCTCCGGCCTCTTATGTTCGCTCTCATGTGAGTCTAGATTTTCAATTCCGACGCGAAACTGATTGTTAATTGTAACGTTCAGGGCTTCCTAATGACGATGGAACACTCAAATTGCGTCGATATTCAATACATCGGCCTCCAGTCGATTTGTCTCCAAGGGGTATATTGCTGTCTCGAGCAACGTATTAACTTCTCCTGTGAGTAGATTTTCGAATCCGAGGCTAAAATGATAGTTAATTGTAACGTTCAGGGCCTTGTAATGACGATGGAACACTCAAATTGCGTCGAGATTCAATACATCGGCCTCCAGCCGATTTGTATCCAAGGGGATATTGCAGTCTCGTGCACCATATGATCCTTCTCCTGTTAGTAGATTTTTGAATCCGACGGTAAAATGATAGTTAACTGTAACGTTCAGGGCCTCCTAATGACGATGGAACACTCAAATTGCGTCGAGATTCAATACATCGGCCTCCAGCCGACTTGTCTCCAAGGGTCTGTTGCTGCCTCGGGCACCTTATGGTCGTTCTCCTGTGAGTTTAGATTATCGAATCCGACGCAAAAATGATAGTTAATTGTAACGTTTAGGGCCTCCTAATGACGATGGAACACTCAAATTGCGTCGAGATTCAATACATCGGCCTCCAGCCGACTTGTCTCCAATGGTCTGTTGCTGCCTCGGGCACCTTATGGTCGTTCTCCTGTGAGTCGAGATTATCGAATCCGACGCAAAAATGATAGTTAATTGTAACGTTTAGGGCCTCCTAATGACGATGGAACACTCAAATTGCGTCGAGATTCAATACATCGGCCTCCAGCCGACTTGTCTCCAAGGGTCTGTTGCTGCATCAGGCACCTTATGGTCGTTCTCCTGTGAGTTTAGATTATCGAATCAGACGCAAAAATGATAGTTAATAGTAACGTTCAGGGCTTCCTAATGACGATGGAACACTCAAATTGCCTCGAGATTCAATACTTCGGCATTCAGCCGATTTGTCTCCAAGGGGATATTGCTGCCTCGGGCACCAAATGGTCCGTCTCCTGTGAGTCTTGATTTTTGAATCCGACGCGAAACTGATAGTTAATTGTAACGTTCAGGGCCTCCTAATGACGATGGAACACTCAAATTGCGTCAAGAATCAATACATCGGTTTCCAGCCGACTTGTCTCCAAGGGTCTATTGCTGCCTCGGGCACCTTATGGTCGTTCTCCTGTGAGTTTAGATTATCGAATCCGACGCTAAAATGATAGTTAATTGTAACGTTTAGGGCCTCCTAATGACAATGGAACCCTCAAATTGCGTCGAGATTAAATACATCGGCCTCCAGTCGATTTGTCTCCAAGGGGTATATTGCTGTCTCGAGCACGGTATGAACTTCTCCTGTGAGTAGATTTTCGAATCCGACGCGAAACTGATAGTTAATTGTAAGGTTTAGGGCCTCCTAATGACAATGGAACACTCAAATTGCGTCGTGATTCAATACATCGGCCTCCAGCCGACTTGTACCGAAGGGGATATTGCAGTCTCGTGCACCATGTGATCCTTCTCCTGTTAGTAGATTTTCAAATCCGACGCTAAAATAATAGTTAACTGTATCGTTCAGGGCCTCCTAATGCCGATGGAACACTCAAATTGCGCCGGGTTTCAATACATCGGCCTCCTGCCGACTTGTCTCCAAGGGTCTGTTGCTGCCTCGGGCACCTTATGGTCGTTCTCCTGTGAGTTTAGATTATCGAATCCGACGCAAAAATGATAGTTAATTGTAACGTTTAGGGCCTCCTAATGACGATGGGACACACAAATTGCGTCGAGATTCAATACATCGTCCTCCAGCCGACTTGTCTCCATGGGGATATTACTGCCTCCGGCCTCTTATGTTCGCTCTCATGTGAGTCTAGATTTTCGATTCCGACGCGAAAATGATAGTTAATTGCAACGTTCAGGGCCTTGTAATGACGATGGAACACTCAAATTGCGTCGAGATTCAATACATCGGCCTCCAGCCGACTTGTCTCCAAGGGTCTAATGCTGCCTCGGGCACCTTATGGTCGTTCTCCTGTGAGTTTAGATTATCGAATCCGACGCAAAAATGATAGTTAATTGTAACGTTCAGGGCGACCTAATTACGATGGATCACTCAAATTGCGTCGATATTCAATACATCGGCCTCCAGTCGATTTGTCTCCAAGGTTTATATTGCTGTCTCGAGCACCGTATGAATTTCTCCTGTGGGTAGATTTTCGAATCCCACGCGAAACTGATAGTTAATTGTAAGGTTTAGGGCCTCCTAATGACGATGGAACACTCAAATTGCGTCGAGATTCAATACATCGGCCTCCAGCCGACTTGTATCCAAGGGGATATTGCAGTCTCCTGCACCATATGATCCTTCTTCTGAGAGTTGATTTTCGAATCCGACGCTAAAATGATAGTTAACTGTAACGGTCAGGGCCTCCTAATGCCGATGGAACACTCAAATTGCGTCGAGATTCAATACATCGGCGTCCAGCCGACTTGTCTCCAAGGGTATGTTGCTGCCTCGGGCACCTTATGGTCGTTCTCCTGTGAGTTTAGATTATCGAATTCGACGCAAAAGTAATTGTTAATTGTAACGTTCAGGGCCTCCTAATGACTATGGAACACTCAAATTGCGTCAAGAGTCAATACATCGTTTTCCAGCCGACTTGTCTCCAAGGGTCTATTGCTGCCTCGGGCACCTTATGTTCGTTCTCCTGGGAGTTTAGATTATCGAATGCGACGCAAAAATGATAGTTAATTGTAACGTTTAGGGCCTCCTAATGACGATGGAACACTCAAATTGCGTCGAGATTCAATACATCGGCCTCCAGTCGATTTGTCTCCAAGGGGTATATTGCTGTCTCGAGCACTGTATGAACTTCTCCTGTGAGTAGATTATCGAATCCGACGCGAAACTGATAGTTAATTGTAAGGTTTAGGGCCTCCTAATGACGATGGAACACTCAAATTGCGTCGAGATTCAATACATCGTCCTCCAGCCGACTTGTCTCCAAGGGTCTGTTGCTGCCTCGGGCACCTTATGGTCGTTCTCCTGTGAGTCTAGATTTTCGAATCCGACGCAAAAATGATAGTTAATTGCAACGTTCAGGGCCTTGTAATGACGATGGAACACTCAAATTGCGTCGAGATTCAATACATCGGCCTCCAGCCGACTTGTCTCCAAGGGTCTAATGCTGCCTCGGGCACCTTATGGTCGTTCTCCTGTGAGTTTAGATTATCGAATCCGACGCAAAAATGATAGTTAATTGTAACGTTCAGGGCGACCTAATTACGATGGATCACTCAAATTGCGTCGATATTCAATACATCGGCCTCCAGTCGATTTGTCTCCAAGGTTTATATTGCTGTCTCGAGCACCGTATGAATTTCTCCTGTGGGTAGATTTTCGAATCCCACGCGAAACTGATAGTTAATTGTAAGGTTTAGGGCCTCCTAATGACGATGGAACACTCAAATTGCGTCGAGATTCAATACATCGGCCTCCAGCCGACTTGTATCCAAGGGGATATTGCAGTCTCCTGCACCATATGATCCTTCTTCTGAGAGTTGATTTTCGAATCCGACGCTAAAATGATAGTTAACTGTAACGGTCAGGGCCTCATAATGCCGATGGAACACTCAAAATGCGTCGAGATTCAATACATCGGCCTCCAGCCGACTTGTCTCCAAGGTTCTGTTGCTGCCTCGGGCAACTTATGGTCGTTCTTCTGTGCGTTTAGATTATCGAATCCGACGCAAAAATGATTGTTAATTGTAACGTTCAGGGCCTCCTAATGACGATGGAACACTCAAATTGCGTCAAGAATCAATACATCGGTTTCCAGCCGACTTGTCTCCAAGGGTCTATTGCTGCATCGGGCACCGTATGGTCGTTCTCCTGTGAGTTTAGATTATCGAATCCGACGCAAAAATGATAGTTAATTGTAACGTTTAGTTCCTCCTAATGACGATGGAACACTCAAATTGCGTCGAGATTCAATACATCGGCCTCCAGTCGATTTGTCTCGAAGGGTCTTTTGCTGCCTCGGGCACCAAATGGTCGTTCTCCATTGAGTGTAGATTTTCGAATCCGACGCATAAATGATAGTTATTTGTAACGTTCAGGGACTCCTAATGACGATGGAACACTCAAATTGCGTCGAGATTCAATACATCGGCCTCCAGCCGACTTGTATCCAAGGGTCTGTTGCTGCCTCGGGCAACTTATGGTCGTTCTCCTGTGAGTCTAGATTTTCGAATCCGGCGATAAAATGATAGTTAATTGTAACGTTCAGGGCCTCCTAATGACGATGGAACACTCAAATTGCGACGAGATTCAATACATCGTCCTCCAGCCGACTTGTCTCCAAGGGTCTATTGCAGCCTCGGGCACCAAATGGTCGTTCTCCTGTGAGTGTAGATTTTCGAATCCGACGCATAAATGTTAGTTAATTGTAACGTTCAGGGACTCCTAATGACGATGGAACACTCAAATTGCGTCGAGAGTCAATACATCGACCTCCAGTCGACTTGTATCCAAGGGGATATTGCAGTCTCATGCACCATATGATCCTTCTCCTGTTAGTAGATTTTCGAATCCGACGCTAAAATGATAGTTAACTGTAACGTTCAGGGCCTCCTAATGCCGATGGAACACTCAAATTGCCTCCAACGGACTTGTCTCCAAGGGGATATTGCTGTCACGGGCACCATATGATCCTTCTCCTGTGAGTCTAGATTTTCGAATCCGACGCAAAAATGATAGTTAATAGTAACGATCAGCGCCTCCTGATGACGATAGAACTCTCAAATTGCGTCGAGATTCAATACATCGTCCTCCAGCTGATTTGTCTCCAAGGGTCTATTGCTGCCTCGGGCACCTTATGGTCGTTCTCCTGTGAGTCTAGATTTTCGAATCCGACGCAAAAATGATAGTTAATTGTAACGTTCAGGGCCTTCCAATGACGATGGAACACTCAAATTGCGTCGAGATTCAATACATCGGCCTCCAGCCGACTTGTCTCCAAGGGTCTGTTGCTGCCTCGGGCACCTTATGGTCGTTCTCCTGTGAGTTTAGATTATCGAATCCGACGCAAAAATGATAGTTAATTGTAACGTTCACGGCCTCCTAATGACGATGGAACTCTCAAATTGCGTCGAGATTCAATACATCGTCCTTCAGCCGACTTGTCTCCAAGGGTCGATTGCTGCCTCGGGCACCTTATGGTCGTTCTCCTGTGAGTCTAGATTTTCGAATCCGACGCAAAAATGATAGTTAATTGTAACGTTTAGGGCCTTGTAATGACGATGGAACACTCAAATTGCGTCGAGATTCAATACATCGTCCTCCAGCCGACTTGTCTCCATGGGGATATTACTGCCTCCGGCCTCTTATGTTCGCTCTCATGTGAGTCTAGAATTTTCGAATCCGACGCGAAACTGATTGTTAATTGTAACGTTCAGGGCTTCCTAATGACGATGGAACACTCAAATTGCCTCGAGATTCAACACATCGGCATTCAGCCGATTTGTCTCCAAAGGTCTATTGCTGCCTCGGGAACCGTATGGTCGTTCTCCTGTGAGTCAACATTTTAGAATCCGACGCAAAACTGATAGTTAAATGTAATGCTCAGGGCCTCTTAATGACGATGGAACCCTCAAATTGCGTCGAGAGTCAATACATCTTCCTCCAGCCGACTTGTCTACAAGGGGATATTGCTGCCTCGGGCTCCATGTGGTCCGTCTCCTGTGAGTCTAGATTTTCGAATCCGACGCGAAACTGATAGTTAATTGTAAGGTTCAGGGCCTCCTAATGACGATGGAACACTCAAATTGCGTCGAGATTCAATACATCGTCCTCCAGCGGACTGGTCTCCAAGGGGATATTGCTGCATCGGGCACCTTATGGTCCGTCTCCAGTGAGTCTAGATTTTCGAATCCGACGAAAAACTGATAGTTAATTGTAACATTCAGTGCCTCCTAATGACGATAGAAGACTCAAATTGCGTCGAGATTCAATACATCGTCCTCCAGCCGATTTGTCTCCAAGGGGATATTGCTGCTTCGCTCACCACATGGTCCGTCTGCTGTGAGTCTAGATTTTCGAATTCGACGCGAAACTGATAGTTCATTATAACGTTCAGGGCGACCTAATGACGATGGAACACTCAAATTGCGTCGATATTCAATACATCGGCCTCCAGTCGATTTGTCTCCAAGGGGTATATTGCTGTCTCGAGCACCGTATGAACTTCTCCTGTGAGTAGATTTTCGAATCCGACGCTAAAATGATTGTTAATTGTAACGTTTAGGGCCTCCTATTGACGATGGAACACTCAAATCGCGTCGAGATTCAATACATCGGCATTCGGCCGATTTGTCTCCAAGGGTCTATTGCTGCCTCGGGCTCCATGTGGTCCGTCTCCTGTGAGTCTAGATTTTCGAATCCGACGCGAAACTGATAGTTAATTGTAAGGTTTAGGGCCTCCTAATGACGATGGAACACTCAAATTTCGGCGAGATTCAATACATCGGCCACCAGCGGACTTGTCTCCGAGGGGATATTGCTGTCTCGGGAACCATATGATCCTTCTCCTGTGAGTCTAGATTTTCGAATCCGACGCAAAACTGATCGTGAATTGTAAAGTTCAGCGCCTCCTGATGACGATAGAACTCTCAAATTGCGTCGAGATTCAATACATCGTCCTCCAGCTGATTTGTCTCCAAGGGGATATTGCTGCCTCGGGCACCAAATGTTCCGTCTCCTGTGAGTCTGGATTTTTGAATCCGACGCGAAACTGATAGTTAATTGTAACGTTCAGGGCCTCCAAATGGCGATGGAGCACTCAAATTGCGTCGCGATTCAATACATCGTCCTCCAGCGAACTGGTCTCCAAGGGGATATTGCTGCATCGGGCACCTTACGGTGAGTCTCCAGTGAGTCTAGATTTTCGAATCCGACGAAAAACTGATAGTTAATTGTAACATTCATGGCCTCCTAATGACGATGGAACACTCATTTTGCGTCGCGATCCAATACATCGTCCTCCAACCGACTTGCCTCCAAGGGTCAATAGCTGCCACGGGCACCTTGTGATCGTTCTGCTGTGAGTCTAGATTTTCGAACCCGACGCAAAACTGATTGTTAATTGTAACGTTCAGGGCCACCTAATGACGATGGAACACTCAAATTGAGTCGAGATTCAATACATCGACCTCCAGCCGACTTGTCTCCTAGGGGATATTGCTGCCTCGGGCTCCATGTGGTCGTTCTCCTGTGAGTCTAGATTTTCGAATCCGACGATAAAATGATAGTTAATTGTAACGTTCAGGGCCTCCTAATGACGATGGAACACTCAAATTGCGACGAGATTCAATACATCGTCCTCCAGCCGAGTTGTCTCCAAGGGTCTATTGCTGCCTCGGGCACCGTATGGTAGTTCCCCGGTGAGTCAACATTTTAGAATCCGACGCAAAACTGATAGTTAAATGTAATGCTCAGGGCCTCTTAATTGCGATGGAACACTCAAATTGCGTCGAGAGTCAATACATCTTCCTCCAGCCGACTTGTCTACAAGGGGATATTGCTGCCTCGGGCACCAAATGGTCCGTCTCCTGTGAGTCTGGATTTTTGAATCCGACGCGAAATTGATAGTTAATTGTAACGTTCAGGGCCTCCAAATGACGATGGAGCACTCAAATTGCGTCGCGATTCAATACATCGTCCTCCAGCTGACTTGTCTCCAATGGTCTATTGCTGCCGCGGGCACCGTATGGTCCTTCTCCTGTGAGTCTAGATTTTCGAATCCGAAGCGAAACTGATAGTTAATTGTAACGTTCATGGCCTCATAATGACGATGGAACACTCAAATTGCGTCGAGATTCAATACATCAGCCTACAGCCGACTTGTTTCCAAGGGTCTATTGCTGCCTCGGGCACCTTATGGTCGTTCTCCTGTGAGTCTAGATTTTCGAATCCAACGCAAAAATGATAGTTAATTGTACCGTTCAGGGCCTCCTATTGGCGATGGAACACTCAAATTGCGAGGAGATTCAATACATCGGCCTCCAGCCGACTTGTCTCCTATGGTGTGTTGCTGCCTCGTGCACCTTATGGTCGTTCTCCTGTGAGTCTAGATTTTCGAATCCGACGAAAAAATGATAGTTATTTGTAACGTTCAGGGCCTCCTAATGATGATGGAACACTCAAATTGCGACGAGATTCAATACATCGTCCTCCAGCCGACTTGTCTCCAAGGGTCTATTGCTGCCTCGGGCACCGTATGGTCGTTCCCCTGTGAGTCAACATTTCAGAATCCGACGCAATGCTGATAGTTAAATGTTAAGCTCAGGGCCTCTTAATGGCGATGGAACACTCAAATTGCGTCGAGAGTCAATACATCGGCCTCCAGCGGACTTGTCTCCAAGGGGATATTGCTGTCTCGGGCACCATATGATCCTTCTCCTGTGAGTCTAGATTTTCGAATCCGACGCAAAAATGATAGTGAATACTAACGTTCAGCGCCTCCTGATCACGATAGAACTCTCAAATTGCGTCGAGATTCAATACATCGTCCTCCAGCTGATTTGTCTCCAAGGGGATATTGCTGCTCTGGCACCAAATGGTCCGTCTCCTGTGAGTCTGGATTTTTGAATCCGACGCGAAACTGATAGTTAATTGTAAGGTTCAGGGCCTCCTAATGACGATGGAACACTCAAAGTGCGTCGAGATTCAATACATCGGCCTCCAGCGGACTTGTCTCCAAGGGGATATTGCTGTCTCGGGCACCATATGATCCTTCTCCTGTGAGTCTAGATTTTCGAATCCGACGCAAAAATGATAGTGAATAGTAACGTTCAGCGCCTCCTGATCACGATAGAACTGTAAAATTGCGTCGCGATTAAATACATCGTCCTCCAGCGGAATGGTCTCCAAGGGGATATTGCTGCCTCGGGCACCTTATGGTCCTTCTCCTGTGAGTCTAGATTTTCGAATCCGACGCGAAACTGATAGATAATTGTAACGTTCAGGGCCTCATAATGACGATGGAACACTCAAATTGCGTCGAGATTCAATACATCGTCCTCCAGCCGACTTGTTCCAAGGGTCTATTGCTGCCTCGGGCATCTTATTGTCGTTCTCCTGTGAGTCTAGATTTTCGAATCCGACGCAAAAATGATAGTTAATTGTAACGTTCAGGGCCTCCTATTGGCGATGGAACACTCAAATTGCGAGGAGATTCAATACATCGGCCTCCAGCCGACTTGTCTCCTATGGTCTGTTGCTGCCTCGTGCACCTTATGGTCGTTCTCCTGTGAGTCTAGATTTTCGAATCCGACGATAAAATGATAGTTATTTGTAACGTTCAGGGCCTCCTAATGACGATGGAACACTCAAATTGCGACGAGATACAATACATCGTCCTCCAGCGGACTGGTCTCCAAGGGGATATTGCTGTCTCGGGCACCATATGTTCCTTCTCCTGTGAGTAGATTTTCGAATCCGACGCTAAAATGATAGTTAATTGTAACGTTCAGCGCCTCCTAATGACGATGGAACACTCAAATTGCGTCGAGAGTCAATACATCGTTTTCCAGCAGACTTGTCTCCAAGGGTCTATTGCTGCCTCGGGCACCTAATGTTCGTTCTCCTGAGAGTCTAGATTTTCGAATCCGACGCAAAAATGATAGTTAATTGTAACGTTCAGGGCCTTCAATTGACGATGGAGCACTCAAATTGCGTCGATATTCAATACATCGGCATTCAGCCGATTTGTCTCCAAGGGTGTATTGCAGCCTCGGGCACCTTATAGTCGTTCCCCTGTGAGTGTAGATTTTAGAATCCGACGCAAAACTGATAGTTAATTGTAATGTTCAGGGCCTCCTAATGACGATGGAACACTCAAATTGCGTCGAGATTCAATTCATCGACCTCCAGCCGACTTGTCTCCAAGGGGATATTGCTGCCTCGGGCTCCATGTGGTCCGACTCCTGTGAGTCTAGATTTTCGAATCCGACGCGAAACTGATAGTTAATTGTTACGTTCAGGGCCTCATAATGACGATGGAACACTCAAATTGCGTCGAGATTCAATACATCAGCCTCCAGCCGACTTGTTTCCAAGGGTCTATTGCTGCCTCGGGCACCTTATGGTCGTTCTCCTGTGAGTCTAGATTTTCGAATCCGACGCAAAAATGATAGTTAATTGTATCGTTCAGGGCCTCCTATTGGCGATGGAACATTCAAATTGCGAGGAGATTCAATACATCGGCCTCCAGAAGACTTGTCTCCTATGGTCTCTTGCTGCCTCGTGCACCTTATGGTCGTTCTCCTGTGAGCCTAGATTTTCGAATCCGACGAAAAAATGATAGTTAATTGTAACGTTCAGGGCCTCCTAATGACGATGGAACACTCATATTGCGACGAGATTCAATACATCGTCCTCCAGCCGAGTTGTCTCCAAGGGTCTATTGCTGCCTCGGGCACCGTATGGTCGTTCCCCTGTGAGTCAACATTTTAGAATCCGACGCAAAACTGATAGTTAAATGTAATGCTCAGGGCCTCTTAATGACGATGGAACACTCAAATTGCGTCGAGAGGCAATACATCTTCCTCCAGCCGACTTGTCTACAAGGGGATATTGCTGCCTCGGGCTCCATGTGGTCCGTCTCCTGTGAGTCTAGATTTTGAAATCCGACGCGAAACTGATAGTTAATTGTAAGGTTCAGGGCCCCCTAATGACGATGGAACACTCAAATTGCGTCGAGATTCAATACATCGTCCTCCAGCGGACTGGTCCCCAAGGGGATATTGCTGTCTCGGGCACCATATGTTCCTTCTCCTGTGAGTAGATTTTCGAATCCGACGCTAAAATGATAGTTAATTGTAACGTTCAGCGCCTCCTAATAACGATGGAACACTCAAATTGCGTCGAGAGTCAATACATCGTCTTCCAGCAGACTTGTCTCCAAGGGTCTATTGCTGCCTCGGGCACCTAATGTTCGTTCTCCTGAGAGTCTAGATTTTCGAATCCGACGCAAAAATGATAGTTAATTGTAACGTTCAGGGCCTTCAATTGACGATGGAGCACTCAAATTGCGTCGATATTCAATACATCGGCATTCAGCCGATTTGTCTCCAAGGGTCTATTGCTGCCTCGGGCACCTTACTGTCGTTCACCTGTGAGTGTAGATTTTAGAATCCGACGCAAAACTGATAGTTAATTGTAATGTTCAGGGCCTCCTAATGACGATGGACCACTCAAACTGCGTCGAGATTCAATTCATCGACCTCCAGCCGACTTGTCTCCAAGGGGATATTGCTGCCTCGGGCACCAAATGGTCCGTCTCCTGTGAGTCTGGATTTTTTAATCCGACGCGAAACTGATAGTTAATTGTAACGTTCAGGGCCTCCAAATGACGATGGAGCACACAAAATGCGTCGCGATTCAATACATCGTCCTCCAGCGGACTGGTCTCCAAGGGGATATTGCTGCCTCGGGCACCTTATGGTCGTTCTCCTGTGAGTTTAGATTATCGAATCCGACGCAAAAATGATAGTTAATTGTAACGTTTGGGGCCTCCTAATAACGATGGGTAACTCAAATTGCGTCGAGATTCAATACATCGTCCTACGGCCAACTTGTCTCCATGGGGATATTACTGCCTCCGTCCTCTCGTTCTCCTGTGAGTCTAGATTTTCTAATCCGACGCAAAACTGATTGTTAATTGTAACGTTCAGGGCCTCCTAATGACGATGGAGCACTCAAATTGCGTCGCGATTAAATACATCGTCCTCCAGCGGAATGGTCTCCAAGGGGATATTGCTGCCTCGGGCACCTTATGGTCCGTCTCCAGTGAGTCTAGATCTTCGAATCCGACGAAAAACTCATAGTTAATTGTAACATTCAGGGCCTCCTAATGACGATGGAACACTCAAATTACGTCGCGATCCAGTACATCGTCCTCCAGCTGACTTGTCTCCAATGGTCTATTGCTGCCTCGGGCACATTATGATCGTTCTCCTGTGAGACTACATTTTCGAACCCGACGCAACACTGATAGTTTATTGTAACGTTCAGCGCCTCCTAATGACGATGGAAGACTCAAATTGCGTCGAGATTCAATACATCGTCCTCCAGCCGACTTGTTCCAAGGGGATATTGCTGCCGCGGGCACCGTATGGTCCTTCTCCTGTGAGTCTAGATTTTCGAATCCGACGCGAAACTGATAGTTAATTGTAACGTTCAGGGCCTCATAATGACGATGGAACACTCAAATTGCGTCGAGATTCAATACATCAGCCTCCAGCCGACTTGTTTCCAAGGGTCTATTGCTGCCTCGGGCACCTTATGGTCGTTCTCATGTCGGTCTAGATTTTCGAATCCGACGCAAAAATGATAGTTAATAATATTGTTCAGGGCCTCCTAATGACGATGGAGCACTCAAATTGCGTAGCGATTCAATACATCGTCCTCCAGCGGACTGGTCTCCAAGGGGATATTGCTGTCTCGGGCACCATATGTTCCTTCTCCTGTGAGTAGATTTTCGAATCCGACGCTAAAATGATAGTTAATTGTAGCGTTCATCGCCTCCTAATGACGATGGAACACTCAAATTGCGTCGAGAGTCAATACATCGTCTTCCAGCAGACTTGTCTCCAAGGGTCTATTGCTGCCTCGGGCACCTAATGTTCGTTCTCCTGAGAGTCTAGATTTTCGAATCCGACGCAAAAATGATAGTTAATTGTAACGTTCAGGACCTTCAATTGACGATGGAGCACTCAAATTGCGTCGATATTCAATACATCGGCATTCAGCCGATTTGTCTCCAAGGGTCTATTGCTGCCTCGGGCACCTTGTAGTCGTTCCCCTGTGAGTGTAGATTTTAGAATCCGACGCAAAACTGATAGTTAATTGTAATGTTCAGTGCCTCCTAATGACGATGGAACACTCAAATTGCGTCGAGATTCAATTCATCGACCTCCAGCCGACTTGTCTCCAAGGGGATATTGCTGCCTCGGGCTCCATGTGGTCCGACTCCTGTGAGTCTAGATTTTCGAATCCGACGCGAAACTGATAGTTAATTGTAACGTTCAGGGCCTCATAATGACGATGGAACACTGAAATTGCGTCGAGATTCAATACATCAGCGTCCAGCCGACTTGTTTCCAAGGGTCTATTGCTGCCTCGGGCACCTTATGGTCGTTCTCCTGTGAGTCTAGATTTTAGAATCCGACGCAAAAATGATAGTTAATTGTAACGTTCAGGGCCTCGTAATGACGATGGAGCACTCAAATTGCGTAGCGATTCAATACATCGTCCTCCAGCGGACTGGTCTCCAAGGGGATATTGCTGTCTCGGGCACCATATGTTCCTTCTCCTGTGAGTAGATTTTCGAATCCGACGCTAAAATGATAGTTAATTGTAACGTTCAGCGCCTCCTAATGACGATGGAACACTCAAAGTGCGTCGAGAGTCAATACATCGTTTTCCAGCAGACTTGTCTCCAAGGGTCTATTGCTGCCTCGGGCACCTAATGTTCGTTCTCCTGAGAGTCTAGATTTTCGAATCCGACGCAAAAATGATAGTTAATTGTAACGTTCAGGGCCTTCAATTGACGATGGAGCACTCAAATTGCGTCGATATTCAATACATCGGCATTCAGCCGATTTGTCTCCAAGGGTCTATTGCTGCCTCGGGCACCTTATAGTCGTTCCCCTGTGAGTGTAGATTTTAGAATCCGACGCAAAACTGATAGTTAATTGTAATGTTCAGGGCCTCCTAATGACGATGGAACACTCAAATTGCGTCGAGATTCAATTCATCGACCTACAGCCGACTTGTCTCCAAGGGGATATTGCTGCCTCGGGCTCCATGTGGTCCGACTCCTGTGAGTCTAGATTTTCGAATCCGACGCGAAACTGATAGTTAATTGTAACGTTCAGGGCCTCATAATGACGATGGAACACTCAAATTGCGTCGAGATTCAATACATCAGCCTCCAGCCGACTTGTTTCCAAGGGTCTATTGCTGCCTCGGGCACCTTATGGTCGTTCTCCTGTGAGTCTAGATTTTCGAATCCGACGCAAAAATGATAGTTAATTGTATCGTTCAGGGCCTCCTATTGGCGATGGAACATTCAAATTGCGAGGAGATTCAATACATCGGCCTCCAGCCGACTTGTCTCCTATGGTCTCTTGCTGCCTCGTGCACCTTATGGTCGTTCTCCTGTGAGCCTAGATTTTCGAATCCGACGAAAAAATGATAGTTAATTGTAACGTTCAGGGCCTCCTAATGACGATGGAACACTCATATTGCGACGAGATTCAATACATCGTCCTCCAGCCGAGTTGTCTCCAAGGGTCTATTGCTGCATCGAGCACCGTATGGTCGTTCCCCTGTGAGTCAAATTTTAGAATCCGACGCAAAACTGATAGTTAAATGTAATGCTCAGGGCCTCTTAATGACGATGGAACACTCGAATTGCGTCGAGAGGCAATACATCTTCCTCCAGCCGACTTGTCTACAAGGGGATATTGCTGCCTCGGGCGCCATGTGGTCCGTCTCCTGTGAGTCTAGATTTTGAAATCCGACGCGAAACTGATAGTTAATTGTAAGGTTCAGGGCCCCCTAATGACGATGGAACACTCAAATTGCGTCGAGATTCAATACATCGTCCTCCAGCGGACTGGTCTCCAAGGGGATATTGCTGCCTCGGGCACCAAATGGTCCGTCTCCTGTGAGTCTGGATTTTTGAATCCGACGCGAAACTGATAGTTACTTGTAACGTTCAGGGCCTCCAAATGACGATGGAGCACTCAAAATGCATCGCGATTCAATACATCGTCCTCCAGCGGACTGGTCTCCAAGGGGATATTGCTGCCTCGGGCACCTTATGGTCGTTCTCCTGTGAGTTTAGATTATCGAATCCGACGCAAAAATGATAGTTAATTGTAACGTTTAGGGCCTCCTAATAACGATGGGTAACTCAAATTGCGTCGAGATTCAATACATCGTCCTACGGCCAACTTGTCTCCATGGGGATATTACTGCCTCCGGCCTCTCGTTCTCCTGTGAGTCTAGATTTTCTAATCCGACGCAAAACTGATTGTTAATTGTAACGTTCAGGGCCTCCTAATGACGATGGAGCACTCAAATTGCGTCGCGATTAAATACATCGTCCTCCAGCGGAATGGTCTCCAAGGGGATATTGCTGCCTCGGGCACCTTATGGTCCGTCTCCAGTGAGTCTAGATCTTCGAATCCGACGAAAAACTCATAGTTAATTGTAACATTCAGGGTCTCCTGATGACGATGGAACACTCAAATTACGTCGCGATCCAATACATCGTCCTCCAGCTGACTTGTCTCCAATGGTCTATTGCTGCCTCGGGCACATTATGATCGTTCTCCTGTGAGGCTACATTTTCGAACCCGACGCAACACTGATAGTTTATTGTAACGTTCAGCGCCTCCTAATGACGATGGAAGACTCAAATTGCGTCCAGATTCAATACATCGTCCTCCAGCCGACTTGTTCCAAGGGGATATTGCTGCCTCGGGCTCCATGTGGTCCGACTCCTGTGAGTCTAGATTTTCGAATCCGACGCGAAACTGATAGTTAATTGTAACGTTCAGGGCCTCATAATGACGATGGAACACTCAAATTGCGTCGAGATTCAATACATCAGCCTCCAGCCGACTTGTTTCCAAGTGTCTATTGCTGCCTCGGGCACCTTATGGTCGTTCTCCTGTGAGTCTAGATTTTCGAATCCGACGCAAAAATGATAGTTAATTGTAACGTTCAGGGCCTCCTATTGGCGATGGAACATTCAAATTGCGAGGAGATTCAATACATCGGCCTCCAGCCGACTTGTCTCCTATGGTCTCTTGCTGCCTCGTGCACCTTATGGTCGTTCTCCTGTGAGTCTAGATTTTCGAATCCGACGAAAAAATGATAGTTAATTGTAACGTTCAGGGCCTCCTAATGACGATGGAACACTCATATTACGAAGAGATTCAATACATCGTCCTCCAGCCGAGTTGTCTCCAAGGGTCTATTGCTGCCTCGGGCACCGTATGGTCGTTCCCCTGTGAGTCAACATTTTAGAATCCGACGCAAAACTGATAGTTAAATGTAATGCTCAGGGCCTCTTAAAGACGATGGAACACTCAAATTGCGTCGAGAGGCAATACATCTTCCTCCAGCCGACTTGTCTACAAGGGGATATTGCTGCCTCGGGCTCCATGTGGTCCGTCTCCTGTGAGTCTAGATTTTGAAATCCGACGCGAAACTGATAGTTAATTGTAACGTTCAGCGCCTCCTAATGACGATGGAACACTCAAATTGCGTCGAGAGTCAATACATCGTCTTCCAGCAGACTTGTCTCCAAGGGTCTATTGCTGCCTCGGGCACCTAATGTTCGTTCTCCTGAGAGTCTAGATTTTCGAATCCGACGCAAAAATGATAATTAATTGTAACGTTCAGGGCCTTCAATTGACGATGGAGCACTCAAATTGCGTCGATATTCAATACATCGGCATTCAGCCGATTTGTCTCCAAGGGTCTATTGCTGCCTCGGGCACCTTATAGTCGTTCCCCTGTGAGTGTAGATTTTCGAATCCGACGCAAAACTGATAGTTAATTGTAATGTTCAGGGCCTCCTAATAACGATGGAACACTCAAATTGCGTCGAGATTCAATTCATCGACCTCCAGCCGACTTGTCTCCAAGGGGATATTGCTGCCTCGGGCTCCATGTGGTCCGACTCCTGTGAGTCTAGATTTTCGAATCCGACGCGAAACTGATAGTTAATTGTAACGTTCAGGGCCTCATAATGACGATGGAACACTCAAATTGCGTCGAGATTCATTACATCAGCCTCCAGCCGACTTGTTTCCAAGGGTCTATTGCTGCCTCGGGCACCTTATGGTCGTTCTCCTGTGAGTCTAGATTTTCGAATCCGACGCAAAAATGATAGTTAATTGTAACGTTCAGGGCCTCCTATTGGCGATGGAACACTCAAATTGCGAGGAGATTCAATACATCGGCCTCCAGCCGACTTGTCTCCTATGGTCTCTTGCTGCCTCGTGCACCTTATGGTCGTTCTCCTGTGAGTCTAGATTTTCGAATCCGACGAAAAAATGATAGTTAATTGTAACGTTCAGGGCCTCCTAATGACGATGGAACACTCATATTGCGACGAGATTCAATACATCGTCCTCCAGCCGAGTTGTCTCCAAGGGTCTATTGCTGCATCGGGCACCGTATGGTCGTTGCCCTGTGAGTCAACATTTTAGAATCCGACGCAAAACTGTTAGTTAAATGTAATGCTCAGGGCCTCTTAATGACGATGGAACACTCAAATTGCGTCGTGAGTCAATACATCTTCCTACAGCCGACTTGTCTACAAGGGGATATTGCTGCCTCAGGCTCCATGTGGTCCGTCTCCTGTGAGTCTAGATTTTGAAATCCGACGCGAAACTGATAGTTAATTGTAAGGTTCAGGGCCCCCTAATGACGATGGAACACTCAAATTGCGTCGAGATTCAATACATCGTCCTCCAGCCGACTTGTTCCAAGGGGAAATTGCTGCCGCGGGCACCGTATGGTCCTTCTCCTGTGAGTCTAGATTATCGAATCCGACGCGAAACTGATAGTTAATTGTAACGTTCAGGGCCTCATAATGACGATGGAACACTCAAATTGCGTCGAGATTCAATACATCAGCCTCCAGCCGACTTGTTTCCAAGGGTCTATTGCTGCCTCGGGCACCTTATGGTCGTTCTCCTGTGAGTCTAGATTTTCGAATCCGACGCAAAAATGATAGTTATTTGTGACGTTCAGGGACTCCTATTGGCGATGGAACACTCAAATTGCGAGGAGATTCAATACATCGGCCTCCAGCCGACTTGTCTCCTATGGTCTGTTGCTGCCTCGTGCACCTTATGGTCGTTCTCCTGTGAGTCTAGATTTTCGAATCCGACGATAAAATGCTAGTTATTTGTAACGTTCAGGGCCTCCTAATGACGATGGAACACTCAAATTGCGACGAGATTCAATACATCGTCCTCCAGCCGACTTGTCTCCAAGGGTCTATTGCTGCCTAGGGCACCTTATGGTCGTTCTCCTGTGAGTCTAGATTTTCGAATCCGACGCAAAAAGATAGTTAATTGTAACGTTCAGGGCCTTGTAATGACGATGGAACACTCAAATTCCGTCGAGATTCAATACATCGGCCTCCAGCCGACTTGTCTCCAAGGGTCTGTTGCTGCCTCGGGCAACTTATGGTCGTTCTACTGTGAGTTTAGATTATCGAATCCGACGCAAAAATGATAGTTAATTGTAACGTTCAGGGCCTCCAAATGACGATGGAGCAATCAAATTGCGTCGCGATTCAATACATCGTCCTCCAGCGGACTGGTCTCCAAGGGGATATTGCTGCCTCGGGCACCTTATGGTCGTTCTCCTGTGAGTTTGGATTATCGAATCCGACGCAAAAATGATAGTTAATTGTAACGTTTAGGGCCTCCTAATGACGATGGGTAACTCAAATTGCGTCGAGATTCAATACATCGTCCTACGGCCAACTTGTCTCCATGGGGATATTACTGCCTCCGGCCTCTCGTTCTCCTGTAAGTCTAGATTTTCTAATCCGACGCAAAACTTATTGTTAATTGTAACGTTCAGGGCCTCCTAATGACGATGGAGCACTCAAATTGCGTCGCGATTAAATACATCGTCCTCCAGCGGAATGGTCTCCAAGGGGATATTGCAGCCTCGGGCACCTTATGGTCCGTCTCCAGTAAGTCTAGATCTTCGAATCCGACGAAAAACTGATAGTTAATTGTAACATTCAGAGCCTCCTAATGACGATGGAACACTCAAATTACGTCGCGATCCAATACATCGTCCTCCAGCTGACTTGTCTCCAATGGTCTATTGCTGCCTCGGGCACATTATGATCGTTCTCCTGTGAGACTACATTTTCGAACCCGACGCAAAACTGATAGTTTATTGTAACTTTCAGCGCCTCCTAATGACGATGGAACACTCAAATTGCGTCGAGATTCAATATATCGTCCTCCAGCCGACTTGTTCCAAGGGGATGTTGCTGCCTCGGGCACCGTATGGTCCTTCTCCTGTGAGTCTAGATTTTCGAATCCGACGCGAAACTGATAGTTAATTGTAACGTTCAGGGCCTCCTAATGACGATGGAGCACTCAAATTGCGTAGCGATTCAATACATCGTCCTCCAGCGGACTGGTCTCCAAGGGGATATTGCTGTCTCGGGCACCATATGTTCCTTCTCCTGTGAGTAGATTTTCGAATCCGACGCTAAAATGATAGTTAATTGTAACGTTCAACGCCTCCTAATGACGATGGAACACTCAAATTGCGTCGAGAGTCAATACATCGTCTTCCAGCAGACTTGTCTCCAAGGGTCTATTGCTGCCTCGGGCACCTTATGTTCGTTCTCCTGAGAGTCTAGATTTTCGAATCCGACGCAAATCAGATAGTTAATTGTAACGTTCAGGGCCTTCTAATGACGATGGAACACTCAAATTGCGTCGAGATTCAATACATCGTCCTTCAGCCGACTTGTCTCCTAGAGTCTATTGCTGCCTCGGGCACCTTACTGTCGTTCTCCTGTGAGTCTATATTTTCGAATCCGACGAAAAAATGATAGTTAATTGTAACGTTCAGGGCCTCCTAATGACGATGGAACACTCATATTGCGACGAGATTCAATACATCGTCCTCCAGCCAAGTTGTCTCCAAGGGTCTATTGCTGCCTCGGGCACCGTATGGTCGTTCCCCTGTGAGTCAACATTTTAGAATCCGACGCAAAACTGATAGTTAAATGTAATGCTCAGGGCCTCTTAATGACGATGGAACACTCAAATTGCGTCGAGAGTCAATACATCTTCCTCCAGCCGACTTGTCTACAAGGGGATATTGCTGCCTCGGGCTCCATGTGGTCCGTCTCCTGTGAGTCTAGATTTTTAAATCCGACGCGAAACTGATAGTTATTTGTAAGGTTCAGGGCCCCCTAATGACGATGGATCACTCAAATTGCGTCGAGATTCAATACATCGTCCTCCAGCCGACTTGTTCCAAGGGGATATTGCTGCCGCGGGCACCGTATGGTCCTTCTCCTGTGAGTCTAGATTTTCGAATCCGACGCGAAACTGATAGTTAATTGTAACGTTCAGGGCCTCATAATGACGATGGAACACTCAAATTGCGTCGAGATTCAATACATCAGCCTCCAGCCGACTTGTTTCCAAGGGTCTATTGCTGCCTCGGGCACCTTATGGTCGTTCTCCTGTGAGTCTAGATTTTCGAATCCGACGCAAAAATGATATTTATTTGTAACGTTCAGGGCCTCCTATTGGCGATGGAACACTCAAATTGCGAGGAGATTCAATACATCGGCCTCCAGCCGACTTGTCTCCTATGGTCTGTTGCTGCCTCGTGCACCTTATGGTCGTTCTCCTGTGAGTCTAGATTTTCGAATCCGACGATAAAATGCTAGTTATTTGTAACGTTCAGGGCCTCCTAATGACGATTGAACACTCAAATTGCGACGAGATTCAATACATCGTCCTCCAGCCGACTTGTCTCCAAGGGTCTATTGCTGCCTAGGGCACCTTATGGTCGTTCTCCTGTGAGTCTAGATTTTCGAATCCGACGCGAAAATGATAGTTAATTGTAACGTTCAGGGCCTCCTAATGACGATGGAACACTCAAATTGCGTCGCGATTCAATACATCGTCCTCCAGCGGACTGGTCTCCAAGGGGATATTGCTGCCTCGGGCACCTTATGGTCGTTCTCCTGTGAGTTTGGATTATCGAATCCGACGCAAAAATGATAGTTAATTGTAACGTTTAGGGCCTCCTAATGACGATGGGTAACTCAAATTGCGTCGAGATTCAATACATCGTCCTACGGCCAACTTGTCTCCATGGGGATATTACTGCCTCCGGCCTCTCGTTCTCCTGTGAGTCTAGATTTTCTAATCCGACGCAAAACTGAATGTTAATTGTAACGTTCAGGGCCTCCTAATGACGATGGAGCACTCAAATTGCGTCGCGATTAAATACATCGTCCTCCAGCGGAATGGTCTCCAAGGGGATATTGCTGCCTCGGGCACCTTATGGTCCGTCTCCAGTGAGTCTAGATCTTCGAATCCGACGAAAAACTGATAGTTAATTGTAACATTCAGTGCCTCCTAATGACGATGGAACACTCAAATTACGTCGCGATCCAATACATCGTCCTCCAGCTGACTTGTCTCCAATGGTCTATTGCTGCCTCGGGCACATTATGATCGTTCTCCTGTGAGACTACATTTTCGAACCCGACGCAAAACTGATAGTTTATTGTAACGTTCAGCGCCTTCTAATGACGATGGAACACTCAAATTGTGTCGAGATTCAATATATCGTCCTCCAGCCGACTTGTTCCAAGGGGATATTGCTGCCTCGGGCACCGTATGGTCCTTCTCCTGTGAGTCTAGATTTTCGAATCCGACGCGAAACTGATAGTTAATTGGAACGTTCAGGGCCTCCTAATGACGATGGAGCACTCAAATTGCGTAGCGATTCAATACATCGCCCTCCAGCGGACTGGTCTCCAAGGGGATATTGCTGTCTCGGGCACCATATGTTCCTTCTCCTGTGAGTAGATTTTCGAATCCGACGCTAAAATGATAGTTAATTGTAACGTTCAGCGCCTTCTAATGACGATGGAACACTCAAATTGCGTCGAGATTCAATACATCGTCCTTCATCCGACTTGTCTCCAAGAGTCTATTGCTGCCTCGGGCACCTTACTGTCGTTCTCCTGTGAGTCTAGATTTTCGTGTCCGACGCAAAACAGATAGTTAATTGTAACGTTCAGCGCCTCCTAATGACGATGGAACACTCAAATTGCGTCGAGATTCAATACATCGGCCTCCAGCCGACTTGACTTCAAGTGGATATTGCTTTCTCGGGCACCACATTGACCCTCTCCTGTGAGTCTAGATTTTCAAATCCGACGCAATAATGCTAGTTAATTGTAATGTTCAGCGCCTCCTAATGACGATGGAACACTCAAATTGCGTCGAGATTCAATACATCGTCCTTCAGCCGACTTGTCTCCAAGAGTCTATTGCTGCCTCGGGCACCTTACTGTCGTTGTCCTGTGAGTCTAGATTTTCGTGTCCGACGCAAATCAGATAGTTAATTGTAACGTTCAGCGCCTCCTAATGACGATGGAACACTCAAATTGCGTCGAGATTCAATACATCGGCCTCCAGCCGACTTGACTTCAAGTGGATATTGCTTTCTCGGGCACCACATTGACCCTCTCCTGTGAGTCTAGATTTTCAAATCCGACGCAATAATGCTAGTTAATTGTAATGTTCAGCGCCTCCTAATGACGATGGAACACTCAAATTGCGTCGAGATTCAATACATCGTCTTCCAGCAGACTTGTCTCCAAGGGTCTATTGCTGCCTCGGGCACCTAATGTTCGTTCTCCTGAGAGTCTAGATTTTCGAATCCGACGCAAAATTGATAGTTAATTGTAATGTTCAGCGCCTCCTAATGACGATGGAACACTCAAATTGCGTCGAGATTCAATACATCGGCCTCCAGCCGACTTGTCTTCAAGTGGATATTGCTTTCTCGGGCACCACATTGTCCCTCTCCTGTGAGTCTAGATTTTCGAATCCGACGCAATAATGCTAGTTATTTGTAACGTTCAGCGCCTCCTAATGACGATGGAACACTCAAATTGCGTCGAGAGTCAATACATCGAACTCCAGTCGACTTGTCTACAAGGGGATATTGCTGCATCGGGTTCCATGTGGTCCGTTTCCTGTGAGTCTAGATTTTCGAATCCGACGCAAATCAGATAGTTAATTGTAACGTTCAGGGCCTTCTAATGACGATGGAACACTCAAATTGCGTCGAGATTCAATACATCGTCCTTCATCCGACTTGTCTCCAAGAGTCTGTTGCTGCCTCGGGCACCTTACTGTCGTTCTCCTGTGAGTCTAGATTTTCGTGTCCGACGCAAAACAGATAGTTAATTGTAACGTTCAGCGCCTCCTAATGACGATGGAACACTCAAATTGCGTCGAGATTCAATACATCGGCCTCCAGCCGACTTGTCTTCAAGTGGATATTGCTTTCTCGGGCACCACATTGTCCCTCTCCTGTGAGTCTAGATTTTCGAATCCGACGCAATAATGCTAGTTAATTGTAACGTTCAGCGCCTCCTAATGACGATGGAACACTCAAATTGCGTCGAGAGTCAATACATCGAACTCCAGTCGACTTGTCTACAAGGGGATATTGCTGCATCGGGTTCCATGTGGTCCGTCTCCTGTGAGTCTGGATTTTTAAATCCGACGCAAAACTGATTGTTAATTGTAACGTTCAGGGCCTCCAAATGACGATGGAGCAGTCAAATTGCGTCGCGCTTAAATACATCGTCCTCCAGCGGAATGGTCTCCAAGGGGATATTGCTGCCTCGGGCACCTTATGGTCCGTCTCCAGTGAGTCCAGATCTTCGAATCCGACGAAAAACTCATAGTTAATTGTAACATTCAGGGCCTCCTAATGACGATGGAACACTCAAATTACTTCGCGATCTAATACATCGTCCTCCAGCTGACTTGTCTCCAATGGTCTATTGCTGCCTCGGGCACATTATGATCGTTCTCCTGTGAGACTAAATTTTCGAACCCGACGCAAAACTGATAGTTTATTGTAACGTTCAGCGCCTCCTTATGACGATGGAACACTCAAATTGCGTCGAGATTCAATACATCGTCCTCCAGCCGACTTGTTCCAAGGGGATATTGCTGCCTCGGGCACCGTATGGTCCTTCTCCTGTGAGTCTAGATTTTCGAAACCGACGCGAAACTGATAGTTAATTGTAACGTTCAGGGCCTCCTAATGACGATGGAGCACTCAAATTGCGTAGCGATTCAATACATCGTCCTCCAGCGGACTGGTCTCCAAGCGGATAATGCTGTCTCGGGCACCATATGTTCCTTCTCCTGTGAGTAGATTTTCGAATCCGATGCTAAAATGATAGTTAATTGTAACGTTCAGCGCCTCCTAATGACGATGGAACACTCAAATTGCGTCGAGATTCAATACATCGTCCTTCAGCCGACTTGTCTCCAAGAGTCTATTGCTGCCTCGGGCACCTTACTGTCGTTGTCCTGTGAGTCTAGATTTTCGTATCCGACGCAAAACAGATAGTTAATTGTAACGTTCAGCGCCTCCTAATGACGATGGAACACTCAAATTGCGTCGACAGTCAATACATCGACCTCCAGTCGATTTGTCTACAAATCGATATTGCTGCATCGGGTTCCATGTGGTCCGTCACATGTGAGTCTAGATTTTCGAATCCATCGCAAAACAGATAGTTAATTGTAACGTTCAGGGCCTCCTAATGACGATGGAACACTCAATTTGCATCGAGATTCACTACATCGTCCTCCAGCCGACTAGTCTCCAAGGGGATATCGCTGCCTCGGGCACCACATGGTACTTCTCCGGTGATTCTACGTTTTCGAATCCGACGCAAAACTGCTAGTTAATTGTAACGTTCAGGGCCTCCTAAAGACGATGGAGCACTCAAATTGCGTCGCGATTCAATACTTCGTCCTCCAGCGGACTGGTCTCCAAGCGGATATTGCTGCATCGGGCACCTTATGGTCCGTCTCCAGTGAGTCTAGATTTTCGAATTCGACGAAGAACTGATGGTTAATTGTAACTTTCAGGGCCTCCTAATGACGATGGAACACTCAAATTACGTCGAGACTCAATACATCGTCCTCCAGCCGACTTGATTCCAAAGGGATGTTGCTGCCTCGGGCTCCATGGGTTCCGTCTCCTGTGAGTCTAGATTTTCGAATCCGACGTGAAACTGATTGTTAATTGTAACATTCAGTGCCTCCTAATGACGATGGAACACTCAAATTGCATCGAGATTCAATACATCGTCCTTCAGCCGACTTGTCTCCAAGAGTCTATTGCTGCCTCGGACACCTTATGGTCGTTCTCCTGTGAGTCTAGATTTTCGAATCCGACGCAAAACAGATAGTAAATTGTAACGTTCAGGCCTCCTAATGACGAAGGAACACTCAAATTGCGTCGAGATTCACTACATCGCCCTCCAGTCGACTTGTCTCCAAGGGGATATCGCTGCCTCGGGCACCACATGGTCCGTCTCCGGTGATTCTACGTTTTCGAATCCGACGCAAAACTGCTAGTTAATTGTAACGTTCAGGGCCTCCTAATGACGATGGAGCACACAAATTGCGTCGCGATTCAATACATCGTCTTCCAGCGGACTGGTCTCCGAGGGGTTATTGCTGCCCCGGGCACCTTATGCTCGTTCTCCTGTGCGTCTAGATTTTCTAATCCGACGCAAAACTGATTGATAATTGTAACGTTCAGGGCCTCCTAATGACGATGGAGCACTCAAATCCCGTCGCGATTCAATACATCGTCCTCCAGCGAAAATATCTCCGAGGGGATATTGCTTCCTCGGGCACCTTGTGGTCCGTCACCAGTGAGTCTAGATCTTCGAATCCGACGAAAAACTGATAGTTAATTGTAACATTCAGGGCCTCCTAATGACGATGGAACACTCAAATTGCGTCGCGATCCAATACATCGTCCTCCAGCCGACCTCTCTCCAATGGTCTATTGCTGCCTCGGACACATTATGATTGTTCTCCTGTGAGTCTACTTTTCGAACCCGACGCAAAACAGATAGATAATTGTAACGTTCAGCGTCTCCTAATGACGATGGAACACTCAAATTGCGTCGAGATTCAATACATCGTCCTCCAGCCGACTTGTCTCCAAGGGGATATTGCTGCTTAGGGCACCTTATGGTCGTTCCCCTGTGAGTCTACATTTTAGAATCCGACGTAAAACTGATAGTTAATTGTAATGTTCAGGGCCTCCTAATGGAACACTCAAAGTGCGTCGAGATTCAATACATCGGCTTCGAGCCGACTTGTCTCCAAGGGTCTATTGCTGCCTCGAGCACCTTATGGTCCTTCTCCTGTGAGTCTAGATTTTTGAATCCAACGCAAAACAGATAGTTAATTGTAACGTTCAGGGTCTCCTAATGACGAAGGAACACTCAAATTGCGTCGAGATTCAATACATCGTCCTTCAGCGGACTTGTCTCCAACGGGATATTGCTGCCACGGGCACCAAACGGTCCGTCTCCTGTGAGTCTAGATCGTTGAATCCGATGCGAAACTGAAAGTTAATTGTAACGTTCAGAGCCTCCTAATGACGATGGAACACTCAAATTGCGTCGAGATTCAATACATCGTCCTTCAGCGGACTTGTCTCCAAGGGGATATTGCTGTCTCGGGCACAAAATGCTGCTTCTCCTGTGATTAGATTTTCGAATTCGACGCCAAAATGATAGTTAATTGCAACGTTCAGCGCCTCCTAATGACGATGCAACACTCAAATTGCGTCGCGATTCAATACATCGTCCTCCAGCTGACTGGTCTCCAAGGATATATTGCTGCTTCGGGCACCTTATGGTCCATGTCCAGTGAGTCTAGATTTTCGTATACGACGCAAAACAGATAGTTAATTGTAACGTTCAGCGCCTCCTAATGACGATGGAACACTCAAATTGTGTCGAGATTCAATACATCGTATTCCAGCCGACTTGTCTCCAAGGGGATACTGCCGCCTCGGGCTCCATGTGGTCTGTCTCCTGTGAGTCTAGATTTTCGAATCCGACGCGAAACTGATAGTTAATTGTACCGTTCAGGGCCTCCTAATGACGATGGAGCACTGAAATTGCGTCGCGATTCAATACATCGTCCTCCAGTGGACTGGTCTCCAAGGGGATATTGCTGCTTCGGGCACCTTATGATCCGTCTCCACTGAGTCTAGATTTTCGAATCCGACGAAATACTGATAGTTAATTGTAACGCTTAGGGCATCCTAATGACGATGGAACACACAAATGGCGTCGAGATTCACTACATCGTCCTCCAGCCGACTTGTCTCCAGAGGGATAACGCTGCCTCGCGCACCACATGGTTCGTCTCCGGTGATTCTACGTATTCGAATGCGACGCAGAACTGTTAGTTAATAGTAACGTTCAGCGCCTCCTAATGACGATGGAACACTCAAGTTGCGTCGAGATTCAATACATCGTCCTCCAGCCGACTTGTTCCAAGGGGATATTGCTGCCTCGGGCACCGTATGGTCCGTCTCCAGTGAGTCTAGATTTTCGAATCCGACGAAAAACTGATAGTTAATTGTAACATTCAGGGCCTCCTAATGACGATGGATCAATCAAATTGCGTCGAGAGTCAATACATCGTCCTCCAGCCGACTTGTATCCAAGGGGATATTGCTGTCTCGGGCACCATATGTTCCTTCTCCTGTGAGTAGATTTTCGAATCCAACGCTAAAATGATAGTTAATTGTAACGTTCAGCGCCTCCTAATGACGATGGAACACTCAAATTGCCTCGAGATTCAATGCATCGGCATTCAGCCGATTTGTCTCCAAGGGTCTATTGCTGCCTCGGGCACCGTATGGTCGTTCCCATGTGAGTCAACATTTTAGAATCCGACGCAAAACTGATAGTTAAATGTAATGCTCAGGGCCTCTTAATGACGATGGAGCACTCAAATTGCGTCAAGATTCAATACATCGTCCTCCAGCCGACTAGTCTCCATGGGGATATTACTGCCTCCGGCCTCTTATGTTCGTTCTCATGTGAGTCTAGAATTTCGAATCCGACGCGAAACTGATTGTTAATTGTAACGTTCAGCGCCTCCTAATGACGATGGAACACTCAAATTGTGTCGAGATTCAGTACATCGTATTCCAGCCGACTTGTCTCCAAGGGGATACTGCCGCCTCGGGCTCCATGTGGTCTGTCTCCTGTGAGTCTAGATTTTCGAATCCGACGCGAAACTGATAGTTAATTGTACCGTTCAGGGCCTCCTAATGACGATGGAGCACTGAAATTGCGTCGCGATTCAATACATCGTCCTCCAGTGGACTGGTCTCCAAGGGATATTGCTGCTTCGGGCACCTTATGATCCGTCTCCACTGAGTCTAGATTTTCGAATCCGATGAAATACTGATAGTTAATTGTAACGCTTAGGGCATCCTAATGACGATGGAACACACAAATGGCGTCGAGATTCACTACATCGTCCTCCAGCCGACTTGTCTCCAGAGGGATAACGCTGCCTCGCGCACCACATGGTTCGTCTCCGGTGATTCTACGTATTCGAATGCGACGCAGAACTGTTAGTTAATAGTAACGTTCAGCGCCTCCTAATGACGATGGATCACTCAAGTTGCGTCGAGATTCAATACATCGTCCTCCAGCCGACTTGTTCCAAGGGGATATTGCTGCCTCGGGGACCGTATGGTCCGTCTCCAGTGAGTCTAGATTTTCGAACCCGACGCAAAACTGATTGTTAATAGTAACGTTCAGGGCCACCTAATGACGATGGAACACTCAAATTGAGTCGAGATTCAGTACATCGACCTCCAGCCGACTTGTCTCCAAGGGGATATTGCTGCCTCGGGCTCCATGTGGTCCGTCTCATGTGAGTCTAGAATTTCGAATCCGACGCGAAACTGATTGTTAATTGTAACGTTCAGGGCCTCCTAATGACGATGGAACACTCAAATTGCGTCGAGAGTCAAGACATCGTCCTCCAGCCGACTTGTCTCCAAGGGTCTATTGCTGCCTCGGGCACCTTATGTTCGTTCTCCTGAGAGTCTAAATTTTCGAATCCGACGCAAAAATGATAATTAATTGTAACGTTCAGTGCCTTCTAATGACGATGGAACACTCAAATTGCGTCGAGATTCACTACATCGTCCTCCAGCCGACTTGTCTCCAAGGGCATATCGCTGCCTCGGGCACCACATGGTCCGACTCCGGTGATTCTACGTTTTCGAATCCGACGCAAAACTCATAGATAATTGCAACGTTCAGGGCTTCCTAATGACGATGGAGCACACAAATTGCGTCGCGATTCAATACATCGTCCTCCAGCAGACTGGTCTCCAAGGGGATATTGCTGACTCGGGCACCTTATGTTCGTTCTCCAGTGAGTCTAGATTTTCTAATCCGACGCAAAACTGATTGTTAATTGTAACGTTCAGGGCCTCCTAATGACGATGGAGCACTCAAATTTCGTCGCGATTAAATACATCGTCCTCCAGCGGAATGGTCTCCAAGGGGATATTGCTGCCTAGGGCACCTTATGGGCCGTCTCCAGTGAGTCTAGATTTTCGAATCCGACGAAAAACTGATAGTTAATTGTAACATTCAGGGCCTCCTAATGACGATGGAACACTCAAATTGCGTCGAGAGTCAATACATCGTCTTCCAGCCGACTTGTCTCCAAGGGTCTATTGCTGCCTCGGGCACCTTATGTTCGTTCTCCTGAGAGTCTAGATTTTCGAATCCGACGCAAAAATGATAGTTAATTGTATTGTTCAGGGCCTCCTAATGACGATGGAACACTCAAATTGCGTCGAGATTCAATTCATCGGCCTCCAGCCGACTTGCCTTCAAGGGGATATTGTAGCCCCGGGCACCATATGGTCCGTCTCCAGTGAGTCTAGATTTTCGAATCCGACGCAAAAATGCTAGTTAATTGTATTGTTCAGCGCCTCCTAATGACGATGGAACACTCAAATTGCGTCGAGAGTCAATACATCGGCCTCCAGCCGACTTGTCTTCAAGTGGATATTGCTTTCTCGGGCACCACATTGTGCCTCTCCTGTGAGTCTAGATTTTCGAATCCGACGCAATAATGCTAGTTAATAGTAACTTTCAGCGCCTCCTAATGACGATGGAACACTCAAATTGCGTCGCGATCCAATACATCGTCCACCAGCCGTCTTGTCTCCAAGGGGATATTGCTGCATAGGGCACCTTATGGTCGTTCCCCTGTGATTCTACATTTTAGAATCCGACGTAAAACTGATAGTTAATTGTAATGTTCAGGGCCTCCTAATGACGATGGAACACCCAAGGTGCGTCGAGATTCAATACATCAGCCTCCAGTCGACTTGTATCCAAGGGGATATTGCAGTCTCGTGCACCATATGATCCTCCTCCTGTTAGTAGATTTTCGAATCCGACGCTAAAATGATAGTTAACTGTAACGTTCAGGGCCTCCTATTGCCGATGGAACACTCAAATTGCGTCGAGATTCAATACATCAGCCTCCAGCCGACTTGTTTCCAAGGGTCTATTGCTGCCTCGGGCACCTTACGGTCGTTCTCCTGTGAGTCTAGATTTTCGAATCCGACGGAAAAATGATAGTTAATTGTAACGTTCAGGGCCTTGTAATGACGATGGAACACTCAAATTGTGTCGAGATTCAATACATCGGCCTCCAGCCGACTTGTCTCCAAGGGTCTGTTGCTGCCTCGGGAACCTTATGGTCGTTCTCCTGTGAGTTTTGATTATCGAATCCGACGCAAAAATGATAGTTAATTGTAACGTTTAGGGCCTCCTAGTGACGATGGGACACTCAAATTGCGTCAAGATTCAATACATCGTCCTCCAGCCGACTTGTCTCCATGGGGATATTACTGCTTCCCGCCTCTTATGTTCGCTCTCATGTGAGTCTAGAATTTCAAATCCGATGCGAAACTGATTGTTAATTGTAACGTTCAGGGCTTCCTAATGACGATGGAACACTCAAATTGCCTCGAGATTCAATACATCGGCATTCAGCCGATTTGTCTCCAAGGGTCTATTGCTGCCTCGGGCACCGTATGGTCGTTCCCATGTGAGTCAACATTTTAGAATCCGACGCAAAACTGATAGTTAAATGTAATGCTCTGGGCCTCTTAATGACGATGGAGCACTCAAATTGCGTCGCGATTCAATACATCGTCCTCCAGCGGACTGGTCTCCAAGGGGATATTGCTGCATCGGGCACCTTACGGTCCGTCTCCAGTGAGTCTAGATTTTCGAATCCGACGAAAAACTGATAGTTAATTGTAACGTTCAGGGCCTCCTAATGACGATGGAACACTCAAATTGCGTCGAGATTCAATACATCGGCCTCCAGCCGACTTGTCTCCAAGGGGATATTGCTGTCTCGGGCATAATATGATTCTTCTCCTGTGAGTCTAGATTTTCGAATCCGACGCAAAAATGATAAAGAATTGTAACGTTCAGCGCCTCCTAATGACGATAGAAGACACAAATTGCGTCGAGATTCAATACATCGTCCTCCAGCCGATTTGACTCCAAGGGGATATTGCTGCCTCGGGCACCAAATGGTCCGTCTTCTGTGAGTCTAGATTTTCGAATCCGACGAAAAACTGATAGTTAATTGTATCATTCAGGGCCTCCTAATGACGATGGAACACTCAAATTGCGTCGCGATCCAATACATCGTCCTCCAGCCGACTTGTCTCCAAGGGTCTAATGCTGCCTCGGGCACCTTATGGTCGTACTCTTGTAAGTCTAGATTTTCGAATCCGACGCAAAACTGATAGTTTATTACAACGTTCAGGGCGACCTAATGACGATGGAACACTCAAATTGCGTCGATATTCAATACATCGGCCTCCAGTCGATTTATCTCCAAGGGGTATATTGCTGTCTCGAGCACCGTATGAACTTCTCCTGTAAGTAGATTTTCGAATCCGACGCTAAAATGATTGTTAATTGTAACGTTCAGGGCCTTCTAATGACGATGGAACACTCAAATTGCGTCGAGATTCAATACATCGTCATCCAGCCGACTTGTCTCCAAGGGGATATTGCTGCTTGGGGCACCTTATGGTCGTTCCCCTGTGAGTCTACATTTTAGAATCCGACGTAAAACTGATAGTTAATTGTAACGTTCAGGATCTCCTAATGTCGAAGGAACACTCAAATTGGGCCGAGATTCACTACATCGTCCTTCAGCCGACTTGTCTCCAAGGGAATATTGCTGTCTCGGGCACAAAATGCTGCTTCTCCTGTGATTAGATTTTCGAATCCGACGCTAAAATGATAGTTAATTGTAACGTTCAGCGCCTCCTAATGACGATGGAAGACTCAAATTACGTCGAGATTCAATACATCGGCCTCCAGCCGACTTGTCTCCAAGAGTCTATTGCTGCCTCGGGCACCTTACTGTCGTTCTCCTGTGAGTCCAGATTGCCGTATCCGACGCAAAACAGATAGTTAATTGTAACGTTCAGCGCCTCCTAATGACGATGGAACACTCAAATTGCGTCGACAGTCAATACATCGTCCTCCAGCCGACTAGTCTCCAAGGGGATATCGCTGCCTCGGGCACCACATGGTCCTTCTCCGGTGATTCTGCGTTTTCGAATCCGACGCAAAACTGCTAGTTAATTGTAACGTTCAGGGCCTCCTAAAGACGATGGAGCACTCAAATTGCGTCGCGATTCAATACTTCGTCGTCCAGCGGACTGGTCTCCAAGGGGATATTGCTGCCTCGGGCACCTTATGGTCCGTCTCCAGTGAGTCTAGATTTTCGAATCCGACGAAGAACTGATGGTTAATTGTAACATTCAGGGCCTCCTAATGACGATGGAACACTCAAATTACGTCGAGACCCAATACATCGTCCTCCAGCCGACTTGATTCCAAAGGGATGTTGCTGCCTCAAGCTCCATGGGGTCCGTCTCCTGTGAGTCTAGATTTTCGAATCCGACGCGAAACTGATAGTTAATTGTAACGTTCAGGGCCTCCTAATGACGATGGAACACTCAAATTGCGTCGAGATTACATACATCGTCCTTCAGCCGACTTGTCTCCAAGAGTCTATTGCTGCCTCGGGCACCTTATGGTCGTTGTCCTGTGAGTCTAGATTTTCGAATCCGACGCAAAACAGATAGTTAATTGTAACGTTCAGGGCCTCCTAAGGACGATGGAACACTCAAATTGTGTCGAGATTCAATACATAGGCCTAGAGCCGACTTGTCTCCAAGGGTGTATTGCTGCCACGGGCACCTTCTCCTGTGAGTCTAGATTTTCGAATCCGACGCAAAAAGGATAGTAAATGGTAACGTTCAGGCCTCCTAATGACGAAGGAACACTCAAATTGCGTCGAGATTCACTACATCGTCCTGCAGCGGAAATATCTCCAAGGGGATATTGCTGCCTCGGGCACCACATGGTCCGTCTCCGGTGATTCTACGTTTTCGAATCCGACGCAAAACTCATAGTTAATTGTAACGTTCAGGGCCTCCTAATGACGATGGAGCACACAAATTGCGTCGCGATTCAATACATCGTCTTCCAGCGGACTGGTCTCCAAGGGGTTAATTCTGCCCCGGGCACCTTATGCTCGTTCTCCTGTGAGTCTAGATTTTCTAATCCGACGCAAAACTGATTGTTAATTCTAACGTTCAGGGCCTCCTAATGACGATAGAGCTCTCAAATTGCGTCGCGATTCAATACATCGTCCTGCAGCGGAAATATCTCCAAGGGGATATTGCTGCCTCGGGCACCTTATGGTCCGTCTCCAGTGAGTCTAGATCTTCGAATCCGACGAAAAACTGATATTTAATTGTAACATTCAGAGCCTCCTAATGACGATGGAACACTCAAATTGCGTCGCGATCCAATACATCGTCCTCCAGCCGACTTCTCTCCAATGGTCTATTGCTGCCTCGGGCACATTATGATCGTTCTCCTGTGAGTCTACATTTTCGAACCCGACGCAAAACTGATAGTTAATTGTAACGTTCAGCGCCTCCTAATGACGATGGAACACTCAAATTGCGTCGAGATTCAATACATCGTCCTCCAGCCGACTTGTCTCCAAGGGGATATTGCTGCTTAGGGCACCTTATGGTCGCTCCCCTGTGAGTCTACATTTTACAATCCAACGTAAATCTGATAGTTAATTGTAATGTTCAGGGCCTCCTAATGACGATGGAACACTCAAAGTGCGTCGAGGTTCAATACATCGGCCTGGAGCCGACTTGTCTCCAAGGGTCTATTGCTGCCTCGAGCACCTTATGGTCGTTCTCCTGTAAGTCTAGATTTTTGAATCCAACGCAAAACAGATAGTTAATTGTAACGTTCAAGGTCTCCTAATGACGAAGGAACACTCAAATTGGGCCGAGATTCACTACATCGTCCTTCAGCCGACTTGTCTCCAAGGGGATATTGCTGCCACGGGCACCAAACGGTCCGTCTCCTGTGAGTCTAGATCTTTGAATCTGACGCGAAACTGAAAGTTAATTGTAACGTTCAGAGCCTCCTAATGACGATGGAACACTCAAATTGCGTCGAGATTCAATACATCAGCGTCCAGCCGACTTGTTTCCAAGGGCTACTGCTGCCTCGGGCACCTTATGGTCGTTCTCCTGTGAGTCTAGATTTTCGAATCCGACGCAAAAATAATAGTTAATTGTAACGTTCAGGGCCTGCTATTGGCGATGGAACACTCAAATTTGGTCGAGATTCAATACATCGGCCACCAGCCGACTTGTCTCCTATGGTCTGTTGCTGCCTCGGGCACCTTATGGTCGTTCTCCTGTGAGTCTAGATTTTCGAATCCGACGATAAAATTAAAGTTAATTGTAACGTTCAGGGCCTCCTAATGGAGATGAAACACTCAAATTGCGACGAGATGCAATACATCGTCCTCCAGCCGACTTGTCTCCAAGGGTCAATTGCTGCCTCGGGCACCTTATGGTCGTTCTCCTGTGAGTCTAGATTTTCGAATCCGACGCATAAATGATAGTTAATTGTAACGTTCAGGGACTCCTAATGACGATGGAACACTCAAATTGCGTCGAGAGTCAATACATCGACCTCCAGTCGACTTGTATCCAAGGGAATATTGCAGTCTCGTGCACCATATGATCCTTCTCCTGTTAGTGGATTTTCGAATCCGACGCTAAAATGATAGTTAACTGTAACGTTCAGGGCCTCCTAATGCCGATGGAACACTCAAATTGCGTCGAGATTCAATACATCGGCCTCCAGGCGACTTGTCTCCAAGGGACTATTGCTGCCTCGGGCACTTTATGGTCGTTCTCCTGTGAGTCTAGATTTTCGAATCCGACGCAAAAATGATAGTTAATTGTAACGTTTGGGGCCTCCTAATGACGATGGGACACTCAAATTGCGTCGACATTCAATACATCGTCCTCCAGCCGACTTGTCTCCATGGGGATATTACTGCCTCCGGCCTCTTATGTTCGCTCTCATGTGAGTCTAGATTTTCGAATCCGACGCGAAACTGATTGTCAATTGTAACGTTCAGGGCTTCCTATTGACGATGGAACACCCAAATTGCCTCGAGATTCAATACGTCGGCATTCAGCCGATTTGTCTCCAATCGGGCACCGTATGGTCGTTCCCCTGTGAGTCAACATTTTAGAAAACTGATAGTTAAATGTAATGCTCAGGGCATCTTAATGACGATGGAACACTCAAATTGCGTCAAGAGTCAATACATCTTCCTCCAGCCGACTTGTCTACAAGGGGATGTTGCTGCCTCGGGCTCCATGTGGTCCGTCTCCTGTGAGTCTAGATTTTCGAATCCGACGCGAAACTGATAGTTAATTGTAAGGTTCAGGGGATCCTAATAACGATGGAACACTCAAATTGCGTCGAGATTCAATACATCGGCCTCCAGCGGACTTGTCTCCAAGGGGATATTGCTGTCTCGGGCACCATATGATCCTTCTCCTGTGAGTCTAGATTTTCGAATCCGACGCAAAAATGATAGTGAATAGTAGCGTTCAGCGCCTCCTGATGACGATAGAACTCTCAAATTGCGTCGAGATTCAATACATCGTCCTCCAGCTGATTTGTCTCCAAGGGGATATTGCTGCCTCGGGCACCAAATGGTCCGTCTCCTGTGAGTCTGGATTTTTGAATCCGACGCGAAACTGATAGTTAATTGTAACGTTCAGGGTCTCCAAATGACGATGGAGCAATCAAATTGCGTCGCGATTCAATACATCGTCCTCCAGCGGACTGGTCTCCAAGGGGATATTGCTGCGTCGGGCACCTTATGCTCGTTCTCCTGAGAGTCTAGATTTTCTAATCCGACGCAAAGCTGCTTGTTAATTGTAACCTTCAGGGCCTCCTAATGACGGTGGAGCACTCAAATTGCGTCGCGATTAAATACATCGTCCTCCAGCGGAATGGTCCCCAAGGGGATATTGCTGCCTCGGGCACCTTATGGTCCGTCTCCAGTGAGTCTAGATCTTCGAATGCGACGAAAAACTGATAGTTAATTGTGACATTCAGGACCTCCTAATGACGATGGAACACTCAAATTACGTCGCGATCCAATACATCGTCCTCCAGCTAACTTGTCTCCAATGGTCTATTGCTGCCTCGGGCACATTATGACCGTTCTCCTGTGAGACTACATTTTCGAACCCGACGCAAAACTGATACTTTATTGTAACGTTCAGCGCCTCCTAATGACGATGGAACACTCAAATTGCGTCGAGATTCAATACATCGTCCTCCAGCCGACTTGTTCCAAGGGGATATTGCTGCCTCGGGCACCGTATGGTCCTTCTCGTGTGAGTCTAGATTTTCGAATCCGACGCGATACTGATAGTTAATTATAACGTTCAGGGCTCCTAATGACGATGGAGCACTCAAATTGCGTCGCGATTCAATACATCGTCCTCCAGCGGAATGGTCTCCAAGGGGATATTGCTGCCTCGGGCACCTTATGGTCCGTCTCCAGTGAGTCTAGATTTTCGAATCCGACGAAAAACTGATAGTTAATTGTAACATTCAGGGCCTCCTCATGACGATGGATCATTCAAATTGCGTCGAGAGTCAATAAATCGTCCTCCAGCCGACTTGTATCCAAGGGGATATTGCTGTCTCGGGCACCATATGTTCCTTCTCCTGTGAGTAGATTTTCGAATCCGACGCTAAAATGATAGTTAATTGTAACGTTCAGCGCCTCCTAATGACGATGGAACACTCAAATTGCGTCGAGAGTCAATACATCGTCTTCCAGCCGACTTGTCTCCAAGGGTCTATTGCTGCGTCGGGCACCTTATGTTCGTTCTCCTGAGAGTCTAGATTATCGAATCCGGCGCAAAAATGATAGTTAATTGTAACGTTCAGGGCCTTCAATTGACGATGGATCACTCAAATTGCGTCGATATTCAATACATCGTCATTCAGCCGATTTGTCTCCAAGGGTCTATTGCTGCCTCATGCACCTTATAGTCGTTCCCCTGTGAGTGTAGATTTTAGAATCCGACGCAAAACTGATAGTTAATTGTAATGTTCAGGGCCTCCTAATAACGATGGAACACTCATATTGCGTCGAGATTCAATTCATCGGCCTCCAGCCGACTTGCCTTCAAGGGGATATTGCTGAATCGGGCACCATATGGTCCGTCTCCAGTGAGTCTAGATTTTCGAATCCAACGCAAAAATGCTAGTTAATTGTAACGTTCAGCGCCTCCTAATGACGATGAAACACTCAAATTGCGTCGAGATTCAATACATCGGCCTCCAGCCGACTTGTCTTCAAGTGGATATTGCTTTCTCGGGCACCACATTGTCCCTCTCCTGTGAGTCTAGATTTTCGAATCCGACGCAAAACAGATAGTAAATTGTAACGTTCAGGCCTCCTAATGACGAAGGAACACTCAAATTGAGTCGAGATTCACTACATCGTCCTCCAGTCGACTTGTCTCCAAGGGGATATCGCTGACTCGGGCACCACATGGTCTGTCTCCGGTGATTCTACGTTTTCGAATCCGACGCAAAACTCATAGTCAATTGTAACGTTCAGTGCCTTCTAATGACGATGGAGCACACAAATTCCGTCGAGAGTCAATACATCGACCGCCAGTCGACTTGTATCCAAGGGGATATTGCAGTCTCGTGCACCATATGATCCTTCTCCTGTTAGTAGATTTTCGAATCCGACGCTAAAATGATAGTTAACTGTAACGTTCAGGGCCTTGTTATGACGATGGAACACTCAAATTGCGTCGAGATTCAATACATCGGCCTCCAGCCGACTTGTCTCCAAAGGGGATATCGCTGCCTCGGGCACCACATGGTCCGTCTCCGGTGATTCTACGTTTTCGAATCCGACGCAAAACTCATAGTTAATTGTAACGTTCAGGGCCTCCTAATGACGCTGGAGCACACAATTTGCGTCGCGATTCAATACATCGTCTTCCAGCGGACTGGTCTCCAAGGGGTTATTGCTGCCCCGGGCACCTAATGCTCGTTCTCCTGTGAGTCTAGATTTTCTAATCCGACGCAAAACTAATTGTTAATTGTAACGTTCAGGGCCTCCTAATGACGATGGAGCACTCAAATTGCGTCGCGATTCAATACATCGTCCTCCATCGGAAATATCTCCAAGGGGATATTGCTGCCTCGGGCACCTTATGGTCCGTCTCCAGTGAGTCAAGATCTTGGATCCGACGAAAAACTGATAGTTAATTGTAACATTCAGGGCCTCCTAATGACGATGGAACACTCAAATTGCGTCGCGATCCAATACATCGTCCTCAAGCCGACTTCTCTAAAATGGTCTATTGCAGCCTCGTTCACATTATGATCGTTTTCCTGTGAGTCTACATTTTCGAACCCGACGCAAAACTGATAGTTAATTGTAACGTTCAGCGCCTCCTAATGACGATGGAACACTCAAATTGCGTCGAGATTCAATACATCGTCCTCCAGCCGACTTGTCTCCAAGGGGATATTGCTGCCTCGGGCACCAAATGGTCCGTCTCATGTGAGTCTGGATTTTTGAATCCGACGCGAAACTGATAGTTAATTGTAACGTTCAGGGCCACCAAATGACGATGGAGCACTCAAATTGCGTCGCGATTCAATACATCGTCCTCCAGAGGACTGGTCTCCAAGGGGATATTGCTGCATCGGGCACCTTATGGTCCGTCTCCAGTGAGTCTAGATTTTCGAATGCGACGAAAAACTGATAGTTAATTGTAACATTCAGGGAGTCCTAATGTCGATGGAACACTCAAATTGCGTCGAGATTCAATACATCGGCCTCCAGCCGACTTGTCTCCAAGGGTCTATTGCTGCCTCGAGCACCTTATGGTCGTTCTCCTGTGAGTCTAGATTTTCGAATCCGACGCAAAAATGATAGTGAATAGTAACGTTCAGCGCCTCCTGACGACGATAGAACTCTCAAATTGCATCGAGATTCAATACATCGTCCTCCAGCGGACTGGTCTCCAAGGGGCTATTGCCGCATCGGGCACCTTATGGTCCGTCTCCAGTGAGTCAAGATTTTCGAATCCGACGAAAAACTGATAGTTAATTGTGACATTCAGGGCGTCCTAATGGCGATGGAACACTCATTTTGCGTCGCGATCTAATACATCGTCCTCCAAGCGACTTGTCTCATAGGGTCAATAGCTGCCACGGGCACTTTGTGATCGTTCCGCTGTGAGTCTTGATTTTCGAACCCGACGCAAAACTGATTGTTAATTGTAACGTTCAGGGCCACCTAATGACGATGGAACACTCTAATTGAGTCGAGAATCAATACATCGACCTCCAGCCGACTTGTCTCCAAGGGGATATTGCTGCCTCGGGCACCAAACGGTCCGTCTCCTGTGAGTCTAGATTTTCGAATCCGACGCGAAAGTGATAGTTAATTGTAACGTTCAGGGCCACCTAATGACGATGGAACACTCAAATTGGGTCGAGATTCAATACATCGGCCTCCAGCCGACTTGTCTCCAAGGGGATATTGCTGTCTCGGGAACAATATGATCCTTCTCCTGTGAGTCTAGATTTTCGAATCCGACGCAAAAATGATAGTGAATTGTAACGTTCAGCGCCTCCAAATGACGATAGAAGACTCAAATTGCGTCGAGATTCAATACATCGTCCTCCAGCCGATTTGTCTCCAAGGGGATATTGCTGCCTCGGGCACCAAATGGTCCGTCTGCTGTGAGTCTAGATTTTCGAATCCGACGAAAAACTGATAGTTCATTATAACGTTCAGGGCGACCAAATGACGATGGAACACTCAAATTGCGTCGCGATCCAATACATCGTCCTCCAGCCGACTTAACTCCAAGGGTCTATTGCTGCCTCGGGCACCTTATGGTCGTTCTCCTGTGAGTCTAGATTTTCGAATCCGACGCAAAAATGATAGTTAATTGTAACGTTCAGGGCCTTGTAATGACGATGGAACACTAAAATTGCGTCGAGATTCAATACATCGGCCTCCAGCCGACTTGTCTCCATGGGGATATTACTGCCTCCGGCCTCTTATGTTCGCTCTCATGTGAGTCTAGATTTTCGAATCCGACGCGAAACTGATTGCTAATTGTAACGTTCAGGGCTTCCTAATGACGATGGAACACTCAAATTGCCTCGAGATTCAATACATCGGCATTCAGCCGATTTGTCTCCAAGGGTCTATTGCTGCCTTGGGCACCGTATGGTCGTTCCCCTGTGAGTCAACATTTTAGAATCCGACGCAAAACTGATAGTGAATAGTAACGTTCAGCGCCTCCTGATGACGATAGAACTCTCAAATTGCGTCGAGATTGAATATATCGTCCTCCAGCTGATTTGTCTCCAAGGGGATATTGCTGCCTCGGGCACCAAATGGTCTGTCTCCTGTGAGTCTGGATTTTTGAATCCGACGCGAAACTGATAGTTAATTGTAACGTTCAGGGCCTCCAAATGAAGATGGAGCACTCAAATTGCGTCGCGATTCAATACATCGACCTCAAGCCGACTTGTCTCCAAGGGGATATTGCTGCCTCGGGCTCCATGTGGTCCGTCTCCTGTGAGTCTAGATTTTCGAATCCGACGCGAAATTGATAGTTATTTGTAACGTTCAGGGCCTCCTAATGACGATGGAAAATTGCGTCGAGATTCAATACATCGGCCTCCAGCCGACTTGTCTCCACGGGGATATTGCTGTCTCGGGCACAATATGATCCTTCTCCTGTGAGTCTAGATTTTCGAATCCGACGCAAAAATGATAGTGAATTGTAACGTTCAGCGCCTCCTAATGACGATAGAAGACTCAAATTGCGTCGAGATTCAATACATCGTCCTCCAGCCGATTTGTCTCCAAGGGGATATTGCTGCCTCGGGCACCAAATGGTCCGTCTGCTGTGAGTCTAGATTTTCAAATCCGACGAAAAACTGATACTTCATTATAACGTTCAGGGCGACCTAATGACGATGGAACACTCAAATAGCGTCGCGATCCAATACATCGTCCTCCAGCCGACTTGTCTCCAAGGGTCTAAGCTGCCTCGGGCACCTTATGGTCGTTCTCTTGTAAGTCTAGATTTTCGATTCCGACGCAAAACTGATAGTTCATTATAACGTTCAGGGCGACCTAATGACGATGGAACACTCAAATTTCGTCGATATTCAATACATCGGCCTCCAGTCGATTTGTCTCCAAGGGGTATATTGCTGTCTCGAGCACCGTATGAACTTCTCCTGTAAGTAGATGTTCGAATCCGACGCTAAAATGATTGTTAATTGTAACGTTCAGGGCCTCCTAATGACGATGGAACACTCAAATTGCGTCAAGAATCAATACATCGTTTTCCAGCCGACTTGTCTCCAAGAGTCTATTGCTGCCTCGGGCACCTTATGGTCGTTCTCCTGTGAGTCTAGATTTTCGAATCCGACGCTAAAATGATAGTTAACTGTAACGTTCAGGGCCTCCTAATGCCGATGGAACACTCAAATTGCGTCGAGATTCAATACATCGGCCTCCAGCCGACTTGTCTCCAAGAGTCTATTGCTGCCTCGGGCACCTAATGGTCGTTCTCCCGTGAGTCTAGATTCTCGAATCCGACGCAAAAATGATAGTTAATTGTAACGTTCAGGGCCTTGTAATGACGATGGAACACTCAAATTGCGTCGATATTCAATACACGGCCTCCAGCCGACTTGTCTCCAAGGGTCTGTTGCTGCCTCGGGCACCTTATGGTCGTTCTCCTGTGAGTTTAGATTATCGAATCCGACGCAAAAATGATAGTTAATTGTATCGTTTAGGGCCTCCTTATGACGATGGGACACTCAAATTGCGTCGAGATTCAATACATCGTCCTCCAGCCGACTTGTCTCCATGGGGATATTACTGCTTCCGGCCTCATATGTTCGCCCTCATGTGAGTCTAGATTTTCGAATCCGACGCGAAACTGATTGTTAATTGTAACGTTCAGGGCTTCCTAATGACGATGGAACACTCATATTGCCTCTAGATTCAATACATCGGCATTCAGCCGATTTGTCTCCAAGGGTCTATTGCTGCCTCGGGCACCGTATGGTCGTTCCCCTGTGAGTCAACATTTTAGAATCCGACGCAAAACTGATAGTTAAATGCAATGCTCAGGGCCTCTTAATGACGATGGAACTCTCAAATTGCGTCGAGAGTCAATACATCGTCCTCCAACCGACTTGTCTCCAAGGGTCAATAGCTGCCACGGGCACCTTGTGATCGTTCTGCTGTGAGTCTAGATTTTCGAACCCGACGCAAAACTGATTGTTAATTGTAACGTTCTAGGCCACCTAATGACGATGGCACACTCAAATTTCGTCGAGATTCAATACATCGGCCTCCAGCCGACTTGTCTTCAAGTGGATATTGCTTTCTCGGGCACCACATTGTCCCTCTCCTGTGAGTCTAGATTTTCGAATCCGACGCAAAACAGATAGTAAATTGTAACGTTCAGGCCTCCTAATGACGAAGGAACACTCAAATTGCGTCGAGATTCACTACATCGTCCTCCAGTCGACTTGTCTCCAAGGGGATATCGCTGACTCGGGCACCACATGGTCCGTCTCCGGTGATTCTACGTTTTCGAATCCGACGCAAAACTCATAGTTAATTGTAACGTTCAGGGCCTTCTAATGACCATGGAGCACACAAATTCCGTCGAGAGTCAATACATCGACCGCCAGTCGACTTGTATCCAAGGGGATATTGCAGTCTCATGCGCCATATGATCCTTCTCCTGTTAGTAGATTTTCGAATCCGACGCTAAAATGATAGTTAACTGTAACGTTCAGGGCCTTGTTATGACGATGGAACACTCAAATTGCGTCGAGATTCAATACATCGGCCTCCAGCCGACTTGTCTCCAATGGGGATATCGCTGCCTCGGGCACCACATGGTCCGTCTCCGGTGATTCTACGTTTTCGAATCCGACGCAAAACTCATAGTTAATTGTAACGTTCAGGGCCTCCTAATGACGCTGGAGCACACAAATTGCGTCGCGATTCAATACATCGTCTTCCAGCGGCCTGGTCTGCAAGGGGTTATTGCTGCCCCGGGCACCTAATGCTCGTTCTCCTGTGAGTCTAGATTTTCTAATCCGACGCAAAAATAATTGTTAATTGTAACGTTCAGGGCCTCCTAATGACGATGGAGCACTCAAATTGCGTCTCGATTCAATACATCGTCCTCCAGCGGAAATATCTCCAAGGGGATATTGCTGCCTCGGGCACCTTATGGTCCGTCTCCAGTGAGTCAAGATCTTGGATCCGACGAAAAACTGATAGTTAATTGTAACATTCAGGGCCTCCTAATGACGATGGAACACTCAAATTGCGTCGCGATCCAATACATCGTCCTCCAGCCGACTTCTCTCCAATGGTCTATTGCAGCCTCGTTCACATTATGATCGTTCTCCTGTGAGTCTACATTTTCGAACCCGACGCAAAACTGATAGTTAATTGTAACGTTCAGCGCCTCCTAATGACGATGGAACACTCAAATTGCGTCGAGATTCAATACATCGTCCTCCAGCCGACATGTCTCCAAGGGGATATTGCTGCCTCGGGCACCAAATGGTCCGTCTCATGTGAGTCTGGATTTTTCAATCCGACGCGAAACTGATAGTTAATTGTAACGTTCAGGGCCTTGTAATGACGATGGAACACTCAAATTGCGTCGAGATTCAATACATCCTCCTCCAGCCGACATGTCTCCAAGGGTCTGTTGCTGCCTCGGGCACCTTATGGTCATTCTCCTATGAGTTTAGATTTTCGAATCCGACGCAAAACTCATAGTTAATTGTAAGGTTCAGGGCCTCCTAATGACGATGGAACACTCAAATTGCGTCGAGATTCAATACATCGGCCTCCAGCGAACTTGTCTCCAAGGGGATATTGCTGTCTCGGGCACCATATGATCCTGCTCCTGTGAGTCTAGATTTTCGAATCCGACGCAAAAATGATAGTGAATAGTAACGTTCAGCGCCTCCTGACGACGATAGAACTCTCAAATTGCATCGAGATTCAATACATCGTCCTCCAGCGGACTGGTCTCCAAGGGGATATTGCCGCATCGGGCACCTTATGGTCCGTCTCCAGTGAGTCAAGATTTTCGAATCCGACGAAAAACTGATAGTTAATTGTGACATTCAGGGCCTCCTAATGACGATGGAACACTCATTTTGCGTCGCGATCTAATACATCGTCCTCCAACCGACTTGTCTCATAGGGTCAATAGCTGCCACGGGCACTTTGTGATCGTTCCGCTGTGAGTCTTGATTTTCGAAGCCGACGCAAAACTGATTGTTAATTGTAACGTTCAGGGCCACCTAATGACGATGGAACACTCTAATTGAGTCGAGATTCAATACATCGTCCTCCAGCCGACTTGTCTCCAAGGGGATATTGCTGCCTCGGGCTCCATGTGGTCCGTCTCCTGTGAGTCTAGATTTTCGAATCCGACGCGAAACTGATAGTTAATTGTAACGTTCAGGGCCACCTAATGACGATGGAACACTCAAATTGGGTCGAGATTCACTACATCGGCCTCCAGCCGACTTGTCTCCTAGGGGATACTGCTGTCTCGGGCACAATATGATCCTTCTCCTGTGAGTCTAGATTTTCGAATCCGACGCAAAAATGATAGTGAATTGTAACGTTCAGCGCCTCCTAATGACGATAGAAGACTCAAATTGCTTCGAGACTCAATACATCGTCCTCCAGCCGATTTGTCTCGGGCACCAAACGGTCCGTCTCCTGTGAGTCTAGATTTTCGAATCCGACGCGAAAGTGATAGTTAATTGTAACGTTCAGGGCCACCTAATGACGATGGAACACTCAAATTGGGTCGAGATTCAATACATCGGCCTCCAGCCGACTTGTCTCCAAGGGGATATTGCTGTCTCGGGAACAATATGATCCTTCTCCTGTGAGTCTAGATTTTCGAATCCGACGCAAAAATGATAGTGAATTGTAACGTTCAGCGCCTCCTAATGACGATAGAAGACTCAAATTGCGTCGAGATTCAATACATCGTCCTCCAGCCGATTTGTCTCCAAGGGGATATTGCTGCCTCGGGCACCAAATGGTCCGTCTGCTGTGAGTCTAGATTTTCGAATCCGACGAAAAACTGATAGTTCATTATAACGTTCAGGGCGACCTAATGACGATGGAACACTCAAATTGCGTCGCGATCCAATACATCGGCCTCCAGCCGACTTGTCTCCAAGGGGATATTGCTGTCTCGGGAACAATATGATCCTTCTCCTGTGAGTCTAGATTTTCGAATCCGACGCAAAAATGATAGTGAATTGTAACGTTCAGCGCCTCCTAATGACGATAGAAGACTCAAATTGCGTCGAGATTCAATACATCGTCCTCCAGCCGATTTGTCTCCAAGGGGATATTGCTGCCTCTGGCACCAAATGGTCCGTCTCCTGTGAGTCTGGATTTTTGAATCCGACGCGAAACTGATAGTTAATTGTAACGTTTAGGGCCTCCAAATGACGATGGAGCACTCAAATTGCGTCGCGATTCAATACATCGTCCTCCAGCGGACTGGTCTCCAAGGGGATATTGCTGCCTCGGGCACCAAATTGTCCGTCTCCAGTGAGTCTAGATTTTCGATTCCGACGAAAAACTGATAGTTAATTGTAACATTCAGGGCCTCCTAATGACGATAGAACACTCAAATTGAGTGGAGATTCAATACATCGACCTCCAGCCGACTTGTCTCCAAGGGGATATTGCTGCCTCGGGCTCCATGTGGTCCGTCTCCTGTGAGTCTAGATTTTCGAATCCGACGCGAAATTGATAGTTATTTGTAACGTTCAGGGCCTCCTAATGACGATGGAAAATTGCGTCGAGATTCAATACATCGGCCTCCAGCCGACTTGTCTCCACGGGGATATTGCTGTCTCGGGCACAATATGATCCTTCTCCTGTGAGTCTAGATTTTCGAATCCGACGCAAAAATGATAGTGAATTGTAACGTTCAGCGCCTCCTAATGACGATAGAAGACTCAAATTGCGTCGAGATTCAATACATCGTCCGCCAGCCGATTTGTCTCCAAGGGGATATTGCTGCCTCGGGCACCAAATGGTCCGTCTGCTGTGAGTCTAGATTTTCAAATCCGACGAAAAACTGATACTTCATTATAACGTTCAGGGCGACCTAATGACTATGGAACACTCAAATAGCGTCGCGATCCAATACATCGTCCTCCAGCCGACTTGTCTCCAAGGGTCTAAAGCTGCCTCGGGCACCTTATGGTCGTTCTCTTGTAAGTCTAGATTTTCGATTCCGACGCAAAACTGATAGTTCATTATAACGTTCAGGGCGACCTAATGACGATGGAACACTCAAATTTCGTCGATATTCAATACATCGGCCTCCAGTCGATTTGTCTCCAAGGGGTATATTGCCGTCTCGAGCACCGTATGAACTTCTCCTGTAAGTAGATGTTCGAATCCGACGCTAAAATGATTGTTAGTTGTAACGTTCAGGGCCTCCTAATGACGATGGAACACTCAAATTGCGTCAAGAATCAATACATCGGTTTCCAGCCGACTTGTCTCCAAGAGTCTATTGCTGCCTCGGGCACCTTATGGTCGTTCTCCTGTGAGTCTAGATTTTCGAATCCGACGCTAAAATGATAGTTAACTGTAACGTTCAGGGCCTCCTAATGCCGATGGAACACTCAAATTGCGTCGAGATTCAATACATCGGCCTCCATCCGACTTGTCTCCAAGAGTCTATTGCTGCCTCGGGCACCTAATGGTCGTTCTCCCGTGAGTCTAGATTCTCGAATCCGACGCAAAAATGATAGTTAATTGTAACGTTCAGGGCCTTGTAATGACGATGGAACACTCAAATTGCGTCGATATTCAATACACGGCCTCCAGCCGACTTGTCTCCAAGGGTCTGTTGCTGCCTCGGGCACCTTATGGTCGTTCTCCTGTGAGTTTAGATTATCGAATCCGACGCAAAAATGATAGTTAATTGTGTCGTTTAGGGCCTCCTAATGACGATGGGACACTCAAATTGCGTCGAGATTCAATACATCGTCCTCCAGCCGACTTGTCTCCATGGGGATATTACTGCTTCCGGCCTCATATGTTCGCTCTCATGTGAGTCTAGATTTTCGAATCCGACGCGAAACTGATTGTTAATTGTAACGTTCAGGGCTTCCTAATGATGATGGAACACTCATATTGCCTCTAGATTCAATACATCGGCATTCAGCCGATTTGTCTCCAAGGGTCTATTGCTGCCTCGGGCACCGAATGGTCGTTCCCCTGTGAGTCAACATTTTAGAATCCGACGCAAAACTGATAGTTAAATGCAATGCTCAGGGCCTCTTAATGACGATGGAACACTCAAATTGCGTCGAGAGTCAATACATCGTCCTCCAACCGACTTGTCTCCAAGGGTCAATAGCTGCCACGGGCACCTTGTGATCGTTCTGCTGTGAGTCTAGATTTTCGAACCCGACGCAAAACTGATTGTTAATTGTAACGTTCTAGGCCACCTAATGACGATGGCACACTCAAATTGAGTCGGGATTCAATACATCGACCTCCAGCCGACTTGTCTCCAAGGGGATATTGCTGCCTCGAGCTCCATGTGGTCCGTCTAATGTGAGTCTAGATTTTCGAATCCGAAACGAAACTGATAGTTAATTGTAACGTTCAGGGCCTCCTAATGACGATGGAACACTCAAATTTCGTCGAGATTCAATACATCGGCCTCCAGCCGACTTGTCTCCAAGGGGATATAGCTGTCTCGGGCGCAATATGATCCTTCTCCTGTGAGTCTAGATTTTCGAATCCGACGCAAAAATGATAGTGAATTGTAACGTTCAGCGCCTCCTAATGACGATGGAACACTCAAATTTCGTCGAGATTCAATACATCGTCCTCCAGCCGATTTGTCTCCAAGGGGATATCGCTGCCTCGGACACCAAATGGTCCGTCTGCTGTGAGTCTAGATTTTCGATTCCGACGAAAAACTGATAGTTAATTGTAACATTCAGGGCCTCCTAATGACGATGGAACACTCAAATTGCTTCGCGATCCAATACATCGTTCTCCAGCCGACTTGTCTCCAAGAGTCTAATGCTGCCTCGGGCACCTTATGGTCGTTCTCTTGTAAGTCTAGATTTTCGATCCGACGCAAAACTGATAGTTCATTATAACGTTCAGGGCGACCTAATGACGACGGAACACTCAAATTGAGTCGATATTCAATACATCGGCCTCCAGTCGATTTGTCTCCAAGCGGTATATTGCTGTCTCGGGCACCGTATGGTCGTTCCCCTGTGAGTCAACATTTTAGAATCCGTCGCAAAACGGATGGTTAAATGTAATGCTCAGGGCCTCTTAAAGACGATGGAACACTCAAATTGCGTCGAGAGTCAATACATCTTCCTCCAGGCGACTTGTCAACAAGGGGATATTGCTGCCTCGGGCTCCATGTGGTCCGTCTCCTGTGAGTCTAGATTTTCGAAACCGACGCGAAAAGGATAGTTAATTGTAAGGTTCAGGGCCTCCAAATGACGATGGAGCACTCAAATTGCGTCGCGATTCAATACATCGTCCTCCAGCGGACAGGTCTGCAAGGGGATATTGCTGCATCGGGCACCTTATGGTCCGTCTCCAGTAAGTCTAGATTTTCGAATCCGACGAAAAACTGATAGTTAATTGTAACATTCAGGGCCTCCTAATGACGATGGAACACTCATTTTGCGTCGCGATCCAATACATCGTCCTCCAACCGACTTGTCTCCAAGGGTCAATAGCTGCCACTTGCACCTTGTGATCGTTCTGCTGTGAGTCTAGATTTTCAAATCCGACGAAAAACTGATAGTTAATTATAACATTCAGGGCCTCCTAATGACGATGGAACACTCAAATTGCGTCGCGATCCAATACATCGTCCTCCAGCCGACTTGTCTCCATGGGTCTAATGCTACCTCGTGCACCTTATGGTCGTTCTCTTGTAAGTCTAGATTTTTGAATCCAACGCAAAACTGATAGTTCATTATAACGTTCAGGGCGACCTAATGACGATGGAACACTCAAATTGCATCGATATTCAATACATCGGCCTCCAGTCGATTTGTCTCCAAGGGGTATATTGCTGTCTCGAGCACCGTATGAACTTCTCCTGTGAGTAGATTTTCGAATCCGACGCTAAAATGATTGTTAATTGTAACGTTCAGGGCCTCCTAATGACGATGGAACACTCAAATTGCGTCAAGAATGAATACATCGCTTTCCAGCCGACTTGTCCCCAAGGGCCTATTGCTGCCTCGGGCACCTTATGGTCGTTCTCCTGTGAGTCTAGATTTTCGAATCCGACGCATAAATGATAGTTAATTGTAACGTTCAGGGACTCCTAAAGACGATGGAACACTCAAATTGCGTCGAGATTCAATACATCGGCCTCCAGCGGACTTGTCTCCAAGGGGATATTGCTGTCTCGGGCACCATATGATCCTTCTCCTGTGAGTCTAGATTTTCGAATCCGACGCAAAAATGATAGTGAATAGCAACGTTCAGCGCCTCCTGATGACGATAGAACTCTCAAATTGCGTCGAGATTCAATACATCGCCCTCCAGCCGACTTGTCTCCAAGGGGGTGTTGCTGCCTCGGGCACCTTATGGTCGTTCTCCTGTGAGTCTAGATTTTCGAATCCGACGCAAAAGTGATAGTTAATTGTAACGTTCAGGGCCTTGTAATGACGATGGAACACTCAAATTGCGTCGAGATTCAATACATCGGCCTCCAGCAGACTTGTCTCCAAGGGTCTGTTGCTGCCACGGGCGCCTTATGGTCGTTCTCCTGTGAGTTTAGATTTTCGAATCCGACGCGAAACTGATAGTTATTTGTAACGTTCAGCGCCTCCTAATGACGATGGAACACTCAAATTGCGTCGAGATTCAATACATCGTCCTCCAGCCGACTTGTCTCCAAGGGGATATTGCTGCCTCGGGCACCAAATGGTCCGTCTCATGTGAGTCTGGATTTTTGGATCCGACGCGAAACTGATGGTTAATTGTAACGTTCAGGGCCACCAAATGACGATGGAGCACTCAAATTGCGTCGCGATTCAATACATCGTCCTCCAGAGGACTGGTCTCCAAGGGGATATTGCTGCATCGGGCACCTTATGGTCCGTCTCAAGTGAGTCAAGATTTTCGAATCCGACGAAAAACTGATAGTTAATTGTGACATTCAGGGCCTCCTAATGTCGATGGAACACTCACATTGCGTCGAGATTCAATACATCGGCCACCAGCCGACTTGTCTCCAAGGGTCTATTGCTGCCTCGGGCACCTTATGGTCGTTCTCCTGTGGGTCTAGATTTTCGAATCCGACGCAAAAATGACAGTTAATTGTAACGTTCAGGGCCTTGTAATGACGATGGAACACTCAAATTGCGTCGAGATTCAATACATCCTCCTCCAGCCGACTTGTCTCCAAGGGTCTGTTGCTGCCTCGGGCACCTTATGGTCGTTCTCCTATGAGTTTAGATTTTCGAATCCGACGCAAAACTCATAGTTAATTGTAAGGTTCAGGGCCTCCTAATGACGATGGAACACTCAAATTGCGTCGAGATTCAATACATCGGCCTCCAGCGGACTTGTCTCCAAGGGGATATTGCTGTCTCGGGCACCATATGATCCTTCTCCTGTGAGTCTAGATTTTCGAATCCGACGCAAAAATGATAGTGAATAGTAACGTTCAGCGCCTCCTGACGACGATAGAACTCTCAAATTGCATCGAGATTCAATACATGGTCCTCCAGCGGACTGGTCTCCAAGGGGATATTGCCGCATCGGGCACCTTATGGTCCGTCTCCAGTGAGTCAAGATTTTCGAATCCGACGAAAAACTGATAGTTAATTGTGACATTCAGGGCCTCCTAATGACGATGGAACACACATTTTGCGTCGCGATCTAATACATCGTCCTCCAACCGACTTGTCTCATAGGGTCAATAGCTGCCACGTGCACTTTGTGTTCGTTCCGCTGTGAGTCTTGATTTTCGAACCCGACGCAAAACTGATTGTTAATTGTAACGTTCAGGGCCACCTAATGACGATGGAACACTCTAATTGAGTCGAGATTCAATACATCGACCTCCAGCCGACTTGTCTCCAAGGGGATATTGCTGCCTCGGGCTCCATGTGTTCCGTCTCCTGTGAGTCTAGATTTTCGAATCCGACGCGAGACTGATAGTTAATTGTAACGTTCAGGGCCACCTAATGACGATGGAACACTCAAATTGCGTCGAGATTCAATACATCGGCCTCCAGCCGACTTGTCTCCAAGGGGATATTGCTGTCTCGGGCACAATATGATCCTTCTCCTGTGAGTCAAGATTTTCGAATCCGACGCAAAAATGATAGTGAATTGTAACGTTCAGCGCCTCCTAATGACGATAGAAGACTCAAATTGCGTCGAGACTCAATACATCGTCCTCCAGCCGATTTGTCTCCAAGGGGATATTGCTGCCTCGGGCACCAAACGGTCCGTCTCCTGTGAGTCTAGATTTTCGAATCCGACGCGAAAGTGATAGTTAATTGTAACGTTCAGGGCCACCTAATGACGATGGAACACTCAAATTGGGTCGAGATTCAATACATCGGCCTCCAGCCGACTTGTCTCCAAGGGGATATTGCTGTCTCGGGAACAATATGATCCTTCTCCTGTGAGTCTAGATTTTCGAAACCGACGAAAAACTGATAGTTCATTATAACGTTCAGGGCGACCTAATGACGATGGAACACTCAAATTGCGTCGCGATCCAATACATCGTCCTCCAGCCGACTTGTCTCCAAGGGTCTATTGCTGCCTCGGGCACCTTATGGTCGATCCCCTGTGAGTCTAGATTTTCGAATCCGACGCAAAAATGATAGTTAATTGTAACGTTCAGGGCCTTGTAATGACGATCTAACACTAAAATTGCGTCGAGATTCAATACATCGGCCTCCAGCCGACTTGTCTCCATGGGGATATTACTGCCTCCGGCCTCTTATGTTCGCTCTCATGTGAGTCTAGATTTTCGAATCCGACGCGAAACTGATTGCTAATTGTAACGTTCAGGGCTTCCTAATGACGATGGAACACTCAAATTGCCTCGAGATTCAATACATCGGCATTCAGCCGATTTGTCTCCAAGGGTCTATTGCTGCCTTGGGCACCGTATGGTCGTTCCCCTGTGAGTCAACATTTTAGAATCCGACGCAAAACTGATAGTGAATAGTAACGTTCAGCGCCTCCTGATGACGATAGAACTATCAAATTGCGTCGAGATTGAATACTTCGTCCTCCATCTGATTTGTCTCCAAGGGGATATTGCTGCCTCGGGCACCAAATGGTCCGTCTCCTGTGAGTCTGGATTTTTGAATCCGACGCGAAACTGATAGTTAATTGTAACGTTCAGGGCCTCCAAATGACGATGGAGCACTCAAATTGCGTCGCGATTCAATACATCGTCCTCCAGCGGACTGGTCTCCAAGGGGATATTGCTGCCTCGGGCACCAAATTGTCCGTCTCCAGTGAGTCTGGATTTTTGAATCCGACGAAAAACTGATAGTTAATTGTAACATTCAGGGCCTCCTAATGACGATGGAACACTCAAATTGAGTGGAGATTCAATACATCGACCTCCAGCCGACTTGTCTACAAGGGGATATTGCTGCCTCGGGCTCCATGTGGTCCGTCTCCTGTGAGTCTAGATTTTCGAATCCGACGCGAAATTGATAGTTATTTGTAACGTTCAGGGCCTCCTAATGACGATGGAAAATTGCGTCGAGATTCAATACATCGGCCTCCATCCGACTTGTCTCCACGAGGATATTGCTGTCTCGGGCACAATATGATCCTTCTCCTGTGAGTCTAGATTTTCGAATCCGACGCAAAAATGATAGTGAATTGTAACGTTCAGCGCCTCCTAATGACGATACAAGACTCAAATTGCGTCGAGATTCAATACATCGTCCTCCAGCCGATTTGTCTCCAAGGGGATATTGCTGCTCCGGGCACCAAATGGTCCGTCTGCTGTGAGTCTAGATTTTCAAATCCGACGAAAAACTGATACTTCATTACAACGTTCAGGGCGACCTAATGACGATGGAACACTCAAGTAGCGTCGCGATCCAATACATCGTCCTCCAGCCGACTTGTCTCCAAGAGTCTATTGCTGCCTCGGGCACCTAATGGTCGTTCTCCCGTGAGTCTAGATTTTCGAATCCGACGCTAAAATGATAGTGAATTGTATCGTTCAGGGCCTCCTAATGCCGATGGAACACTCTAATTGCGTCGAGATTCAATACATCGGCCTCCAGCCGACTTGTTTCCAAGAGTCTATTGCTGCCTCGGGCACCTAATGGTCGTTCTCCCGTGAGTCTAGATTCTCGAATCCGACGCAAAAATGATAGTTAATTGTAACGTTCAGGGCCTTGTAATGACGATGGAACACTCAAATTGCGTCGATATTCAATACACGGCCTCCAGCCTACTTGTCTCCAAGGGTCTGTTGCTGCCTCGGGCACCTTATGGTCGTTCTCCTGTGAGTTTAGATTATCGAATCCGACGCAAAAATGATAGTTAATTGTAACGTTTAGGACCTCCTAATGACGATGGGACACTCAAATTGCGTCGAGATTCAATACATCGTCCTCCTGCCGACTTGTCTCCATGAGGATATTACTGCTTCCGGCCTCATATGTTCGCTCTCATGTAAGTCTAGATTTTCGAATCCGACGCGAAACTGATTGTTAATTGTAACGTTCAGGGCTTCCTAATGACGATGGAACACTCATATTGCCTCTAGATTCAATACATCGGCATTCAGCCGATTTGTCTCCAAGGGTCTATTGCTGCCACGGGCACCGTATGGTCGTTCCCCTGTGAGTCAACATTTTAGAATCCGACGCAAAACTGATAGTTAATTGCAATGCTCAGGGCCTCTTAATGACGACGGAACACTGAAATTGCGTCGAGAGTCAATACATCGTCCTCCAACCGACTTGTCTCCAAGGGTCAATAGCTGCCACGGGCACCTTGTGATCGTTCTGCTGTGAGTCTAGATTTTCGAATCCGACGCAAAAATGATAGTGAATTATAACGTTCAGCGCCTCCTAATGACGATGGAACACTCAAATTTCGTCGAAATGCAATACATCGTCCTCCAGCCGATTTGTCTCCAAGGGGATATCGCTGCCTCGGACACCAAATTGTCCGTCTGCTGTGAGTCTAGATTTTCGAATCCGACGAAAAACTGATAGTTAATTGTAACATTCAGGGCCTCCTAATGACGATGGAACACTCAAATTGCTCCGCGATCCAATACATCGTTCTCCAGCCGACTTGTCTCCAAGTGTCTAATGCTGCCTCGGGCACCTTACGGTCGTTCTCTTGTAAGTCTAGATTTTCGAATCCGACGCAAAACTGATAGTTCATTATAACGTTCAGGGCGACCTAATGACGATGGAACACTCAAATTGAGTCGATATTCAATACATCGGCCTCCAGTCGATTTGTCTCCAAGGGGTATATTGCTGTCTCGGGCACCGTATGGTCGTTCGCCTGTGAGTCAACATTTTAGAATCCGTCGCAAAACGGATGGTTAAATGTAATGCTCAGGGCCTCTTAAAGACGATGGAACACTCAAATTGCGTCGAGAGTCAATACATCTTCCTCCAGCCGACTTGTCAACAAGGGGATATTGCTGCCTCGGGCTCCATGTGGTCCGTCTCCTGTGAGTCTAGATTTTCGAAACCGACGCGAAAAGGATAGTTAATTGTAAGGTTCAGGGCCTCCAAATGACGATGGAGCACTCAAATTGCGTCGCGATTCAATACATCGTCCTCCAACGGACTGGTCTGCAAGGGGATATTGCTGCATCGGGCACCTTATGGTCCGTCTCCAGTGAGTCTAGATTTTCGAATCCGACGAAAAACTGATAGTTAATTGTAACATTCAGGGCCTCCTAATGACGATGGAACACTCATTTTGCGTCGCGATCCAATACATCGTCCTCCAACCGACTTGTCTCCAAGGGTCAATAGCTGCCACTTGCACCTTGTGATCGTTCTGCTGTGAGTCTAGATTTTCGAACCCGTCGCAAAACTGATCGTTAATTGTAACGTTCAGGGCCACCTAATGACGATGGAACACTCAAATTGAGTCGAGATTCAATATATCGACCTCCAGCCGACTTGTCTCCAAGGGAATATTGCTGCCTCGGGCACCAAATGGTCCGTCTGCTGTGAGTCTAGAGTTTCGAATCCGACGAAAAACTGATAGTTAATTGTAACATTCAGGGCCTCCTAATGACGATGGACACTCAAATTGCGTCGCGATCCAGTACATCGTCCTCCAGCTGACTTGTCTCCAAGGGTCTAATGCTGCCTCGGGCACCTTATGATCGTTCTCTTGTAAGTCTAGATTTTTGAATAAAACGCAAAACTGATAGTTCATTATAACGTTCAGGGCGACCTAATGACGATGGAACACTCAAATTGCGTCGATATTCAATACATCGGCCTCCAGTCGATTTGTCTCCAAGGGGTATAATGCTGTCTCGAGCACCGTATGAACTTCTCCTGTGAGTAGATTTTCGAATCCGACGCTAAAATGATCGTTAATTGTAACGTTCAGGGCCTCCTAATGACGATGGAACACTCAAATGGCGTCAAGAATGAATACATCGCTTTCCAGCCGACTTGTCCCCAAGGGTCTGTTGCTGCCTCGGGCACCTTATGGTCGTTCTCCTGTGAGTCTAGATTTTCGAATCCGACGCATAAATGATAGTTAATTGTAACGTTCAGGGACTCCTAAAGACGATGGAACACTCAAATTGCGTCGATATTCAATACATCGGCCTCCAGCGGACTCGTCTCCAAGGGGATATTGCTGTCTCGGGCACCATATGATCCTTCTCCTGTGAGTCTAGATTTTCGAATCCGACGCAAAAATGATAGTGAATAGCAACGTTCAGCGCCTCCTGATGACGATAGAACTCTCAAATTGCGTCGAGATTCAATACATCGGCCTCCAGCCGACTTGTCTCCAAGGGTCTGTTGCTGCCTCGGGCACCTTATGGTCGTTCTCCTGTGAGTCTAGCTTTTCGAATCCGACGCATAAATGATAGTTAATTGTAACGTTCAGGGACTCCTATTAGCGATGGAACACTCAAATTGCGTCGAGATTCAATCCATCGGCCTCCAGCCGACTTGTCTCCTGTGGTCTATTGCTGCCTCGGGCACCTTATGGTCGTTCTCCTGTGAGTCTAGATTTTCGAATCCGACGCATAAATGATAGTTAATTGTAACGTTCAGCGCCTCCTGATGACGATAGAACTCTCAAATTGCGTCGAGATTCAATACATCGTCCTCCAGATGATTTGTCTCCAAGGGGATATTGCTGTCTCGGGCACCATATGATCCTTCTCCTGTGAGTCTAGATTTTCGAATCCGACGCAAAAATGATAGTGAATAGTAACGTTCAGCGCCTCCTGATGACGATAGAACTCTCAAATTGCGTCGAGATTCAATACATCGGCCTCCAGCCGACTTGTCTCCAAGGGTCTATTGCTGCCTCGGGCACCTAATGGTCGTTCTCCCGTGAGTCTAGATTCTCGAATCCGACGCAAAAATGATAATTAATTGTAACGTTCATTGCCTTGTAATGACGATGGAACACTCAAATTGCGTCGATATTCAATACACGGCCTCCAGCCGACTTGTCTCCAAGGGTCTGTTGCTGCCTCGGGCACCTTATGGTCGTTCTCCTGTGAGTTTAGATTATCGAATCCGACGCAAAAATGATAGGTAATTGTAACGTTTAGGGCCTCCTAATGACGATGGGACACTCAAATTGCGTCGAGATTCAATACATCGTCCTCCAGCCGACTTGTCTCCATGGGGATATTACTGCCTCCGGCCTCTTATGTTCGCTCTCATGTGAGTCTAGATTTTCGAATCCGACGCGAAACTGATTGTTAATTGTAACGTTCAGGGCTTCCTAATGACGATGGAACACTCATATTGCCTCTAGATTCAATACATCGGCATTCAGCCGATTTGTCTCCAAGGGCCTATTGCTGCCTCGGGCACCGTATGGTCGTTCCCCTGTGAGTTAACATTTTAGAATCCGACGCAAAACTGATAGTTAAATGCAATGCTCAGGGCCTCTTAATGACGATGGAACACTCAAACTGCGTCGAGAGTCAATACATCGTCCTCCAACCGACTTGTCTCCAAGGGTCAATAGCTGCCACGGGCACCTTGTGATCGTTCTGCTGTGAGTCTAGATTTTCGAACCCGACGCAAAACTGATTGTTAATTGTAACGTTCTAGGCCACCTAATGACGATGGCACACTCAAATTGAGTCGGGATTCAATACATCGACCTCCAGCCGACTTGTCTCCAAGGGGATATTGCTGCCTCGAGCTCCATGTGGTCCGTCTAATGTGAGTCTAGATTTTCGAATCCGAAACGAAACTGATAGTTAATTGTAACGTTCAGGGCCTCCTAATGACGATGGAACACTCAAATTTCGTCGAGATTCAATACATCGGCCTCCAGCCGACTTGTCTCCAAGGGGATATTGCTGTCTCGGGCACAATATGATCCTTCTCCTGTGAGTCTAGATTTTCGAATCCGACGCAAAAATGATAGTGAATTGTAACGTTCAGCGCCTCCTAATGACGATGGAACACTCAAATTTCGTCGAGATTCAATACATCGTCCTCCAGCCGATTTGTCTCCAAGGGGATATCGCTGCCTCGGACACCAAATTGTCCATCTGCTGTGAGTCTAGATTTTCGAATCCGACGAAAAACTGATAGTTAATTGTAACATTCAGGGCCTCCTAATGACGATGGAACACTAAAATTGCGTCGATATTCAATACATCGGCCTCCAGTCGATTTGTCTCCAAGGGGTATATTGCTGTCTCGAGCACCGTATGAACTTCTCCTGTAAGTAGATTTTCGTATCCGACGCTAAAATGATTGTTAATTGTAACGTTCAGGGCCTCCTAATGACGATGGAACACTCAAATTGCGTCAAGAATGAATACATCTCTTTCCAGCCGACTTGTCCCCAAGGGTCTATTGCTGCCTCGGGCACCTTATGGTCGTTCTCCTGTGAGTTTAGATTTTCGAATCCGACGCGAAACTGATAGTTAATTGTAAGGTTCAGGGCCTCCTAATAACGATGGCACACTCAAATTGCGTCGAGATTCAATACATCGGCCTCCAGCGGACTCGTCTCCAAGGGGATATTGCTGTCTCGGGCACCATATGATCCTTCTCCTGTGAGTCTAGATTTTCGAATCCGACGCAAAAATGATAGTGAATAGTAACGTTCAGCGCCTCCTGATGACGATAGGAATCTCAAATTGCGTCGAGATTCAATACATCGGCCTCCAGCCGACTTGTCTCCAAGGGTCTGTTGTTGCCTCGGGCACCTTATGGTCGTTCTCCTGTGAGTTTAGATTATCGAATCCGACGCAAAAATGGTAGTTAATTGTAACGTTTAGGGCCTCCTAATGACGATGGAACACTCAAATTGCGTCGAGATTCGATACATCGGCCTCCAGCGGACTTGTCTCCAAGGGTCTATTGCTGCCTCGGGCACCTTATGGTCGTTCTCCTGTGAGTTTAGATTTTCGAATCCGACGCATAAGTGATAGTTAATTGTAACGTTCGGGGCCTTGTAATGACGATGGAACACTCAAATTGCGTCGAGATACAATACATCGGCCTCCAGCAGACTTGTCTCCAAGGGTCTTTTGCTGCCTCGGGCACCTTATGGTCGTTCTCCTGTGAGTTTAGATTTTCGGATCCGACGCGAAACTGATAGTTAATTGTAAGGTTCAGGGCCTCCTAATGACGATGGCACACTCAAATTGCGTCGAGATTCAATACATCGGCCTCCAGCGGACTTGTCTCCAAGGGGATATTGCTGTCTCGAGCACCGTATGAACTTCTCCTGTGAGTAGATTTTCGAATCCGACGCTAAAATGATTGTTAATTGTAACGTTCAGGGCCTCCTAATGACGATGGAACACTCAAATTGCGGCAAGAATCAATACATCGGTTTCCAGCCGACTTGTCTCCAAGGGTCAATTGCTGCGTCGGGCACCTTATGGTCGTTCTCCTGTGAGTCTAGATTTTCGAATCCGACGCATAAATGATAGTTAATTGTAACGTTCAGGGACTCCTATTGGCGATGGAACACTCAAAATGCGTCGAGATTCAATCCATCGGCCTCCAGCCGACTTGTCTCCTATGGTCTGTTGCTGCCTCGGGCACCTTATGGTCGTTCTCCTGTGAGTCTAGATTTTCGAACCCGACGCATAAATGATAGTTAATTGTAACGTTCAGCGCCTCCTGATGACGATAGAACTCTCAAATTGCGTCGAGATTCAATACATCGTCCTCCAGCTGATTTGTCTCCAAGGGGATATTGGTGTCTCGGGCACCATATGATCCTTCTCCTGTGAGTCTAGATTTTCGAATCCGACGCAATAATGATAGTGAATAGTAACGTTCAGCGCCTCCTGATGACGATAGAACTCTCAAATTGCGTCGAGATTCAATACATCGTCCTCCAGCTGATTTGTCCCCAAGGGGATATTGCTGCTTCGGGCACCAAATGGTCCGTCTCCTGTGAGTCTGGATTTTTGAATCCGACGCGTAACTGATAGTTAATTGTAACGTTTTGGGCCTCCTACTGACGATTGGACACTCAAATTGCGTCGAGATTCAATACATCGTCCTCCAGCCGACTTGCCTCCATGGGGATATTACTGCCTCCGGCCTCTTATGTTCGCTCTCATGTGAGTCTAGATTTTCGAATCCGACGCGAAGCTGATAGTTAATTGTAACGTTCAGGGCCTCCTAATGACGATGGAACACTCAAATTGCGTCGAGATTCAATACATCGGCCTCCAGCCGACTTGTCTCCAAGGGGATATTGCTGTCTCGGGCACAATATGATCCTTCTCCTGTGAGTCTAGATTTTCGAATCCGACGCAAAAATGATAGTGAATTGTAACGTTCAGCGCCTCCTAATGACGATAGAAGACTCAAATTGCGTCGAGATTCAATACATCGTCCTCCATCCGATTTGTCTCCAAGGGGATATTGCTGCCTCGGGCACCTTATGGTCGTTCTCCTGAGAGTTTAGATTTTCGAATCCGACGCGAAACTGATAGTTAATTGCAACGTTCAGGGACTCCTAAAGACGATGGAACACTCAAATTGCGTCGATATTCAATACATCGGCCTCCAGTCGATTAGTCTCCAAGGGGTATATTGCTGTCTCGAGCACCGTATGAACTTCTCCTGTGAGTCTGGATTTTTGAATCCGACGCGAAACTGATAGTTAATTGTAACGTTTAGGGCCTCCTAATGACGATGGGACACTCAAATTGCGTCGAGATCCAATACATCGTCCTCCAGCCGATTTGTCTCCAAGGGTCTAATGCTGCCTCGGGCACCTTATGGTCGTTCTCTTGCGTCGAGATTCAATACATCGGCCTCCAGCGGACTTGTCTCCAAGGGGTCTCGAGCACCGTATGAACTTCTCCTGTGAGTAGATTTTCGAATCCGACGCTAAAATGATTGTTAATTGTAACGTTCAGGGCCTTCTTATGACGATGGAACACTCAAATTGCGTCAAGCATCAATACATCGGTTTCCAGCCGACTTGTCTCCACGGGTCTATTGCTGCCTCGGGCACCTTATGGTCGTTCTCCTGTGAGTCTAGATTTTCGAAACCGACGCATAAATGATAGTTAATTGTAACGTTCAGGGACTCCTAAAGACGATGGAACACTCAAATTGCGTCGAGAGTCAATACATCGACCTCAAGTGACTTCTATCCAAGGGGATATTGCAGTCTCGTGCACCATATGATCCTTCTCCTGCTAGTAGATTATCGAATCCGACGCTAAAATGATAGTTAACTGTAACGTTCAGGGCCTCCTAATGCCGATGGAAAACTCAAATTGCGTCGAGATTCAATACATCGGCCTCCAGCCGACTTGTCTCCAAGGGGATATTGCTGCCTCGGGCTCCATGTGGTCCGTCTCCTGCGAGTCTAGATTTTCGAATCCGACGCGAAACTGATAGTTAATTGTAACGTTCAGGGCCTCCTAAAGACGATGGAACACTCAAACTGCGTCGAGATTCAATACATCGGCCTCCAGCCGACTTGTCTCCAAGGGGATATTGCTGTCTCGGGCACAATATGATCCTTCTCCTGTGAGTCTAGATTTTCGAATCCGACGCATAAATGATAGTTAATTGTAACGTTCAGCGCCTCCTGATGACGATAGAACTCTCAAATTGCGTCGAGATTCAATACATCGGCCTCCAGCCGACTTGTCTCCAAGGGGATATTGCTGCCTCGGGCTCCATGTGGTCCGTCTCCTGCGAGTCTAGATTTTCGAATCCGACGCGAAACTGATAGTTAATTGTAACGTTCAGGGCCTCCTAAAGACGATGGAACACTCAAATTGCGTCGAGAGTCAATACATCGGCCTCCAGCCGACTTGTCTCCAAGGGGATATTGCTGTCTCGGGCACAATACGATCCTTCTCCTTTGAGTCTACATTTGCGAATCCGACGCAAAAATGATAGTGAATTGCAACGTTCAGCGCCTCCTAATGACGATAGAAGACTCTAATTGCGTCGAGATTCAATACATCGCCCTCCAGCCGATTTGTCTCCAAGGGGATATTGCTGCCTCGGGCACCAAATGGTCCGTCTGCTGTGAGTCTAGATTTTCGAATCCGACGCATAAGTGATAGATAATTGTAACGATCAGGGACTCCTAAAGACGATGGAACTCTCAAATTGCGTCGAGAGTCAATACATCGACCTCCAGCAGACTTGTATCCAAGGGGATATTGCAGTCTCGTGCACCATATGATCCTTCTCCTATTAGAAGATTTTCGAATCCGACGCTAAAATGATAGTTAACTGTAACGTTCAGGGCCTCCTAATGGCGATGGAACACTCAAATTGCGTCGAGATTCAATACATCGGCCTCCAGCCGACTTGTCTCCAAGGGTCTATTGCTGCCTCGGGCACCTTATGGTCGTTCTCCTGTGAGTCTAGATTTTCGAATCCGACCCAAAAATGATAGTTAATTGTAAGGTTCAGGGCCTCCTAATGACGATGGAACACTCAAATTGCGTCGAGATTCAATACATCGGCCTCCAGCCGACTTGTCTCCAAGGGGATATTGCTGTCTCGGGCACAATATGATCCTTCTCCTGTGAGTCTAGATTTTCGAATCCGACGCAAAAATGATAGTGAATAGTAACGTTCAGCGCCTCCTGATGACGATAGAACTGTCAAATTGCGTCGAGATTCAATACATCGGCCTCCAGCCGACGTGTCTCCAAGGGTCTATTGGTGCCTCGGGCACCTTATGGTCGTTCTCCTGTGAGTCTAGATTTTCGAATCCGACGCAAAAATGATAGTTACTTGTAACGTTCAGGGTCTCCTATTGGCGATGGAACACTCAAATTGCGTCGAGATTCAATACATCGGCCTCCAGCCGACTTGTCTCCAAGGGGATATCGCTGCCTCGGGCACCACATGGTCCGTCTCCGGTGATTCTACGTTTTCGAATCCGACGCAAAACTCATAGTTAATTGTAACGTTCAGGGCCTCCTAATGACGATGGAGCAAACAAATTGAGTCGAGATTCAATACATCGACCTCCAGGTGGCTTGTCTCCAAGGGTCTATTGCTGCCTCGGGCACCTTATGGTCGTTCTCCTGTGAGTCTAGATTTTCGAATCCGACGCAAAAATGATAGTTAATTGTAACGTTCAGGGCCTTGTAATGACGATGGAACACTCAAATTGCGTCGAGATTCAATACATCGGCCTCCAGCCGACTTGTCTCCAAGGGTCTGTTGCTGCCTCGGGCACCTTATGGTCGTTCTCCTGTGAGTTTAGATTTTCGAATCCGACGCGAAACTGATAGTTAATTGCAAGGTTCAGGGCCTCCTAATGACGATGGATCACTCAAATTACGTCGAGATTCAATACATCGGCCTCCAGCAGACTTGTCTCCAAGGGGATATTGCTGTCTCGAGCACCGTATGAACTTCTCCTGTGAGTAGATTTTCGAATGCGACGCTAAAATGATTGTTAATTGTAACGTTCAGGGCCTCCTAATGCCGATGGAACACTCAAATTGCGTCGAGATTCAATACATCGGCCTCCAGCCGACTTGTCTCCAAGGGTCTGATGCTGCCTCGGGCACCTTACGGTCGTTCTCCTGTGAGTTTAGATTATCGAATCCGACGCAAAAATGATAGTTAATTGTAACGTTTAGGGCCTCCTAATGACGATGGAACTATCAAATTGCGTCGAGATTCAATACATCGGCCTCCTGCCTACTTGTCTCCAAGGGTCTATTGCCGCCTCGGGCACCTTATGGTCGTTCTCCTGTGAGTCTAGATTTTCGAATCCGACGATAAAATGATAGTTAATGGTAACGTTCAAGGCCTCCTAATGACGATGGAACACTCAAATTGCGACGATATTCAATACATCGTCCTCCAGCCGACATGTCTCCGAGGGTCTATTGCTGCTTCGGGCACCTTATGGTCGTTCTCCTGTGAGTCTAGATTTTCGAATCCGACGCAAAAATGATAGTTAGTTGTAACGTTCAGGGCCTCCTAATGACGATGGAACACTCAAACTGCGTCTAAATTCAATACATCGGCCTCCAGCGGACTTGTCTCCAAGGGGATATTGCTGTCTCGGGCACCATATGATCCTTCTCCTGTGAGTCTAGATTTTCGAATCCGTTGCAAAAATGATAGTGAATAGTAACGTTCAGCGCCTCCTGATGACGATAGAACTCTCAAATTGCGTCGAGATTCAATACATCGTCCTCCAGCCGACTTGTCTCCAAGCGTCTGTTGCTGCCTCGGGCACCTTATGGTCGTTCTCCTGTGAGTTTAGATTATCGAATCCGACGCAAAAATAATAGTTAATTGTAACGTTTAGGGCCTCCTAATGACGATGGAACACTCAAATTGCGTCGAGATTCAATACATCGGCCTCCAGCCGACTTGTCTCCAAGGGTCTGTTGCTGCCTCGGGCACCTTATGGTCGTTCTCCTGTGAGTTTAGATTATCGAATTCGACGCAAAAATTATAGTTAATTGTAACGTTCAGGGCCTCCTAATGACGATGGAACACTCAAATTGTGTCGAGATTCAATACCTCGGCCTCCAGCCGACTTGTCTCCAAGGGTCTATTGCTGCCTCGGGCACCTTACGGTCGTTCTCCTGTGAGTCTAGATTTTCGAATCCGACGCATAAGTGATAGTTAATTGTAACGTTCAGGGACTCCTAAAGACGATGGAACACTCAAATTGCGTCGAGAGTCAATACATCGACCTCCAGTCGACTTGTATCCAAGGGGATACTGCAGTCTCGTGCACCATATGATCCTTCTCCTGTTAGAAGATTTTCGAATCCGACGCTAAAATGATAGTTAACTGTAACGTTCAGGGTCTCCTAATGGGGATGGAACACTCAAATTGCGTCGAGATTCAATACATCGGCCTCCAGCCGACTTGTCTCCAAGGGTCTATTGATGCCTCGGGCACCTTATGGTCGTTCTCCTGTGAGTTTAGATTATCGAATCCGACGCAAAAATAATAGTTAATTGTAACGTTTAGGGCCTCCTAATGACGATGGAACACTCAAATTGCGTCGAGAGTCAATACATCGTCCTCCAGCCGACTTGTCTCCAAGGGCCTATTGCTGCCTCGGGCACCAAATGGTCGTTCTCCTGTGAGTCTAGATTTTCGAATCCGACGCATAAATGATAGTTAATTGTAACGTTCAGGGCCTCCTAATGCCGGAGGAACACTCAAATTGCGTCGAGAATCAATACATCGGCCTCCAGCCGACTTGTCTCCAAGGGCCTATTGCTGCCTCGGGTACCTTATGGTCGTTCTCCTGTGAGTCTAGATTTTCGAATCCGACGCAAAAATGATAGTTAATTGTAACGTTCAGGGCCTTGTAATGACTATGGAACACTAAAATTGCGTCGAGATTCAATACATCGGCCTCAAGCCGACATGTCTCGAAGGGTCTGTTGCTGCCTCGGGCACCTTATGGTTGTTCTCCTGTGAGTTTAGATTTTCGAATCCGACGCGTAACTGATAGTTAATTGTAAGGTTCAGGGCCTCCTAATGACGATGGAACACTCAAATTGCGTCGAGATTCAATACATCGGCCTCCAGCGGACTTGTCTCCAAGGGGATATCGCTGCCTCGGGCACCACACGGTCCGTCTCCGGTGATTCTACGTTTTCGAATTCGACGCAAAACTCATAGTTAATTGTAACGTTCAGGGCCTCCTAATGCCGATGGAACACTCAAATTGCGTCGAGATTCAATACATCGGCCTCCAGCCGACTTGTCTCCTATGGTCTGTTGCTGCGTCGGGCACCTTATGGTCGTTCTCCTGTGAGTCTAGATTTTCGAATCCGACGATAAAATGATAGTTAATTGTAACGTTCAGGGCCTCCTACTGACGATGGAACACTCAAATTGCGACGAGATTCAATACATCGTCCTCCAGCCGACTTGTCTCCAAGGGTCCGTTGCTGCCTCGGGCACCTTATGGTCGTTCTCCTGTGAGTTTAGATTATCGAAACCGACGCAAAAATTATAGTTAATTGTAACTTTTAGGGCCTCCTAATGACGATGGAACACTCAAATTGCGTCGAGATTCAATACATCGGCCTCCAGCGGACTTGCCTCCAAGGGTCTATTGCTGCCTCGGGCACCTTATGGTCGTTCTGCTGTGAGTCTAGATTTTCGAATCCGACGCAAAAATGATAGTTAATTTTAACGTTCAGGGCCTTGTAATGCCGATGGAACACTCAAATTGCGTTGAGATTCAATACGTCGGCCTCCAGCCGACTTGTCTCCAAGGGTCTGTTGCTGCCTCGGGCACCATATGGTCGTTCTCCTGTGAGTTTAGATTTTCGAATCCGACGCGAAACTGATAGTTAATTGTAAGGTTCAGGGCCTCCTAATGACGATGGAACACTCAAATTGCGTCGAGATTCAATACATCGGCCTCCAGCGGACTTGTCTCCAAGGGGATGTTGCTGTCTCGGGCACCATATGATCCTTCTCCTGTGAGTCTAGATTTTCGAATCCGACGCAAAAATGATAGTGAATAGTAACGTTCAGCGCCTCCTGATGACGATAGAAGTCTCAAATTGCGTCGAGATTCAATACATCGTCCTCCAGCTGATTTGTCTCCAAGGGGATATTGCTGCCTCGGGCACCTTATGGTTGTACTCCTGTGAGTGTAGATTTTCGAATCCGACGCAAAAATGATAGTTACTTGTAACGTTCAGGGCCTCCTATTGGCGATGGAACACTCAAATTGCGTCGAGATTCAATACATCGGCCTCCAGCTGACTTGTCTCCAAGGGGATATCGCTGCCTCGGGCACCAAATGGTCCGTCTCCTGTGAGTCTGGATTTTCGAATCCGACGCGAAACTGATAGTTAATTGCAACGTTCAGGGCCTCCTAATGACGAAGGAACACTCAAATTGCGTCGAGATTCAATACATCAGCCTCCAGCCGACTTGTCTCCAAGGGGATATTGCTGTCTCGGGCACAATATGATTCTTCTCCTGTGAGTCTACATTCTCAAATCCGGCGCAAAAATGATAGTGAATTGTAACGTTCAGCGCCTCCTAATGACGATAGAAGACTCAAATTGCGTCGAGATTCAATACATCGTCCTCCAGCCGATTTGTCTCCAAGGGGATATTGCTGCCTCGGGCACCAAATGGTCCGTCAGCTGTGAGTCTAGATTTTCGAATCCGACGAAAAACTGATAGTTAATTGTAACGTTCAGGGCCTCCTAATGACGATGGAACACTCAAATTGCGTCACGAATCAATACATCGGTTTCCAGCCGACTTGCCTCCAAGGGTCTATTGCTGACTCGGGCACCTTATGGTCGTTCTCCTGTGAGTCTAGATTTTCGAATCCGATGCATAAATGATAGTTAATTGTAACGTTCAGGGACTCCTAAAGACGATGGAACACTCAAATTGCGTCGAGAGTCAATACATCGTCCTCCAGCCGACTTGTCTCCAAGGGCCTATTGCTGCCTCGGGCACCAAATGGTCGTTCTCCTGTGAGTCTAGATTTTCGAATCCGACGCATAAATGATAGTTAATTGAAACGTTCAGGGCCTCCTAATGCCGAAGGAACACTCAAATTGCGTCGAGAATCAATACATCGGCCTCCAGCCGACTTGTCTCCAAGGGCCTATTGCTGCCTCGGGTACCTTATGGTGGTTCTCCTGTGAGTCTAGATTTTCGTATCCGACGCAAAAATGATAGTTAATAGTAACGTTCAGGGCCTTGTAATGACGACGGAACACTAAAATTGCGTCGAGATTCAATACATCGGCCTCCAGCCGACTTGTCTCCAAGGGTCTGTTGCTGCCTCGGGAACCTTATGGTTGTTCTCCTGTGAGTTAAGATTTTCGAATCCGACGCGAAACTGATAGTTAATTGTAAGGTTCAGGGCCTCCTAATGACGATGGAACACTCAAATTGCGTCGAGATTCAATACATCGGCCTCCAGCGGACTTGTCTCCATGGGGATATCGCTGCCTCGGGCACCACACGGTCCGTCTCCGCTGATTCTACGTTTTCGAATTCGACGCAAAACTCATAGTTAATTGTAACGTTCAGGGCCTCCTAATGCCGATGGAACACTCAAATTGCGTCGAGATTCAATACATCGGCCTCCAGCAGACTTGTCTCCTATGGTATGTTGCTGCCTCGGGCACCTTATGGTCGTTCTCCTGTGAGTCTAGATTTTCGAATCCGACGATAAAATGATAGTTAATTGTAACGTTCAGGGCCTCCTACTGACGATGGAACACTCAAATTGCGACGAGATTCAATACATCGTCCTCCAGCCGACTTGTCTCCAAGGGTCTATAGCTGCCTCCGGCACCAAATGGTCGTTCTCCTGTGAGTCAAGATTTTTGAATCCGACGCATAAATGATAGTTAATTGTAACGTTCAGGGACTCCTAATGACGATAGAACACTCAAATTGCGTCGAGATTCAATACATCGGCATCCAGCCGACTTGTCTCCAAGGGTCTATTGCTGCCTCGGGCACCTTATGGTCGTTCTCCTGTGAGTCTAGATTTTCGAATCCGACGCAAAAATGATAGTTAATTGTAAGGTTCAGGGCCTCCTAATGACAATGGAACACTCAAATTGCGTCGAGATTCAATACATCGTCCTCCAGCTGATTTGTCTCCAAGGGGATATTGCTGCCTCGGGCACCTTATGGTCGTTCTCCTGTGAGTCTAGATTTTCGAATCCGACGCAAAAATGATAGTTACTTGTAACGTTCAGGGCCTCCTATTGGCGATGGAACACTCAAATTGCGTCGAGATTCAATACATCGGCCTCCAGCCAACTTGTCTCCAAGGGGATATCGCTGCCTCGGGCACCACATGGTCCGTCTCCGGTGATTCTACGTTTTCGAATCCGACGCAAAACTCATAGTTAATTGTAACGTTCAGGGCCTCCTAATGACGATGGAGCAAACAAATTGAGTCGAGATTCAATACATCGACCTCCAGCCGACTTGTCTCCAAGGGTCTATTGCTGCCTCGGGCACCTTATGGTCGTTCTCCTGTGAGTCTAGATTTTCGAATCCGACGCGAAAATGATAGTTAATTGTTACGTTCAGGGCCTTGTAATGACGATGGAACACTCAAATTGCGTCGAGATTCAATACATCGGCCTCCAGCCGACTTGTCTCCAAGGGTCCGTTGCTGCCTCGGGCACCTTATGGTCGTTCTCCTGTGAGTTTAGATTATCGAATCCGACGCAAAAATTATAGTTAATTGTAACGTTTAGGGCCTCCTAATGACGATGGAACACTCAAATTGCGTCGAGATTCAATACACCGGCCTCCAGCGGACTTGTCTCCAAGGGTCTATTGCTGCTTCGGGCACCTTATGGTCGTTCTGCTGTGAGTCTAGATTTTCGAATCCGACGGAAAAATGATAGTTAATTTTAACGTTCAGGGCCTTGTAATGCCGATGGAACACTCAAATTGCGTCGAGATTCAATACGTCGGCCTCCAGCCGACTTGTCTCCAAGGGTCTGTTGCTGCCTCGGGCACCTTATGGTCGTTCTCCTGTGAGTTTAGATTTCCGAATCCGACGCGAAACTGATAGTTAATTGTAAGGTTCAGGGCCTCCTAATGACGATGGATCACTCAATTTACGTCGAGATTCAATACATCGGCCTCCAGCGTACTTGTCTCCAAGGTGATATTGCTGTCTCGAGCACCGTATGAACTTCTCCTGTGAGTAGATTTTCGAATGCGACGCTAAAATGATTGTTAATTGTAACGTTCAGGGCCTCCTAATGCCGATGGAACACTCAAATTGCGTCGAGATTCAATACATCTGCCTCCAGCCGACTTGTCTCCAATGGTCTGTTGCTGCCTCGGGCACGTTATGGTCGTTCTCCTGTGAGTTTAGATTATCGAATCCGACGCAAAAATGATAGTTAATTGTAACGTTTAGGGCCTCCTAATGCCGATGGAACACTCAAATTGCGTCGAGATTCAATACATCGGCCTCCAGCCGACATGTCTCCAAGGGTCTATTGCTGCCTCGGGCAGTTTATGGTCGTTCTCCTGTGAGTCTAGATTTTCGAATCCGACGCAAAAATCATAGTTAATTGTAACGTTCTGGGCCTTGTAATGACGATGGAACACTCAAATTGCGTCGAGATTCAATTCATCGTCCTCCAGCCGACTCGTCTCCACGGGACTGTTGCTGCCTCGGGCACCTTATGGTCGTTCTCTTGTGAGTCTAGAATTTCGAATCCGACGCATAAATGATAGTTAATTGTAACGTTCAGGGACTCCTGAAGACGATGGAACACTCAAATTGCGTCGAGAGTCAATACATCGACCTCTAGTCGACTTGTATCCAAGGGGATATTGCAATCTCGTGCACCATATGATCCTTCTCCTGTTAGTAGATTTTTGAATCCGTCGCTAAAATGATAGTTAACTGGAACGTTCAGGGCCTCCTAATGCCGATGGAACACTCAAATTGCGTCGAGATTCAATACATCGGCCTCCAGCCGACTTGTCTCCAAGGGTCTGTTGCTGCCTCGGGCACCTTATGGTCGTTCGCCTGTGAGTTTAGATTTTCGAATCCGACGCGAAACTGATAGTTAATTGTAAGGTTCAGGGCCACCTAATGACGATGGAACACTCAAACTGCGTCGAGATTCAATACATCGGCCTCCAGCGGACTTGTCTCCAAGGGGATATTGCTGTCTCGGGCACCATATGATCCTTCTCCTGTGAGTCTAGATTTTCGAATCCGTTGCAAAAATGATAGTGAATAGTAACGTTCAGCGCCTCCTGATGACGATAGAACTCTCAAATTGCGTCGAGATTCAATACATCGTCCTCCAGCTGATTTGTCTCCAAGGGGATATTGCTGCCTCGGGCACCTTATGGTCGTTCTCCTGTGAGTCTAGATTTTCGAATCCGACGCAAAAATGATAGTTAATTGTAACGCTCAGGGCCTCCTAATGCCGATGCAACACTCAAATTGCGTCGAGATTCAATACATCGGCCTCCAGCCGACTTGTCTCCAAGGGTCTGTTGCTGCCTCGGGCACCTTATGGTCGTTCTTCTGTGAGTTTAGATTATCGAATCCGACGCAAAAATGATAGTTAATTGTAACGTTTAGGGCCTCCTAATAACGAAGGAACACTCAAATTGCGTCGAGATTCAATATATCGGCCTCCAGCCGACTTGTCTCCTATGGTCTGTTGCTGCCTCGGGCACCTTATGGTCGTGCTCCTGTGAATCTAGACTTTCGAATCCGACGCAAAAATGATAGTTAATTGTAACGTTCAGGGCCTTCTAATGACGATGGAACACTCAAATTGCGTCGAGAATCAATACATCGGCCTCCAGCCGACTTGTCTCCAAGGGGATATCGCTGCCTCGGGCACCACATGGTCCGTCTCCGGTGATTCTACGTTTTCGAATCCGACGCAAAATTCATAGTTAATTGTAACGTTCAGGGCCTCCTAATGACGATGGAGCACACAAATTGAGTCGAGATTCAATACATCGACCTCCAGCCGACTTGTCCCCAAGCGTCTGTTGCTGCCTCGGGCACCTTATGGTCGTTCTCCTGTGAGTTTAGATTATCGAATCCGACGCAAAAATAATAGTTAATTGTAACGTTTAGGGCCTCCTAATGACGATGGAACACTCAAATTGCGTCGAGATTCAATACATCGGCCTCCAGCCGACTTGTCTCCAGGGGTCTGTTGCTGCCTCGGGCACCTTATGGTCGTTCTCCTGTGAGTTTAGGTGATCGAATCCGACGCAAAAATGATAGATAATTGTAACGTTTAGGGCCTCCTAATGACGATGGAACACTCAAATTGCGTCGAGATTCAATACCTCGGCCTCCAGCCGACTTGTCTCCAAGGGTCTATTGCTGTCTCGGGCACAGTATGATCCTTCTCCTGTGAGTCTAGATTTTCGAATCCGACGCAAAAATGATAGTGAATTGTAACGTTCAGCGCCTCCAAATGACGATAGAAGATTCAAATTGCGTCGAGATTCAATACATCGTCCTCCAGCCGATTTGTCTCCAAGGGTCAATAGCTGCCACGGGCACCTTGTGATCGTTCTGCTGTGAGTCTAGATTTACGAACCCGACGCAAAACTGATAGTTAATTGTAACGTTCAGGGCCACCTAATGACGATGGAACACTCAAATTGAGTCGAGATTCAATACATCGACCTCCAGCCGACTTGTCTCCAAGGGGATATTGCTGCCTCGGGCTCCATGTGCTCCGTCTCCTGTGAGTCTAGATTTTCGAATCCGACGCGAAACTGATAGTTAATTGTAACGTTCATCGCCTCCTAATGACGATGGAACACCCAAATTGCGTCGATATTCAATACATCGGCCTCCAGCCTACTTGTCTCCAAGGGGATATTGCTGTCTCGGGCACAATATGATCCTTCTCCTGTGAGTCTAGATTTTCGAATCCGACGCAAAAATGATAGTTAATTGTAACGTTTAGGGCCTTGTAATGACGATGGAACACTCAAATTGCGTCGAGATTCAATACATCGACATCCAGCCGACTTGTCTCCAAGGGGATATTGCTGCCTCGGGGTCCATGTGGTCCGTCTCCTGTGAGTCTAGATTTTCGAATCCGACGCAAAACTGATAGTTAATTGTAACGTTCAGGGCCTCCTAATGCCGATGGCACACTCAAATTGCGTCGAGATTCAATACATCGGCCTCCAGCCGACTTGTCTCCAAGGGTCTATTGCTGCCTCGGGCACCTTATGGTCGTTCTCCTGTGAGTTTAGATTATCGAATCCGACGCAAAAGTGATAGTGAATAGTAATGTTCAGCGCCTCCTGATGACGATAGAACTCTCAAATTGCGTCGAGATTCAATACATCGTCCTCCAGCTGATTTGTCTCCAAGGGGATATTGCTGCCTCGGGCACCAAATGGTCCGTCTCCTGTGATTCTGGATTTTTGAATCCGACGCGAAACTGAAAGTTAATTGCAACGTTCAGGGCCTCCAAATGACGATGGAGCACTCAAATTGCGTCGCGATTCAATACATCGTCCTCCAGCACACTGGTCTCCAAGGGGATATTGCTGCATCGGGCACCTTATGGTCCGTCTCCAGTGAGTCTAGATTTTCGAATCCGACGAAAAACTGATAGTTAATTGTAACATTCAGGGCCTCCTAATGACGATGGAACACTCATTTTGCGTCGCGATCCAATACATCGTCCTACAACCGACTTGTCTCCAAGGGTCAATAGCTGCCACGGGCACCATGTGGCCGTTCTGCTGTGAGTCTAGATTTTCGAACCCGACGCAAAACTGACTGTTAATTATAACGTTCAGGGCCACCTAATGACGATGGATAACTCAAATTGAGTCGAGATTCAATACATCAACCTCCAGCCGACTTTTCTCCAAGGGGATATTGCTGCCTCGGGCTCCAAGTGGTCCGTCTCCTGTGAGTTTAGATTTTCGAATCCGACGCGAAACTGATAGTTAATTGTAACGTTCAGGGATTCCTAATGACGATGGAACACTCAAATTGCGTCGAGATTCAGTACATCGGACTCCAGCCGACTTGTCTCCAAGGGGATATTGCTGCCTCGGGCTCCATGTGGCCCGTCTCCTGTGAGTCTAGATTTTCGAATCCGACGGGAAACTGATAGTTAATTGTAACGTTCAGGGCCTCCTAATGACGATGGAACTCTCAAATTGCGTCGAGATCCAATACATCGGCCTCCAGCCGACTTGTCTCCAAGGGGATATCGCTGCCTCGGGCACCACATGGTCCGTCTCCGGTGATTCTACGTTTTGGAATCCGACGCAAAACTCATACTTAATTGTAACGTTCAGGGCCTCCTATTGGCGATGGAACACTCAAATTGCGTCGACATTCAATACATCGACCTCCAGCCGACTTGTCCCCAAGGGTCTATTGCTGCCTCGGGCACCTTATGGTCGTTCTCCTGTGAGTCAAGATTTTCGAATCCGACGCAAAAATGATAGTTAATTGTAACGTTCAGGGCCTTGTAATGACGATGGAACACTCAAATTGCGTCGAGATTCAATACATCGTCCTCCAGCCGACTTGTCTCCAAGGGTCAAATGCTGCCTCGGGCACCTTATGGTCGTTCTCTTGTAAGTCTAAATTTTCGAATCCGACGCAAAACTGATAGTTCATTATAACGTTCAGGGCGACGTAATGACGATGGAACACTCAAATCGCGTCGATATTCAATACATCGGCCTCCAGTCGATTTGTCTCCAAGGGGTATATTGCTGTCTCGAGCACCGTATGATCTTCTCCTGTGAGTAGATTTTCGAATCCGACGCTAAAATGATAGTTAATTGTAACGTTCAGGGCCTTGTAATGACGATGGAACACTCAAAATGCGTCGAGATTCAATACATCGGCCTCCAGCCGACTTGTCTCCAAGGGTCTGTTGCTGCCTCGGGCACCTTATGGTCGTTGTCCTGTGAGTTTAGATTTTCGAATCCGACGCAAAAATGATAGTGAATTGTAACGTTCAGCGCCTCCTAATGACGATAGAAGACTCAAATTGCGTCGAGATTCAATACATCGTCCTCCAGCCGATTTGTCTCCAAGGGGATATTGCTGCCTCGGGCACCAAATGGTCCGTCTGCTGTGAGTCTAGATTTTCGAATCCGACGAAAAACTGATAGTTAATTGTAACATTCAGGGCCTCCTAATGACGATGGAACACTCAAATTGCGTCGAGATTCAATACCTCGGCCTCCAGCCGACTTGTCTCCAAGGGTCTATAGCTGCCTCGGGCACCTTATGGTCGTTCTCCTGTGAGTCTAGATTTTCGAATCCGACGCATAAGTGATAGTTAATTGTAACGTTCAGGGACTCCTAAAGACGATGGAACACTCAAATTGCGTCGAGAGTCAATACATCGACCTCCAGTTGACTTGTATCCAAGGGGATATTGCAGTCTCGTGCACCATATGATCCTTCTCCTGTTAGAAGATTTTCGAATCCGACGCTAAAATGATAGTTAACTGTAACGTTCAGGGCCTCCTAATGGCGATGGAACACTCAAATTGCGTCGAGATTCAATACATCGGCCTCCAGCCGACTTGTCTCCAAGGGTCTATTGATGCCTCGGGCACCTTATGGTCGTTCTCCTGTGAGTTTAGATTATCGAATCCGACGCAAAAATAATAGTTAATTGTAACGTTTAGGGCCTCCTAATGACGATGGAATACTCAAATTGCGTCGAGATTCAATACATCGGCCTCCAGCCGACTTGTCTCCCAGGGGATATTGCTGTCTCGGGCACAATATGATCCTTCTCCTGTGAGTTTAGATTATCTAATCCGACGCAAAAATGATAGTTAATTGTAACGTTTAGGGCCTCCTAATGACGATGGAACACTCAAATTGCGTCGATATTCAATACATCGGCCTCCAGTCGATTTGTCTCCAAAGGGTATATTGCTATCTCGAGCACCGTATGAACTTCTCCTGTGAGTAGATTTTCGAATCCGACGCTAAAACGATAGTTAATTGTAACGTTCAGGGCCTTGTAATGACGATGGAACACTCAAATTGCGTCGAGATTCAATACATCGTCCTCCAGCCGACTTGTCTCCAAGCGTCTGTTGCTGTCTCGGGCACCTTATGGTCGTTCTCCTGTGAGTCTAGATTATCGAATCCGACGCAAAAATGATAGTTAATTGTAACGTTCAGGGCCTCCTAATGACGATGGAACACTCAAATTGCGTCGAGATTCAATACATCGGCCCCCAGCCGACTTGTCTCCAAGGGGATATTGCTGCCTCGGGGTCCATGTGGTCCGTCTCCTGTGAGTCTAGATTTTCGAATCCGACGCAAAACTGATAGTTAATTGTAACGTTCAGGGCCTCCTAATGCCGATGGCACACTCAAATTGCGTCGAGATTCAATACATCGGCCTCCAGCCGACTTGTCTCCAAGGGTCTATTGCTGCCTCGGGCACCTTATGGTCGTTCTCCTGTGAGTTTAGATTATCGAATCCGACGCAAAAGTGATAGTGAATAGTAATGTTCAGCGCCTCCTGATGACGATAGAACTCTCAAATTGCGTCGAGATTCAATACATCGTCCTCCAGCTGATTTGTCTCCAAGGGGATATTGCTGCCTCGGGCACCAAATGGTCCGTCTCCTGTGATTCTGGATTTTTGAATCCGACGCGAAACTGAAAGTTAATTGCAACGTTCAGGGCCTCCAAATGACGATGGAGCACTTAAATTGCGTCGCCATTCAATACATCGTCCTCCAGCACACTGGTCTCCAAGGGGATATTGCTGCATCGGGCACCTTATGGTCCGTCTCCAGTGAGTCTAGATTTTCGAATCCGACGAAAAACTGATAGTTAATTGTAACATTCAGGGCCTCCTAATGACGATGGAACACTCATTTTGCGTCGCGATCCAATACATCGTCCTACAACCGACTTGGCTCCAAGGGTCAATAGCTGCCAAGGGCACCTTGTGGTCGTTCTGCTGTGAGTCTAGATTTTCGAACCCGACGCAAAACTGATTGTTAATTATAACGTTCAGGGCCACCTAATGACGATGGATAACTCAAATTGAGTCGAGATTCAATACATCAACCTCCAGCCGACTTTTCTCCAAGGGGATATTGCTGCCTCGGGCTCCAAGTGGTCCGTCTCCTGTGAGTTTAGATTTTCGAATCCGACGCGAAACTGATAGTTAATTGTAACGTTCAGGGATTCCTAATGACGATGGAACACTCAAATTGCGTCGAGATTCAGTACATCGGACTCCAGCCGACTTGTCTCCAAGGGGATATTGCTGCCTCGGGCTCCATGTGGCCCGTCTCCTGTGAGTCTAGATTTTCGAATCCGACGGGAAACTGATAGTTAATTGTAACGTTCAGGGCCTCCTAATGACGATGGAACTCTCAAATTGCGTCGAGATCCAATACATCGGCCTCCAGCCGACTTGTCTCCAAGGGGATATCGCTGCCTCGGGCACCACATGGTCCGTCTCCGGTGATTCTACGTTTTGGAATCCGACGCAAAACTCATACTTAATTGTAACGTTCAGGGCCTCCTATTGGCGATGGAACACTCAAATTGCGTCGACATTCAATACATCGACCTCCAGCCGACTTGTCCCCAAGGGTCTATTGCTGCCTCGGGCACCTTATGGTCGTTCTCCTGTGAGTCTAGATTTTCGAATCCGACGTAAAAATGATAGTTAATTGTAACGTTCAGGGCCTTGTAATGACGATGGAACACTCAAATTGCGTCGAGATTCAATACATCGTCCTCCAGCCGACTTGTCTCCAAGGGTCAAATGCTGCCTCGGGCACCTTATGGTCGTTCTCTTGTTAGTCTAAATTTTCGAATCCGACGCAAAACTGATAGTTCATTATAACGTTCAGGGCGACGTAATGAAGATGGAACACTCAAATTGCGTCGATATTGAATACATCGGCCTCCAGTCGATTTGTCTCCAAGGGGTATATTGCTGTCTCGAGCACCGTATGATCTTCTCCTGTGAGTAGATTTTCGAATCCGACGCTAAAATGATAGTTAATTGTAACGTTCAGGGCCTTGTAATGACGATGGAACACTCAAATTGCCTCGAGATTCAATACATCGGTTTTCAGCCGATTTGTCTCCAAGGGTCTATTGCTGCATCGGGCACCGTATGGTCGTTCCCCTGTGAGTCAACATTTTAGAATCCGACGCAAAACTGATAGTTAATTGTAATGCTAAGGGCCTCTTAATGACGATGGAACACTCAAATTGCGTCGAGAGTCAATACATCTTCCTCCAGCCGATTTGTCTCCAAGGGTCTATTGCTGCCTCGGGCACCTTATGGTCGTTCTCCTGTGAGTCTAGATTTTCGAATACGTCGCAAAAATGATAGTTAATTGTAACGTTCAGGGCCTTGTAATGACGATGGAACACTCAAATTGCGTCGAGATTCAATACATCGGCCTCCAGCCGACTTGTCTCCAAGGGTCTGTTGCTGCCTCGGGCACCTTATGGTCGTTCTCCTGTGAGTTTAGATTATCGAATCCGACGCAAAAATGATAGTTAATTGTAACGTTTACGGCCTCCTAATGACGATGGGACACTCAAATTGCGTCGAGATTCAATACATCGTCCTCCAGCCGACTTGTCTCCAAGGGGGAATTGCTGTCTCGGGCACAATATGATCCTTCTCCTGTGAGTCTTTATTTTCGAATCCGACGCAAAAATGATAGTGAATTGTAACGTTCAGCGCCTCCTAATGACGATAGAAGACTCAAATTGCGTCGAGATTCAATACATCGTCCTCCAGCCGATTTGTCTCTAAGGGGATATTGCTGCCACGGGCAACAAATGGTCCGTGTGCTGTGAGTCGAGATTTCCGAATCCGACGAAAAACTGATAGTTAATTGTAACGTACAGGGCCTCCTAATGACGATGGAAGACTCAAATTGCGTCGCGATCCAATACATCGTCCTCCAGCCGACTTGTCTCCAAGGGTCTGATGCTGCCTCGGGCACCTTATGGTCGTTCTCTTGTAAGTCTAGATTTTCGAATCCGACGCAAAATTGATAGTTAATTGTAACGTTCAGGGCCTCATAATGACGATGGAACTCTCAAATTGCGTCGAGATTCAATACATCGTCCTCCAGCCGACTTGTCTCCAGGGGTCTATTGCTCCCTCGGGCACCTTATGGTCGTTCTCCTGTGAGTCTAGATTTTCGAATCCGACGCAATAATGATAGTGAATTGTAACGTTCAGGGCCTTCTAAAGTCGATGGAACACTCAAATTGCGTCGAGATTCAATACATCGGCCTCCAGCCGACTTGTGTCCAAGGGGATTTCGCTGCCTCCGGCACCACATGTTCCGTCTCCGGTGATTGTACGTTTTCGAATCCGACGCAAAACTCATAGTTAATTGTAACGTTCAGAGCCTCCTATTGGCGATGGAACACTCAAATTGCGTCGAGATTCAATACATCGACCTCCAGCCGACTTGTCTCCAAGGGTCTATTGCTGCCTCGGGCACCTTATGGTCGTTCTCCTGTGAGTCTAGATTTTCGAATCCGACGCAAAAATGATAGTTAATTGTAACGTTTAGGGCCTCCTAATGACGATGCAACACTCAAATTAAGTCGAGATTCAATACATCGGCCTCCAGCCGGCTTGTCTCCAAGGGTATGTTGCTGCCTCGGGCACCTTATGGTCGTTCTCCTGTGAGTTTAGATTATCGAATCCGACGCAAAAATGATAGTTAATTGTAACGTTTAGGGCCTCCTAATGACGATGGGACACTCAAATTGCGTCGAGATTCAATACATCGTCCTCCAGCCGACTTGTCTCCATGGGGATATTACTGCCTCCGGCCTCTTATGTTCGCTCTCATGTGAGTCTAGATTGTCGAATCCACGCGAAACTGATTGTTAATTGTAACGTTCAGGGCTTCCTAATGACGATGGAACACTCAAATTGCCTCGAGATTCAATACATCGGTATTCAGCAGATTTGTCTCCAAGGGTCTATTGCTGCCTCGGGCACCGTATGGTCGTTCCCCTGTGAGTCAACATTTTAGAATCCGACGCAAAACTGATAGTTAATTGTAATGCTCAGGGCCCCTTAATGACGATGGAACACTCAAATTGCGTCGAGAGTCAATACATCTTCCTCCAGCCGACTTGTCTCCAAGGGTCTATTGCTGCCTCGGGCACCTTATGGTCGTTCTCCTGTGAGTCTAGATTTTCGAATCCGACGCAAAAATAATAGTTAATTGTAACGTTCAGGGCCATGTAATGACGATGGAACACTCAAATTGCGTCGAGATTCAATACATCGTCCTCCAGCTGATTTGTCTCCAAGGGGATATTGCTGCCTCGGGCACCAAATAGTCCGTCTCCTGTGTTTGTGGATTTTCGAATCCGACGCGAAACTGATAGTTAATTGTAAGGTTCAGGGCCTCCAAATGACGTAGGAGCACTCAAATTGCGTCGCGATTTAATAAATCGTCCTCCAGCGTACTGGTCTCCTAGGGTCAATAGCTGCCACGGGCACCTTGTGATCGTTCTGCTGTGAGTCTAGATTATCGAACCCGACGCTAAACTGATTGTTAATTGTAAGGTTCAGGGCCTTCTAATGACGATGGAACACTCAAATTGCGTCGAGATTCAATACATCGACCTCCAGCCGACTTGTCTCCAAGGGTCTATTGCTGCCTCGGGCACCTCATGGTCGTTCTCCTGTTAGTAGATTTTCGAATCCGACGCTAAAATGATAGTTAACTGTAACGTTCAGGGCCTCCTAATGCCGATGGAACACTCAAATTGCGTCGAGATTCGATACATCGGCCTCCAGCCGACTTGTCTCCAAGGGTCTATTGCTGCTTCGGGCACCTTATGGTCGTTCTCCTGTGAGTCTAGATTTTCGAATCCGACGAAAAAATGATAGTTAATTATAACGTTCAGGGCCTTGTAATGACGATGGAACACTCAAATTGCGTCGAGATACAATACATCGGCCTCCAGCCCACTTGTCTCCAAGGGTCTGTTGCTGCCTCGGGCACCTTATGGTCGTTCCCCTGTGAGTCTACATTTTAGAATCCGACGCAAAACTGATAGTTAATTGTAATGCTCAGGGCCTCTTAATGATGATGGAACACTCAAATTGCGTCGAGATTCAATACATCGTCCTCCAGCCGACTTGTCTCCATGGGGATATTACTGCCTCCGGCCTCTTATGTTCGCTCTCATGTGAGTCTAGATTTTCGAATCCACGGGAAACTGATTGTTAATTGTAACGATCAGGGCTTCCTAATGACGATGGAACACTCAAATTGCCTCGAGATTCAATACATCGGTATTCAGCCGATTTGTCTCCAAGGGTCTATTGCTGCCTCGGGCACCTTATGGTCGTTCCCCTGTGAGTCTACATTTTAGAATCCGACGCAAAACTGATAGTTAATTGTAATGCTCAGGGCCTCTTAATGATGATGGAACACTCAAATTTCGTCGAGAGTCAATACATCTTCCTCCAGCCGACTTGTCTCCAAGGGTCTATTGCTGCTTCGGGCACCTTATGGTCGTTCTCCTGTGAGTCTAGATTTTCGAATACGACGCAAAAATGATAGTTAATTGTAACGTTCAGGGCCTTGTAATGACGATGGAACACTCAAATTGCGTCGAGATTCAATACATCGGCCTCCAGCCGACTTGTCTCCAAGGGTCTGTTGCTGCCTCGGGCACCTTATGGTCGTTCTCCTGTGAGTTTAGATTATCGAATCCGACGCAAAAATGATAGTTAATTGTAGTGTTTAGGGTCTCCTAATGACGATGGGACACTCATATTGCGTCGAGATTCAATACATCGTCCTCCAGCCGACTTGTCTCCAAGGGGGAGTTGCTGTCTCGGGCACAATATGATCCTTCTCCTGTGAGTCTAGATTTTCGAATCCGACGCAAAAATGATAGTTAATTGTAACGTTTAGGGCTTCCTAATGACGATGGAACACTCAAATTAAGTCGAGATTCAATACATCGGCCTCCAGCCGGCTTGTCTCCAAGGGTATGTTGCTGCCTCGGGCACCTTATGGTCGTTCTCCTGTGAGTTTAGATTATCGAATCCGACGCAAAAATGATAGTTAATTGTAACGTTTAGGGCCTCCTAATGACGATGGGACACTCAAATTGCGTCGAGATTCAATACATCGTCCTCCAGCCGACTTGTCTCCATGGGGATATTACTGACTCCGGCCTCTTATGTTCGCTCTCATGTGAGTCTAGATTTTCGAATCCACGCGAAACTGATTGTTAATTGTAACGTTCAGGGCTTCCTAATGAAGATGGAACACTCAAATTGCCTCGAGATTCAATACATCGGTATTCAGCCGATTTGTCACCAAGGGTCTATTGCTGCCTCGGGCACCTTATGGGCGTTCTCCCGTAAGTCTAGATTTTCGAATCCGACGCAAAAATGATAGTTAATTGTAACGTTCAGGGCCATGTAATGAAGATAGAAGACTCAAATTGCGTCGAGATTCAATACATCGTCCTCCAGCCGATTTGTCTCTAAGGGGATATTGCTGCCACGGGCAACAAATGGTCCGTGTGCTGTGAGTCGAGATTTTCGAATCCGACGAAAAACTGATAGTTAATTGTAACGTACAGGGCCTCCTAATGACGATGGAAGACTCAAATTGCGTCGCGATCCAATACATCGTCCTCCAGCCGACTTGTCTCCAAGGGTCTGATGCTGCCTCGGGCACCTTATGGTCGTTCTCTTGTAAGTCTAGATTTTCGAATCCGACGCAAAATTGATAGTTAATTGTAACGTTCAGGGCCTCCTAATGACGATGGAACTCTCAAATTGCGTTGAGATTCAATACATCGTCCTCCAGCCGACTTGTCTCCAGGGGTCTATTGCTGCCTCGGGCACCTTATGGTCGTTCTCCTGTGAGTCTAGATTTTCGAATCCGACGCAAAAATGATAGTTAATTGTAACGTTTAGGGCCTCCTAATGACGATGGAACACTCAAATTAAGTCGAGATTCAATACATCGGCCTCCAGCCGGCTTGTCTCCAAGGGTTTGTTGCTGCCTCGGGCACCTTATGGTCGTTCTCCTGTGAGTTTAGATTATCGAATCCGACGCAAAAATGATAGTTAATTGTAACGTTTAGGGCCTCCTAATGACGATGGGACACTCAAATTGCGTCGAGATTCAATACATCGTCCTCCAGCCGACTTGTCTCCATGGGGATATTACTGACTCCGGCCTCTTATGTTCGCTCTCATGTGAGTCTAGATTTTCGAATCCACGCGAAACTGATTGTTAATTGTAACGTTCAGGGCTTCCTAATGAAGGTGGAACACTCAAATTGCCTCGAGATTCAATACATCGGTATTCAGCCGATTTGTCACCAAGGGTCTATTGCTGCCTCGGGCACCTTATAGTCGTTCTCCCGTAAGTCTAGATTTTCGAATCCGACGCAAAAATGATAGTTAATTGTAACGTTCAGGGCCATGTAATGACGATGGAACACTCAAATTGCGTCGAGATTCAATACATCGTCCTCCAGCCGACTTGTCTCCAAGGGGAATATCGCTGCCTCGGGCACCACATGGTCCGTCTCCGGTGATTCTACGTTTTCGAATCCGACGCGAAACTCATAGATACTTGTAACGTTCAGGGCCTCCTATTGGCGATGGAATACTCAAATTGCGTCGAGATTCAATACATCTACTTCCAGCCGACTTGTCTCCAAGGGTCTATTGCTGCCTCGGGCACCTTATGTTCGTTCTCCTCTGAGTCTAGATTTACGAATCCGACGCATAAATGATAGTTAATTGTAACGTTCAGGGCCTTGTAATGACGATGGAACACTCAAATTGCGTCGAGATTCAATACATCGTCCTCCAGCCGACTTGTCTCCATGGGGATATTACTGCCTCCGGCCTCTTATGTTCGCTCTCACGTGAGTCTAGATTTTCGAATCCGACGCGAAACTGATTGTTAATTGTATCGTTCAGGGCTTCCTAATGACGATGGAACACTCAAATTGGCTCGAGATTCAATACATCCGCATTCAGCCGATTTGTCTCCAAGGGTCTATTGCTGCCTCGGGCACCGTATGGTCGTTCCCCTGTGAGTCAACATTTTAGAATCCGACGCAAAACTGATATTAAAATGTAATGCTCAGGGCTTCTTAATGACGATGGAACACTCAAATTGCGTCGAGGGTCAATACATCTTCCTCCAGCCGACTTGTCTCCAAGGGGATATTGCTGTCTCGTGCACCATATGATCCTTCTCCTGTTAGTAGATTTTCGAATCCGACGCTAAAATGATAGTTAACTGTAACGTTCAGGGCCTCCTAATGCCGATGGAACACTCAAATTGCGTCGAGATTCAATACATCGGCCTCCAGCCGACTTGTCTCCAAGGGTCTATTGCTGCCTCGGGCACCTTATGGTCGTTCTCCTGTGAGTTTAGATTATCGAATCCGACGCAAAAATGATAGTTAATTGTAACGTTCAGGGCCTCCTAATGCCGATGGAACACTCAAATTGCGTCGAGATTCAATACCTCGGCCTCCAGCCGACTTGTCTCCAAGGGTCTGTTGCTGCCTCGGGCACCTTATGGTCGTTCTCCTATGAGTCTAGATTTTCGAATCCGACGCAAAAATGATAGTTAATTGTAACGTTCAGGGCCTTGTAATGACGATGGAACACTCAAATTGCGTCGAGATTCAATACATTGGCCTCCAGCCGACTTGTCTCCAAGGGTCTGTTGCTGCCTCGGGCACCTTATGGTCGTTCTCCTGTGAGTTTAGATTGTTGAATCCGACGCAAAAATGATAGTTAATTGTAACGTTTAGGGCCTCCTAATGACGATGGGACACTCAAATTGCGTCGAGATTCAGTACATCGTCCTCCAGCGGACTTGTCTCCAAGGGTCTAATGCTGCCTCGGGCACCTTATGGTCGTTCTCTTGTAAGTCTAGATTTTCGAATCCGACGCAAAAATGATAGTTAATTGTAACGTTCAGCGCCTCCTATTGGCGATGGAACACTCAAATCGCGTCGAGATTCAATACATCGACATCCAGCCGAGTTGTCTCCAAGGGGATATTGCTGCATCTGGCACCTTATGGTCGTTCTCCTGTGAGTTTAGATTTTCGAATCCGACGAAAAACTGATAGTTAATTGTAACATTTAGGGCCTCCTAATGACGATGGAACACTCATTTTGCGTCGCGATCCAATACATCGTCCTCCAGCAGACTGGTCTCCAAGGGTCAATTGCTGCCACGGGCACCTTGTGATCGTTCTGCTGTGAGTCTAGATTTTCGAACCCGACGCAAAACTGATTGTTAATTGTAACGTTCAGGGCCACCTAATGACGATGGGACACTCAAATCGAGTCGAGATTCAATACATCGACCTCCAGCCGACTTGTCTCCAAGGGTCTGTTGCTGCCTAGGGCACCTTATGGTCGTTCTCCTGTGAGTTTAGATTATCGAATCCGACGCAAAAATGATAGTTAATTGTAACGTTTAGGGCCTCCTAATGACGATGGAACACTCAAATTGCGTCGAGATTAAATACATCGGCCTCCAGCCGACTTGTCTCCAAGGGTCTATTGCTGCCTCGGGCACCTTATGGTCGTTCTCCTGTGTGTCTAGATTTTCGAATCCGACGCAAAACTCATAGTTAATTGTAACGTTCAGGGCCTCCTAATGATGATGGAACACTCAAATTGCGTCAACAATCAATACATCGGTTTCCAGCCGACTTGTCTCCAAGGGTCTATTGCTGCCTCGGGCACCTTATGGTCGTTATCCTGTGAGTCTAGATTTTCGAATCCGAGGCATAAATGATAGTTAATGGTAACGTTCAGGGACTCCTAAAGACGATGGAACACTCAAATTGCGTCGAGAGTCAATACATCGACCTCCAGGCGACTTGTATCCAAGGGGATATTGCAGTCTCGGGCACAATATAATCCTTCTCCTGCGAGTCTAGATTTTCGAATCCGACGCAAAAATGATAGTGAATTGTAACGTTCAGCGCCTCCTAATGACGATAGAAGACTCAAATTGCGTCGAGATTCAATACATCGTTCTCCAGCCGATTTGTCTCCAAGGGGATATTGCTGCCTCGGGCACCAAATGGTCCGTCTGCTGTGAGTCTAGATTTTCGAATCCGACGAAAAACTGATAGTTAATTGCAACATTCAGGGCCTCCAAATTACGATGGAGCACTCAAATTGCGTCGCGATTCAATACATCGTTCTCCAGCGGACTGGTCTCCAAGGGGATATTGCTGCATCGGGCACCTTATGGTCCATCTCCAGTGAGTTTAGATTTTCGAATCCGACGAAAAACTGATAGTTAATTGCAACATTCAGGGCCTCCTAATGACGATGGAACACACATTTTGCGTCGAGATCCAATACATCGTCCTCCAACCGATTTGTCTCCAAGGGTCTGTTGCTGCCACGGGCACCTTATGGTCGTTCTCCTGTGAGTCTAGAGTTTCGAATCCGACGCGAAACTGATAGGTAATTGTAACGTTCAGGGCCTCCTAACGACGATGGAACACTCAAATTGCGTCGAGATTCAATACATCGGCCACCAGCCGACTTGTCTCCAAGGGGATATTGCTGTCTCGGGCACAATATGATCCTTCTCCTGTGAGTCTAGATTTTCAAATCCGACGCAAAATTGATAGTGAATTGTAACGTTCAGCGCGTCCTAATGACGATAGAAGACTCAAATTGCGTTGAGATTCAATACATCGTCCTCCAGCCGATTTGTCTCCAAGGGGATATTGCTGCCTCGGGCACCAAATGGTCCGTCTGCTGTGAGTCTAGATTTTCGAATCCGACGAAAAACTGATAGTTAATTGTAACATTCATAATGACGGTGGAACACTCAAATTGCGTCGCGATCCAATACATCGTCCTCCAGCCGACTTGTCTCCAAGGGTCTAATGCTGTCTCGGGCACCTTATGGTCGTTCTCTTGTAAGTCTAGATTTTCGAATCCGACGCAATACTGATAGTTAATTGTAACGTTCATGGCCTCCTAATGCCGATGGAACACTCAAATTGCGTCGAGATTCAATGCATCGTCCTCCAGCCGACTTGTCTCCAAGGGTCTATTGCTGCCTCGGGCACCTTATGGTCGTTCTCCTGTGAGTTTAGATTTTCGAATCCGACGCAAAAATGATAGTGAATTGTAACGTTCAGGGCCTTCTAATGACGATGGAACACTCAAATTGCGTCGAGATTCAATACATCGGCCTCCAGCCGACTTGTCTCCGAGGGGTATATTGCTGTCTCGAGCACCGTATGATCCTTCTCCTGTTAGTAGATTTTCGAATCCGACGCTAAAATGATAGTTAACTGTAACGTTCAGGGCATCCTAATGCCGATGGAACACTCAAATTGCGTCGGGATTCAATACATCGCCCTCCAGCCGACTTGTCTCCAAGGGTCTATTGCTGCCTCGGGCACCTTATGGTCGTTCTCCTGTGAGTTTAGATTATCGAATCCGACGCAAAAATGATAGTTAATTGTAACGTTCAGGGCCTCCTAATGCCGATGAAACACTCAAATTGCGTCGAGATTCAATACATCGGCCTCCAGCCGACTTGTCTCCAAGGGTCTATTGCTGCCTCCGGCACCTTATGGTCGTTTTCCTGTGAGTCTAGATTTTCGAATGCGACGCGAAACTGATAGTTAATTGTAACGTTCAGGGCCTCCTAATGACGATAGAAGACTCAAATTGCGTCGAGATTAAATACATCGTCCTCCAGCAGATTTGTCTCCGAGGGAATATTGCTGCCTCGGGCACAATATGATCCTTCTCCTGTGAGTCTAGATGTTCGAATCCGACGCAAAAATGATGGTGAATTGTAACGTTCAGCGCCTCCTAATGAGGATAGAACACTCAAATTGCGTCGAGATTCAATACATCGTCCTCCAGCCGATTTGTCTCCAAGGGGATATAGCTGCCTCGGGCACCAAATGGTCCGTCTGCTGTGAGTCTAGATTTTCGAATCCGACGAAAAACTGATAGTTAATTGTAACATTCAGGGCCTCCTAATGACGATGGAACACTCAAATTGCGTCGAGATTCAAAACATCGGCCTCCAGCCGACTTATCTCCAAGGGTCTATTGCTGCCTCGGGCACCTTATGGTCGTTCTCCTGTGAGTCTAGATTTTCGAATCCGACACAAAAATGATAGTTAATTGTAACGTTCAGGGCCTTGTAATGACGATGGAACACTCAAATTGCGTCGAGATTCAATACATCGGCCTCCAGCCGACTTGTCTCCAAGGGTCTGTTGCTGCTTCGGGCACCTTATGGTCGTTCTCCTGTGAGTTTAGATTTTCGAATCCGACGCGAAACTGATAGTTAATAGTAAGGTTCAGGGCCCCCTAATGACGATGGAACACTCAAATTGCGTCGAGATTCAATACATCGGCCTCCAGCGGACTTGTCTCCAAGAGGATATTGCTGTCTCGGGCACCATGTGATCCTTCTCCTGTGAGTCTAGATTTTCGAATCCGACGCAAAAATGATAGTGAATAGTAACGTTCAGCGCCTCCTGATGACGATAGAACTCTCAAATTGCGTCGAGATTCAATACATCGTCCTCCAGCTGATTTGTCTCCAAGGGGATATTGCTGCTTCGGGCACCTTATGGTCGTTCTCCTGTGAGTCTAGATTTTCGAATCCGACGCAAAAATGATAGTTAATTGTAACGTTCAGGGCCTCCTAATGCCGATGGAACACTCAAATTGCGTCGAGATTCAATACATCGGCCTCCAGCCGACTTGCCTTCAAGGGTCTATTGCTGCCTCGGGCACCTTATGGTCGTTCTCCTGTGAGTCTAGATTTTAGAATCCGACGCAAAAATGATAGTTAATTGTAACGTTCAGTGCCTCCTAATGCCGATGGAACACTCAAATTGCGTCGAGTTTCAATACATCGGCCTCCAGCCGACTTGTCTCCAAGGGGATATTGCTGCCTCGGGCACAATATGATCCTTCTCCTGTGAGTCTAGATTTTCGAATCCGACGCAAAAATGATAGTGAATTGTAACGTTCAGCGCCTCCTAATGACGATAGAAGACTCAAATTGCGTCGAGATTCAACACATCGTCCTCCAGCCGATTTGTCTCCAAGGGGATATTGCTGCCTCGGGCACAATATGATCCTTCTCCTGTGAGTCTAGATTTTCGAATCCGACGCAAAAATGATAGTTAATTGTAACGTTCAGGGCCTCCTAATGACGATGGAACTCTCAAATTGCGTCGAGATCCAATACATCGTTCTCCAACCGACTTGTCTCCAAGGGTCAATAGCTGCCACGGGCACCTTGTGATTGTTCTGTTGTGAGTCTAGATTTTCGAACCCGACGCAAAACTGATTGTTAATTGTAACGTTCAGGGCCACCTAATGACGATGGAACACTCAAATTGAGTCGAGATTCAATACATCGACCTCCAGCTGACTTGTCTCCAAGGGGATATTGCTGCCTCGGGCTCCATGTGGTCCGTCTCCTGTGAGTCTAGATTTTCGAATCCGACGCGAAACTGATAGTTAATTGTAAAGTTCAGGCCTCCTAATGACGATGGAACACTCAAATTTCGTCGAGATTCAATACATCGTCCTCCAGCCGACTTGTCTCCAAGGGTCTATTGCTGCCTCGGGCACCTAATGGTCGTTCTCCTGTGAGCCTAGATTTTCGAATCCGACGCAAAAATGATAGTTAATTGTAATGTTCAGGGCCTTCTAATGACGATGGAACACTCAAATTGCGTCGAGATTCCATACATCGGCGTATAGCCGACTTGTCTACAAGGGGATATCGCTGCCTCGGGCACCACATGGTCCGTCTCCGGTGATTCCACGTTTTCGAATCCGACGCAAAACTCATAGTTAATTGTAACGTTCAGGGCCTCCTATTGGCGATGGAATACTCAAATTGCATCGAGATTCAATACATCGACCTCGAGCCGACTTGTCTCCAAGGGGATATTGCTGCATCGGGCACCTTATGGTCGTTCTCCTGTGAGTTTAGATTATCGAATCCGACGCAAAAATGATAGTTCATTGTAACGTTCAGGGCCTCCAAATGACGATGGCATACTCAAATTGCGTCGAGATTCAATACATCGTCCTCCAGCCGATTTGTCTCCAAGGGTATATTGCTGCCTCGGGCACCAAAAGGTCCGTCTGGTGTGAGTCTAGATTTTCGAATCCGACGCAAAAATGATAGTGAATAGTAACGTCCAGCGCCTCCTGATGACGATAGAACTCTCAAATTGCGTCGAGATTCAATACATCGTCCTCCAAATTATTTGTCTCCAAGGGGATATTGCAGTCTCGTGCACCATATGATCCTTCTCCTGTTAGTAGAATTTCGAATCCGACGCTAAAATGATAGTTAACTGTAACGTTCAGGGCCTCCTAATGCCGATGGAACACTCAAATTGCGTCGAGATTCAATACATCGCCCTCCAGCCGACTTGTCTCCAAGGGTTTATTGCTGCCTCGGGCACCTAATGGTCGTTCTCCTGTGAGCCTAGATTTTCGAATCCGACGCAAAAATGATAGTTAATTGTAATGTTCAGGGCCTTCTAATGACGATGGAACACTCAAACTGCGTCGAGATTCCATACATCGCCCTATAGCCGACTTGTCTACAAGGGGATATCGCTGCCTCGGGCACCACATGTTCCGTCTCCGGTGACTCCACGTTTTCGAATCCGACGCAAAAGTCATAGTTAATTGTAACGTTCAGGGCCTCCTATTGGCGATGGAACACTCAAATTGCATCGAGATTCAATACATCGACCTCCAGCCGACTTGTCTCCAAGGGGATATTGCTGCATCGGGCACCTTATGGTCGTTCTCCTGTGAGTTTAGATTTTCGAATCCGACAAAAAACTGATAGTTAATTGTAACATTCAGGGCCTCCTAATGACGATGGAACACTCATTTTGCGTTGCGATCCAATACATCGTCCTCCAACCGACTTGTCTCCAGGGGTCAATAGCTGCCACGGGCAGCTTGTGATCGTTCTGCTGTGAGTCTAGATTTTCGAACCCGACGCAAAACTGATTGTTAATTGTAACGTTCATGGCCACCTAATGACGATGGAACACTCAAATTGAGTCGAGATTCAATACATCAACCTCCAGCCGACTTGTCTGCAAGGGGATATTGCTGCCTCGGGCTCCATGTGGTCCGTCTCCTGTGAGTCTAGATTTTCGAATCCGACGCGAAACTGATAGTTAATTGTAACGTTCAGGGCCTCCTAATGACGATGGAACACTCAAATTGCGTCGAGATTCAATACATCGGCCTCCAGCCGACTTGTCTCCAATGGTCTATTGCTGCCACGGGCACCTAATGGTCGTTCTCCTGTGAGTCTAGATTTTCGAATCCGACGCAAAAATGATAGTGAATTGTAACGTTCAGCGCCTCCTAATGACGATAGAAGAATCAAATTGCGTCGAGATTAAATACATCGTTCTCCAGCCGATTTGTCTCCGAGGTGATATTGCTGCCTCGGGCACAATATGATCCTTCTCCTGTGAGTCTAGATTTTCGAATCCGACGCAAAAATGATAGTGAATTGTAACGTTCAGCGCCTTCTAATGACGATAGAAGACTCAAATTGCGTCGAGATTCAATACATCGTCCTCCAGCCGATTTGTCTCCAAGGGGATATTGCTGCCTCGGGCACCAAATGGTCCGTCTGCTGGGAGTCTAGATTTTCGAATCCGACGAAAAACTGATAGTTAATTGTAACATTCAGGGCCTCCTAATGACGATGGAACACTCAAATTGCGTCGAGATTCAATACATCGGCCTCCAGCCGACTTATCTCCAAGGGTCTATTACTGCCTCGGGCACCTTATGGTCGTTCTCCTGTTAGTCTAGATTTTCGAATCCGACACAAAAATGATAGTTAATTGAAACGTTCAGGGCCTTGTAATGACGATGGAACACTCAAATTGCGTCGAGATTCAATACATCGGCCTCCAGCCGACTTGTCTCCAAGGGTCTGTTGCTGCTTCGGGCACCTTATGGTCGTTCTCCTGTGAGTTTAGATTTTCGAATCCGACGCGAAACTGATAGTTAATAGTAAGGTTCAGGGCCTCCTAATGACGATTGAACACTCAAATTGCTTCGAGATTCAATACATCGGCCTCCAACGTACTTGTCTCCAAGGGGATATTCCTGTCTCGGGCACCATGTGATCCTTCTCCTGTGAGTCTAGATTTTCGAATCCGACGCAAAAATGATAGTGAATACTAACGTTCAGCGCCTCCTGATGACGATAGAACTCTCAAATTGCGTCGAGATTCAATACATCGTCCTCCAGCTGATTTGTCTCCAAGGGGATATTGCTGCCTCGGGTACCTTATGGTCGTTCTCCTGTGAGTCTAGATTTTCGAATCCGACGCAAAAATGATAGTTAATTGTAACGTTCAGGGCCTCCTAATGCCGATGGAACACTCAAATTGCGTCGAGATTCAATACATCGGCCTCCAGCCGACTCTCCTCCAAGGGTCTATTGCTGCCTCGGGCACCTTGTGGTCGTTCTCCTGTGAGTCTAGATTTTCGAATCCGACGCAAAAATGATAGTTAATTGTAACGTTCAGGGCCTTCTAATGACGATGGAACACTCAAATTGCGTCGAGATTCAGTACATCGGCCTCCAGCCGACTTGTCTCCAAGGGGATATCGCTGCCTCGGGCACCACATGGTCCGTCTCCGGTGATTCTACGTTTTCGAATCCGACGCAAAACTCATAGTTAATTGTACCGTTCAGGGCCTCCTATTGGCGATGGAACACTCAAGTTGCGTCGAGATTCAATACATCGACCTCCAGCCGACTTGTCTCCAAGGGGATATTGCTGCATCGGGCACAATATGATCCTTCTCCTGTGAGTCTAGATTTTCGAATCCGACGCAAAAATGATAGTGAATTGTTACGTTCAGCGCCTCGTAATGACGATAGAAGACTCAAATTGCGTTGAGATTCAATACATCGTCCTACAGTCGATTTGTCTCCAAGGGGATATTGCTGCCTCGGGCACCAAATGGTCCGTCTGCTGTGAGTCTAGAATTTCGAATCCGACGAAAAACTGATAGTTAATTGCAACGTTCAGGGACTCCTAAAGACGATGGAACACTGAAATTGCGTCGATATTCAATACATCGGCCTCCAGTCGATTTGTCTCCAAGGGGTATATTGCTGTCTCGAGCACCGTATGAACTTCTCCTGTGAGTAGATTTTCCAATCCGACGCAAAAATAATAGTTAATTGTAACGTTTTGGGGCTCCTAATGCCGATGGAACACTCAAATTGCGTCGAGATTCAATACATCGGCCTCCAGCCGACTTGTCTCCAAGGGTCTATTGCTGCCTCGGGCACCGTATGGTCGTTGCCCTGTGAGTCAACATTTTAGAATCCGACGCAAAACTGATAGTTAATTGTAACGTTCAGGGACTCCTAATGCCGATGGAGCACACAAATTGAGTCGAGATTCAATACATCGACCTCCAGCCGACTTGTCTCCAAGGGGATATTGCTGCCTCGGGCACCTTATGGTCGTTCTCCTGTGAGTCTAGATTTTCGAATCCGACGCATAAATGATAGTTAATTGTAACGTTCAGGGACTCCTAAAGACGATGGAACATTCAAATTGCGTCGAGAGTCAATACATCTTCCTCCAGCCGACTTGTCTACAAGGGGATATTGCTGCCTCGGGCTCCATGTGGTCCGTCTCCTGTGAGTCCAGATTTCAGAATCCGACGCGAAACTGATAGTTAATAGTAAGGTTCAGGGCCTCCTAATGACGATGGAACACTCAATTTGCGTCGAGATTCAATACATCGGCCTCCAGCGGACTTGTCTCCAAGGAGATATTGCTTTCTCGGGCACCATATGATCCTTCTCGTGTGAGTCTACATTTTCGAATCCGACGCAAAAATGATAGTTAATTGTAACGTTCAGGGCCTTCTAATGACGATGGGACACTCAAATTGCGTCGAGATTCAATACATCGGCCTCCAGCCGACTTGTCTCCAAGGGGATATCGCTGCCTCGGGCACCACATGGTCCGTCTCCGGTGATTCTACGTTTTCGAATCCGACGAAAAACTCATAGTTAATTGTAACGTTCAGGGCCTCCTAATGCCGATGGTACACTCAAATTGCGTCGAGCTTCAATACATCGGCCTCCAACTGATTTGTCTCCAAGGGGATATTGCTGCATCGGGCACCTTATGGTCGCTCTCCTGTGAGTTTAGATTTTCGAATCCGACGAAAAACTGATACTTAATTGTAACATTCAGGGCCTCGTAATGACGATGGAACACTCATTTTGCGTCGCGATCCACTACCGTCCTCCAACCGGCTTGTCTCCATGGGTCAATAGCTGCCACGGGCACCTTGTGATCGTTCTGCTGTGAGTCTAGATTTTCGAACCCGACGCAAAACTGATTGTTAATTGTAACGTTCAGGGCCACCTAATGTTGATGGAACACTCAATTTGAGTCGAGATTCAATACATCGACCTCCAGCCGACTTGTCTCCAAGGGGATATTGCTGTCTCGGGCACCTTATGGTCGTTCTCCTGTGAGTCTAGATTTTCGAATCCGACGCGAAACTGATGGTTAATTGTAAGGTTCGGGGCCTCCTAATGACGATGGAACACTCAAATTGCGTCGAGATTCAATACATCGTCCTCCAGCCGTCTTGTCTCGAAGGGATCTATTGCTGCCTAGGACACCTTATGGTTGTCCTCCTGTGAGTCTAGATTTTCGAATCCGACGCAAAAATGATAGTTAATTGTAACGTTCAGGGCCTTCTAATGACGATGGAGCACTCAAATTGCGTCGAGATTCAATACATCGGCCTCCAGCCGACTTGTCTCCAAGTGGATATCGCTGCCTCGGGCACCACATGGACCGTCTCCGGTGATTCTACGTTTTCGAATCCGACGCAAAACTCATAGTTAATTGTAACGTTCAGGACCTCCTAATGACGATGGGACACTCAAATTGCGTCGAGATTCAATACATCGTCCTCCAGCCGACTTGTCTCGAAGGGATCTATTGCTGCCTAGGACACCTTATGGTTGTTCTCCTGTGAGTCTAGATTTTCGAATCCGACGCAAAAATGATAGTTAATAGTAAGGTTCAGGGCCTCCTAATGACGATGGAACACTCAAATTGCGTCGAGATTAAATACATCGGCCTCCAGCGGACTTGTCTCCAAGGGGATATTGCTGTCTCAGGCACCATATGATCCTTCTCCTGTGAGTCTAGATTTTCGAATCCGACGCAAAAATGATAGTGAATAGTAACGTTCAGCGCCTCCTGATGACGATAGAACTCTCAAATTGCGTCGAGATTCAGTACATCGTCCTCCAGCTGATTTGTCTCCAAGGGGATATTGCTGCCGCGGGCACCTTATGGTCGTTCTCCTGTGAGTCTACATTTTCGAATCCGACGCAAAAATGATAGTTAATTGTAACGTTCAGGGCCTCCTAATGCCGATGGAACACTCAAATTGCGTCGAGATTCAATACATCGGCCTCCAGCCGACTTGCCTCCAAGGGTCTACTGCTGCCTCGGGCACCTTATGGTCGTTCTCCTGTGAGTCTAGATTTTCGAATCCGACGCAAAAATGATAGTTAATTGTAACGTTCAGGGCCTTCTAATGACGATGGAACACTCAAATTGCGTCGAGATTCAGTACATCGGCCTCCAGCCGACTTGTCTCCAAGGGGATATCGCTGCCTCGGGCACCACATGGTCCGTCTCCGGTGATTCTACGTTTTCGATTCCGACGCAAAACTCATAGTTAATTGTAACGTTCAGGGCCTCCTATTGACGATGGAACACTCAAATTGCGTCGAGATTCAATACATCGTCCTCCAGCCGTCTTGTCTCGAAGGGATCTATTGCTGCCTAGGACACCTTATGGTTGTCCTCCTGTGAGTCTAGATTTTCGAACCCGACGCAAAACTGATTGTTAATTGTAACGTTCAGGGCCACCTAATGATGATGGAACACTCAAATTGAGTCGAGATTCAATACATCGACCTCCAGCCGACTTGTCTCCAAGGGGATATTGCTGTCTCGGGCACAATATGATTCTTCTCCTGTGAGTCTAGATTTTCGAATCCGACGCAAAAATGATAGTGAATTGTAACGTTCAGCGCCTCCTAATGACGATAGAAGACTCAAATTGCGTTGAGATTCAATACATCGTCCTCTAGTCGATTTGTCTCCAAGGGGATATTGCTGCCTTGGGCACCAAATGGTCCGTCTGCTGTGAGTCTAGAATTTCGAATCCGAGGAAAAACTGATAGTTAATTGTAACATTAAAGGCCTCCTAATGACGATTGAACACTCAAATTGCGTCGAGATTCAATACATCGGCCTCCAGCTGACTTGTCTCCAAGGGGATATTGCTGTCTCGGGCACAATATGATCCTTCTCCTGTGAGTCTAGATTTTCGAATCCGACGCAAAAATGATAGTGAATTGTAACGTTCAGCGGCTCCTAATGACGATAGAAGACTCAAATTGCGTCGAGATTAAATACATCGGCCTCCAGCCGACTTATCTCCAATTGTCTATTGCTGCCTCGGGCACGTTATGGTCGTTCTCCTGTGAGTCTAGATTTTCGAATCCGACACAAAAATGATAGTTAATTGTAACGTTCAGGGCCTTGTAATGACGATGGAACACTCAAATTGCGTCGAGATTCAATACATCGGCCTCCAGCCAACTTGTCTCCAAGGGTCTGTTGCTGCTTCGGGCACCTTATGGTCGTTCTCCTGTGAGTTTAGATTTTCGAATCCGACGCGAAACTGATAGTTAATAGTAAGGTTCAGGGCCTCCTAATGACGATGGAACACTCAAATTGCGTCGAGATTCAATACATCGGCCTCCAGCGGACTTGTCTCCAAGGGGATATTGTTGCCTCGGGCACCTTATGGTCGTTCTCCTGTGAGTCTAGATTTTCGAATCCGACACAAAAATGATAGTTAATTGTAACGTCCAGGGCGTTGTAATGACGATGGAACACTCAAATTGCGTCGAGATTCAATACATCGGCCTCCAGCCGACTTGTCTCCAAGGGTCTGTTGCTGCTTCGGGCACCTTATGGTCGTTCTCCTGTGAGTTTAGGTTTTCGAATCCGACGCGAAACTGATAGTTAATTGCAACGTTCAGGGACTCCTAAAGACGATGGAACACTCAAATTGCGTCGATATTCAATACATCGGCCTCCAGTCGATTTGTCTCCAAGGGGTATATTGCTGTCTCGAGCACCGTATGAACTTCTCCTGTGAGTAGATTTTCCAATCCGACGCAAAAATGATAGTTAATTGTAACGTTTAGGGCCTCCTAATGACGATGGAACACTCAAATTGCGTCGATATTCAATACATCGGCCTCCAGTCGATTTGTCTCCAAGGGGTATATTGCTGTCTCGAGCACCGTATGAACTTCTCCTGTGAGTAGATTTTCCAATCCGACGCAAAAATGATAGTTAATTGTAACGTTCAGGGCCTTCTAATGACGATGGAGCACTCAAATTGCGTCGAGATTCAATACATCGGCCTCCAGCCGACTTGTCTCCAAGGGGATATCGCTGCCTCGGGCACCACATGGTCGGTCTCCGGTGATTTTACGTTTTCGAATCCGACGCAAAACTCATAGTTAATTGTAACGTTCAGGGCCTCCTAATGACGATGGAACACTCAAATTGCGTCGAGATTCAATACATCGGCCTCCAGCTGACTTGTCTCTAAGGGGATATTGCTGTCTCAGGCACAATATGATCCTTCTCCTTTGAGTCTAGATTTTCGAATCCGACGCAAAAATGATAGTGAATTGTAACGTTCAGCGCCTCCTAATGACGATAGAAGACTCAAATTGCGTCGAGATTAAATACATCGTCCTCCAGCCGATTTGTCTCCGATGGGGATATTGCTGCCTCGCTCACAATATGATCCTTCTCCTGTGAGTCTAGATTTTCGAATCCGACGCAAAAATGATAGTGAATTGTAACGTTCAGCGCCTCCTAATGACGATAGAAGACTCAAATTGCGTCGAGATTCAATACATCGTCCTCCAGCCGATTTTTCTCCAAGGGGATATTGCTGCCTCGGACACCAAATGGTCCGTCTGCTGTGAGTCTAGATTTTCGAATCCGACGAAAAACTGATAGTTAATTGTAACATTCAGGGCCTCCTAATGACGATGGAACACTCAAATTGCGTCGAGATTCAATACATCGACCTCCAGCCGACTTATCTCCAAGGGTCTATTGCTGCCTCGGGCACGTTATGGTCGTTCTCCTGTGAGTCTACATTTTCGAATCCGACACAAAAATGATAGTTAATTGTAACGTTCAGGGCCTTGTAATGACGATGGAACACTCAAATTGCGTCGAGATTTAATACATCGGCCTCCAGCCGACTTGTCTCCAAGGGTCTGTGGCTGCTTCGGGCACCTTATGGTCGTTCTCCTGTGAGTTTAGATTTTCGAATCCGACGCGAAACTGATAGTTAATAGTAAGGTTCAGGGCCTCCTAATGACGATAGAACTCTCAAATTGCGTCGAGATTCAATACATCGTCCTCCAGCTGATTTGTCTCCAAGGGGATATTGCTGCCTCGGGCACCTAATGGTCGTTCTCCTGTGAGTCTAGATTTTCGAATCCGACACAAAAATGATAGTTAATTGTAACGTTCAGGGCCCTGTAATGACGATGGAACACTCAAATTGCGTCGAGATTCAATACATCGGCCTCCAGCCGACTTGTCTCCAAGGGTCTGTTGCTGCTTCGGGCACCTTATGGTCGTTCTCCTGTGAGTTTAGATTTTCGAATCCGACGCGAAACTGATAGTTAATAGTAAGGTTCAGGGCCTCCTAATGACGATGGAACACTCAAATTGCGTCGAGATTCAGTACATCGACCTCCAGCCGACTTGTCTCCAAGGCGATATCGTTGCCTCGGGCACCACATGGTCCGTCTCCTGTGATTCTACGTTTTCGAATCCGACGCAAAACTCATAGTTAATTGTAACGTTCAGGGCCTCCTATTGGCGATGGAACACTCAAATTGCGTCGAGATTCAATACATCGACCTCCAGCCGACTTGTCTCCAAGGGGATATTGCTGCATCGGGCACCTTATGGTCGTTCTCCTGTGAGTTTTGATTTTCGAATCCGACGAAAAACTGATAGTTAATTGTAACATTCAGGGCCTCCTAATGACGATGGAACACTCATTTTGCGTCGCGATCCACTACCGTCCTCCAACCGGCGTGTCTCCAAGGGTCAATAGCTGCCACGGGCACCTTGGGATCGTTCTGCTGTGAGTCTAGATTTTCGAACCCGACGCAAAACTGATTGTTAATCGTAACGTTCAGGGCCACCTAATGATGATGGAACACTCAAATTGAGTCGAGATTCAATACATCGACCTCCAGCCGACTTGTCTCCAAGGGGATATTGCTGTCTCGGGCACAATATGATCCTTCTCCTGTGAGTCTAGATTTTCGAATCCGACGGAAAAATGATAGTGAATTGTTACGTTCAGCGCCTCCTAATGACGATAGAAGACTCAAATTGCGTTGAGATTCAATACATCGTCCTCCAGTCGATTTGTCTCCAAGGGGATATTGCTGCCTCGGGCACCAAATGGTCCGTCTGCTGTGAGTCTAGGATTTCGAATCCGACGTAAAACTGATAGTTAATTGCAACATTCAGGGCCCCCTAATGACGATGGAACACTCAAATTGCGTCGCGATCCAATACATCGGCCTCCAGCCGACTTGTCTCCAAGGGTCTGTTGCTGCCTCGGGCACCTTATGGTCAATCTCCTGAGAGTTTAGATTTTCGAATCCGACGCGAAACTGATAGTTAATTGCAACGTTCAGGGACTCCTAAAGACGATGGAACACTCAAATTGCGTCGATATTCAATACATCGGCCTCCAGTCGATTAGTCTCCAAGGGTATATTGCTGTCTCGAGCACCGTATGAACTTCTCCTGTGAGTAGATTTTCCAATCCGACGCAAAAATAATAGTTAATTGTAACGTTTAGGGCCTCCTAATGACGATGGGACACTCAAATTGCGTCGAGATTCAATACATCGTCCTCCAGCCGACTTGTCTCCAAGGGTCTAATGCTGCCTCGGTTATTTTATGGTCGTTCTCTTGTAAGTCCAGATTTTCGAATCCGACGCAAAAATGATAGTTAATTGTAACGTTGAGGGCCTACTAATGACGATGGAACTCTCAAATTGCGTCGTGATTCAATACATCGACCTCCAGCCGACTTGTCTCCAAGGGGATATTGCTGCATCGGGCACCTTACGGTCGTTCTCCTGTGAGTTTAGATTTTCGATTCCGACGAAAAACTGATAGTTAATTGTAACATTCAGGGCCTCCTAATGACGATAGAACACTCATTTTGCGTCGCGATCCAATACATCGTCCTCCAACCGACTTGTCTCCAAGGGTCAATAGCTGCCACGGGCACCTTGTGATCGTTCTGCTGTGAGTCTAGATTTTCGAACCCGACGCAAAACTGATTGTTAATTCTAACGTTCAGGGCCACCTAATGACTATGGAACACTCAAATTGAGTCGAGATTCAATACATCGGCCTCCAGCCGACTTGTCTCCAAGGGTCTATTGCTGCCACGGGCACGTTATGGTCGTTCTCCTGTGAGTCTAGATTTTCGAATCCGACGCGAAACTGGTGGTTAATTGTAAGGTTCAGGGCCTCCTAATGACGATGGAACACTCAAATTGCGTCGAGATTCAATACATCGTCCTCCAGCCGTCTTGTCTCCAAGGGTCTATTGCTGCCTCGGGCACCTTATGGTCTTTCTCCTGTGAGTCTAGATTTTCGAATCCGACGCATAAATGATAGTTAATTGTAACGTTCAGGGATTCCTAAAGACGATGGAACACTCAAATTGCGTCGAGAGTCACTACATCTTCCTCCAGCCGACTTGTCTACAAGGGGATATTGCTGCCTCGGGCTCCATGTGGTCCGTCTCCTGTGAATCTAGATTTACGAATCCGACGCGAAACTGATAGTTAATTGTAACGTTCAGGGCCTCCTAATGACGATGGAACACTCAAATTACGTCGAGATTCAATACATCGTCCTCCAGCCGACTTGTCTCCAAGGGATCTATTGCTGCCTAGGACACCTTATGGTTGTTCTCCTGTGAGTCTAGATTTTCGAATCCGACGCAAAAACGATAGTTAATTGTAACGTTCATGGCCTTCTAATGACGATGGAGCACTCAAATTGCGTCGACATTCAATACATCGGCCTCCAGCCGACATGTCTCCAAGGGGATATCGCTGCCTCGGGCACCACATGGTCCGTCTCCGGTGATTCTACGTTTTCGAATCCGTCGCAAAACTCATAGTTAATTGTAACGTTCAGGGCCTCCTAATGACGGTGGAACACTCAAATTGCGTCGAGATTCAATACATCGGCCTCCAGCTGACTTGTCACCAAGGGGATATTGCTGTCTCGGGCACAATATGATCCTTCTCCTGTGAGTCTAGATTTTCGAATCCGACGCAAAAATGATAGTGAATTGTAACGTTCAGCGCCTCCTAATGACGATAGAAGACTCAAATTGCGTCGAGATTAAATACATCGTCCTCCAGCCGATTTGTCTCCGAGGGGATATTGCTGCCTCGGGCAAAATATGATCCTTCTCCTGTGAGTCTAGATTTTCGAATCCGACGCAAAAATGATAGTGAATTGTAACGTTCAGCGCCTCCTAATGACGATAGAAGACTCAAATTGCGTCGAGATTCAATACATCGTCCTCCAGCCGATTTTTCTCCAAGGGGATATTGCTGCCTCGGGCACCAAATGGTCCGTCTGCTGTGAGTCTAGATTTTCGAATCCGACGAAAAACTGATAGTTAATTGTAACATTCAGGGCCTCCTAATGACGATGGAATACACAAATTGCGTCGAGAATCAATACATCGGCCTCCATCCGACTTATCACCAAGGGTCTATTGCTGCCTCGGGCACCTTATGGTCGTTCTCCTGTGAGTCTAGATTTTCGAATCCGACACAAAAATGATAGTTAATTGTAACGTTCAGGACCTTGTAATGACGATGGAACACTCAAATTGCGTCGAGATTCAATACATCGGCCTCCAGCCGACTTGTCTCCAAGGGTCTGTTGCTGCTTCGGGCACCTTATAGTCGTTCTATTGTGAGTTTAGATTTTCGAATCCGACGCGAAACTGATAGTTAATAGTAAGGTTCAGGGCCTCCTAATGACGATGGAACACTCAAATTGCGTCGAGATTCAATACATCGGCCTCCAGCGGACTTGTCTCCTAGGGGATATTGCTGTCTCGGGCACCATATGATCCTTCTCCTGTGAGTCTAGATTTTCGAATCCGACGCAAAAATGATAGTGAATAGTAACGATCAGCGCCTCCTGATGACGATAGAACTCTCAAATTGCGTCGAGATTCAATACATCGTCCACCAGCTGATTTGTCTCCAAGGGGATATTGCTGCCTCGTGCACCTTATGGTCGTTCTCCTGTGAGTCTAGATTTTCGAATCCGAGGCAAAAATGATAGTTAATTGTAACGTTCAGGGCCTTCTAATGACGATGGAACACTCAAATTGCGTCGAGATTCAGTACATCGGCCTCCAGCCGACTTGTCTCCAAGGGGATATCGCTGCATCGGGCACCTTATGGTCGTTCTCCTGTGAGTTTAGATTTTCGAATCCGACGAAAAACTGATAGTTAATTGTAACATTCAGGGCCTCGTAATGACGATGGAACACTCATTTTGCGTCGCGATCCACTACCGTCCTCCAACCGGCTTGTCTCCAAGGGTCAATAGCTGCCACGGGCACCTTGTGATCGTTCTGCTGTGAGTCTAGATTTTCGAACCCGACGCAAAACTGATTGTTAATTGTAACGTTCAGGGCCACCTAATGATGATGGAACACTCAAATTGAGTCGAGATTCAATACATCGACCTCCAGCCGACTTGTCTCCAAGGGGATATTGCTGTCTCGGGCACAATACGATCTTCTCCTGTGAGTCTAGATTTTCGAATCCGACGCAAAAATGATAGTGAATTGTAACGTTCAGCGCCTCCTAATGACGATAGAAGACTCAAATTGCGTTGATATTCAATACATCGTCCTCCAGTCGATTTGTCTCCAAGGGGATATTGCTGCCTCGGGCACCAAATGGTCCGTCTGCTGTGAGTCTAGAATTTCGAATCCGACGAAAAACTGATAGTTAATTGTAACATTCAGGGCCTCCTAATGACGATGGAACACTCAAATTGCGTCGCGATCCAATACATCGGCCTCCACCCGACTTGTCTCCAAGGGTCTGTTGCTGCCTCGGGCACCTTATGGTCGTTCTCCTGTGAGTTTAGATTTTCGAATCCGACACAAAAATGATAGTTAATTGTAACGTTCAGAGCCTTGTAATGACGATGGAACACTCAAATTGCGTCGAGATTCAATACATCGGCCTCCAGCCGACTTGTCTCCAAGGGTCTGTTGCTGCTTCGGGCACCTTATGGTCGTTCTCCTGTGAGTTTAGATTTTCGAATCCGACGCGAAACTGATAGTTAATAGTAAGGTTCAGGGCCTCCTAATGACGATGGAACACTCAAATTGCGTCGAGATTCAGTACATCGACCTCCAGCCGACTTGTCTCCAAGGGGATATCGTTGCCTCGGGCACCACATGGTCCGTCTCCTGTGATTCTACGTTTTCGAATCCGACGCAAAACTCATAGTTAATTGTAACGTTCAGGGCCTCCTATTGGCGATGGAACACTCAAATTGCGTCGAGATTCAATACATCGACCTCCAGCCGACTTGTCTCCAAGGGGATATTGCTGCATCGGGCACCTTATGGTCGTTCTCCTGTGAGTTTTGATTTCGAATCCGACGAAAAACTGATAGTTAATTGTAACATTCAGGGCCTCGTAATGGACGATGGAACACTCATTTTGCGTCGCGATCCACTACCGTCCTCCAACCGGCGTGTCTCCAAGGGTCAATAGCTGCCACGGGCACCTTGGGACCGTTCTGCTGTGAGTCTAGATTTTCGAACCCGACGCAAAAACTGATTGTTAATCGTAACGTTCAGGGCCACCTAATGATGATGGAACACTCAAATTGAGTCGAGATTCAATACATCGACCTCCAGCCGACTTGTCTCCAAGGGGATATTGCTGTCTCGGGCACAATATGATCCTTCTCCCTGTGAGTCTAGATTTTCGAATCCGACGGAAAAATGATAGTGAATTGTTACGTTCAGCGCCTCCTAATGACGATAGAAGACTCAAATTGCGTTGAGATTCAATACATCGTCCTCCAGTCGATTTGTCTCCAAAGGGGGGCTATTGCTGCCTCGGGCACCAAATGGTCCGTCTGCTGTGAGTCTAGGATTTCGAATCCGACGAAAAACTGATAGTTAATTGCAACATTCAGGGCCCCTAATGACGATGGAACACTCAAATTGCGTCGCGATCCAATACATCGGCCTCCAGCCGACTTGTCTCCAAGGGTCTGTTGCTGCCTCGGGCACCTTATGGTCGTTCTCCTGAGAGTTTAGATTTTCGAATCCGACGCGAAACTGATAGTTAATTGCAACGTTCAGGGACTCCTAAAGACTATGGAACACTCAAATTGCGTCGATATTCAATACATCGGCCTCCAGTCGATTAGTCTCCAAGGGGTATATTGCTGTCTCGAGCACCGTATGAACTTCTCCTGTGAGTAGATTTTCCAATCCGACGCAAAAATAATAGTTAATTGTAACGTTTAGGGCCTCCTAATGACGATGGGACACTCAAATTGCGTCGAGATTCAATACATCGTCCTCCAGCCGACTTGTCTCCAAGGGTCTAATGCTGCCTCGGTTATTTTATGGTCGTTCTCTTGTAAGTCCAGATTTTCGAATCCGACGCAAAAATGATAGTTAATTGTAACGTTTGAGGGCCTACTAATGACGATGGAACTCTCAAATTGCGTCGTGATTCAATACATCGACCTCCAGCCGACTTGTCTCCAAGGGGATATTGCTGCATCGGGCACCTTATGGTCGTTCTCCTGTGAATTTAGATTTTCGATTCCGACGAAAAACTGATAGTTAATTGTAACATTCAGGGCCTCCTAATGACGATAGAACACTCATTTTGCGTCGCGATCCAATACATAGTCCTCCACCCGACTTGTCTCCAAGGGTCAATAGCTGCCACGGGCACCTTGTGATCGTTCTGCTGTGAGTCTAGATTTTCGAACCCGACGCAAAACTGATTGTTAATTCTAACGTTCAGGGCCACCTAATGACTATGGAACACTCTAATTGCGTCGAGATTCAATACATCGGCCTCCAGCCGACTTGTCTCCAAGGGTCTATTGCTGCCACGGGCACCTTATGGTCGTTCTCCTGTGAGTCTAGATTTTCGAATCCGACGCGAAACTGATGGTTAATTGTAAGGTTCAGGGCCTCCTAATGACGATGGAACACTCAAATTGCGTCGAGATTCAATACATCGTCCTCCAGGCGTCTTGTCTCCAAGGGTCTATTGCTGCCTCGGGCACCTTATGGTCGTTCTCCTGTGAGTCTAAATTTTCGAATCCGACGCATAAATGATAGTTAATTGTAACGTTCAGGGATTCCTAAAGACGATGGAACACTCAAATTGCGTCGAGAGTCACTACATCTTCCTCCAGCCGACTTGTCTACAAGGGGATATTGCTGCCTCGGGCTCCATGTGGTCCGTCTCCTGTGAATCTAGATTTTCGAATCTGACGCGAAACTGATAGTTCATTGTAACGTTCAGGGCCTCCTAATGACGATGGAACACTCAAATTGCGTCGAGATTCAATACATCGTCCTCCAGCCGACTTGTCTCCAAGGGATCTATTGCTGCCTAGGACACCTTATGGTTGTTCTCCTGTGAGTCTAGATTTTCGAATCCGACGCAAAAACGATAGTTAATTGTAACGTTCAGGTCCTTCTAATGACGATGGAGCACTCAAATTGCGTCGAGATTCAATACATCGGCCTCCAGCCGACATGTCTCCAAGGGGATATCGCTGCCTCGGGCACCACATGGTCCGTCTCCGGTGATTCTACGTTTTCGAATCCGACGCAAAACTCATAGTTAATTGAAACGTTCAGGGCCTCCTAATGACGGTGGAACACTCAAATTGCGTCGAGATTCAATACATCGGCCTCCAGCTGACTTGTCACCAAGGGGATATTGCTGTCTCGGGCACAATATGATCCTTCTCCTGTGAGTCTAGATTTTCGAATCCGACGCAAAAATGATAGTGAATTGTAACGTTCAGCGCCTCCTAATGACGATAGAAGACTCAAATTGCGTCGAGATTAAATACATCGTCCTCCAGCCGATTTGTCTCCGAGGGGATATTGCTGCCTCGGGCACAATATGATCCTTCTCCTGTGAGTCTAGATTTTCGAATCCGACGCAAAAATGATAGTGAATTGTAACGTTCAGCGCCTCCTAATGACGATAGAAGACTCAAATTGCGTCGAGATTCAATACATCGTCCTCCAGCCGATTTTTCTCCAAGGGGATATTGCTGCCTCGGGCACCAAATGGTCCGTCTGCTGTGAGTCTAGATTTTCGAATCCGACGAAAAACTGATAGTTAATTGTAACATTCAGGGCCTCCTAATGACGATGGAATACACAAATTGCGTCGAGAATCAATACATCGGCCTCCATCCGACTTATCACCAAGGGTCTATTGCTGCCTCGGGCACCTTATGGTCGTTCTCCTGTGAGTCTAGATTTTCGAATCCGACACAAAAATGATAGTTAATTGTAACGTTCAGGGCCTTGTAATGACGATGGAACACTCAAATTGCGTCGAGATTCAATACATCGGCCTCCAGCCGACTTGTCTCCAAGGGTCTGTTGCTGCTTCGGGCACCTTATAGTCGTTCTCCTGTGAGTTTAGATTTTCGAATCCGACGCGAAACTGATAGTTAATAGTAAGGTTCAGGGCCTCCTAATGACGATGGAACACTCAAATTGCGTCGAGATTCAATACATCGGCCTCCAGCGGACTTGTCTCCAAGGGGATATTGCTGTCTCGGGCACCATATGATCCTTCTCCTGTGAGTCTAGATTTTCGAATCCGACGCAAAAATGATAGTGAATAGTAACGATCAGCGCCTCCTGATGACGATAGAACTCTCAAATTGCGTCGAGATTCAATACATCGTCCTCCAGCTGATTTGTCTCCAAGGGGATATTGCTGCCTCGTGCACCTTATGGTCGTTCTCCTGTGAGTCTAGATTTTCGAATCCGAGGCAAAAATGATAGTTAATTGTAACGTTCAGGGCCTTCTAATGACGATGGAACACTCAAATTGCGTCGAGATTCAGTACATCGGCCTCCAGCCGACTTGTCTCCAAGGGGATATCGCTGCATCGGGCACCTTATGGTCGTTCTCCTGTGAGTTTAGATTTTCGAATCCGACGAAAAACTGATAGTTAATTGTAACATTCAGGGCCTCGTAATGACGATGGAACACTCATTTTGCGTCGCGATCCACTACCGTCCTCCAACCGGCTTGTCTCCAAGGGTCAATAGCTGCCACGGGCACCTTGTGATCGTTCTGCTGTGAGTCTAGATTTTCGAACCCGACGCAAAACTGATTGTTAATTGTAACGTTCAGGGCCACCTAATGATGATGGAACACTCAAATTGAGTCGAGATTCAATACATCGACCTCCAGCCGACTTGTCTCCAAGGGGATATTGCTGTCTCGGGCACAATATGATCCTTCTCCTGTGAGTCTAGATTTTCGAATCCGACGCAAAAATGATAGTGAATTGTAACGTTCAGCGCCTCCTAATGACGATAGAAGACTCAAATTGCGTTGATATTCAATACATCGTCCTCCAGTCGATTTGTCTCCAAGGGGATATTGCTGCCTCGGGCACCAAATGGTCCGTCTGCTGTGAGTCTAGAATTTCGAATCCGACGAAAAACTGATAGTCAATTGTAACATTCAGGGCCTCCTAATGACGATGGAACACTCAAATTGCGTCGCGATCCAATACATCGGCCTCCAGCCGACTTGTCTCCAAGGGTCTGTTGCTGCCTCGGGCACCTTATGGTCGTTCTCCTGTGAGTTTAGATTTTCGAATCCGACGCGAAACTGATAGTTAATTGCAACGTTCAGGCACTCCTAAAGACGATGGAACACTCAAATTGCGTCAATATTCAACACATCGGCCTCCAGTCGATTTGTCTCCTAGGGGTATATTGCTGTCTCGAGCACCGTATGAACTTCTCCTGTGAGTAGATTTTCCAATCCGACGCAAAACTCATAGTTAATTGTAACGTTTAGGGCCTCCTAATGACGATGGGACACTCAAATTGCGTCGAGATTCAATACATCGTCCTCCAGCCGACTTGTCTCCAAGGGTCTAATGATGCCTCGGGCATTTTATGGTCGTTCTCTTGTAAGTCCAGATTTTCGAATCCGACGCAAAAATGATAGTTAATTGTAGCGTTCAGGGCCTACTAATGACGATGGAACTCTCAAATTGCGTCGAGATTAAATACATCGACCTCCAGCCGACTTGTCTCCAAGGGGATATTGCTTCATCGGGCACCTTATGGTCGTTCTCCTGTGGGTTTAGATTTTCGAACCCGACGCAAAACTGATTGTCAATTCTAACGTTCAGGGCCACCTAATGACTATGGAACACTCAAATTGAGTCGAGATTCAATACATCGGCCTCCTGCCGACTTGTCTCCAAGGGTCTATTGCTGCCACGGGCACCTTATGGTTGTTCTCCTGTGAGTCTAGATTTTCGAATCCGACGCGAACTGATGGTTAATTGTAAGGTTCAGGGCCTCCTAATGACGATGGAACACTCAAATTGCGTCGAGATTCAATACATCGTCCTCCAGCCGTCTTGTCTCCAAGGGTCTATTGCTGCCTCGGGCACCTTATGGTCGTTCTCCTGTGAGTCTAGATTTTCGAATCCGACGCATAAATGATAGTTAATTGTAACGTTCAGGGACTCCTAAAGACGATGGAACACTCAAATTGCGTCGAGAGTCAATACATCCTCCTCCAGCCGACTTGTCTACAGGGGGATATTGCTGCCTCGGGCTCCACGTGGTCCGTCTCCTGTGAGTCTAGATTTTCGAATCCGACGCGAAACTGATAGTTAATTGTAAGGTTGAGGGCCTCCTAATGACGATGGAACACTCTAATTGCGTCGAGATTTTATACATCGACCTCCAGTCGACTTGTATCCAAGGGGATATTGCAGTCTCGTGCACCATATGATCCTTCTCCTGTTAGTAGATTTTCGAATCCGACGCAAAAATGATAGTGAATTGTAACGTTCAGTTCCTCCTAATGCCGATGGAACACTCAAATTGCGTTGAGATTCAATACGTCGGCCTCCAGCCGACTTGTCTCCAAGGGTCTATTGCTGCCTCGGGCACCGTATGGTCGTTCCCCTGTGAGTCAACACTTTAGAATCCGACGCAAAACTGATAGTTAAATGTAACGTTCAGGGACTCCTAATGCCGATGGAGCACACAAATTGAGTCGAGATTCAATACATCGACCTCCAGCCGACTTGTCTCCAAGGGGATATTGCTGCCTCGGGCACCTTATGGTCGTTCTCCTGTGAGTCTAGATTTTCGAATCCGACGCATAAATGATAGTTAATTGTAACGTTCAGGGACTCCTAAAGACGATGGAACACTCAAATTGCGTCGAGAGTCAATACATCTTCCTCCAGCCGACTTGTCTACAAGGGGATATTGCTGCCTCGGGCTCCATGTGGTCCGTCTCCTGTGAGTCCAGATTTTCGAATCCGACGCGAAACCGATAGTTACTTGTAAGGTTCAGGGCCTCCTAATGACGATGGAACACTGAAATTGCGTCGAGATTCAATACATCGGCCTCCAGCGGACTTGTCTCCAAGGCGATATTGCTGTCTCGGGCACCATATGATCCTTCTCGTGTGAGTCTAGATTTTCGAATCCGACGCAAAAATGATAGTTAATTGTAACGTTCAGGGCCTTCTAATGACGATGGGACACTCAAATTGCGTCGCGATTCAATACATCGGTCTCCAGCCGACTTGCCTCCAAGGGGATATCGCTGCCTCGGGCACCACATGTTCCGTCTCCAGTGATTCTACGTTTTCGAATCCGACACAAAACTCATAGTTAATTGTAACGTTCAGATCCTCCTAATGACGATGGAGCACACAAATTGAGTCGAGATTCAATACATCGACCTCCAGCCGACTTGTCTCCAAGGGTCTATTGCTGCCTCGGGCACCTTATGGTCGATCTCCTGTGAGTCCAGATTTTCGAATCCGACGCAAAAATGATAGATAATTGTAACGTTCAGGGCCTTCTAATGACGATGGAACACTCAAATTGCGTCGAGATTCAATACATCGGCCTCCAGCCGACTTGTCTCCAAGGGGATATCGCTGCCTCGGGCACCACATGGTCCGTCTCCGGTGATTCTACGTTTTCGAATCCGACGCAAAACTCATAGTTAATTGTAACGTTCAGGGCCTCCTAATGACAATGGAGCACACAAATTGAGTCGAGATTCAATACATCGGTTTCCAGCCGACTTGTCTCCAAGGGTCTATTGCTGCCTCGGGCACCTTATGGTCGTTCTCCTGTGAGTCTAGATTTTCGAATCCGACGCAAAAATGATAGTTAATTGTAACGTTCAGGGCCTTGTAATGACGATGGAACACTCAAATTGGGTCGAGATTCAATACATCGGCCTCCAGCCGACTTGTCTCCAATGGTCTATTGCTGCCACGGGCACCTAATGGTCGTTCTCCTGTGAGTCTAGATTTTCGAATCCGACGCGAAACTGATAATTAATTGTAAGGTTCAGGGCCTCCTAATGACGATGGAACACTCAAATTGCGTCGAGTTTCAATACATCGTCCTCCGGCCGTCTTGTCTCCAAGGGTCTATTGCTGCCTCGGGCACCTTATGGTCGTTCTCCTGTGAGTCTAGATTTTCGAATCCGACGCATAAATGATAGTTAATTGTAACGTTCAGGGACTCCTAAAGGCGATGGAACACTCAAATTGCGTCGAGAGTCAATAAATCTTCCTCCAGCCGACTTGTCTACAAGGGGATATTGCTGCCTCGGGCTCCATGTGGTCCGTCTCCTGTGAGTCTAGATTTTCGAATCCGACGCGAAACTGATAGTTAATTGTAAGGTTCAGGGCCTCCTAATGACGATGGAACACTCAAATTGCGTCGAGATTCAATACATCGGCCCTCAGCGGAGTTGTCTCCAAGGGGATATTGCTGTCTCGGGCACCATATGATCCTTCTCCTGTAAGTCTAGATTTTCAAATCCGACGCAAAAATGATAGTTAATTGTAACGTTCAGGGCCTTCTAATGACGATGGGACACTCAAATTGCGTCGAGATTCAATACATCGCCCTCCAGCCGACTTGTCTCCAAGGGGATATCGGGCCTCGGGCACCACATGGTCCGTCTCCGGTGATTCTACGTTTTCGAATCCGACGCAAAACTCATAGTTAATTGTAACGTTCAGGGCGTCCTAATGACAATGGAGCACACAAATTGAGTCGAGATTCAATACATCGGTTTCCAGCCGACTTGTCTCCAAGGGTCTATTGCTGCCTCGGGCACCTTATGGTCGTTCTCTTGTGAGTCTAGATTTTCGAATCCGACGCAAAAATGATAGTTAATTGTAACGTTCTGGGCCTTGTAATGACGATTGAACACTCAATTTGCGTCGAGATTCAGTACATCGGCCTCCAGCCGACTTGTCTCCAAGGGTCTATTGCTGCCACGGGCACCTTTTGGTCGTTCTCCTGTGAGTCTAGATTTTCGAATCCGACGCGAAACTGATAGTTAATTGTAAGGTTCAGGGCCTCCTAATGACGATGGAACACTCAAATTGCGTCGAGATTCAATACATCGTCCTCCAGCCGTCTTGTCTCCAAGGGTCTATTGCTGCCTCGGGCACCTCATGGTCGTTCTCCTCTGAGTCTAGATTTTCGAATCCGACGCATAAATGATAGTTAATTGTAACGTTCAGGGACTCCTAAAGACGATGGGACACTCACATTGCGTCGAGATTCAATACATCTTCCTCCAACCGACTTGTCTCCATGGCGATATTACTGTTCGGGCACCTTATGGTCGTTCTCCTGTTAGTAGATTTTCGAATCCGACGCTGAAATGATAGTTAACTGTAACGTTCAGGGCCTCCTAATGCCGATGGAACACTCAAATTGCGTCGAGAGTCAATACATCGACCTCCAGTCGACTTGTATCCAAGGGTCTAATGCTGCCTCGGGCACAATATGATCCCTCTCCAGTGAGTCTAGATTTTCGAATCTGACGCAAAAATGATAGTGAATTGTAACGTTCAGGGCCTTCTAATGACGATGGAATACTCAAATTGCGTCGAGATTCAATACATCGGCTCCAGCCGACTTTTCTCCAAGAGGATATCGCTGAGTCGGGCACCATATGGTCCGTCTCCGGTGATTCTACGTTCTCGAATCCGACGCAAAACTCATAGTTAATTGTAACGTTCAGGGCCTCCTATTGGCGATGGAACACTCAAATTGCGTCGAGATTCAAAACATCGGCCTCCAGCCGACTTGTCTCCAAGGGTCTGTTGCTGCCTCGGGCACCTTATGGTCGTTCTCTTGTAAGTCTAGATTTTTGAATCCGACGCAAAAATTATAGTTAATTGTAACGTTCAGGGCCGCCTAATGACGATGGGACACTCAAATTGCGTCGAGATTCAATACACCGTCCTCCAGCCGACTTGTCTCCAAGGGATCTATTGCTGCCTAGGACACCATATGGTCGTTCTCGTGTGAGTCTAGATTTTCGAATCCGACGCAAAAATGATAGTTAATTGTAACGTTCAGGGCCTTCTAATGACGATGGAGCACTCACATTGCGTCGAGATTCAATACGTCGACCTCCAGCCGACTTGTCTCCAAGCGGGTATTGCTGCATCGGGCACCTTATGGTCGTTCTCCTCTGAGTTTAGATTTTCGAATCCGACGAAAAACTGATAGTTAATTGTAACACTCAGGGCCTCCTAATGACGATGGAACACTCATTTTGCGTCGCGATCAAATACATCGTCCTCCAACCGACTTGTCTCCAAGGGTCAATAGCTGCCACGGGCACCTTGTGATCGTTCTGCTGTGAGTCTAGATTTTCGAACCCGACGCAAAACTGATTGTTAATTGTAACGTTCAGGGCCTCCTAATGACGATGGAACACTCAAATTGCGTCGAGATTCAGTACATCGGCCTCCAGCCGACTTGTCTCCAAGGCTCTATTGCTGCCTCGGGCACCGTATGGTCGTCCCCCTGTGAGTCAACATTTTAGAATCCGACGCAAAACTGATAGTTAAATGTAACGTTCAGGGATTCCTAAAGACGATGAAACACTCAAATTGCGTCGAGAATCAATACATCTTCCTCCAGCCGACTTGTCTACAAGGGGATATTGCTGCCTCGGGCACCAAATGGTCCGTCTCCTGTGAGTCTGGATTTTCGAATCCGACGCGAAACTGATAGTTAATTGTAACGTTCAGGGCCTCCTAATGCCGATGGAGCACACAAATTGAGTCGAGATTCAATACATCGACCTCCAGCCGACTTGTCTCCAAGGGTCTATTGCTGCATCGGACACCTTACGGTCGTTCTCCTGTGAGATTAAATTTTTTAATCCCACGCTAAAATGATAGTTAATTGTAACGTTCAGGGCCTTCTAATGCCGATGGAACACTCAAATTGCGTCGAGATTCAATACATCGGCCTCCAGCCGACTTGTCTCCAAGGGTCTATTGCTGCCTCGGGCACCTTATGGTCGTTCTCCTGTGAGTCTAGATTTTCGAATCCGACGCAAAAATGATAGTTAATTGTAACGTTCAGGGCCTTCTAATGACGATGGAACACTCAAATTGCGTCGAGATTCAATACATCGGCCTCCAGCCGACTTGTCTCCAAGGGATATCGCTGCCTCGGGCACCACATGGTCCGTCTCCGGTGATTCTACGTTCTCGAATCCGACGCAAAACTCATAGTTAATTTGTAACGTTCAGGCCTCCTATTGGCGATGGAACACTCAAATTGCGTCGAGATTCAATACATCGGCCTCCAGCCGACTTGTCTCCAAGGGTCTGTTGCTGCCTCGGGCATCTTATGGTCGTTCTCTTGTAAGTCTAGATTTTTGAATCCGACGCAAAAATTATAGTTAATTGTAACGTTCAGGGCCTCCTAATGACGATGGGACACTCAAATTGCGTCGAGATTCAATACACCGTCCTCCAGCCGACTTGTCTCCAAGGATCTATTGCTGCCTAGGACACCTTATGGTCGTTCTCCTGTGAGTCTAGATTTTCGAATCCGACGCAAAAATGATAGTTAATTGTAACGTTCAGGGCCTTCTAATGATGATGGAGCACTCACATTGCGTCGAGATTCAATACATCGACCTCCAGCCGACTTGTCTCCAAGCGGGTATTGCTGCATCGGGCACCTTATGGTCGTTCTCCTGTGAGTTTAGATTTCGAATCCGACGAAAAACTGATAGTTAATTGTAACACTCAGGGCCTCCTAATGACGATGGAACACTCATTTGCGTCGCGATCAAATACATCGTCCTCCAACCGACTTGTCTCCAAGGGTCAATAGCTGCCACGGGCACCTTGTGATCGTTCTGCTGTGAGTCTAGATTTTCGAACCCGACGCAAACTGATTGTTAATTGTAACGTTCAGGGCCTCCTAATGCCGATGGAGCACACAAATTGAGTCGAGATTCAATACATCGACCTCCAGCCGACTTGTCTCCAAGGGGATATTGCTGCATCGGGCACCTTACGGTCGTTCTCCTGTGAGATTAAATTTTTTAATCCCACGCTAAAATGATAGTTAATTGTAACTTTCAGGGCCTTCTAATGCCGATGGAACACTCAAATTGCGTCGAGATTCAATACATCGGCCTCCAGCCGACTTGTCTCCAAGGGTCTATTGCTGCCTCGGGCACCTTATGGTCGTTCTCCTGTGAGTCTAGATTTTCGAATCCGACGCAAAAATGATAGTTAATTGTAACGTTCAGGGCCTTCTAATGACGATGGAACACTCAAATTGCGTCGAGATTCAATACATCGGCCTCCAGCCGACTTGTCTCCAAGGGGATATCGCTGCCTCGGGCACCACATGGTCCGTCTCCGGTGATTCTACGTTCTCGAATCCGACGCAAAACTCATAGTTAATTGTAACGTTCAGGGCCTCCTATTGGCGATGGAACACTCAAATTGCGTCGAGATTCAATACATCGGCCTCCAGCCGACTTGTCTCCAAGGGTCTGTTGCTGCCTCGGGCACCTTATGGTCGTTCTGTTGTAAGTCTAGATTTTTGAATCCGACGCAAAAATTATAGTTAATTGTGACGTTCAGGGCCTCCTAATGACGATGGGACACTCAAATTGCGTCGAGATTCAATACACCGTCCTCCAGCCGACTTGTCTCCAAGGGATCTATTGCTGCCTAGGACACCTTATGGTCGTTCTCCTGTGAGTCTAGATTTTTTGAATCCGACGCAAAAATGATAGTTAATTGTAACGTTCAGGGCCTTCTAATGACGATGGAGCACTCACATTGCGTCGAGATTCAATACATCGACCTCCAGCCGACTTGTCTCCAAGCGGGTATTGCTGCATCGGGCACCTTATGGTCGTTTCTCCTGTGAGTTTAGATTTTCGAATCCGACGAAAAACTGATAGTTAATTGTAACACTCAGGGCCCTCCTAATGACGATGGAACACTCATTTTGCGTCGCGATCAAATACATCGTCCTCCAACCGACTTGTCTCCAAGGGTCAATAGCTGCCACGGGTACCTTGTGATCGTTCTGCTGTGAGTCTAGATTTTCGAACCCGACGCAAAACTGATTGTTAATTGTAACGTTCAGGGCCTCCTAATGACGATGGAACACTCAAATTGCGTCGAGATTCAATACATCGGCCTCCAGCCGACTTGTCTCCAAGGCTCTATTGCTGCCTCGGGCACCGTATGGTCGTCCCCCTGTGAGTCAACATTTTAGAATCCGACGCAAAAACTGATAGTTAATTGTAACGTTCAGGGATTCCTAAAGACGATGAAACACTCAAATTGCGTCGAGAATCAATACATCTTCTCCAGCCGACTTGTCTACAAGGGGATATTGCTGCCTCGGGCACCAAATGGTCCGTCTCCTGTGAGTCTGGATTTTCGAATCCGACGCGAAACTGATAGTTAATTGTAACGTTCAGGGCCTCCTAATGCCGATGGAGCACACAAATTGAGTCGAGATTCAATACATCGACCTCCAGCCGACTTGTCTCCAAGGGATATTGCTGCATCGGGCACCTTACGGTCGTTCTCCTGTGAGATTAAATTTTTTAATCCCACGCTAAAATGATAGTTAATTGTAACGTTCAGGGCCTTCTAATGCCGATGGAACACTCAAATTGCGTCGAGATTCAATACATCGGCCTCCAGCCGACTTGTCTCCAAGGGTCTATTGCTGCCTCGGGCACCTTATGGTCGTTCTCCTGTGTGTCTAGATTTTCGAATCCGACGCAAAAATGATAGTTAATTGTAACGTTCAGGGCCTTCTAATGACGATGGAACACTCAAATTGCGTCGAGATTCAATACATCGGCCTATAGCCGACTTGTCTACAAGGGGATATTGCTGCATCGGGCACCTTATGGTCGTTCTCCTGTGACTTTAGATTTTCGAATCGACGAAAAACTGATAGTTAATGTAACATTCAGGGCCTCCTAATGGCGATGGAACACTCATTTTGCGTTGCGATCCAATACATCGTCATCCCACCGACTTGTCTCCAAGGGTCAATAGCTGCCACGGGCACCTAGTGATCGTTCTGCTGTGAGTCTAGATTTTCGAACCCGACGCAAAACTGATTGTTAATTGTAAGGTTCAGGGCCTCCTAATGACGATGGAACACTCAAATTGCGTCGAGATTCAATACATCGTCCTCCAGCCGACTTGTCTGCAATGGTCTATTGCTGCCTCGGGCACCTTATGGGTCGTTCTCCTGTGAGTCTAGATTTTCGAATCCGACGCATAAATGATAGTTTAATTGTAACGTTTAGGGACTCGTAAAGACGATGGAACACTCAAATTGCGTCGAGAGTCAATACATCTTCCTCCAGCCGAATGGTCTACAAGGGAAAATTGCTGCCTCGGCTCCATGTGGTCCGTCTACTGTGAGTCCAGATTTTCGAATCCGACGCGCAACTGATAGTTAATTGTAAGGTTCAGGGCCTCCTAATGACGATGGAACACTCAAATTGCGTCGAGATTCAATACATCGGCCTCCAGCGGACTTGTCTCCAAGGGGATATTGCTGTCTCGGGCACCATATGATCCTTCTCCTGTGAGTCTAGATTTTCGAATCCGACGCAAAAATGATAGTTAATTGTAACGTTCAGGGCCTTCTAATGACGATGGGACATTCAAATTGCGTCGAGATTCAATACATCGGCCTCCAGCCGACTCGTCTCCAAGGGGATACCGCTGCCTCGGGCACCACATGGTCCGTCACCGGTGATTCTACGTTTTCGAATCCGACGCAAAACTCATAGTTAATTGTAACGTTCAGAGCCTCCTAATGACGATGGAGCACACAAATTGGGTCGAGATTCAATACATCGACCTCCAGCCGACTTGTCCCCAAGGGTCTATTGCTGCCTCGGGCACCTTATGGTCGTTCTCCTGTGAGTCTAGATTTTCTCATCCGACGCAAAAATGATAGTTAATTGTAACGTTCAGGGCCTTCTAATAACGATGGAACACTCAAATTGCGTCGAGATTCAATACATCGGCCTCCAGCCGACTTGTCTCCAGGGGGATATCGCTGCCTCGGGCACCACATGGTCCGTCTCCGGTGATTCCACGTTTTCGAATCCGACGCAAAACTCTTAGTTAATTGTCACTTTCAGGGCCTCCTAATGACGATGGAGCACACAAATTGAGTCGAGATTCAATACATCGGCCTCCAGCCGACTTGTCTCCAAGGGTCTATTGCTGCCTCGGGCACCTTATGGTCGTTCTCCTGTGAGTCTAGATTTTCGAATCCGACGCAAAAATGATAGTTAATTGTAAGGTTCAGGGCCTCCTGATGACGATGGAACACTCAAATTGAGTCGAGATTCAATACATCGACCACCAGCTGACTTGTCTCCAAGGGGATATTGCTGCCTTGGGCTCCATGTGGTCCGTCTCCTGTGAGTCTAGAGTTTCGAATCCGACGCGAAACTGATAGTTAATTGTAACGTTCAGGGCCTCCTAATGTCGATGGATCACTCAAATTGCGTCGAGATTGAATACATCGGCCTCCAGCCGACTTGTCACCAAGGGGATATTGCTGTCTCGGGCACAATATGATCCTTCTCCTGTGAGTCTAGATTTTCGAATCCGACGCAGAAATGATAGTGAATTGTTACGTTCAGCGCCTCCTAATGACGATAGAAGCCTAAAATTGCGTCGAGATTTAATACATCGTCCTCCAGCCGATTTGTCTCCAAGCGGATATTGCTGCCTCGGGCACCAAATGGTCCGTCTGCTGTGAGTCTAGATTTTCGAATTCGACGAAAAACTGATAGTTAATTGTAACATTCATATTGACGATGGAACACTCAAATTGCGTCGCGATTCAATACATCGTCCTCCAGCCGACTTGTCTCCAAGGGTCTATTGCTGCCTCGGGCACCTTATGGTCGTTCTCCTGTGAGTCTAGATTTTCAAATCCGACGCAAAAATGATAGTTAATTGTAACGTTCAGGGCCTTGTAATGACGATGGAACACTATTATTGCGTCGAGATTCAATACATCGGCCTCCAGCCGACTTGTCTCCGAGGGGTATATTGCTGTCTCGAGCACCGTATGAACTTCTCCTATGAGTAGATTTTCGAATCCGACGCTAAAATGATAGTTAATTGTAACGTTCAGGGCCTTGTAATGACGATGGAACACTCAAATTGCGTCGAGATTCAATACATCGGCCTCCAGCCGACTTGTCTCCAAGGGTCAGTTGCTCCCTCGGGCACCTTATGGTCGTTCTCCTGTGAGTTTAGATTATCGAATCTGACGCAAAAATTATAGTTAATTGTAACGTTTAGGGCCTCCTAATGACGATAGAAGACTCAAATTGCGTCGAGATTCAATACATCGTCCTCCAGCCTATTTGTCTCCAAGGGTATATTGCTGCCTCGGGCACCAAATGGTCCGTCTGCTGTGAGTCTAGATTTTAGAATCCGACGAAAAACTGATAGTTAATTGTAACATTCAGGGCCTCTTAATGACGATGGAACACACAAATTGCGTCGCGATCCAATACATCGTCCTCCAGCCGACTTGTCTCCAAGGGTCTAATGCTGCCTCGGGCACCTTATGCTCGTTCTCTTGTAAGTCTAGATTTTCGAATCCGACGCAAAAATGATACTTAATTGTAACGTTCAGGGCCTTGTAATGACGATGGAACACTCAAATTGCGTCGAGATTCAATACATCGGCCTCCAGCCGACTTGTCTCCAAGGGTCTGTTGCTGCCTCGGGCACCTTATGGTCGTTCTCCTGTGAGTTTAGATTAACGAATCCGACGCAAAAATGATAGTTAATTGAAACGTTTAGGGCCTCCTAATGACGATGGGACACTCAAATTGCGTCGAGATTCAATACATCGTCCTCCAGCCGACTTGTCTCCAAGGGTCTAATGCTACCTCGGGCACCTTATGATCCTTCTCCTGTGAGTCTAGATTTTCGAATCCGACGCAAAAATGATAGTGATTTGTAACGTTCAGGGCCTTCTAATGACGATGGAATACTCAAATTGCGTCGAGATTCAATACATCGGCCTCCAGCCGACTTTTCTCCAAGGGGATATCGCTGCCTCGGGCACCATATGGTCCGCCTCCGTTGATTCTACGTTTTCGAATCCGACGCAAAACTCATAGTTAATTGTAACGTTCAGGGCCTCCTAATCACGATGGAGCACACAAATTGAGTCGAGATTCAATACATCGACCTCCAGCCGACATGTCTCCAAGGGTCTATTGCTGCCTCGGGCACCTTATGGTCGTTCTCCTGTGAGTCTAGATTTTCGAATCCGACGCAAAAATGATAGTTAATTGTAACGTTCAGGGCCTTCTAATGACGATGGAACACTCAAATTGCGTCGAGATTCAATACATCGGCCTCCAGCCGACTTGTCTCCAAGGGGATATCGCTGCCTCGGGCACCACATGGTCCGTCTCCGGTGATTCTACGTTCTCGAATCCGACGCAAAACTCATAGTTAATTGTAACGTTCAGGGCCTCCTATTGGCGATGGAACACTCAAATTGCGTCGAGATTCAATACATCGGCCTCCAGCCGACTTGTCTCCAAGGGTCTGTTGCTGCCTCGGGCACCTTATGGTCGTTCTCTTGTAAGTCTAGATTTTTGAATCCGACGCAAAAATTATAGTTAATTGTAACGTTCAGGGCCTCCTAATGACGATGGGACACTCAAATTGCGTCGAGATTCAATACACCGTCCTCCAGCCGACTTGTCTCCAAGGGATCTATTGCTGCCTAGGACACCTTATGGTCGTTCTCCTGTCAGTCTAGACTCTCGAATCCGACGCAAAAATTATAGTTAATTGTAACGTTCAGGGCCTTCTAATGACGATGGAACACTCAAATTGCGTCGAGATTCAATACATCGACCTCCAACCGACTTGTCTCCAAGCGGGTATTGCTGCATCGGGCACCTTATGGTCGTTCTCCTGTGAGTTTAGATTTTCGAATCCGACGAAAAACTGATAGTTAATTGTAACACTCAGGGCCTCCTAATGACGATGGAACACTCATTTTGCGTCGCGATCAAATACATCGTCCTCCAACCGACTTGTCTCCAAGGGTCAATAGCTGCCACGGGCACCTTGTGATCGTTCTGCTGTGAGTCTAGATTTTCGAACCCGACGCAAAACTGATTGTTAATTGTAACGTTCAGGGCCTCCTAATGACGATGGAACACTCAAATTGCGTCGAGATTCAATACATCGGCCTCCAGCCGACTTGTCTCCAAGGCTCTATTGCTGCCTCGGGCACCGTATGGTCGTTCCCCTGTGAGTCAACATTTTAGAATCCGACGCAAAACTGATAGTTAATTGTAACGTTCAGGGATTCCTAAAGACGATGAAACACTCAAATTGCGTCGAGAATCAATACATCTTCCTCCAGCCGACTTGTCTACAAGGGGATATTGCTGCCTCACGCACCAAATGGTCCGTCTCCTGTGAGTCTGGATTTTCGAATCCGACGCGAAACCGATAGTTAATTGTAACGTTCAGGGCCTCCTAATGCCGATGGAGCACACAAATTGAGTCGAGATTCAATACATCGAACTCCAGCCGACTTGTCTCCAAGGGGATATTGCTGCATCGGGCACCTTACGGTCGTTCTCCTGTGAGATTAAATTTTTTAATCCCACGCTAAAATGATAGTTAATTGTAACGTTCAGGGCCTTCTAATGCCGATGGAACACTCAAATTGCGTCGAGATTCAATACATCGGCCTCCAGCCGACTTGTCTCCAAGGGTCTATTGCTGCCTCGGGCACCTTATGGTCGTTCTCCTGTGTGTCTAGATTTTCAAATCCGACGCAAAAATGATAGTTAATTGTGACGTTCAGGGCCTTCTAATGACGATGGAACACTCAAATTGCGTCGAGATTCAATACATCGGCCTATAGCCGACTTGTCTACAAGGGGATATTGCTGCATCGGGCACCTTATGGTCGTTCTCCTGTGACTTTAGATTTTCGAATCCGACGAAAAACTGATAGTTAATTGTAACATTCAGGGCCTCCTAATGACGATGGAACACTCATTTTGCGTTGCGATCCAATACATCGTCCTCCAACCGACTTGTCTCCAAGGGTCAATAGCTGCCACGGGCACCTTGTGATCGTTCTGCTGTGAGTCTAGATTTTCGAACCCGACGCAAAACTGATTGTTAATTGTAAGGTTCAGGGCCTCCTAATGACGATGGAACACTCAAATTGCGTCGAGATTCAATACATCGTCCTCCAGCCGACTTGTCTCCAATGGTCTATTGCTGCCTCGGGCACCTTATGGTCGTTCTCCTGTGAGTCTAGATTTTCGAATCCGACGCATAAATGATAGTTAATTGTAACGTTCAGGGACTCGTAAAGACGATGGAACACTCAAATGGCGTCGAGAGTCAATACATCTTCCTCCAGCCGACTTGTCTACAAGGGGATATTGCTGCCTCGGGCTCCATGTGGTCCGTCTACTGTGAGTCCAGATTTTCGAATCCGACGCGCAACTGATAGTTAATTGTAAGGTTCAGGGCCTCCTAATGACGATGGAACACTCAAATTGCGTCGATATTCAATACATCGGCCTCCAGCGGACTTGTCTCCAAGGGGATATTGCTGTCTCGGGCACCATATGATCCTTCTCCTGTGAGTCTAGATTTTCGAATCCGACGCAAAAATAATAGTTAATTGTAACGTTCAGGGCCTTCTAATGACGATGGGACATTCAAATTGCGTCCAGATTCAATACATCGGCCTCCAGCCGACTCGTCTCCAAGGGGACATCGCTGCCTCGGGCACCACATTGTCCGTCACCGGTGATTCTACGTTTTCGAATCCGACGCAAAACTCATAGTTAATTGTAACGTTCAGAGCCTCCTAATGACGATGGAGCACACAAATTGAGTCGAGATTCAATACATCGACCTCCAGCCGACTTGTCTCCAAGGGTCTATTGCTGCCTCGGGCACCTTATGGTCGTTCTCCTGTGAGTCTAGATTTTCGAATCCGACGCAAAAATGATAGTTAATTGTAACGTTCAGGGCCTTCTAATGACGATGGAACACTCAAATTGCGTCGAGATTCAATACATCGGCCTCCAGCCGACTTGTCTCCAGGGGGATATCGCTGCCTCGGGCACCACATGGTCCTTCTCCGGTGATTCTACGTTTTCGAATCCGACGCAAAACTCTTAGTTAATTGTCACTTTCAGGGCCTCCTAATGACGATGGAGCACACAAATTGAGTCGAGATTCAATACATCGGCCTCCAGCCGACTTGTCTCCAAGGGTCTATTGCTGCCTCGGGCACCTTATGGTCGTTCTCCTGTGAGTCTAGATTTTCGAATCCGACGCAGAAATGATAGTGAATTGTTACGTTCAGCGCCTCCTAATGACGATAGAAGCCTAAAATTGCGTCGAGATTCAATACATCGTCCTCCAGCCGATTTGTCTCCAAGGGGATATTGCTGCCTCGGGCACCAAATGGTCCGTCTGCTGTGAGTCTAGATTTTCGAATCCGACGAAAAACTGATAGTTAATTGTAACATTCATATTGACGATGGACCACTCAAATTGCGTCGCGATCCAATACATCGTCCTCCAGCCGACTTGTCTCCAAGGGTCTATTGCTGTCTCAGGCACCTTATGGTCGTTCTCTTGTAAGTCTACATTTTCGAATCCGACGCAAAACTGATAGTTCATTATAACGTTCCGGGCGACCTAATGACGATGGAACACTCAAATTGCGTCGTGATTCAATACATCGACCTCCAGCCGATGTGTCTCCAAGGGTCTATTGCTGCCTCGGGCACCTTATGGTCGTTCTCCTGTGAGTCTAGATTTTCGAATCCGACGCAAAAATGATAGTTAATTGTAACGTTCAGGGCCTCCTAATGCCGATGGAACACTCAAATTGCGTCGAGATTCAATACATCGTCCTCCAGCCGACTTGTCTCCAAGGGTCTATTGCTGCCTCGGGCACCTTATGGTCGTTCTCCTGTGAGTTTAGATTTTCGAATCCGACGCAAAAATGATAGTTAATTGTAACGTTCAGGGCCTCCTAATGACGATAGAAGACTCAAATTGCGTCGAGATTCAATAATCGGTCTCCAGCCGACTTATCTCCAAGGGTCTATTGCTGCCTCGGGCACCTTATGGTCGTTCTCCTGTGAGTTTAGATTATCGAATCCGACGCAAAAATGATAGTTAATTGTAACGTTCAGGGCCTCCTAATGCCGATGAAACACTCAAATTGCGTCGAGATTCAATACATCGGCCTCCAGCCGACTTGTCTCCAAGGGTCTATTGCTGCCTCGGGCACCTTATGGTCGTTTTCCTGTGAGTCTACATTTTCTAATCCGACGCAAAAAAGATAGTTAATTGTAACGTTCAGGGCCTTGTAATGACGATGGAACACTCAAATTGCGTCGAGATTCAATACATCGGCCTCCAGCCGACTTGTCTCCAAGGATCTGTTGCTGCCTCGGGCACCTTATGGTCGTTCTCCTGTGAGTTTAGATTATCGAATCCGACGCAAAAATGATAGTTAATTGTAACGTTTAGGGCCTCCTAATGACGATGGGACACTCAAATTGCGTCGAGATTCAATACATCGGTCTCCAGCCGACTTGTCTCCAAGGGTCTAATGCTGCCTCGGGCACCTTATGGTCGTTCTCTTGTAAGTCTAGATTTTCGAATCCGACGCAAAAATGATAGTTAATTGTAACGTTCAGGGCCTCCTAATGACGATGGAACACTCAAATTTCGTCGAGATTCAATACATCGTCCTCCAGCCGACTTGTCTCCAAGGGTCTATTGCTGCCTCGGGCACCTTATGGTCGTTCTCCTGTGAGTCTAGATTTTCGAATCCGACGCAAAAATGATAGTTAATTGTAACGTTCAGGGCCTTCTAATGACGATGGAACACTCAAATTGCGTCGAGATTCAATACATCGGAATATAGCCGACTTGTCTACAATGGGATATCGCTGCCTCGGGCACCACATGGTCCGTCTCCGGTGATTCCACGTTTTCGAATCCGACGCAAAACTCATAGATAATTGTAAGGTTCAGGGCATCCTATTGGCGATGGAATACTCAAATTGCATCGAGATTCAATACATCGACCTCCAGCCGACTTGTCTCTAAGGGGATATTGCTGCATCGGGCACCTTATGGTCGTTCTCCTGTGAGTTTAGATTTTCGAATCCGACGAAAAACTGATAGTTAATTGTAACATTCAGGGCCTCCTAATGACGATGGAACACTCATTTTGCGTCGCGATCCAATACATCGTCCTCCAACCGACTTGTCTCCAAGGGTCAATAGCTGCCACGGGCACCTTGTGATCGTTCTGCTGTGAGTCTAGATGTTCGAACCGGACGAAAACTGATTGTTAATTGTAACGTTCAGGGCCACCTAATGACGATGGAACACTCAAATTGAGTCGATATTCAATACATCGGCCTCCAGTCGATTTGTCTCCAACGGGTGTATTGCTGTCTCGAGCACCGTATGAACTTCTCCTGTGAGTAGATTTCCGAATCCGACGCTAATATGATTGTTAGTTGTAACGTTCAGGGCCTCCTAATGCCGATGGAACACTCAAATTGCGTCGAGATTCATTACATCGGCCTCCAGCCGACTTATCTCCAAGGGTCTATTGCTGCCTCGGGCACCTTATGGTCGTTCTCCTGTGAGTCTAGATTTTCGAATCCGACGCAAAAATGATAGTTAATTGTAACGTTCAGGGCCTTGTAATGACGATGGAACACTCAAATTGCGTCGAGATTCAATACATCGGCCTCCAGCCGACTTGTCTCCAAGGGTCTGTTGCTGCTTCGGGCACCTTATGGTCGTTCTCCTGTGATTTTAGATTTTCGAATCCGACGCGAAACTGATAGTTAATAGTAAGGTTCAGGGCCTCCTAATGACGATGGAACACTCAAATTGCGTCGAGATTCAATACATCGTGAAACTTCCCCTCTGAACTATTTATACATGACTGTGCTTAAACTGACACACAATATTTTTAGCGCAACGCAATCTGACTTTCAAAAATCCCTACAAAAGAATGGCCCTGACTAACATTAAACTATACCTTTCACAAATCACTGAATCACTTACCTCACAATAATCTTCGTTTCTCCCACTACTGCAATACAGCAAGCGCCACTACTGCCAGCTAAATAAAAGATTCAAACTACTAAAGGCACTAACTACTGATAGGGATAGTTAGCAAATGAAAGATATTAATAGAGAACAAACAATGTAATTACCTTGATATCATCATATATAAATATAGCAGTTCATGACAAATTTCAAAACTCCGCCATCTCTCTCCCCACATCCACCACTGCTGGCGGCTCACCTCCAACTGCGCAACGCTACGCGCTGTTCACAGCCAGCTGCCTAACACTACAATGGCGAGTATTACAACAATGCAAAGCAGCCACAGACTGCACACAGCACAGCCAGTGATTTTCATACAGAGGTGGCGTTACCATAAAAAAACCTAAACAGCCTATTTACATAGAGAAAACATAAACAGCCTACTTACATAGAGAAAACATAAACAGACTACTTACATAGCCCCCATGCTCCCCACAAAAAATTTTACAAAATTTTTTTTGGGCAGTGGCCAATAATGATTTGATAAAATTTTTCATAATTACAATAACAAAGAAATCAAATGCACACACTTATTGATACAATGTTGGTCAAAAGCTAAAATTTTCTCACAGTCCATAAAGATAGTCCTGATCATTCATTACAGTAGAATAGCAGTGTTTTTCTCAAAGTCTGAGCAGTAAAAGAAAATGCACACGGAAGTAGTGGATTTCCATGCAGTCTTGAAGAAGTAGTGTTGTCCTTCCAACGGAAAGACAGTGCTGACTCTCGACATGCAGACAAGTATTGGGTCACAACAGAGCAAACCCACTGCAGAGTCAGTCGAAGTTTTGATGAATATTGGTAGGTAGGTCATCACAGAGCAGACCCACCGTAGTCCTGGTAGAGATTACGATATTGGTGGGCCACCAGAGGTGCAGACCCACTGCAGTCCTTGTAGAAATAATGGTATTGATGGATCATCAAAGATGTAGACCCACTGTAGTCCTTGTAGAGATAATGGTATTGGTGGGCCACCAGAGGTGCAGACCCACTGTAGTCCTTGTAGAGATGGCCAGCAGCCATCTGTTGCGATTGTGCAGGTGCACATTCACCATTGAAGAGTCTTGCGGAGAATATAGCAAGTCCATAAACCACCACTTGTGCACTCACAAAGTTTTTGGAATTGTCCTTAGATCCAGCAATGCTGTTATCCAGTCCCTTGCTGAATCATTAACACACGTGCAAACACTATCAGTCCCTACTTCTCACATATTGTCCATGTACTATGACCAACAGAAACGTGTGCAGTGAAATGTTACTTAATTTGAAGAACTGGTAACAATTACAATTTTATAACATGAGAATGCAATAACAAAGGTACACAATACATCATTAAAAACATAACAATATAGATAACATTTGTAGTAATAGGGGCTTTACAAAAGAATAGAAATAGACATATACGTCAGTGTTACAGGAATTATGACATGAGTACATACATAGAAGATCAGAATAATTATTGAAACATCAACTTCACACATGAGCATTTAAACAGAATGAATAATGTCTAACATCTTTACAAAGTAAATAACATATTATTAATGCCAATTATATTTGAGGATAACAGTATTCCTCATCATAGTGAATGTAGCTTAATATTAAAAGAGAAAAAAATTCTATGAAACTACACAGAGACAGGAAGAAAACAAATACACAAGGGTACACAAACATATAGTGGGATAACACAAAAGGAAAGGACAGGGTTTGTTTTCAGTGTAACATTTGGTACTGCAGTCCAACTCAAAACTTCATTCCATAGGTCTTTCGTCTTATTTCAACCTTTGCTTCCACCAAAAAAATCCTATCCAAGCATGCGTTCTGTATTTATTTCACATATTTCTTACCTCATTATTTATTTCCAAGAAAATCCTACCTATACCTGCTTCCTGTACGTTTTTCGTATAGATTCTCAATGCATTTCTTCCAATTCATCGCAACTCATTCTCTTCTATAGTCTACCCCCTCTTAAACTAACTTAAATCTACTGAGCTCAGATGCTAAACTAAGGAACGAGGCAATGCAGCAGCATGTAAAACAATTATTATAAACAGCAATGAAAAAAATGGAAAATTGCAAAGCAAGCTACAGTATAAATTAGCAAAAGTCAAATTCAATAACACTATGCCTGGCAAACAGCAGCAACTTATACCTAAACATGACATAGCGCAAGCAGAAAAAATATTACACTAAAATGGCCATGTCTAATACCTATGTCACATCTTAACATTAGAGTGATGCATCACAATTTATTCTACAAAAGAAATTACCAAGTACTTGAAAAGAAAATTATGAATGCAGTTCCTGTGAAGGTAAATGTCGCTTTGTGCTCCCTCATTTTTTTGAAAAAAATTATTATATACTCGATCTGTAGACAGAAAATATTTATATTAGTACATCTATAAAATTTTATTTTAACCAATGCTGCTGTGCAGCTAGAAACTTGATATTAAACAAAATGTGTAAATAAATACATAAAGCAAGCCATATGGCATTTTTCTTAACTAGCAAGGCAATAGCTGTAAAATGTTTCTCATCGTTTCATTAGGCATTTCAGTAAATATCATAAATTACGAGCTCCACAGTATGCTTTCAACAAGGAGATGTCAGTAGCGCGGACAATGGCCTTCCCTTTCTTTTTTTTCTACCTGTGCTTCTGACGAGGCACTCACACTAATGGCTTGTTCTCCAGGCGTCTGACACACCTGGGTGCCCACGACGCATTATGTGCAGGTGGTCACTTAACTTTCGTACGGAAATATTTACGACAGCAGTTTCCGCTACAGTGACAGTCATATATACAAAATTTCACAGGTCGAGGATTTATTTTGCAAATGTGTAGAAACAAAATCCTATGAATATAACAGTGTCCAAAAAAATTTTCAGTGGCATTGTGATACATTCACACATGATTCACACATGTACACACATTTCATAATTCTAAAGTACGATTCTTGGTTTCCAACATCCTTTTCCATAAGTCAGAGTCCCTAATCACTATTCATTACTCCTTACCTTATTACACATATTTATATTCGTCGACAAGTCAACCTTGCGACGGCACTTCAATATTTCATCATAATAAATACATAGCATAACCAAATTCCTCATATAGCACCAGCTTATTAATCATAAACATACCTCAGCAGCATAATACACATCGTCGTCGTAAAAAAATAACATCATAACACCTCAATCAAATCTCAAAATCGTCGTAGCTTCCTCCAAGAATTAAAAAATTCTCTGCTCATGTCAAAAGTGTCATCTGCCTCAAACGTACTTTAAAAATCATGAATCCATACCAAATACATCATTCAAAGCTCTCATAGTATCACAATGGTTCCGAAAAAATATGAGCATTTCACAAAGTACAGACAAAATACAATTTCATAAGTGTGAAGTTATCCAACTGTGTAATTGCGTAAACATGTGTCACTGACATAGTAAAAAGAATGTTTGTTTCTCTGTCAAATAATCAGATAGCTGTGTAATTCTGTGTTAGAGAAATATGGTACCGATGTGTAAAGTTGTATAAGCAAATACCATATTAGCTAGGGCTCCTTGTGCTTGCCAAACACATGGTACACAAAGCAAGCGTGTACCCCCCTGAGGATTAATGTAATTATACCCTCAGGTGTTACAGATTACACCAATGGAATGAAATATATCACGGAAAACTTTCTTTGTAATTCAAAAATCTTTAAAAATAAATGTTTTAAGTACAAAATTAATCACTCAAATACGTGTCCTGTAGCGCTAAATGTGCATCTTGTTGTAAGATAATCTCTGTGGAAGTGTCGTAGTTATCGTCATCCAAAAGCTAAGTTCTGCAGAAGCCAATGTACTTACCTCATGATAAACAAAAGTGAAATGCTTTGCGTATAGATATCTTAGTTATTACGTTTATTGTTGTGATGAAGAAATTACTGTGCTGTAACGTATTGTTGTGCTACGGAAAAGGCTGTCTCATTGTAGCTATACCACAAAAGTTACTACTAAAACATGTTTCTCTTCCCAGAAGAATTCAGAAAACTGTGCAGATATAAAACAGATACACCGCAAAAGCAACAAGGTAAATTGTGTCACACATTAGTAGCATCGTGATATAGTCATGTAGCTGTCAAATAAACTAACCACTGTGTCACCTGGTATCTCTCAGAAAGCACCTTGAATCCGTAATGTATTTTCAAATAAACCAAAATGTTGCATTAAAATCTCATTAGCAGTACTGGTAAATGTTCTAAGTATGTGAGCCTTATAGTCGTTACGTAATCGTGCAACAGACAAGCAAGAATGTACACACACAATAACACTGTGACGTCTGTTCACTATAACAATGCATTCGTCATTTCTGTTTAAATAAGTTCTCTTGGCTCTTGATTGGATATTTAACTTCAAACATTGTTGTATGTTAACAGATTCTAAGTCTGACAAAGCATATTAGTAATGTGAAGCGAAAAATTTTATGACAAAGACTAAGTTAAAAAGCAGATTATCTTTCAATAAATGGTTTTACATGTGAAACCTGGTGTAAACCTGTACTCTTCCTAGTACGCAGAGTTTCAACTTCAAAGCAATTATCATGTTGTTTACATCGGTAAAGAATGCTAAATCTTTTCTCAAGGCTAGCGTCTTTGTTATTTTTCCCTGAGCCAGCGGCCGCACGCAGCTGCCTGCTGTGCGAGTCATTGTCTGTCTCTTTGTTGGCGCGCGCTGTTATTGGGATTAGGAGACCTAACTTCTACAAATTCGCCTTGCCGAGAGGGCCCAGCTCTGTTAGAGTCCCGCCAGTTCTGATGAAATTCACGTCTATCGTTATGATTATATCGTCTGTCGTCATGTCGGTAGTTCCTGTAGTTTCTTACTTGTCGGTCATGTGGTGGAGAATTTCTCCCTGAATCGTAACTGCGCGCTGGACCGTTGCGTCTGAAATTATTCTGTCTCCCTTGATAATAACAGTTCTGGTTACCATATTGTCTGTTTCTATGGTTATCTCTGTCATATTCATTTCTACGGAAATGCGATCTTTCTCTGTAACTATTATTCTGCCAGCGGTTGTCATAAGGGTGGTGTCTGTTTTGGTCACGATTTGTGTTGTGAGAATAGCCTTGTCGTGTCCAGTTATTACTTCTGTCGTCACGGAATTGTGACGGATGTGATCTGTAGTGATTGTTTTCCCGGTTTCGCGTTCTGCGATTGTCAGTGTCAATTTCTAATTCTTGTAAAAGTCCCTGAAATGCTTCAATGTCGTCTTTGCAACGTCCTGCCAAAATAATCTGTCGTAAATGTTCAGCCAGTTTGATTAAGCAAATGCGGATGAGTTCTGAGGGGCTGTATGGGTTTGAAAGATACTGATTCTTATGCAACATGTCTTCAAAATATTTGACAAGACTGGAAAATTCAGATTGTTCAAAATGTTTCATCATCATGATGCTATGTTTCACACGGTCTTGTGTGGCTTGAGACCAATATGCTGAGAGGAAGGCATGGTAAAACTCTCCTTCACTGTGGCAATCGTGAATTACCGATCGCATTCTTACAGCTGGTTCATTCTCCAAGTAGCCACACATAAATTCTAATCTGTGTTCTAATGACCAGTTGGGAGGAAAACAATGAGAGAATTGATGGAGCCATGCTTGTGGATGAATGTCGTTGCCAGAATTCTTAAATGTTTTGAATTTACGTGTAGTAATGAACAGCTTATAGTCAAAATCATCATGTCGGCGAGTCGCATATCGGTCATTGTTAGGTCGTGTCGGCCGTTCCATCTCAAAATTCGGTGCACATTGCCAATTTCTTTCATAACTTCCGAAGTGTCCTGTGTTATAATTTTGTGGTTGTTCCGTATTTCTAAGTCCCTCTTCCCGTATTGGAGCGCGAGTGGCCTCTGAAATACGTAATTCTTGTATTACCTGAGTCAGCTGATCTTGTACTTCCCGGATTTCTCTTTGGTGTTGCGTATTAATTTGATTCTGATTTTGTTTGAATTTCCTAATTTGTTCACACTCTTCTGTGTCATTAAAGACTACCGGTTTTGTGTCGTTCAGATTATCATCTACCTTCGTAGATAAGTTAGTGAACTGATCCGAAAGTTCGGCTACTGTCTCCGATAGTGAACACATTTCCTCAATGTGTTTTTCTGAACCAAGTTTCAGAGTATGTATTGTGTCCTTTAAGTTTTCCTGAGTTTTTGCAAGTTGCGTAACCGAATCGGTAGATGCAACTGAGTCAATTTTAGCTTGCAGGGTGTCGTGATTTTCATGAACAATAGTTTGCAGTTCTTTTATGGCTGCTTCGTGATTCTGTAATGCATTTTCATGACGCGAAAAAATAGGTTGGAAATGCTCACAAATTTGTGTTTTTACGTCATTACAGACTTTTTGACATTTCGATTCGATTTTATGTATCTCAGTAGTTAAATCTTCACGTGTTTGTTCAAGCGTGGTGTCTAACTTTTGAAGATTTTGTTCCATTGCGTCTAACTGTTGCTGTGTTTGTCTCTGGTATTGTTCCATTGTGTCTAACTTTTGAAGATTTTGTTCCATTGTGTCTAACTTTTGAAGCTTTTGCTGTGTTTGTCTCTGATTTTGTTCCATTGTGTCTAACTTTTGAAGCTTTTGTCCCATTTCTTGCATTAATTGTAATAACAATGCACTGGTGTCTGAAACATGTTCGTCAGTGCTTTTCGGCAGTGAATTTGCACCGGCAACATTCACATTTTGACAAGAGGAAAATGTGTCTTGACTCATTTGAGAAAACGGTGAGGACGCAAAACCTGAATCTACAGTATTTGCAAAATTGTGTCCTGTCATTTCGGATTCCTGAGGCGAGCTATTGCCGACCGATCGATCGATAATGCTTCCCTCTTCACTAATTATTCACTGTCCACGCCATTGTTTGCCGCCCGCTCCATTTCCCTATGCACAATTACCAAATTACTACTTTGAACATCAGTTAATTCATTACTCGGTGGCGCTAACACACTGCTTTCATTTTCACTGTCATTTCTCAGTTTACTTTGGAGCCTAGTATTACGTTTTTCACACGCCATTATTGTCACAGTATTTCACACGACAACACAGAAAAACACAATTTGAAGAGCAAAAATAAGAGAACACATTAACATAACACTGAAAATAATATCTAGTTAATTGCAGCTGCGAAATACTTGGTGCAAATCTACATGCATGCCACAACTGTTTACTGTACAACAATGAAAGACTGCAACTACAAAGGAGATTTTCTCTACAATTACGAGCTAGCAATAAACAAAATCTACACTAATTACACAAACTACAAGAAAAAAAAAAATCAGAAGATTCCAGTGAGGTATCCTCGGCTAAGGGTCGACATATGAAACGTCCCCTTTAAACAGTTATACAGGACTGCCCTTAAACTGACACACAATATTTTTAGCGCAACGCAATCTGACTTTCAAAAATCCCTACAAAAGAATGGCCCTGACTAACATTAAACTATACCTTTCACAAATCACTAAATCACTTACCTCACAATAATCTTCGTTTCTCCCACTACTGCAATACAGCAAGCGCCACTACTGCCAGCTAAATAAAAGATTCAAACTACTAAAGGCACTAACTACTGATAGGGATAGTTAGCAAATGAAAGATATTAATAGAGAACAAACAATGTAATTACCTTGATATCATCATATATAAATATAGCAGTTCATGACAAATTTCAAAACTCCGCCATCTCTCTCCCCACATCCACCACTGCTGGCGGCTCACCTCCAACTGCGCAACGCTACGCGCTGTTCACAGCCAGCTGCCTAACACTACAATGGCGAGTATTACAACAATGCAAAGCAGCCACAGACTGCACACAGCACAGCCAGTGATTTTCATACAGAGGTGGCGTTACCATAAAAAAACCTAAACAGCCTACTTACATAGAGAAAACATAAACAGCCTACTTACATAGAGAAAACATAATCAGACTACTTACAATCGGCCTCCAGCGGACTTGTCTCCAAGGGGATAATGCTGTCTCGGGCACCATATGATCCTTCTCCTGTGAGTCTAGATTTTCGAATCCGACGCAAAAATGATAGTTAATTGTAACATTCAGGGCCTCCTAATGACGATGGAACACTCATTTTGCGTCGCGATCCAATACATCGTCCTCCAACCGACTTGTCTCCAAGGGTCAATAGCTGCCACGGGCACCTTGTGATCGTTCTGCTGTGAGTCTAGATTTTCGAACCCGACGCAAAACTGATTGTTAATTATAACGTTCAGGGCCACTTAATGACGATGGAACACTCAAATTGAGTCGATAATCGATACATCGGCCTCCAGTCGATTTGTCTCCAAGGGGTATATTGCTGTCTCGAGCACCGTATGAACTTCTCCTGTGAGTAGATTTCCGAATCCGACGCTAATATGATTGTTAGTTGTAACGTTCAGGGCCTCCTAATGCCGATGGAACACTCAAATTGCGTCGAGATTCAATACATCGGCCTCCAGCCGACTTATCTCCAAGGGTCTATTGCTGCCTCGGGCACCTTATGGTCGTTCTCCTGTGAGTCTAGATTTTCGAATCCGACGCAAAAATGATAGTTAATTGTAACGTTCAGGGCCTTGTAATGACGATGGAACACTCAAATTGCGTAGAGATTCAATACATCGGCCTCCAGCCGACTTGTCTCCAAGGGTCTGTTGCTGCTTCGGGCACCTTATGGTCGTTCTCCTGTGAGTTTAGATTTTCGAATCCGACGCGAAACTGATAGTTAATAGTAAGGTTCAGGGCCTCCTAATGACGATGGAACACTCAAATTGCGTCGAGATTCAATACATCGTCCTCCAGCCGACTTGTCTCCAAGGGTCTATTGCTGCCTCGGGCACCTTATGATCGTTCTCCTGTGAGTCTAGATTTTCGAATCCGACGCAAAAATGATAGTTAATTGTAACGTTGAGGGCCTTGTAATGACGATGGAACACTCAAATTGCGTCGAGATTCAATACATCGGCCTCCAACCGACTTGTCTCCGAGGGGTATATTGCTGTCCCGAGCACCGTATGAACTTCTCCTATGAGTAGATTTTCGAATCCGACGCTAAAATGACAGTTAATTGTAACGTTCAGGGCCTTGTAATGACGATGGAACACTCAAATTGCGTCGAGATTCAATACATCGGCCTACAGCCGACTTGTCTCCAAGGGTCTGTTGCTGCCTCGGGCACCTTATGGTCGTTCTCCTGTGAGTTTATATTATCGAATCTGACGCAAAAATGATAGTTAATTGTAACGTTTAGGGCCTCCTAATGACGATAGAAGACTCAAATTGCGTCGAGATTCAATACATCGTCCTCCAGCCGATTTGTCTCCAAGGGTATATTGCTGCCTCGGGCACCAAATGGTCCGTCTGCTGTGAGTCTAGATTTTCGAATCCGACGAAAAACTGATAGTTAATTGTAACATTCAGGGCCTCCTAATGACGATGGATCACACAAATTGCGTCGCGATCCAATACATCGTCCTCCAGCCGACTTGTCTCCAAGGGTCTAATGCTGCCTCGGGTACCTTATGCTCGTTCTCTTGTAAGTCTAGATTTTCGAATCCGACGCAAAAATGATAGTGAATAGTAACGTTCAGTGCCTCCTGATGACGATAGAAGTCTCAAATTGCGTCGAGATTCAATACATCGTCCTCCAACTGATTTGTCTCCAAGGGGATATTGCAGTTTCGTGCACCATATGATCCTTCTCCTGTTAGTAGATTTTCGAATCCGACGCTAAAATGATAGTTAACTGTAACGTTCAGGGCCTCCTAATGCCGATGGAACACTCAAATTGCGTCGAGATTCAATACATCGGCCTCCAGCCGACTTGTCTCCAAGTGTCTATTGCTGCCTCGGGCACCTTATGGTCGTTCTCCTGTGAGTTTAGATTATCGAATCCGACGCAAAAATGATAGTTAATTGTAAAGTTCAGGGCCTCCTAATGCCGATGAAACACTCAAATTGCGTCGAGATTCAATACATCGGCCTCCTGCCGACTTGTCTCCAAGGGTCTATTGCTGCCTCGGGCACCTTATGGTCGTTTTCCTGTGAGTCTAGATTTTCGAATCCGACGCAAAAAAGATAGTTAATTGTAACGTTCAGGGCCTTGTAATGACGATGGAACACTCAAATTGCGTCGAGATTCAATACATCGGCCTCCAGCCGTCTTGTCTCCAAGGGTCTGTTGCTGCCTCGGGCACCTTATGGTCATTCTCCTGTGAGATTAGATTATCGAATCCGACGCAAAAATGATAGTTAATTGTAACGTTTAGGGCCTCCTAATGACGATGGGACACTCAAATTGCGTCGAGATTCAATACATCGTCCTCCAGCCGACTTGTCTCCAAGGGTCTAATGCTGCCTCGGGCACCTTATGGTCGTTCTCTTGTAAGTCTAGATTTTCGAATCCGAAGCAAAAATGATAGTTAATTGTAAAGTTCAGGGCCTCCTAATGACGATGGAACACTCAAATTGCGTCGAGATTCAATACATCGTCCTCCAGCCGACTTGGCTCGAAGGGTCTATTGCTGCCTCGGGCACCTTATGGTCGTTCTCCTGTGAGTCTAGATTTTCGAATCGGACGCAAAAAAGATAGTTAATTGTAACGTTCAGGGCCTTCTAATGACGATGGAACACTCAAATCGCGTCGAGATTCAATACATCGGCCTATAGCCGACTTGTCTACAAGGGGATATCACTGCCTCGGGCACCACATGGTCCGTCTCCGGTGATTCCACGTTTTCGAATCCGACGCAAAACTCATAGTTAATTGTAACGTTCAAGGCCTCCTATTGGCGATGGAATACTCAAATTGCATCGAGATTCAATACATCGGCCTCCAGCTGATTTGTCTCCAAGGGGATATTGCTGCCTCGGGCAACTTATGGTCGTTCTCCTGTGAGTCTAGATTTTCGAATCCGACGCAAAAATGATAGTTAATTGTAACGTTCATGGCCTTCTAATGACGATGGAACAGTCAAATTGCGTCGAGATTCAATACATCGGCCTCCAGCCGACTTGTCTCCAAGGGGATATCGCTGCCTCAGGCACCACATGGTCCGTCTCCGGTGATTCTACGTTTTCGAATCCGACGCAAAACTCATAGTTAATAGTAACGTTCAGGGCCTCTTATTGGCGATGGAACACTCAAATTGCGTCGAGATTCAATACATCGACCTCCAGCCGACTTGTCTCCAAGGGGATATTGCTGCATCGGGCACCTTATGGTCGTTGTCCTGTGAGTTTAGATTTTCGAATCCGACGAAAAACTGATAGTTAATTGTAGCATTCAGGGCCTCGTAATGACGATGGAACACTCATTTTGCGTCGCGATCCAATACCGTCCTCCAACCGACTTGTCTCCAAGGGTCAATAGCTGCCACGGGCACCTTGTGATCGTTCTGCTGTGAGTCTAGATTTTCGAACCCGACGCAAAGCTGATTGTTAATTGTAACGTTCAGGGCCACCTAATGACGATGGAACACGCAAATTGAGTCGAGATTCAATACATCGACCTCCAGCCGACTTGTCTCCAAGGGGATATTGCTGTCTCGGGCACAATATGATCCTTCTCCTGTGAGTCTAGATTTTCGAATCCGACGCAAAAATGATAGTGAATTGTAACGTTCAGCGTCTCCTAATGACGATAGAAGACTCAAATTGCGTCGAGATTCAGTACATCGTCCTCCAGCCGATTTGTCTCCAAGGGGATATTGCAGCCTCGGGCACAATATGATCCTTCTCCTGTGAGTCTAGATTTTCGAGTCCGACGCAAAAATGATAGTGAATTGTAACGTTCAGCGCCTCCCAATGACGATAGAAGACTCAAATTGCGTTGAGATTCAATATATCGTCCTCCAGTCGATTTGTCTCCAAGGGGATTTGCTGCCTCGGGCACCAAATGGTCCGTCTGCTGTGAGTCTAGAATTTCGAATCCGACGAAAAACTGATAGTTAATTGTAACATTCAGGGCCTCCTAATGACGATGGAACACTCAAATTGCGTCGCGATCCAATACATCGGCCTCCAGCCGACTTGTCTCCAAGGATCTGTTGCTGCCTCGGGCACCTTATGGTCGTTCTCCTGTGAGTCTAGATTTTCGAATCCGACGCAAAATTGATAGTTAATTGTAACGTTCAGGGCCTTCTAATGCCGATGGGACACACAAATTGCGTCGAGATTCAATACATCGGCCTCCAGCCGACTTGTCTCCAAGGGGATATCGCTGCCTCGGGCACCACATGGTCCGTCTCCGGTGATTCTACGTTTTCGAATCCGACGCAAAACTCATAGTTAATTGTAACGTTCAGGGCCTCCTAATGCCGATGGAACACTCAAATTGCGTCGAGAGTCAATACATCGGCCTCCAGCCGACTTGCCTCCAAGGGTCTATTGCTGCCTCGGGCACCTTATGGTCGTTCTCCTGTGAGTCTAGATTTTCGAATCCGACGCAAAAATGATAGTTAATTGTAACGTTCAGGGCCTTCTAATGACGATGGAACAGTCAAATTGCGTCGAGATTCAATACATCGGCCTCCAGCCGACTTGTCTCCAAGGGGATATCGCTGCCTCAGGCACCACATGGTCCGTCTCCGGTGATTCTACGTTTTCGAATCCGACGCAAAACTCATAGTTAATAGTAACGTTCAGGGCCTCTTATTGGCGATGGAACACTCAAATTGCGTCGAGATTCAATACATCGACCTCCAGCCGACTTGTCTCCAAGGGGATATTGCTGCATCGGGCACCTTATGGTCGTTGTCCTGTGAGTTTAGATTTTCGAATCCGACGAAAAACTGATAGTTAATTGTAGCATTCAGGGCCTCGTAATGACGATGGAACACTCATTTTGCGTCGCGATCCAATACCGTCCTCCAACCGACTTGTCTCCAAGGGTCAATAGCTGCCACGGGCACCTTGTGATCGTTCTGCTGTGAGTCTAGATTTTCGAACCCGACGCAAAGCTGATTGTTAATTGTAACGTTCAGGGCCACCTAATGACGATGGAACACGCAAATTGAGTCGAGATTTAATACATCGACCTCCAGCCGACTTGTCTCCAAGGGGATATTGCTGTCTCGGGCACAATATGATCCTTCTCCTGTGAGTCTAGATTTTCGAATCCGACGCAAAAATGATAGTGAATTGTAACGTTCAGCGTCTCCTAATGACGATAGAAGACTCAAATTGCGTCGAGATTCAGTACATCGTCCTCCAGCCGATTTGTCTCCAAGGGGATATTGCAGCCTCGGGCACAATGTGATCCTTCTCCTGTGAGTCTAGATTTTCGAGTCCGACGCAAAAATGATAGTGAATTGTAACGTTCAGCGCCTCCTAATGACGATAGAAGACTCAAATTGCGTTGAGATTCAATATATCGTCCTCCAGTCGATTTGTCTCCAAGGGGATTTGCTGCCTCGGGCACCAAATGGTCCGTCTGCTGTGAGTCTAGAATTTCGAATCCGACGAAAAACTGATAGTTAATTGTAACATTCAGGGCCTCCTAATGACGATGGAACACTCAAATTGCGTCGCGATCCAATACATCGGCCTCCAGCCGACTTATCTCCAAGGATCTGTTGCTGCCTCGGGCACCTTATGGTCGTTCTCCTGTGAGTCTAGATTTTCGAATCCGACGCAAAATTGATAGTTAATTGTAACGTTCAGGGCCTTCTAATGCCGATGGGACACACAAATTGCGTCGAGATTCAATACATCGGCCTCCAGCCGACTTGTCTCCAAGGGGATATCGCTGCCTCGGGCACCACATGGTCCGTCTCCGGTGATTCTACGTTTTCGAATCCGACGCAAAACTCATAGTTAATTGTAACGTTCAGGGCCTCCTAATGCCGATGGAACACTCAAATTGCGTCGAGAGTCAATACATCGGCCTCCAGCCGACTTGCCTCCAAGGGTCTATTGCTGCCTCGGGAACCTTATGGTCGTTCTCCTGTGAGTCTAGATTTTCGAATCCGACGCAAAAATGATAGTTAATTGTAACGTTCAGGGCCTTCTAATGACGATGGAACAGTCAAATTGCGTCGAGATTCAATACATCGGCCTCCAGCCGACTTGTCTCCAAGGGGATATCGCTGCCTCAGGCACCACATGGTCCGTCTCCGGTGATTCTACGTTTTCGAATCCGACGCAAAACTCATAGTTAATAGTAACGTTCAGGGCCTCTTATTGGCGATGGAACACTCAAATTGCGTCGAGATTCAATACATCGACCTCCAGCCGACTTGTCTCCAAGGGGATATTGCTGCATCGGGCACCTTATGGTCGTTGTCCTGTGAGTTTAGATTTTCGAATCCGACGAAAAACTGATAGTTAATTGTAGCATTCAGGGCCTCGTAATGACGATGGAACACTCATTTTGCGTCGCGATCCAATACCGTCCTGCAACCGACTTGTCTCCAAGGGTCAATAGCTGCCACGGGCACCTTGTGATCGTTCTGCTGTGAGTCTAGATTTTCGAACCCGACGCAAAGCTGATTGTTAATTGTAACGTTCAGGGCCACCTAATGACGATGGAACACGCAAATTGAGTCGAGATTCAATACATCGACCTCCAGCCGACTTGTCTCCAAGGGGATATTGCTGTCTCGGGCACAATATGATCCTTCTCCTGTGAGTCTAGATTTTCGAATCCGACGCAAAAATGATAGTGAATTGTAACGTTCAGCGTCTCCTAATGACGATAGAAGACTCAAATTGCGTCGAGATTCAGTACATCGTCCTCCAGCCGATTTGTCTCCAAGGGGATATTGCAGCCTCGGGCACAATATGATCCTTCTCCTGTGAGTCTAGATTTTCGAGTCCGACGCAAAAATGATAGTGAATTGTAACGTTCAGCGCCTCCCAATGACGATAGAAGACTCAAATTGCGTTGAGATTCAATATATCGTCCTCCAGTCGATTTGTCTCCAAGATGATTTGCTGCCTCGGGCACCAAATGGTCCGTCTGCTGTGAGTCTAGAATTTCGAATCCGACGAAAAACTGATAGTTAATTGTAACATTCAGGGCCTCCTAATGACGATGGAACACTCAAATTGCGTCGCGATCCAATACATCGGCCTCCAGCCGACTTGTCTCCAAGGATCTGTTGCTGCCTCGGGCACCTTATGGTCGTTCTCCTGTGAGTCTAGATTTTCGAATCCGACGCAAAATTGATAGTTAATTGTAACGTTCAGGGCCTTCTAATGCCGATGGGACACACAAATTGCGTCGAGATTCAATACATCGGCCTCCAGCCGACTTGTCTCCAAGGGGATATCGCTGCCTCGGGCACCACATGGTCCGTCTCCGGTGATTCTACGTTTTCGAATCCGACGCAAAACTCATAGTTAATTGTAACGTTCAGGGCCTCCTAATGCCGATGGAACACTCAAATTGCGTCGAGAGTCAATACATCGGCCTCCAGCCGACTTGCCTCCAAGGGTCTATTGCTGCCTCGGGCACCTTATGGTCGTTCTCCTGTGAGTCTAGATTTTCGAATCCGACGCAAAAATGATAGTTAATTGTAACGTTCAGGGCCTTCTAATGACGATGGAACAGTCAAATTGCGTCGAGATTCAATACATCGGCCTCCAGCCGACTTGTCTCCAAGGGGATATCGCTGCCTCAGGCACCACATGGTCCGTCTCCGGTGATTCTACGTTTTCGAATCCGACGCAAAACTCATAGTTAATAGTAACGTTCAGGGCCTCTTATTGGCGATGGAACACTCAAATTGCGTCGAGATTCAATACATCGACCTCCAGCCGACTTGTCTCCAAGGGGATATTGCTGCATCGGGCACCTTATGGTCGTTGTCCTGTGAGTTTAGATTTTCGAATCCGACGAAAAACTGATAGTTAATTGTAGCATTCAGGGCCTCGTAATGACGATGGAACACTCATTTTGCGTCGCGATCCAATACCGTCCTCCAACCGACTTGTCTCCAAGGGTCAATAGCTGCCACGGGCACCTTGTGATCGTTCTGCTGTGAGTCTAGATTTTCGAACCCGACGCAAAGCTGATTGTTAATTGTAACGTTCAGGGCCACCTAATGACGATGGAACACGCAAATTGAGTCGAGATTTAATACATCGACCTCCAGCCGACTTGTCTCCAAGGGGATATTGCTGTCTCGGGCACAATATGATCCTTCTCCTGTGAGTCTAGATTTTCGAATCCGACGCAAAAATGATAGTGAATTGTAACGTTCAGCGTCTCCTAATGACGATAGAAGACTCAAATTGCGTCGAGATTCAGTACATCGTCCTCCAGCCGATTTGTCTCCAAGGGGATATTGCAGCCTCGGGCACAATATGATCCTTCTCCTGTGAGTCTAGATTTTCGAGTCCGACGCAAAAATGATAGTGAATTGTAACGTTCAGCGCCTCCTAATGACGATAGAAGACTCAAATTGCGTTGAGATTCAATATATCGTCCTCCAGTCGATTTGTCTCCAAGGGGATTTGCTGCCTCGGGCACCAAATGGTCCGTCTGCTGTGAGTCTAGAATTTCGAATCCGACGAAAAACTGATAGTTAATTGTAACATTCAGGGCCTCCTAATGACGATGGAACACTCAAATTGCGTCGCGATCCAATACATCGGCCTCCAGCCGACTTATCTCCAAGGATCTGTTGCTGCCTCGGGCACCTTATGGTCGTTCTCCTGTGAGTCTAGATTTTCGAATCCGACGCAAAATTGATAGTTAATTGTAACGTTCAGGGCCTTCTAATGCCGATGGGACACACAAATTGCGTCGAGATTCAATACATCGGCCTCCAGCCGACTTGTCTCCAAGGGGATATCGCTGCCTCGGGCACCACATGGTCCGTCTCCGGTGATTCTACGTTTTCGAATCCGACGCAAAACTCATAGTTAATTGTAACGTTCAGGGCCTCCTAATGCCGATGGAACACTCAAATTGCGTCGAGAGTCAATACATCGGCCTCCAGCCGACTTGCCTCCAAGGGTCTATTGCTGCCTCGGGAACCTTATGGTCGTTCTCCTGTGAGTCTAGATTTTCGAATCCGACGCAAAAATGATAGTTAATTGTAACGTTCAGGGCCTTCTAATGACGATGGAACAGTCAAATTGCGTCGAGATTCAATACATCGGCCTCCAGCCGACTTGTCTCCAAGGGGATATCGCTGCCTCAGGCACCACATGGTCCGTCTCCGGTGATTCTACGTTTTCGAATCCGACGCAAAACTCATAGTTAATAGTAACGTTCAGGGCCTCTTATTGGCGATGGAACACTCAAATTGCGTCGAGATTCAATACATCGACCTCCAGCCGACTTGTCTCCAAGGGGATATTGCTGCATCGGGCACCTTATGGTCGTTGTCCTGTGAGTTTAGATTTTCGAATCCGACGAAAAACTGATAGTTAATTGTAGCATTCAGGGCCTCGTAATGACGATGGAACACTCATTTTGCGTCGCGATCCAATACCGTCCTCCAACCGACTTGTCTCCAAGGGTCAATAGCTGCCACGGGCACCTTGTGATCGTTCTGCTGTGAGTCTAGATTTTCGAACCCGACGCAAAGCTGATTGTTAATTGTAACGTTCAGGGCCACCTAATGACGATGGAACACGCAAATTGAGTCGAGATTCAATACATCGACCTCCAGCCGACTTGTCTCCAAGGGGATATTGCTGTCTCGGGCACAATATGATCCTTCTCCTGTGAGTCTAGATTTTCGAATCCGACGCAAAAATGATAGTGAATTGTAACGTTCAGCGTCTCCTAATGACGATAGAAGACTCAAATTGCGTCGAGATTCAGTACATCGTCCTCCAGCCGATTTGTCTCCAAGGGGATATTGCAGCCTCGGGCACAATATGATCCTTCTCCTGTGAGTCTAGATTTTCGAGTCCGACGCAAAAATGATAGTGAATTGTAACGTTCAGCGCCTCCTAATGACGATAGAAGACTCAAATTGCGTTGAGATTCAATATATCGTCCTCCAGTCGATTTGTCTCCAAGGGGATTTGCTGCCTCGGGCACCAAATGGTCCGTCTGCTGTGAGTCTAGAATTTCGAATCCGACGAAAAACTGATAGTTAATTGTAACATTCAGGGCCTCCTAATGACGATGGAACACTCAAATTGCGTCGCGATCCAATACATCAGCCTCCAGCCGACTTATCTCCAAGGATCTGTTGCTGCCTCGGGCACCTTATGGTCGTTCTCCTGTGAGTCTAGATTTTCGAATCCGACGCAAAATTGATAGTTAATTGTAACGTTCAGGGCCTTCTAATGCCGATGGGACACACAAATTGCGTCGAGATTCAATACATCGGCCTCCAGCCGACTTGTCTCCAAGGGGATATCGCTGCCTCGGGCACCACATGGTCCGTCTCCGGTGATTCTACGTTTTCGAATCCGACGCAAAACTCATAGTTAATTGTAACGTTCAGGGCCTCCTAATGACGATGGAGCACACAAATTGAGTCGAGATTCAATACATCGACCTCCAGCCGACTTGTCTCCAAGGGTCTATTGCTGCCTCGGGTACCTTATGGTCGTTCTCCTGTGAGTCTAGGTTTTCGAAACCGACGCAAAAATGATAGTTAATTGTAACGTTCAGGGCCTTCTAATGACGATGGAACACTCAAATTGCGTCGAGATTCAATACATCGGCCTCCAGCCGACTTGTCTCCAAGGGGATATCGCTGCCTCGGGCACCACATGGTCCGTCTCCGGAGATTCTACGTTTTCGATTCCGACGCAAAACTCATAGTTAATTGTAACGTTCAGGGCCTCCTAATGACAATGGAGCACACAAATTGAGTCGAGATTCAATACATCGGTTTCCAGCCGACTTGTCTCCAAGGTTCTATTGCTGCCTCGGGTACCTTCTGGTCGTTCTCCTGTGAGTCTAGATTTTCGAATCCGACGCAAAAATGATAGTTAATTGTAACGTTCAGGGCGTTGTTATGACGATGGAACACTCAAATTGCGTCGAGATTCAATACATCGTCCTCCAGCCGACTCGTCTCCAAGGGTCTATTAATGCCTCGGGCACCTTATGGTCGTTCTCCTGTGAGTCTAGATTTTCGAATCCGACGCAAAAATGATAGTTAATTGTAACGTTCAGGGCCTTCTAATGACGATGGAACACTCAAATTGCGTCGAGATTCAATACATCGGCCTATAGCCGACTTGTCTACAAGGGGATATCGCTGCCTCGGGCACCACATGGTCCGTCTCCGGTGATTCCACGTTTTCGAATCCGACGCAAAACTCATAGTTAATTGTAACGTTCAGGGCCTCCTATTGGCGATGGAATACTCAAATTGCATCAAGATTCAATACATCGGCCTCCAGCCGACTTGTCTCCAAGGGGATATCGCTGCCTCGGGCACCACATGGTCCGTCTCCGGTGATTCTACGTTTTGAATCCGACGCAAAACTCATAGTTAATTGTAACGTTCAGGGCCTCCTAATGACGATGAAGCACACAAATTGAGTCGAGATTCAATACATCGACCTCCAGCCGACTTGTCTCCAAGGGTCTATTGCTGCCTCGGGTACCTTATGGTCGTTCTCCTGTGAGTCTAGGTTTTCGAATCCGACGCAAAAATGATAGTTAATTGTAACGTTCAGGGCCTTCTAATGACGATGGAACACTCAAATTGCGTCGAGATTCAATACATCGGCCTCCAGCCGACTTGTCTCCAAGGGGATATCGCTGCCTCGGGCACCACATGGTCCGTCTCCGGAGATTCTACGTTTTTGAATCCGACGCAAAACCCATAGTTAATTGTAACGTTCAGGGCCTCCTAATGACAATGGAGCACACAAATTGAGTCGAGATTCAATACATCGGTTTCCAGCCGACTTGTCTCCAAGGGTCTATTGCTGCCACGGGCACCTTATGGTCGTTCTCCTGTGAGTCTAGATTTTTTAATCCGACGCAAAAATGATAGTTAATTGTAACGTTCAGGGCCTTCTAATGTCGATGGAACACTCAAATTGCGTCGAGAGTCAATACATCTTCCTCCAACCGACTTGTCTCCATGGGGATATTACTGCCTCGGGCACCTTATGGTCGTTCTCCTGTTAGTAGATTTTCGAATCCGACACTAAAATGATAGTTAACTGTGACGTTCAGGGCCTCCTAATGCCGATGGAACACTCAACTTGCGTCGAGATTCAATACATCGACACCCAGTCGACTTGTATCCAAGGGTCTAATGTTGCCTCGGGCACAATATGATCCTTCTCCTGTGAGTCTAGATTTTCGAATCCGACGCAAAAATGATAGTGAATTGTAACGTTCAGCGCCTCCTAATGACGATAGAAGACTCAAATTGCGTTGAGATTCAATACATCATCCTCCAGTCGTTTGTCTGCAAGGGGATATTGCTGCCTCGGGCACCAAATGGTCCGTCTGCTGTGAGTCTAGAATTTCGAATCCGACGAAAAACTGATAGTTAATTGTAACATTCAGGGCCTCCTAATGACGATGGAACACTCAAATTGCGTCGCAATCCAGTACATCGGCCTCCAGCCGACTTGTCTCCAAGAGTCTGTTGCTGCCTCTGGCACCTTATGGTCGTTCTCCTGCGAGTTTAGATTTTCGAATCCGACGCGAAACTGATAGTTAATTGTAACGTTCAGGGCCTACTAATGACGATGGAACACTCAAATTGAGTCGAGATTCAATACATCGACCTCCAGCCGACTTGTCTCCAAGGGGATATTGCTGCCTCGGGCTCCATGTGGTCCGTCTCCTGTGAGTCTAGATTTTCGTATCCGACGCGAAACTGATAGTTAATTGTAAGGTTCAGGGCCTCCTAATGACGATGGAACACTCAAATTGCGTCGAGATTTTATACATCGACCTCCAGTCGACTTGTATCCAAGGGGATATTGCAGTCTCGTGTACCATATGATCCATCTCCTGTTAGTAGATTTTCGAATCCGACGCAAAAATGATAGTGAATTGTATCGTTCAGGGCCTCCTAATGCCGATGGAACACTCAAATTGCGTCGAGATTCAATACATCGGCCTACAGCCGACTTGTCTCCAAGGGTCTATTGCTGCCTCGGGCACCGTGTGGTCGTTCCCCTGTGAGTCAACATTTTAGAATCCGACGCAAAACTGATAGTTTATTGTAACGTTCAGGGACTCCTAATGACGATGGAACACTCAAATTGCGTCGAGAGTCAATACATCTTCCTCCAGCCGACTTGTCTACAAGGGGATATTGCTGCCTCGGGCTCTATGTGGTCCGTCTCCGGTGATTCTAAGTTTTCGAATCCGACGCAAAACTCATAGTTAATTGTAACGTTCAGGGCCTCCTATTGGCGATGGAATACTCAAATTGCATCGAGATTCAATACATCGGCCTCCAGCCGACTTGTCTCCAAGGGGATATCGCTGCCTCGGGCACCACATAGTCCGCCTCCGGTGATTCTACGTTTTCGAATCCGACGCAAAACTCATAGTTAATTGTAACGTTCAGGGCCTTCTAATGACGATGGAACACTCAAATTGCGTCGAGATTCAATACATCGGCCTCCAGCCGACTTGTCTCCAAGGGGATATCGCTGCCTCGGGCACCACATGGTCCGTCTCCGGAGATTCTACGTTTTCGAATCCGACGCAAAACTCATAGTTAATTGTAACGTTCAGGGCCTCCTAATGACAATGGAGCACACAAATTGAGTCGAGATTCAATACATCGGTTTCCAGCCGACTTGTCTCCAAGGGTCTATTGCTGCCTCGGGCACCTTATGGTCGTTCTCCTGTGAGTCTAGATTTTTTAATCCGACGCAAAAATGATAGTTAATTGTAACGTTCAGGGCCTTGTAATGACGATGGAACACTCAAATTGGGTCGAGATTTAATCCATCGGCCTCCAGCCGACTTGTCTCCAACTGTCTATTGCTGCCACGGGCACCTTATGGTCGTTCTCCTGTGAGTCTAGATTTTCGAATCCGACGCGAAACTGATAGTTAATTGTAAGGTTCAGGGCCTCCTAATGACGATGGAACACTCAAATTGCGTCGAGATTCAATACATCGGCCCTCAGCGGACTTGTCTCCAAGGGGATATTGCTGTCTCGGGCACCATATGATCTTTCTCCTGTGAGTCTAGATTTTCGAATCCGACGCAAAAATGATAGTTAATTGCAACGTTCAGGGCCTTCTAATGACGATGGGACACTCAAATTGCGTCGAGATTCAATTCATCGGCCACCAGCCGACTTGTCTCCAAGGGGATATCGCTGCCTCGGGCACCACATGGTCCGTCTCCATTGATTCTACGTCTTCGAATCCGACGCAAATATGATAGTTAATTGTAATGTTCAGGGCCTTCTAATGACGATGGAACACTCAAATTGCGTCGAGAGTCAATACATCTTCCTCCAACCGACTTGTCTCCATGGGGATATTACTGCCTCGGGCACCTTATGGTCGTTCTCCTGTTAGTAGATTTTCGAATCCGACACTAAAATGATAGTTAACTGTGACGTTCAGGGCCTCCTAATGCCGATGGAACACTCAACTTGCGTCGAGATTCAATACATCGACCTCCAGTCGACTTGTATCCAAGGGTCTAATGTTGCCTCGGGCACAATATGATCCTTCTCCTGTGAGTCTAGATTTTCGAATCCGACGCAAAAATGATAGTGAATTGTAACGTTCAGCGCCTCCTAATGACGATAGAAGACTCAAATTGCGTTGAGATTCAATACATCATCCTCCAGTCGTTTGTCTGCAAGGGGATATTGCTGCCTCGGGCACCAAATGGTCCGTCTGCTGTGAGTCTAGAATTTCGAATCCGACGAAAAACTGATAGTTAATTGTAACATTCAGGGCCTCCTAATGACGATGGAACACTCAAATTGCGTCGCAATCCAATACATCGGCCTCAAGCCGACTTGTCTCCAAGAGTATGTTGCTGCCTCTGGCACCTTATGGTCGTTCTCCTGCGAGTTTAGATTTTCGAATCCGACGCGAAACTGATAGTTAATTGTAACGTTCAGGGCCTACTAATGACGATGGAACACTCAAATTGAGTCGAGATTCAATACATCGACCTCCAGCCGACTTGTCTCCAAGGGTCTATTGCTGCCTCGGGCACCGTGTGGTCGTTCTCCTGTGAGTCTAGATTTTCGAATCCGACGCAAAAATGATAGTTAATTGTAACGTTCAGGGCCTTCTAATGACGATGGAACACTCAAATTGCGTCGAGATTCAATACATCGGCCTCCAGCCGACTTGTCTCCACGGGGATTTTGCTGCATCGGGCACCTTAAGGTCGTTCTCCTGTGAGTTTAGATTTTCGAATCCGACGCTAAAATAATAGTTAATTATAACGTTCAGGGCCTTCTAATGACGATGGAACTCTCAAATTGCGTCGAGAGTCAATACAACTTCCTCCAGCCGTCTTGTCTCCAAGGGTCTATTGCTGCCTCGGGCACCTTATGGTCGTTCTCCTGTGAGTCTAGATTTTCGAATCCGACGCAAAAATGATAGTTAATTGTAACGTTCAGGGCCTCCTAATGACGATGGGACAATCAAATTGCGTCGAGATTCAATACATCGTCCTCCAGCCGACTTGTCTCCAAGGGATCTATTGCTGCCTAGGACACCTTATGGTTGTTCTCCTGTGAGTCTAGATTTTCGAATCCGACGCAAAAATGATAGTTAATTGTAACGTTCCGGGCCTTCTAATGACGATGGAACACTCAAATTGCGTCGAGATTCAATACATCGGCCTCCAGCCGACTTGTCTCCAAGGGGATATCGCTGCCTCGGGCACCACATGGTCCGTCTCCGGTGATTCTACGTTCTCGAATCCGACGCAAAACTCATAGTTAATTGTAACGTTCAGTTCCTCCTATTGGCGATGGAACACCCAAACTGCGTCGAGATTCAATACATCGGCCTCCAGCCGACTTGTCTCCAAGGGTCTGTTGCTGCCTCGGGCACCTTATGGTCGTTCTCTTGTAAGTCTAGATTCTCGAATCCGACGCAAAAATGATAGTTAATTGTAACGTTCAGGGCCTCCTAATGACGATGGGACAATCAAATTGCGTCGAGATTCAATACATCGTCCTCCAGCCGACTTGTCTCCAAGGGATCTATTGCTGCCTAGGACACCTTATGGTTGTTCTCCTGTGAGTCTAGATTTTCGAATCCGACGCAAAAATGATAGTTAATTGTAACGTTCAGGGCCTTCTAATGACGATGGAGCACTCAAATTGCGTCGAGATTCAATACATCGGCCTCCAGCCGACTTGTCTTCAAGGGGATATCGCTGCCTCGGGCACCACATGGTCCGTCTCCGGTGATTCTACGTTTTCCAATCGGACGCAAAACTCATAGTTAATTGTAACGTTCAGGGCCTCCTATTGGCGATGGAACACTCAAATTGCGTCGAGATTCAATACATCGGCCTCCAGCCGACTTGTCTCCAAGGGGATATCGCAGACTCGGGCACCATATGGTCCGTCTCCGGTGATTCTACGTATTCGAATCCGACGCAAAACTCATAGTTAATTGCAACGTTCAGGTCCTCCTAATGACGATGGAGCACACAAATTGAGTCGAGATTCAATACATCGACCTCCAGCCGACTTGTCTCCAAGGGTCTATTGCTGCCTCGGGCACCTTATGGTCGTTCTCCTGTGAGTCTAGATTTTCGAATCCGACGCAAAAATGATAGTTAATTGTAACGTTCAGGGCCTTCTAATGACGATGGAACACTCAAATTGCGTCGAGATTCAATACATCGGCCTCCAGCAGACTTGTCTCCAAGGGGATATCGCTGCCTCGGGCACCACATGGTCCGTCTCCGGTGATTCTACGTTCTCGAATCCGACGCAAAACTCATAGTTAATTGTAACGTTCAGGGCCTCCTATTGGCGATGGAACACCCAAACTGCGTCGAGATTCAATACATCGGCCTCCAGCCTACTTGTCTCCAAGGGTCTGTTGCTGCCTCGGGCACCTTATGGTCGTTCTCTTGTAAGACTAGATTCTCGAATCCGACGCAAAAATGATAGTTAATTGTAACGTTTAGGGCCTCCTAATGACGATGGGACAATCAAATTGCGTCGAGATTCAATACATCGTCCTCCAGCCGACTTGTCTCCAAGGGATCTATTGCTGCCTAGGACACCTTATGGTTGTTCTCCTGTGAGTCTAGATTTTCGAATCCGACGCAAAAATGATAGTTAATTGTAACGTTCAGGGCCTTCTAATGACGATGGAGCACTCAAATTGCGTCGAGATTCAATACATATTCCTCCAGCCGACTTGTCTACAAGGGGATATTGCTGCCTCGGACTCCATGTGTTCCGTCTCCGGTGATTCTACGTTTTCGAATCCGACGCAAAACTCATAGTTAATTGTAACGTTCAGGGCATCCTAATGACGATGGAGCACACAAATTGAGTCGAGATTCAATACATCGACCTCCAGCCGACTTGTCTCCAAGGGTCTATTGCTGCCTCGGGCACCTTAAGGTCGTTCTCCTGTGAGTCTAGATTTTCGAATCCGACGCATAAATGATAGTTTATTGTAACGTTCAGGGACTCCTAAAGACGATGGAACACTCAAATTGCGTCGAGAGTCAATACATCTTCCTCCAGCCGACTTGTCTACAAGGGGATATTGCTGCCTCGGGCTCTATGTGGTCCGTCTCCGGTGATTCTACGTTTTCGAATCCGACGCAAAACTCATAGTTAATTGTAACGTTCAGGGCCTCCTAATGACGATGGAGCACACAAATTGAGTCGAGATTCAATACATCGACCTCCAGCCGACTTGTCTCCAAGGGTCTATTGCTGTCTCGGGCACCTTAAGGTCGTTCTCCTGTGAGTCTAGATTTTCGAATCCGACGCAAAAATGATAGTTAATTGTAACGTTCAGGGCCTTCTAATGACGATGGAACACTCAAATCGCGTCGAGATGCAATACATCGGCCTCCAGTCGACTTGTCTCCAAAGGGATATCGCTGCCTCGGGCACCACATGGTCCGTCGCCGGTGATTCTACGTTTTCGAATCCGACGCAAAACTCATAGTTAATTGTAACGTTCAGGGCCTCCCAATGACAATGGAGCACACTAATTGAGTCGAGATTCAATACATCGGTTTCCAGCCGACTTGTCCCCAAGGGTCTATTGCTGCCTCGGGCACCTTATGGTCGTTCTCCTGTGAGTCTAGATTTTCGAATCCGACTCAAAAATAATAGTTAATTGTAACGTTCAGGGCCTTGTAATGACGATGGATTACTCAAATTGCGTCGAGATTCAATACATCGGCCTCCAGCCGACTTGTCTCCTAGGGGATATTGCTGCATCGGGCACCTTATGGTCGTTCTCCTGTGAGTTTAGGTTTTCGAATCCGACGCTAAAATAATAGTTAATTATAACGTTCAGGGCCTTCTAATGACGATGGAACACTCAAATTGCGTCGAGAGTCAATACAACTTCCTCCAGCCGTCTTGTCTCCAAGGGTCTATTGCTGCCTTGGGCACCTTATGGTCGTTCTCCTGTGAGTCTAGATTTTCGAATCCGACGCATAAATGATAGTTAATTGTAACGTTCAGGGACCCCTAAAGACGATGGGACACTCAAATTGCGTCGAGATCCAATACATCTTCCTCCAACCGACTTGTCTCCATGGCGATATTGCTGCCTCGGGCACCTTATGGTCGTTCTCCTGTTAGTAGATTTTCGAATCCGACGCTGAAATAATAGTTAACTGTAACGTTCAGGGCCTTCTAATGACGATGGAACACTCAAATTGCGTCGAGATTCAATACATCGGCCTCCAGCCGACTTGTCTCCAAGGGGATATCGCAGACTCGGGCACCATATGGTCCGTCTCCGGTGATTCTACGTATTCGAATCCGACGCAAAACTCATGGTTAATTGCAACGTTCAGGGCCTCCTAATGACGATGGAGCACACAAATTGAGTCCAGATTCAATACTTCGACCTCCAGTCGACTTGTATCCGAGGGTCTAATGCTGCCTCGGGCACAATATGATCCTTCTCCTGTGAGTCTAGATTTTCGAATCCGACGCAAAAATGATAGTGAATTGTAACGTACAGGGCCTTCTAATGACGATGGAACACTCAAATTGCGTCGAGATTCAATACATCGGCCTCCAGCCGACTTGTCTCCAAGGGGATATCGCAGACTCGGGCACCATATGGTCCGTCTCCGGTGATTCTACGTATTCGAATCCGACGCAAAACTCATAGTTAATTGCAACGTTCAGGGCCTCCTAATGACGCTGGAGCACACAAATTGAGTCGAGATTCAATACATCGACCTCCAGCCGACTTGTCTCCAAGGGTCTATTGCTGCCTCGGGCACCTTATGGTCGTTCTCCTGTGAGTCTAGATTTTCGAATCCGACGAAAAAATGATAGTTAATTGTAACGTTCAGGGCCTTCTAATGACGATGGAACACTCAAATTGCGTCGAGATTCAATACATCGGCCTCCAGCCGACTTGTCTCCAAGGGGATATCGCTGCCTCGGGCACCACATGGTCCGTCTCCGGTGATTCTACGTTCTCGAATCCGACGCAAAACGCATAGTTAATTGTAACGTTCAGGGCCTCCTAATTACAATGGAGCACACAAATTGAGTCGAGATTCAATACATCGGTTTCCAGCCGACTTGTCTCCAAGGGTCTATTGCTGCCTCGGGCACCTTATGGTCGTTCTCCTGTGAGTCTAGATTTTCGAATCCGACGCAAAAATGATAGTTAATTGTAACGTTCAGGGCCTTGTAATGACGATGGAACACTCAAATTGCGTCGAGATTCAATACATCGGCCTCCAGCCGACTTGTCTCCAAGGGTCTATTGCTGCCACGGGCACCTTATGGTCGTTCTCCTGTGAGTCTAGATTTTCGAATCCGACGCGAAACTGATAGTTAATTGAAAGGTTCAGGGCCTCCTAATGACGATGGAACACTCAAATTGCGTCGAGATTCAATACATCGTCCTCCAGCCGATTTGTCTCCAAGGGGATATTGCTTCCTCGGGCACAATATGATCCTTCTCCTGTGAGTCTAGATTTTCGAATCCTACGCAAAAATGATAGTGAATTGTAACGTTCAGCGCCTCCTAATGACGATAGCAGACACAAATTGCGTTGAGATTCAATACATCGTCCTCCAGTCGATTTGTCTCCATATTGCTGCCTCGGGAACCTTATGGTCGTTCTCCTGTGAGTCTAGATTTTCGAAACCGACGCAAGAATGATAGTTAATTGTAACGTTCAGTGCCTTCTAATGACGATGGAACACTCAAATTGCGTCGAGATTCAATACATCGGCCTCCAGCCGACTTGTCTCCAAGGGGATATCGCTGCCTCGGGAACCACATGGTCCGTCTCCGGTGATTCTACGTTTTCGAATCCGACGCAAAACTCATAGTTAATTGTAACGTTCAGGGCCTCCTAATGACAATGGAGCACACAAATTGAGTCGAGATTCAATACATCGGTTTGCAGCCGACTTGTCTCCAAGGGTCTATTGCTGCCTCGGGCACCTTATGGTCGTTCTCCTGTGAGTCTAGATTTTCGAATCCGACGCAAAAATGATAGTTAATTGTAACGTTCAGGGCCTTGTAATGACGATGGAACACTCAAATTGGGTCGAGATTCAATCCATCGGCCTCCAGCCGACTTGTCTCCAACTGTCTATTGCTGCCACGGGCACCTTATGGTCGTTCTCCTGTGAGTCTAGATTCTCGAATACGACGCGAAACTAATAGTTAATTGTAAGGTTCAGGGCCTCCTAATGACGATGGAACACTCAAATTGCGTCGAGATTCAATACATCGTCCTCCAGCCGTCTTGTCTCCAAGGGTCTATTGCTGCCTCGGGCACTTTATGGTCGTTCTCCTGTGAGTCTAGATTTTCGAATCCGACGCATAAATGATAGTTAATTGTAACGTTCAGGGACTCCTAAAGACGATGGAACACTCAAATTGCGTCGAGAGTCAATACATCTTCCTCCAGCCGACTTGTCTACGAGGGAATATTGCTGCCTCGGGCTCCATGTGGTCCGTCTCCTGTGAGTCTAGATTTTCGAATCCGACGCGAAACTGATAGTTAATTGTAAGGTTCAGGGCCTCCTAATGACGATGGAACACTCAAATTGCGTCGAGATTCAATACATCGGCCCTCAGCGGACTTGTCTCCAAGGGGATATTGCTGTCTCGGGCACCATATGATCCTTCTCCTGTGAGTCTAGATTTTCGAATCCGACGCAAAAATGATAGTTAATTGTAACGTTCAGGGCCTTCTAATGACGATGGGACACTCAAATTGCGTCGAGATTCAATACATCGACCTCCAGTCGACTTGTATCCAAGGGTCTAATGTTGCCTCGGGCACAATATGATCCTTTTCCTGTGAGTCTAGATTTTCGAATCCGACGCACAAATGATAGTGAATTGTAACGTTCAGCGTCTCCTAATGACGATAGAAGACTCAAATTGCGTCGAGATTCAATACATCGTCCTCCAGCCGATTTGTCTCCAAGGGGATATTGCTGCCTCGGGCACAATGTGATCCTTCTCCTGTGAGTCTAGATATTCGAATCCGACGCAAAAATGATAGTGAATTGTAACGTTCAGCGCCTCCCAATGACGATAGAAGACTCAAATTGCGTTGAGATTCAATACATCATCCTCCAGTCGTTTGTCTGCAAGGGGATATTGTTGCCTCGGGCACCAAATGGTCCGTCTGCTGTGCGTCTAGAATTTCGAATCCGACGAAAAACTGATAGTTAATTGTAACATTCAGGGCCTCCTAATGACGATGGAACACTCAAATTGCGTCGCAATCCAATACATCGGCCTCCAGCCGACTTGTCTCCAAGAGTCTGTTGCTGCCTCCGACACCTTATGGTCGTTCTCCTGTGAGTTTAGATTTTCGAATCCGACGCGAAACTGATAGTTAATTGTAACGTTCAGGGCCTACTAATGACGATCGAACACTCAAATTGAGTCGAGATCCAATACTTCGACCTCCAGCCGACTTGTCTCCAAGGGGATATTGCTGCCTCGGGCTCCATGTGTTCCGTCTTCTGTGAGTCTAGATTTTCGAATCCGACACGAAACTGATAGTTAATTGAAGGTTCAGGGCCTCCTAATGACGATGGAACACTCAAATTGCGTCGAGATTTTATACATCGACCTCCAGCCGACTTGTATCCAAGGGGATACTGCAGTCTCGTGCACCATATGATCCATCTCCTGTTAGTAGATTTTCGAATCCGACGCAAAAATGAAAGTGAATTGTAACGTTCAGGGCCTCCTAATGCCGATGTAACACTCAAATTGCGTCGAGATTCAATACATCGGCCTACAGCCGACTTGTCTCCAAGGGTCTATTGCTGCCTTGGGCACCGTATGGTCGTTCCCCTGTGAGTCAACATTTTAGAATCCGACGCAAAACTGATAGTTAATTGTAACGTTCAGGACCTTCTAATGCCGATGGAACACTCAAATTGCGTCGAGATTCAATACATCTACCTCCAGCCGACTTGTCTCCAAGGGTCTATTGCTGCCTCGGGCACCTTATGGTCGTGCTCCTGTGAGTCTAGATTTTCGAATCCGACGCATAAATGATAGTTAATTGTAAGGTTCAGGGCCTCCTAAAGACGATGGAACACTCACATTGCGTCGAGAGTCAATACATCTTCCTCCAGCCGACTTGTCTACAAGGGGATATTGCTGCCTCGGGCTCTATGTGGTCCGTCTCCGGTGATTCTACGTTTTCGAATCCGACGCAAAACTCATAGTAAATTGTAACGTTCAGGGCCTCCTAATGACGATGGAGCACAAAAATTGAGTCGAGATCAATACATCGACCTCCAGCCGACTTGTCTCCAAGGGTCTATTGCTGCCTCGGGCACCTTAAGGTCGTTCTCCTGTGAGTCTAGATTTTGAATCCGACGCAAAAATGATAGTTAATTGTAACGTTCAGGGCCTTCTAATGACGATGGAACACTCAAATTGCGTCGAGATGCAATACATCGGCCTCCAGTCGACTTGTCTCCAAGGGAATGTCGCTGCCTCGGGCACCACATGGTCCGCCTCTGGTGTTTCTACGTTTTCGAATCCGACGCAAAACTCATAGTTATTTGTAACGTTCAGGGCCTCTTAATGACAATGGAGCACACAAATTGAGTCGAGATTCAATACATCGGTTTCCAGCCGACTTGTCTCCAAGGGTCTATTGCTGCCTCGGGCACCTTATGGTCGTTCTCTTGTAAGTCTAGATTTTCGAATCCGACGCAAAAATGATAGTTAATTGTAACGTTCAGGGCCTCCTAATGACGATGGGACACTTAAATTGCGTCGAGATTCAATACATCGTCCTCCAGCCGACTTGTCTCCAAGGGATCTATTGCTGCCTAGGACACCTTACGGTCGTTCTCCTGTGAGTCTAGATTATCGAATCCGACGCATAAATGATAGTTAATTGTAACGTTCAGGGACTCCTAAAGACGATGGAAAACTCAAATTGCGTCGAGAGTCAATACATCTTCCTCCAGCCGACTTGTCTACAAGGGGATATTGCTGCCTCGGGCTCCATGTGGTATGTCTCCGGTGATTCTACGTTTTCGAATCCGACGAATAACTCATAGTTAATTGTAACGTTCAGGGCCTCCTAATGACGATGGAGCACACAAATTGAGTCGAGATTCAATACATCGACCTCCAGCCGACTTGTCTCCAAGGGGATATCGCTGCCTCGGGCACCACATGGTCCGTCTCCGGTGATTCTACGTTTTCGAATCCGACGCAAAACTCATAGTTAATTGTAACGTTCAGGGCCTCCTAATGACAATGGAGCACACAAATTGAGTCGAGATTCAATACATCGGTTTCCAGCCGACTTGTCTCCAAGGGTCTATTGCTGCCTCGGTCACCTTATGGTCGTTCTCCTGTGAGTCTAGATTTTCGAATCCGACGCAAAAATGATAGTTAATTGTAACGTTCAGGGCCTTGTAATGACGATGGAACACTCAAATTGCGTCGAGATTCAATACATCGGCCTCCAGCCGACTTGTCTCCAAGGGTCTATTGCTGCCACGGGCACCTTATGGTCGTTCTCCTGTTAGTAGATTTTCGAATCCGACGCTGAAATGATAGTTAACTGTGACGTTCAGGGCCTCCTAATGCCGATGGAACACTAAAATTGCGTCGAGAGTCAATACATCGACCTCCAGTCGACTTGAATCCAAGGGTCTATTGCTGCCTCGGGCACAATATGATCCTTCTCCTGTGAGTCTAGATTTTCGAATCCGACGCAAAAATGATAGTGAATTGTAACGTTCAGGGCCTTCTAATGACGATGGAACACTCAAATTGCGTCGAGATGCAATACATCGGCTTCCAGTCGACTTGTCTCCAAGGGTCTGTTGCTGCCTCGGGCACCTTATGGTCGTTCTCTTGTAAATCTAGATTTTCGAATCCGACGCAAAAATGATAGTTAATTGTAAAGTCCAGGGCCTCCTAATGACGATGGGACACTCAGATTGCGTCGAGATTCAAAACATCGTCCTCCAGCCGACTTGTCTCCAAGGGATCTATTGCTGCCTCGGACACCTTATGGTTGTTCTCCTGTGAGTCTAGATTTTCGAATCCGGCGCAAAAATGATAGTTAATTGTAAAGTTCAGGGCCTCCTAATGACGATGGGACACTCAAATTTCGTCGAGATTCATTACATCGGCCTCCAGCCGACTTGTCTCCAAGGGTCTAATGTTGCCTCGGGCACAATATGATCCTTTTCCTGTGAGTCTAGATTTTCGAATCCGACGCACAAATGATAGTGAATTGTAACGTTCAGCGTCTCCTAATGACGATAGAAGACTCAAATTGCGTCGAGATTCAACACATCGTCCTCCAGCCGATTTGTCTCCAAGGGGATATTGCTGCCTCGGGCACAATGTGATCCTTCTCCTGTGAGTCTAGATTTTCGAATCCGACGCAAAAATGATAGTGAATTGTAACGTTCAGCGCCTCCCAATGACGATAGAAGACTCAAATTGCGTTGAGATTCAATACATCATCCTCCAGTCGTTTGTCTGCAAGGGGATATTGTTGCCTCGGGCACCAAATGGTCCGTCTGCTGTGCGTCTAGAATTTCGAATCCGACGAAAAACTGATAGTTAATTGTAACATTCAGGGCCTCCTAATGACGATGGAACACTCAAATTGCGTCGCAATCCAATACATCGGCCTCCAGCCGACTTGTCTCCAAGAGTCTGTTGCTGCCTCCGACACCTTATGGTCGTTCTCCTGTGAGTTTAGATTTTCGAATCCGACGCGAAACTGATAGTTAATTGTAACGTTCAGGGCCTACTAATGACGATCGAACACTCAAATTGAGTCGAGATTCAATACTTCGACCTCCAGCCGACTTGTCTCCAAGGGGATATTGCTGCCTCGGGCTCCATGTGGTCCGTCTCCTGTGAGTCTAGATTTTCGAATCCGACACGAAACTGATAGTTAATTGAAGGTTCAGGGCCTCCTAATGACGATGGAACACTCAAATTGCGTCGAGATTTTATACATCGACCTCCAGCCGACTTGTATCCAAGGGGATATTGCAGTCTCGTGCACCATATGATCCATCTCCTGTTAGTAGATTTTCGAATCCGACGCAAAAATGAAAGTGAATTGTAACGTTCAGGGCCTCGTAATGCCGATGTAACACTCAAATTGCGTCGAGATTCAATACATCGGCCTACAGCCGACTTGTCTCCAAGGGTCTATTGCTGCCTTGGGCACCGTATGGTCGTTCCCCTGTGAGTCAACATTTTAGAATCCGACGCAAAACTGATAGTTAATTGTAACGTTCAGGACCTTCTAATGCCGATGGAACACTCAAATTGCGTCGAGATTCAATACATCTACCTCCAGCCGACTTATCTCCAAGGGTCTATTGCTGCCTCGGGCACCTTATGGTCGTGCTCCTGTGAGTCTAGATTTTCGAATCCGACGCATAAATGATAGTTAATTGTAAGGTTCAGGGCCTCCTAAAGACGATGGAACACTCACATTGCGTCGAGAGTCAATACATCTTCCTCCAGCCGACTTGTCTACAAGGGGATATTGCTGCCTCGGGCTCTATGTGGTCCGTCTCCGGTGATTCTACGTTTTCGAATCCGACGCAAAACTCATGGTAAATTGTAACGTTCAGGGCCTCCTAATGACGATGGAGCACACAAATTGAGTCGAGATCAATACATCGACCTCCAGCCGACTTGTCTCCAAGGGGATATTGCTGCCTCGGGCTCCATGTGGTCTGTCTCCTGTGAGTTTAGATTTTCGAATCCGACGCGAAACTGATAGTTAATTGTAACGTTCAGGGCCTTCTAATGACGATGGAACACTCAAATTGCGTCGAGATGCAATACATCGGCCTCCAGTCGACTTGTCTCCAAGGGAATGTCGCTGCCTCGGGCACCACATGGTCCGCCTCTGGTGTTTCTACGTTTTCGAATCCGACGCAGAACTCATAGTTACTTGTAACGTTCAGGGCCTCTTAATGACAATGGAGCACACAAATTGAGTCGAGATTCAATACATCGGTTTCCAGCCGACTTGTCTCCAAGGGTCTATTGCTGCCTCGGGCACCTTATGGTCGTTCTCTTGTAAGTCTAGATTTTCGAATCCGACGCAAAAATGATAGTTAATTGTAACGTTCAGGGCCTCCTAATGACGATGGGACACTCAAATTGCGTCGAGATTCAATACATCGTCCTCCAGCCGACTTGTCTCCAAGGGATCTATTGCTGCCTCGGGCACCTTATGGTCGTTCTCCTGTGAGTCTAGATTTTCGAATCCGACGCAAAAATGATAGTTAATTGTAACGTTCAGGGCCTCGTAATGACGATGGAACACTCAAATTGCGTCGAGATTCAATACATCGGCCTCCAGCCGACTTGTCTCCAAGGGTCTATTGCTGCCACGGGCACCTTATGGTCGTTCTCCTGTTAGTAGATTTTCGAATCCGACGCTGAAATGATAGTTAACTGTAACGTTCAGGGCCTCCTAATGCCGATGGAACACTAAAATTGCGTCGAGAGTCAATACATCGACCTCCAGTCGACTTGAATCCAAGGGTCTATTGCTGCCTCGGGCACAATATGATCCTTCTCCTGTGAGTCTAGATTTTCGAATCCGACGCAAAAATGATAGTGAATTGTAACGTTCAGGGCCTTCTAATGACGATGGAACACTCAAATTGCGTCGAGATTCAATACATCGGCCTCGAGCCGACTTGTCTCCAAGTGGATATCGCTGCCTCGGGCACCATATGGTCCGTCTCCGGTGATTCTACGTATTCGAATCCGACGCAAAACTCACTGTTAATTGTAACGTTCAGGGCCTCCTAATGACGATGGAGCACACAAATTGAGTCGAGATTCAATACATCGGCCTCCAGCCGTCTTGTCTCCAAGGGTCTATTGCTGCCTCGGGCACCTTATGGTAGTTCTCCTGTGCGTCTAGATTTTCGAATCCGATGCAAAAATGATAGTTAATTGTAACGTTCAGGGCCTTCTAATGACGATGGAACACTCAAATTGCGTCGAGATTCAATATATCGGCCTCCAGCCGACTTGTCTCCAAGGGTCTGTTGCTGCCTCGGGCACCTTATGGTCGTTCTCTTGTAAATCTAGATTTTCGAATCCGACGCAAAAATGATAGTTAATTGTAAAGTCCAGGGCCTCCTAATGACGATGGGACACTCAGATTGCGTCGAGATTCAAAACATCGTCCTCCAGCCGACTTGTCTCCAAGGGATCTATTGCTGCCTCGGACACTTATGGTTGTTCTCCAGTGAGTCTAGATTTTCGAATCCGGCGCAAAAATGATAGTTAATTGTAAAGTTCAGGGCCTCCTAATGACGAAGGGACACTCAAATTGCGTCGAGATTCAATACATCGGCCTCCAGCCGACTTGTCTCCAAGGCTCTATTGCTGCCTCGGGCACCGTATGGTCGTTCCCCTGTGAGTCAACATTTTAGAATCCGACGCAAAACTGATAGTTAATTGTAACGTTCAGGGATTCCTAAAGACGATGAAACACTCAAATTGCGTCGAGAATCAATACATCTTCCTCCAGCCGACTTGTCTACAAGGGGATATTGCTGCCTCGGGCACCAAATGGTCCGTCTCCTGTGAGTCTGGATTTTTGAATCCGACGCGAAACTGATAGTTAATTGTAACGTTCAGGGCCTCCTAATGCCGAAGGAGCACACAAATTGATTCGAGATCAATACATCGGCCTCCAGCCGACTTGTCTCCAAGGTTCTATTGCTGCCACGGGCACCTTATGATCGTTCTCCTGTGAGTCTAGATTTTCGAATCCGACGCGAAACTGATAGTTAATTGTAAGATTCAGGGCCTCCTAATGACGATGGAACACTCAAATTGCGTCGAGATTCAATACATCGGCCTCCAGCCGACATGTCTCCAAGGGGATATTGGTGCATGGGGCACCTTATGGTCGTTCTCCTGTGAGTTTAGATTTTAGAATCCGACGCTCTAATGATAGTTACTTGTAACGTTCAGGGCCTTCTAATGCCGATGGAACACTCAAATTGCGTCGAGATTCAATACATCGTCCTACAGCCGACTTGTCTCCAATGGTCTATTGCTGCCTCGGGCACCTTATGGTCGTTCTCCTGTGAGTCTAGATTTTCGAATCCAACGCATAAATGATAGTTAATTGTAACGTTCAGGGACTCCTAAAGACGATGGAACACCAAATTGCGTCGAGAGTCAATACATCTTCTTCCAGCCGACTTGTCTACAAGGGGATATTGCTGCCTAGGGCTCCATGTGGTCCGTCTACTGTGAGTCCAGATTTTCGAATCCGACGCGCAACTGATAGTTAATTGTAAGGTTCAGGGCCTCCTAATGACGATGGAACACTCAAATTGCGTCGAGATTCAATACATCGTCCTACAGCCGACTTGTCTCCAATGGTCTATTGCTGCCTCGGGCACCATATGATCCTTCTCCTGTGAGTCTAGATTTTCGAATCCGACGCAAAAATGATAGTTAATTGTAACGTTCAGGGCCTTCTAATGACGATGTGACATTCAAATGGCGTCGAGATGCAATACATCGGCCTCCAGCCGACTCGTCTCCAAGGGGATATCGCTGCCTCGGGCTCCATGTGGTCGGTCTCCGGTGATTCTACGTTTTCGAATCCGACGCAAAACTCTTAGTTAATTGTAACGTTCACAGCCTCCTAATGACGATGGAGCACACAAATTGAGTCGAGATTCAATACGTCGACCTCCAGCCGACTTGTCTCCAAGGGTCTATTGCTGCCTCGGGCACCTTATGGTCGTTCTCCTGTGAGTCTAGATTTTCGAATCCGACGCAAAAATGATAGTTAATTGTAACGTTCAGGGCCTTCTAATGACGATGGGACACTCAAATTGCGTCGAGATTCAATACATCGTCCTCCAGCCGACTTGTCTCCAAGGGGATATTGCTGTCTCGGGCACAATATGATCCTTCTCCTGTGAGTCTAGATTTTCGAATCCGACGCAAAAATGATAGTGAATTGTAACGTTCAGCGCCTCCTAATGACGATAGAAGACTCAAATTGCGTCGCGATCCAATACATCGTCCTCCAGCCGACTTGTCTCCAAGGGTCTATTGCTGCCTCGGGCACCTTATGGTCGTTCTCCTGTGAGTCTAGATTTTCGAACCCGACGCAAAAATGATAGTTAATTGTAACGTTCAGGGCCTTCTAATGCCGATGGAACACTCAAATTGCGTCGAGATTCATTACATCGGCCTCCAGCCGACTTGTCTCCAAGGGTCTATTGCTGCCTCGGGCACCTTATGGTCGTTCTCCTGTGAGTCTAGATTTTCGAATCCGACGCAAAAATGATAGTTAATTGTAACGTTCAGGGCCTTCTAATGACGATGGAACACTCAAATTGCGTCGCGATCCAATACATCGTCCTCCAGCCGACTTGTCTCCAAGGGTCTATTGCCGCCTCGGGCACCTTATGGTCGTTCTCCTGTGAGTTTAGATTATCGAATCCGACGCAAAAATGATAGTTAATTGTAACGTTCAGGGCCTTCTAATGACGATGGGACACTCAAATTGCGTCGCGATCCAATACATCGTCCTCCAGCCGACTTGTCTCCAAGGGTCTATTGCTGCCTCGGGCACCTTATGGTCGTTCTCCTGTGAGTTTAGATTTTCGAATCCGACGCAAAAATGATAGTTAATTGTAACGTTCAGGGCCTTGTAATGACGATGGAACACTCAAATTGCGTCGAGATTCAATACATCGTCCTCCAGCCGACTTGTCTCCAAGGGGATATTGCTGTCTCGGGCACAATATGATCCTTCTCCTGTGAGTTTAGATTATCGAATCCGACGCAAAAGTGATCGTTAATTATAACATTCAGGGGGTCCTAATGCCGATGGAACACTCAAATTGCGTCGAGATTCAATACATCGGCCTCCAGCCGACTTGTCTCCAAGGGTCTATTGCTGCCTCGGGCACATTATGGTCGTTCTCTTGTAATTCTAGATTTTCGAATCCGACGCAAAAATGATAGTTAATTGTAACGTTCAGGGCCGCCTAATGACGATGGGACACTCAAATTGCGTCGAGATTCAATACATCGTCCTCCAGCCGACTTGTCTCCAAGGGGATATTGCTGTCTCGGGCACAATATGATCCTTCTCCTGTGAGTCTAGATTTTCGAATCCGACGCAAAAATGATAGTGAATTGTAACGTTCAGCGCCTCCTAATGACGATAGAAGACTCAAATTGCGTCGCGATCCAATACATCGTCCTCCAGCCGACTTGTCTCCAAGGGTCTATTGCTGCCTCGGGCACCTTATGGTCGTTCTCCTGTGAGTCTAGATTTTCGAATCCGACGCAAAAATGATAGTTAATTGTAACGTTCAGGGCCTTGTAATGACGATGGAACACTCAAATTGCGTCGAGATTCAATACATCGGCCTCCAGCCGACTTGTCTCCAAGGGTCTATTGCTGCCTCGGGCACCTTATGGTCGTTCTCCTGTGAGTCTAGATTTTCGAACCCGACGCTAAAATGATAGTTAATTGTAACGTTCAGGGCCTCCTAATGACGATAGAAGACTCAAATTGCGTCGCGATCCAATACATCGTCCTCCAGCCGACTTGTCTCCAAGGGTCTATTGCTGCCTCGGGCACCTTATGGTCGTTCTCCTGTGAGTTTAGATTATCGAATCCGACGCAAAAATGATAGTTAATTGTAACGTTCAGGGCCTTCTAATGACAATGGGACACTCAAATTGCGTCGAGATTCAATACATCGTCCTCCAGCCGACTTGTCTCCAAGGGGATATTGCTGTCTCGGGCACAATATGATCCTTCTCCTGTGAGTCTAGATTTTCGAATCCGACGCAAAAATGATAGTGAATTGTAACGTTCAGCGCCTCCTAATTACGATAGAAGACTCAAATTGCGTCGCGATCCAATACATCGTCCTCCAGCCGACTTGTCTCCAAGGGTCTATTGCTGCCTCGGGCATCTTATGGTCGTTCTCCTGTGAGTCTAGATTTTCGAACCGGACGCAAAAATGATATTTAATTGTAACGTTCGGGGCCTTCTAATGCCGATGGAACACTCAAATTGCGTCGAGATTCAATACATCGGCCTCCAGCCGACTTGTCTCCAAGGGTCTATTGCTGCCTCGGGCACCTTTTGGTCGTTCTCCTGTGAGTCTAGATTTTCGAATACGGCGCAAAAATGATAGTTAATTGTTACGTTCAGGGCCTTCTAATGACGATGGAACACTCAAATTGCGTCGCGATCCAATACATCGTCCTCCAGCCGACTTGACTCCAAGGGTCTATTGCTGCCTCGGGCACCTTATGGTCGTTCTCCTGTGAGTTTAGATTATCGAATCCGACGCAAAAATGATAGTTAATTGTAACGTTCAGGGCCTTCTAATGACGATGGGACACTCAAATTGCGTCGAGATTCAATACATCGTCCTCCAGCCGACTTGTCTCCAAGGGGATATTGCTGTCTCGGGCACAATATGATCCTTCTCCTGTGAGTCTAGATTTTCGAATCCGACGCAAAAATGATAGTGAATTGTAACGTTCAGCGCCTCCTAATGACGATAGAAGACTCAAATTGCGTCGCGATCCAATACATCGTCCTCCAGCCGACTTGTCTCCAAGGGTCTATTGCTGCCTCGGGCACCTTATGGTCGTTCTCCTGTGAGTCTAGATTTTCGAATCCGACGCAAAAATGATAGTTAATTGTAACGTTCAGGGTCTAGTAATGACGATGGAACACTCAAATTGCGTCGAGATTCAATACATCGTCCTCCAGCCGACTTGTCTCCAAGGGTCTATTGCTGCCTCGGGCACCTTATGTTCGTTCTCCTGTGAGTCTAGATTTTCGAATCCGACGCAAAAATGATAGTTAATTGTAACGTTCAGGGCCTTGTAATGACGATGGAACACTCAAATTGCGTCGAGATACAATACATCGTCCTCCAGCCGACTTGTCTCCAAGGATCTAATGCTGCCTCGGGCACTTTATGGTCGTTGTCCTGTGAGTCTAGATTTTCGAATCCGACGCAAAAATGATAGTTAATTGTAACGTTCAGGGCCTTCTAATGACGATGGAACACTCAAATTGCGTCGAGATTCAATACATCGGCCTCCAGCCTACTTGTCTCCAAGGGGATATCGCTGCCTCGGGCACCACATGGTCCTTCTCCTGTGAGTCTAGATTTTCGAATCCGACGCAAAAATGATAGTGAATTGTAACGTTCAGCGCCTCCTAATGACGATAGAAGACTCAAATTGCGTCGCGATCCAATACATCGTCCTCCAGCCGACTTGTCTCCAAGGGTCTATTGCTGCCTCGGGCACCTTATGGTCGTTCTCCTGTGAGTCTAGATTTTCGAACCCGACGCTAAAATGATAGTTAATTGTAACGTTCAGGGCCTCCTAATGACGATAGAAGACTCAAATTGCGTCGCGATCCAATACATCGTCCTCCAGCCGACTTGTCTCCAAGGGTCTATTGCTGCCTCGGGCACCTTATGGTCGTTCTCCTGTGAGTCTAGATTTTCGAACCCGACGCAAAAATGATAGTTAATTGTAACGTTCAGGGCCTTCTAATGCCGATGGAACACTCAAATTGCGTCGAGATTCAATACATCGGCCTCCAGCCGACTTGTCTCCAAGGGTCTATTGCTGCCTCGGGCACCTTATGGTCGTTCTCCTGTGAGTTTAGATTATCGAATCCGACGCTAAAATGATAGTTAATTGTAACGTTCAGGGCCTCTCAATGACGATAGAAGACTTAAATTGCGTCGCGATCCAATACATCGTCCTCCAGCCGACTTGTCTCCAAGGGTCTATTGCTGCCTCGGGCACCTTATGGTCGTTCTCCTGTGAGTTTAGATTATCGAATCCGACGCAAAAATGATAGTTAATTGTAACGTTCAGGGCCTTCTAATGACGATGGAACACTCAAATTGCGTCGAGATTCAATACATCGGCCTCCAGCCTACTTGTCTCCAAGGGTCTATTGCTGCCTCGGGCACAATATGATCCTTCTCCTGTGAATCTAGATTTTCGAATCCGACGCAAAAATGATAGTGAATTGTAACGTTCAGCGCCTCCTAATGACGATAGAAGACGCAAATTGCGTCGCGATCCAATACATCGTCCTCCAGCCGACTTGTCTCCAAGGGTCTATTGCTGCCTCGGGCACCTTATGGTCGTTCTCCTGTGAGTCTAGATTTTCGAATCCGACGCAAAAATGATAGTTAATTGTAACGTTCAGGGCCTTGTAATGACGATGGAACACTCAAATTGCGTCGTGATTCAATACATCGTCCTCCAGCCGACTTGTCTCCAAGGGTCTATTGCTGCCTCGGGCACCTTATGGTCGTTCTCCTGTGAGTCTAGATTTTCGAATCCGACGCAAAAATGATAGTTAATTGTAACGTTCAGGGCCTTGTAATGACGATGGAACACTCAAATTGCGTCGAGATACAATACATCGTCCTCCAGCCGACTTGTCTCCAAGGATCTAATGCTGCCTCGGGCACTTTATGGTCGTTGTCCTGTGAGTCTAGATTTTCGAATCCGACGCAAAAATGATAGTTAATTGTAACGTTCAGCGCCTCCTAATGACGACAGAAGACTCAAATTGCGTCGAGATTCAATACATCGGCCTCCAGCCGATTTCTCTCCAAGGGGTATATTGCTGTCTCGAGCACCGTATGAACTTCTCCTGTGAGTAGATTTTCGAATCCGACGCAAAAATGATAGTTAATGGTAACGTTCAGGACCTTCTAATGATGATGGAACACTCAAATTGCGTCGAGATTCAATACATCGTCCTCCAGCCGACTTGTCTCCAAGGGGATATTGCTGTCTCGGGCACAATATGATCCTTCTCCTGTGAGTCTAGATTTTCGAATCCGACGCAAAAATGATAGTGAATTGTAACGTTCAGCGCCTCCTAATGACGATAGAAGACTCAAATTGCGTCGCGATCCAATACATCGTCCTCCAGCCGACTTGTCTCCAATGGTCTATTGCTGCCTCGGGCACCTTATGGTCTTTCTCCTGTGAGTCTAGATTTTCGAACCCGACGCAAAAATGATAGTTAATTGTAACGTTCAGGGCCTTCTAATGCCGATGGAACACTCAAATTGCGTCGAGATTCAATACATCGGCCTCCAGCCGACTTGTCTCCAAGGGTCTATTGCTGCCTCGGGCACCTTGTGGTCGTTCTCCTGTGAGTCTAGATTTTCGAATCCGACGCAAAAATGATAGTTAATTGTAACGTTCAGGGCCTTGTAATGACGATGGAACACTCAAATTGCGTCGAGATTCAATACATCGGCCTCCAGCCGACTTGTCTCCAAGGGTCTATTGCTGCCTCGGGCACCTTATGGTCGTTCTCCTGTGAGTTTAGATTATCGAATCCGACGCAAAAATGATAGTTAATTGTAACGTTCAGGGCCTTCTAATGACGATGGGACACTCAAATTGCGTCGAGATTCAATACATCGTCCTCCAGCCGACTTGTCTCCAAGGGGATATTGCTGTCTCGGGCACAATGTGATCCTTCTCCTGTGAGTCTAGATTTTCGAATCCGACGCAAAAATGATAGTGAATTGTAACGTTCAGCGCCTCCTAATGACGATAGAAAACTCAAATTGCGTCGCGATCAAATACATCGTCCTCCAGCCGACTTGTCTCCAAGGGTCTATGGCTGCCTCGGGCACTTTATGGTCGTTCTCTTGTAATTCTAGATTAACGAATCCGACGCAAAAATGATAGTTATTTGTAACGTTCAGGGCCTTCTAATGACGATGGGACACTCAAATTGCGTCGAGATTCAATACATCGTCCTCCAGCCGACTTGTCTCCAAGGGGATATTGCTGTCTCAGGCACAATATGATCCTTCTCCTGTGAGTCTAGATTTTCGAATCAGACGCAAAAATGATAGTGAATTGTAACGATCAGCGCCTCCTAATGACGATGGAACACTCAAATTGCGTCGAGATTCAATACATCGGCCTCCAGCCGACTTGTCTCCAAGGGTCTATTGCTGCCTCGGGCACCTTATGGTCGTTCTCCTGTGAGTCTAGATTATCGAATCCGACGCAAAACTGATAGTGAATTGTAACGTTCAGCGCCTCCTAATGACGATAGAAGACTCAAATTGCGTCGCGATCCAATACATCGTCCTCCAGCCGACTTGTCTCCAAGGGTCTATTGCTGCCTCGGGCACCTTATGGTCGTTCTCCTGTGAGTTTAGATTTTCGAACCCGACGCTAAAATGATAGTTAATTGTAACGTTCAGGGCCTCCTAATGACGATGGAACACTCAAATTGCGTCGAGATTCAATACATCGGCCTCCAGCCGACTTGTCTCCAAGGGTCTATTGCTGCCTCGGGCACCTTATGGTCGTTCTCTTGTAATTCTAGATTTTCGAATCCGACGCAAAAATGATAGTTAATTGTAACGTTCAGGGCCGCCTAATGACGATGGAACTCTCAAATTGCGTCGAGATTCAATACATCGTCCTCCAGCCGACTTGTCTCCAAGGGTCTATTGCTGCCTCGGGCACCTTATGGTCGTTCTCCTGTGAGTCTAGATTTTCGAATCCGACGCAAAAATGATAGTGAATTGTAACGTTCAGCGCCTCCTAATGACGATAGAAGACTCAAATTGCGTCGCGATCCAATACGTCGTCCTCCAGCCGACTTGTCTCCAAGGGTCTATTGCTGCCTCGGGCACCTTATGGTCGTTCTCCTGTGAGTTTAGATTATCGAATCCGACGCAAAAATGATAGTTAATTATAACGTTCAGGGCCTTCTAATGACGATGGGACACTCAAATTGCGTCGAGATTCAATACATCGTCCTCCAGCCGACTTGTCTCCAAGGGTCTATTGCTGCCTCGGGCACCTTATGGTCGTTCTCCTGTGAGTTTAGATTATCGAATCCGACGCAAAAATGATCGTTAATTATAACGTTCAGGGCCTCCTAATGCCGATGGAACACTCATATTGCGTCGAGATTCAATACATCGTCCTCCAGCCGACTTGTTTCCAAGGGTCTATTGCTGCCTCGGGCACCTTATGGTCGTTCTCCTGTGAGTTTAGAATATCGAATCCGACGCAAAAATGATAGTGAATTGTAACGTTCAGCGCCTCCTAATGACGATAGAAGACTCAAATTGCGTCGCGATCCAATACAATCGTCCTCCAGCCGACTTGTCTCCAAGGGTCTATTGCTGCCTCGGGCACCTTATGGTCGTTCTCCTGTGAGTTTAGATTATCGAATCCGACGCAAAAATGATAGTTAATTATAACGTTCAGGGCCTTCTAATGCCGATGGAACACTCAAATTGCGTCGAGATTCAATACATCGGCCTCCAGCCGACTTGTCTCCAAGGGGATATCGCTGCCTCGGGCACCACATGGTCCTTCTCCTGTGAGTCTAGATTTTCGAATCCGACGAAAAATGATAGTTAATTATAACGTTCAGGGCCTCCTAATGTCGATGGAACACTCAAATTGCGTCGAGATTCAATACATCGGCCTCCAGCCTACTTGTCTCCAAGGGGATATCGCTGCCTCGGGCACCACATGGTCCTTCTCCTGTGAGTCTAGATTTTCGAATCCGACGCAAAAATGATAGTTAATTGTAACGTTCAGGGCCTTGTAATGACGATGGAACACTCAAATTGCGTCGAGATTCAATACATCGTCCTCCAGCCGACTTGTCTCCAAGGGTCTATTGCTGCCTCGGGCACCTTATGGTCATTCTCCTGTGAGTCTAGATTTTCGAATCCGACGCAAAAATGATAGTTAATTGTAACGTTCAGGGCCTTGTAATGACGATGGAACACTCAAATTGCGTCGAGATACAATACATCGTCCTCCAGCCGACTTGTCTCCAAGGATCTAATGCTGCCTCGGGCACTTTATGGTCGTTGTCCTGTGAGTCTAGATTTTCGAATCCGACGCAAAAATGATAGTTAATTGTAACGTTCAGGGCCTTCTAATGACGATGGAACACTCAAATTGCGTCGAGATTCAATACATCGTCCTCCAGCCGACTTGTCTCCAAGGGTCTATTGCTGCCTCGGGCACCTTATGGTCGTTCTCCTGTGAGTTTAGATTATCGAATCCGACGCAAAAATGATAGTTAATTGTAACGTTCAGGGCCTTCTAATGACGACGGGACACTCAAATTGCGTCGAGATTCAATACATCGTCCTCCAGCCGACTTGTCTCCAAGGGGATATTGCTGTCTCGGGCACAATATGATCCTTCTCCTGTGAGTCTAGATTTTCGAATCCGACGCAAAAATGATAGTGAATTGTAACGTTCAGCGCCTCCTAATGACGATAGAAGACTCAAATTGCGTCGCGATCCAATACATCGTCCTCCAGCCGACTTGTCTCCAAGGGTCTATTGCTGCCTCGGGCACCTTATGGTCGTTCTCCTGTGAGTCTAGATTTTCGAACCCGACGCTAAAATGATAGTTAATTGTAACGTTCAGGGCCTCCTAATGACGATAGAAGACTCAAATTGCATCGCGATCCAATACATCGTCCTCCAGCCGACTTGTCTCCAAGGGTCTATTGCTGCCTCGGGCACCTTATGGTCGTTCTCCTGTGAGTTTAGATAATCGAATCCGACGCAAAAATGATAGTTAATTGTAACGTTCAGGGCCTTCTAATGACGACGGGACACTCAAATTGCGTCGAGATTCAATACATCGTCCTCCAGCCGACTTGTCTCCAAGGGGATATTGCTGTCTCGGGCACAATATGATCCTTCTCCTGTGAGTCTAGATTTTCGAATCCGACGCAAAAATGATAGTGAATTGTAACGTTCAGCGCCTCCTAATGACGATAGAAGACTCAAATTGCGTCGCGATCCAATACATCGTCCTCCAACCGACTTGTCTCCAAGGGTCTATTGCTGCCTCGGGCACCTTATGGTCGTTCTCCTGTGAGTCTAGATTTTCGAACCCGACGCAAAAATGATAGTTAATTGTAACGTTCAGGGCCTTCTAATGCCGATGGAACACTCAAATTGCGTCGAGATTCAATACATCGGCCTCCAGCCGACTTGTCTCCAAGGGTCTATTGCTGCCTCGGGCACCTTATGGTCGTTCTCCTGTGAGTCTAGATTTTCGAATCCGACGCAAAAATGATAGTTAATTGTAACGTTCAGGGCCTTCTAATGACGATGGAACACTCAAATTGCGTCGCGATCCAATACATCGTCCTCCAGCCGACTTGTCTCCAAGGGTCTATTGCTGCCTCGGGCACCTTATGGTCGTTCTCCTGTGAGTTTAGATTATCGAATCCGACGCAAAAATGATAGTTAATTGTAACGTTCAGGGCCTTCTAATGACGATGGGACACTCAAATTGCGTCGAGATTCAATACATCGTCCTCCAGCCGACTTGTCTCCAAGGGGATATTGCTGTCTCGGGCACAATATGATCCTTCTCCTGTGAGTCTAGATTTTCGAACCCGACGCAAAAATGATAGTGAATTGTAACGTTCAGCGCCTCCTAATGACGATAGAAGACTCAAATTGCGTCGCGATCCAATACATCGTCCTCCAGCCGACTTGTCTCCAAGGGTCTATTGCTGCCTCGGGCACCTTATGGTCGTTCTCCTGTGAGTCTAGATTTTCGAATCCGACGCAAAAATGATAGTTAATTGTAACGTTCAGGGCCTTGTAATGACGATGGAACACTCAAATTGCGTCGAGATTCAATACATCGTCCTCCAGCCGACTTGTCTCCAAGGGTCTATTGCTGCCTCGGGCACCTTATGGTCGTTCTCCTGTGAGTCTAGATTTTCGAATCCGACGCAAAAATGATAGTTAATTGTAACGTTCAGGGCCTTGTAATGACGATGGAACACTCAAATTGCGTCGAGATACAATACATCGTCTTCCAGCCGACTTGTCTCCAAGGATCTAATGCTGCCTCGGGCACTTTATGGTCGTTGTCCTGTGAGTCTAGATTTTCGAATCCGACTCAAAAATGATAGTTAATTGTAACGTTCAGGGCCTTCTAATGACGATGGAACACTCAAATTGCGTCGAGATTCAATACATCGGCCACCAGCCTACTTGTCTCCAAGGGGATATCGCTGCCTCGGGCACCACATGGTCCTTCTCCTGTGAGTCTAGATTTTCGAATCCGACGCAAAAATGATAGTGAATTGTAACGCTCAGGGCCTTGTAATGACGATGGAACACTCAAATTGCGTCGCGATCCAATACATCGTCCTCCAGCCGACTTGTTTCCAAGGGTCTATTGCTGCCTCGGGCACCTTATGGTCGTTCTCCTGTGAGTTTAGATTATCGAATCCGACGCAAAAATGATAGTTAATTGTAACGTTCAGGGCCTTCTAATGACGACGGGACACTCAAATTGCGTCGAGATTCAGTACATCGTCCTCCAGCCGACTTGTCTCCAAGGGGATATTGCTGTCTCGGGCACAATATGATCCTTCTCCTGTGAGTCTAGATTTTCGAATCCGACGCAAAAATGATAGTGAATTGTAACGTTCAGCGCCTCCTAATGACGATAGAAGACTCAAATTGCGTCGCGATCCAATACATCGTCCTCCAGCCGACTTGTCTCCAAGGGTCTATTGCTGCCTCGGGCACCTTATGGTCGTTCTCCTGTGAGTCTAGATTTTCGAACCCGACGCAAAAATGATAGTTAATTGTAACGTTCAGGGCCTTCTAATGCCGATGGAACACTCAAATTGCGTCGAGATTCAATACATCGGCCTCCAGCCGACTTGTCTCCAAGGGTCTATTGCTGCCTCGGGCACCTTATGGTCGTTCTCCTGTGAGTTTAGATTATCGAATCCGACGCAAAAATGATAGTTAATTGTAACGTTCAGGGCCTCCTAATGACGATAGAAGACTCAAATTGCGTCGCGATCCAATACATCGTCCTCCAGCCGACTTGTCTCCAAGGGTCTATTGCTGCCTCGGGCACCTTATGGTCGTTCTCCTGTGAGTTTAGATTATCGAATCCGACGCAAAAATGATAGTTAATTGTAACGTTCAGGGCCTTCTAATGACGATGGAACACTCAAATTGCGTCGAGATTCAATACATCGGCCTCCAGCCTACTTGTCTCCAAGGGTCTATTGCTGCCTCGGGCACAATATGATCCTTCTCCTGTGAGTCTAGATTTTCGAATCCGACGCAAAAATGATAGTGAATTGTAACGTTCAGCGCCTCCTAATGACGATAGAAGACTCAAATTGCGTCGCGATCCAATACATCGTCCTCCAGCCGACTTGTCTCCAAGGGTCTATTGCTGCCTCGGGCACCTTATGGTCGTTCTCCTGTGAGTCTAGATTTTCGAATCCGACGCAAAAATGATAGTTAATTGTAACGTTCAGGGCCTTGTAATGACGATGGAACACTCAAATTGCGTCGAGATTCAATACATCGTCCTCCAGCCGACTTGTCTCCAAGGGTCTATTGCTGCCTCGGGCACCTTATGGTCGTTCTCCTGTGAGTCTAGATTTTCGAATCCGACGCAAAAATGATAGTTAATTGTAACGTTCAGGGCCTTGTAATGACGATGGAACACTCAAATTGCGTCGAGATACAATACATCGTCCTCCAGCCGACTTGTCTCCAAGGATCTAATGCTGCCTCTGGCACTTTATGGTCGTTGTCCTGTGAGTCTAGATTTTCGAATCCGACGCAAAAATGATAGTGAATTGTAACGTTCAGCGCCTCCTAATGACGATAGAAGACTCAAATTGCGTCGCGATCCAATACATCGTCCTCCAGCCGACTTGTCTCCAAGGGTCTATTGCTGCCTCGGGCACCTTATGGTCGTTCTCCTGTGAGTCTAGATTTTCGAACCCGACGCAAAAATGATAGTTAATTGTAACGTTCAGGGCCTCCTAATGACGATGGAACACTCAAATTGCGTCGAGATTCAATACATCGGCCTCCAGCCGACTTGTCTCCAAGGGTCTATTGCTGCCTCGGGCACCTTATGGTCGTTCTCTTGTAATTCTAGATTTTCGAATCCGACGCAAAAATGATAGTTAATTGTAACGTTCAGGGCCGCCTAATGACGATGGAACTCTCAAATTGCGTCGAGATTCAATACATCGTCCTCCAGCCGACTTGTCTCCAAGGGTCTATTGCTGCCTCGGGCACCTTATGGTCGTTCTCCTGTGAGTCTAGATTTTCGAATCCGACGCAAAAATGATAGTGAATTGTAACGTTCAGCGCCTCCTAATGACGATAGAAGACTCAAATTGCGTCGCGATCCAATACGTCGTCCTCCAGCCGACTTGTCTCCAAGGGTCTATTGCTGCCTCGGGCACCTTATGGTCGTTCTCCTGTGAGTTTAGATTATCGAATCCGACGCAAAAATGATAGTTAATTATAACGTTCAGGGCCTTCTAATGACGATGGGACACTCAAATTGCGTCGAGATTCAATACATCGTCCTCCAGCCGACTTGTCTCCAAGGGTCTATTGCTGCCTCGGGCACCTTATGGTCGTTCTCCTGTGAGTTTAGATTATCGAATCCGACGCAAAAATGATCGTTAATTATAACGTTCAGGGCCTCCTAATGCCGATGGAACACTCATATTGCGTCGAGATTCAATACATCGTCCTCCAGCCGACTTGTTTCCAAGGGTCTATTGCTGCCTCGGGCACCTTATGGTCGTTCTCCTGTGAGTTTAGAATATCGAATCCGACGCAAAAATGATAGTGAATTGTAACGTTCAGCGCCTCCTAATGACGATAGAAGACTCAAATTGCGTCGCGATCCAATACAATCGTCCTCCAGCCGACTTGTCTCCAAGGGTCTATTGCTGCCTCGGGCACCTTATGGTCGTTCTCCTGTGAGTTTAGATTATCGAATCCGACGCAAAAATGATAGTTAATTATAACGTTCAGGGCCTTCTAATGCCGATGGAACACTCAAATTGCGTCGAGATTCAATACATCGGCCTCCAGCCGACTTGTCTCCAAGGGGATATCGCTGCCTCGGGCACCACATGGTCCTTCTCCTGTGAGTCTAGATTTTCGAATCCGACGAAAAATGATAGTTAATTATAACGTTCAGGGCCTCCTAATGTCGATGGAACACTCAAATTGCGTCGAGATTCAATACATCGGCCTCCAGCCTACTTGTCTCCAAGGGGATATCGCTGCCTCGGGCACCACATGGTCCTTCTCCTGTGAGTCTAGATTTTCGAATCCGACGCAAAAATGATAGTTAATTGTAACGTTCAGGGCCTTGTAATGACGATGGAACACTCAAATTGCGTCGAGATTCAATACATCGTCCTCCAGCCGACTTGTCTCCAAGGGTCTATTGCTGCCTCGGGCACCTTATGGTCATTCTCCTGTGAGTCTAGATTTTCGAATCCGACGCAAAAATGATAGTTAATTGTAACGTTCAGGGCCTTGTAATGACGATGGAACACTCAAATTGCGTCGAGATACAATACATCGTCCTCCAGCCGACTTGTCTCCAAGGATCTAATGCTGCCTCGGGCACTTTATGGTCGTTGTCCTGTGAGTCTAGATTTTCGAATCCGACGCAAAAATGATAGTTAATTGTAACGTTCAGGGCCTTCTAATGACGATGGAACACTCAAATTGCGTCGAGATTCAATACATCGTCCTCCAGCCGACTTGTCTCCAAGGGTCTATTGCTGCCTCGGGCACCTTATGGTCGTTCTCCTGTGAGTTTAGATTATCGAATCCGACGCAAAAATGATAGTTAATTGTAACGTTCAGGGCCTTCTAATGACGACGGGACACTCAAATTGCGTCGAGATTCAATACATCGTCCTCCAGCCGACTTGTCTCCAAGGGGATATTGCTGTCTCGGGCACAATATGATCCTTCTCCTGTGAGTCTAGATTTTCGAATCCGACGCAAAAATGATAGTGAATTGTAACGTTCAGCGCCTCCTAATGACGATAGAAGACTCAAATTGCGTCGCGATCCAATACATCGTCCTCCAGCCGACTTGTCTCCAAGGGTCTATTGCTGCCTCGGCACCTTATGGTCGTTCCTCCTGTGAGTCTAGATTTTCGAACCCGACGCTAAAATGATAGTTAATTGTAACGTTCAGGGCCTCCTAATGACGATAGAAGACTCAAATTGCATCGCGATCCAATACATCGTCCTCCAGCCGACTTGTCTCCAAGGGTCTATTGCTGCCTCGGGCACCTTATGGTCGTTCTCCTGTGAGTTTAGATAATCGAATCCGACGCAAAAATGATAGTTAATTGTAACGTTCAGGGCCTTCTAATGACGACGGACACTCAAATTGCGTCGAGATTCAATACATCGTCCTCCAGCCGACTTGTCTCCAAGGGGATATTGCTGTCTCGGGCACAATATGATCCTTCTCCTGTGAGTCTAGATTTTCGAATCCGACGCAAAAATGATAGTGAATTGTAACGTTCAGCGCCTCCTAATGACGATAGAAGACTCAAATTGCGTCGCGATCCAATACATCGTCCTCCAACCGACTTGTCTCCAAGGGTCTATTGCTGCCTCGGGCACCTTATGGTCGTTCTCCTGTGAGTCTAGATTTTCGAACCCGACGCAAAAATGATAGTTAATTGTAACGTTCAGGGCCTTCTAATGCCGATGGAACACTCAAATTGCGTCGAGATTCAATACATCGGCCTCCAGCCGACTTGTCTCCAAGGGTCTATTGCTGCCTCGGGCACCTTATGTCGTTCTCCCTGTGAGTCTAGATTTTCGAATCGACGCAAAAATGATAGTTAATTGTAACGTTCAGGGCCTTCTAATGACGATGGAACACTCAAATTGCGTCGCGATCCAATACATCGTCCTCCAGCCGACTTGTCTCCAAGGGTCTATTGCTGCCTCGGGCACCTTATGGTCGTTCTCCTGTGAGTTTAGATTATCGAATCCGACGCAAAAATGATAGTTAATTGTAACGTTCAGGGCCTTCTAATGACGATGGGACACTCAAATTGCGTCGAGATTCAATACATCGTCCTCCAGCCGACTTGTCTCCAAGGGGATATTGCTGTCTCGGGCACAATATGATCCTTCTCCTGTGAGTCTAGATTTTCGAACCCGACGCAAAAATGATAGTGAATTGTAACGTTCAGCGCCTCCTAATGACGATAGAAGACTCAAATTGCGTCGCGATCCAATACATCGTCCTCCAGCCGACTTGTCTCCAAGGGTCTATTGCTGCCTCGGGCACCTTATGGTCGTTCTCCTGTGAGTCTAGATTTTCGAATCCGACGCAAAAATGATAGTTAATTGTAACGTTCAGGGCCTTGTAATGACGATGGAACACTCAAATTGCGTCGAGATTCAATACATCGTCCTCCAGCCGACTTGTCTCCAAGGGTCTATTGCTGCCTCGGGCACCTTATGGTCGTTCTCCTGTGAGTCTAGATTTTCGAATCCGACGCAAAATGATAGTTAATTGTAACGTTCAGGGCCTTGTAATGACGATGGAACACTCAAATTGCGTCGAGATACAATACATCGTCTTCCAGCCGACTTGTCTCCAAGGATCTAATGCTGCCTCGGGCACTTTATGGTCGTTGTCCTGTGAGTCTAGATTTTCGAATCCGACTCAAAAATGATAGTTAATTGTAACGTTCAGGGCCTTCTAATGACGATGGAACACTCAAATTGCGTCGAGATTCAATACATCGGCCCACCAGCCTACTTGTCTCCAAGGGGATATCGCTGCCTCGGGCACCACATGGTCCTTCTCCTGTGAGTCTAGATTTTCGAATCCGACGCAAAAATGATAGTGAATTGTAACGCTCAGGGCCTTGTAATGACGATGGAACACTCAAATTGCGTCGCGATCCAATACATCGTCCTCCAGCCGACTTGTTTCCAAGGGTCTATTGCTGCCTCGGGCACCTTATGGTCGTTCTCCTGTGAGTTTAGATTATCGAATCCGACGCAAAAATGATAGTTAATTGTAACGTTCAGGGCCTTCTAATGACGACGGGACACTCAAATTGCGTCGAGATTCAGTACATCGTCCTCCAGCCGACTTGTCTCAAGGGGATATTGCTGTCTCGGGCACAATATGATCCTTCTCCTGTGAGTCTAGATTTTCGAATCCGACGCAAAAATGATAGTGAATTGTAACGTTCAGGCGCCTCCTAATGACGATAGAAGACTCAAATTGCGTCGCGATCCAATACATCGTCCTCCAGCCGACTTGTCTCCAAGGGTCTATTGCTGCCTCGGGCACCTTATGGTCGTTCTCCTGTGAGTCTAGATTTTCGAACCCGACGCAAAAATGATAGTTAATTGTAACGTTCAGGGCCTTCTAATGCCGATGGAACACTCAAATTGCGTCGAGATTCAATACATCGGCCTCCAGCCGACTTGTCCTCCAAGGGTCTATTGCTGCCTCGGGACCTTATGGTCGTTCTCCTGTGAGTTTAGATTATCGAATCCGACGCAAAAATGATAGTTAATTGTAACGTTCAGGGCCTCCTAATGACGATAGAAGACTCAAATTGCGTCGCGATCCAATACATCGTCCTCCAGCCGACTTGTCTCCAAGGGTCTATTGCTGCCTCGGGCACCTTATGGTCGTTCTCCTGTGAGTTTAGATTATCGAATCCGACGCAAAAATGATAGTTAATTGTAACGTTCAGGGCCTTCTAATGACGATGGAACACTCAAATTGCGTCGAGATTCAATACATCGGCCTCCAGCCTACTTGTCTCCAAGGGTCTATTGCTGCCTCGGGCACAATATGATCCTTCTCCTGTGAGTCTAGATTTTCGAATCCGACGCAAAAATGATAGTGAATTGTAACGTTCAGCGCCTCCTAATGACGATAGAAGACTCAAATTGCGTCGCGATCCAATACATCGTCCTCCAGCCGACTTGTCTCCAAGGGTCTATTGCTGCCTCGGGCACCTTATGGTCGTTCTCTGTGAGTCTAGATTTTCGAATCCGACGCAAAAATGATAGTTAATTGTAACGTTCAGGGGCCTTGTAATGACGATGGAACACTCAAATTGCGTCGAGATTCAATACATCGTCCTCCAGCCGACTTGTCTCCAAGGGTCTATTGCTGCCTCGGGCACCTTATGGTCGTTCTCCTGTGAGTCTAGATTTTCGAATCCGACGCAAAAATGATAGTTAATTGTAACGTTCAGGGCCTTGTAATGACGATGGAACACTCAAATTGCGTCGAGATACAATACATCGTCCTCCAGCCGACTTGTCTCCAAGGATCTAATGCTGCCTCTGGCACTTTATGGTCGTTGTCCTGTGAGTCTAGATTTTCGAATCCGACGCAAAAATGATAGTGAATTGTAACGTTCAGCGCCTCCTAATGACGATAGAAGACTCAAATTGCGTCGCGATCCAATACATCGTCCTCCAGCCGACTTGTCTCCAAGGGTCTATTGCTGCCTCGGGCACCTTATGGTCGTTCTCCTGTGAGTCTAGATTTTCGAACCCGACGCAAAAATGATAGTTAATTGTAACGTTCAGGGCCTTCTAATGACGATGGAACACTCAAATTGCGTCGCGATCCAATACATCGTCCTCCAGCCGACTTGTCTCCAAGGGTCTATTGCCGCCTCGGGCACCTTATGGTCGTTCTCCTGTGAGTTTAGATTATCGAATCCGACGCAAAAATGATAGTTAATTGTAACGTTCAGGGCCTTCTAATGACGATGGGACACTCAAATTGCGTCGCGATCCAATACATCGTCCTCCAGCCGACTTGTCTCCAAGGGTCTATTGCTGCCTCGGGCACCTTATGGTCGTTCTCCTGTGAGTTTAGATTTTCGAATCCGACGCAAAATTGATAGTTAATTGTAACGTTCAGGGCCTTGTAATGACGATGGAACACTCAAATTGCGTCGAGATTCAATACATCGTCCTCCAGCCGACTTGTCTCCAAGGGTCTATTGCTGCCTCGGGCACCTTATGGTCGTTCTCCTGTGAGTTTAGATTTTCGAATCCGACGCAAAAATGATAGTTAATTGTAACGTTCAGGGCCTTCTAATGACGATGGAACACTCAAATTGCGTCGAGATTCAATACATCGGCCTCCAGCCTACTTGTCTCCAAGGGTCTATTGCTGCCTCGGGCACCTTATGGTCGTTCTCCTGTGAGTTTAGATATCGAATCCGACGCAAAAATGATAGTTAATTGTAACGTTCAGGGCCTTCTAATGACGGTGGGACACTCAAATTGCGTCGAGATTCAATACATCGTCCTCCAGCCGACTTGTCACCAAGGGGATATTGCTGTCTCGGGCACAATATGATCCTTCTCCTGTGAGTTTAGATTATCGAATCCGACGCAAAAGTGATCGTTAATTATAACATTCAGGGGGTCCTAATGCCGATGGAACACTCAAATTGCGTCGAGATTCAATACATCGGCCTCCAGCCGACTTGGGTCCAAGGGTCTATTGCTGCCTCGGGCACATTATGGTCGTTCTCTTGTAATTCTAGATTTTCGAATCCGACGCAAAAATGATAGTTAATTGTAACGTTCAGGGCCGCCTAATGACGATGGGACACTCAAATTGCGTCGAGATTCAATACATCGTCCTCCAGCCGACTTGTCTCCAAGGGGATATTGCTGTCTCGGGCACAATATGATCCTTCTCCTGTGAGTCTAGATTTTCGAATCCGACGCAAAAATGATAGTGAATTGTAACGTTCAGCGCCTCCTAATGACGATAGAAGACTCAAATTGCGTCGCGATCCAATACATCGTCCTCCAGCCGACTTGTCTCCAAGGGTCTAATGCTGCCTCGGGCACCTTATGGTCGTTCTCCTGTGAGTCTAGATTTTCGAATACGGCGCAAAAATGATAGTTAATTGTAACGTTCAGGGCCTTCTAATGACGATGGAACACTCAAATTGCGTCGCGATCCAATACATCGTCCTCCAGCCGACTTGACTCCAAGGGTCTATTGCTGCCTCGGGCACCTTATGGTCGTTCTCCTGTGAGTCTAGATTTTCGAACCCGACGCTAAAATGATAGTTAATTGTAACGTTCAGGGCCTCCTAATGACGATAGAAGACTCAAATTGCGTCGCGATCCAATACATCGTCCTCCAGCCGACTTGTCTCCAAGGGTCTATTGCTGCCTCGGGCACCTTATGGTCGTTCTCCTGTGAGTCTAGATTTTCGAACCGGACGCAAAAATGATATTTAATTGTAACGTTCGGGGCCTTCTAATGCCGATGGAACACTCAAATTGCGTCGAGATTCAATACATCGGCCTCCAGCCGACTTGTCTCCAAGGGTCTATTGCTGCCTCGGGCACCTTATGGTCGTTCTCCTGTGAGTCTAGATTTTCGAATACGGCGCAAAAATGATAGTTAATTGTAACGTTCAGGGCCTTCTAATGACGATGGAACACTCAAATTGCGTCGCGATCCAATACATCGTCCTCCAGCCGACTTGACTCCAAGGGTCTATTGCTGCCTCGGGCACCTTATGGTCGTTCTCCTGTGAGTTTAGATTATCGAATCCGACGCAAAAATGATAGTTAATTGTAACGTTCAGGGCCTTCTAATGACGATGGGACACTCAAATTGCGTCGAGATTCAATACATCGTCCTCCAGCCGACTTGTCTCCAAGGATCTAATGCTGCCTCGGGCACTTTATGGTCGTTGTCCTGTGAGTCTAGATTTTCGAATCCGACGCAAAAATGATAGTTAATTGTAACGTTCAGGGCCTTCTAATGACGATGGAACACTCAAATTGCGTCGAGATTCAATACATCGGCCTCCAGCCTACTTGTCTCCAAGGGGATATCGCTGCCTCGGGCACCACATGGTCCTTCTCCTGTGAGTCTAGATTTTCGAATCCGACGCAAAAATGATAGTGAATTGTAACGTTCAGCGCCTCCTAATGACGATAGAAGACTCAAATTGCGTCGCGATCCAATACATCGTCCTCCAGCCGACTTGTCTCCAAGGGTCTATTGCTGCCTCGGGCACCTTATGGTCGTTCTCCTGTGAGTCTAGATTTTCGAACCCGACGCTAAAATGATAGTTAATTGTAACGTTCAGGGCCTCCTAATGACGATAGAAGACTCAAATTGCGTCGCGATCCAATACATCGTCCACCAGCCGACTTGTCTCCAAGGGTCTATTGCTGCCTCGGGCACCTTATGGTCGTTCTCCTGTGAGTCTAGTTTTTCGAACCCGACGCAAAAATGATAGTTAATTGTAACGTTCAGGGCCTTCTAATGCCGATGGAACACTCAAATTGCGTCGAGATTCAATACATCGTCCTCCAGCCTACTTGTCTCCAAGGGTCTATTGCTGCCTCGGGCACAATATGATCCTTCTTCTGTGAGTCTAGATTTCGAATCCGACGCAAAAATGATAGTGAATTGTAACGTTCAGCGCCTCCTAATGACGATAGAAGACGCAAATTGCGTCGCGATCCAATACATCGTCCTCCAGCCGACTTGTCTCCAAGGGTCTATTGCTGCCTCGGGCACCTTATGGTCGTTCTCCTGTGAGTCTAGATTTTCGAATCCGTCGCAAAAATGATAGTTAATTGTAACGTTCAGGGCCTTGTAATGACGATGGAACACTCAAATTGCGTCGTGATTCAATACATCGTCCTCCAGCCGACTTGTCTCCAAGGGTCTATTGCTGCCTCGGGCACCTTATGGTCGTTCTCCTGTGAGTCTAGATTTTCGAATCCGACGCAAAAATGATAGTTAATTGTAACGTTCAGGGCCTTGTAATGACGATGGAACACTCAAATTGCGTCGAGATACAATACATCGTCCTCCAGCCGACTTGTCTCCAAGGATCTAATGCTGCCTCGGGCACTTTATGGTCGTTGTCCTGTGAGTCTAGATTTTCGAATCCGACGCAAAAATGATAGTTAATTGTAACGTTCAGCGCTTCCTAATGACGACAGAAGACTCAAATTGCGTCGAGATTCAATACATCGGCCTCCAGCCGATTTCTCTCCAAGGGGTATATTGCTGTCTCGAGCACCGTATGAACTTCTCCTGTGAGTAGATTTTCGAATCCGACGCAAAAATGATAGTTAATGGTAACGTTCAGGACCTTCTAATGCCGATGGAACACTCAAATTGCGTCGAGATTCAATACATCGTCCTCCAGCCGACTTGTCTCCAAGGGGATATTGCTGTCTCGGGCACAATATGATCCTTCTCCTGTGAGTCTAGATTTTCGAATCCGACGCAAAAATGATAGTGAATTGTAACGTTCAGCGCCTCCTAATGACGATAGAAGACTCAAATTGCGTCGCGATCCAATACATCGTCCTCCAGCCGACTTGTCTCCAAGGGTCTATTGCTGCCTCGGGCACCTTATGGTCGTTCTCCTGTGAGTCTAGATTTTCGAACCCGACGCAAAAATGATAGTTAATTGTAACGTTCAGGGCCTTCTAATGCCGATGGAACACTCAAATTGCGTCGAGATTCAATACATCGGCCTCCAGCCGACTTGTCTCCAAGGGTCTATTGCTGCCTCGGGCACCTTGTGGTCGTTCTCCTGTGAGTCTAGATTTTCGAATCCGACGCAAAAATGATAGTTAATTGTAACGTTCAGGGCCTTGTAATGACGATGGAACACTCAAATTGCGTCGAGATTCAATACATCGGCCTCCAGCCGACTTGTCTCCAAGGGTCTATTGCTGGCTCGGGCACCTTATGGTCGTTCTCCTGTGAGTTTAGATTATCGAATCCGACGCAAAAATGATAGTTAATTGTAACGTTCAGGGCCTTCTAATGACGATGGGACACTCAAATTGCGTCGAGATTCAATACATCGTCCTCCAGCCGACTTGTCTCCAAGGGGATATTGCTGTCTCGGGCACAATATGATCCTTCTCCTGTGAGTCTAGATTTTCGAATCCGACGCAAAAATGATAGTGAATTGTAACGTTCAGCGCCTCCTAATGACGATAGAAGACTCAAATTGCGTCGCGATCCAATACATCGTCCTCCAGCCGACTTGTCTCCAAGGGTCTATGGCTGCCTCGGGCACTTTATGGTCGTTCTCTTGTAATTCTAGATTAACGAATCCGACGCAAAAATGATAGTTATTTGTAACGTTCAGGGCCTTCTAATGACGATGGGACACTCAAATTGCGTCGAGATTCAATACATCGTCCTCCAGCCGACTTGTCTCCAAGGGGATATTGCTGTCTCGGGCACAATATGATCCTTCTCCTGTGAGTCTAGATTTTCGAATCCGACGCAAAAATGATAGTGAATTGTAACGATCAGCGCCTCCTAATGACGATGGAACACTCAAATTGCGTCGAGATTCAATACATCGGCCTCCAGCCGACTTGTCTCCAAGGGTCCATTGCTGCCTCGGGCACCTTATGGTCGTTCTCCTGTGAGTCTAGATTATCGAATCCGACGCAAAACTGATAGTGAATTGTAACGTTCAGCGCCTCCTAATGACGATAGAAGACTCAAATTGCGTCGCGATCCAATACATCGTCCTCCAGCCGACTTGTCTCCAAGGGTCTATTGCTGCCTCGGGCACCTTATGGTCGTTCTCCTGTGAGTTTAGATTTTCGAACCCGACGCTAAAATGATAGTTAATTGTAACGTTCAGGGCCTCCTAATGACGATGGAACACTCAAATTGCGTCGAGATTCAATACATCGGCCTCCAGCCGACTTGTCTCCAAGGGTCTATTGCTGCCTCGGGCACCTTATGGTCGTTCTCTTGTAATTCTAGATTTTCGAATCCGACGCAAAAATGATAGTTAATTGTAACGTTCAGGGCCGCCTAATGACGATGGAACTCTCAAATTGCGTCGAGATTCAATACATCGTCCTCCAGCCGACTTGTCTCCAAGGGTCTATTGCTGCCTCGGGCACCTTATGGTCGTTCTCCTGTGAGTCTAGATTTTCGAATCCGACGCAAAAATGATAGTGAATTGTAACGTTCAGCGCCTCCTAATGACGATAGAAGACTCAAATTGCGTCGCGATCCAATACGTCGTCCTCCAGCCGACTTGTCTCCAAGGGTCTATTGCTGCCTCGGGCACCTTATGGTCGTTCTCCTGTGAGTTTAGATTATCGAATCCGACGCAAAAATGATAGTTAATTATAACGTTCAGGGCCTTCTAATGACGATGGGACACTCAAATTGCGTCGAGATTCAATACATCGTCCTCCAGCCGACTTGTCTCCAAGGGTCTATTGCTGCCTCGGGCACCTTATGGTCGTTCTCCTGTGAGTTTAGATTATCGAATCCGACGCAAAAATGATCGTTAATTATAACGTTCAGGGCCTCCTAATTCCGATGGAACACTCATATTGCGTCGAGATTCAATACATCGTCCTCCAGCCGACTTGTTTCCAAGGGTCTATTGCTGCCTCGGGCACCTTATGGTCGTTCTCCTGTGAGTTTAGATTATCGAATCCGACGCAAAAATGATAGTGAATTGTAACGTTCAGCGCCTCCTAATGACGATAGAAGACTCAAATTGCGTCGCGATCCAATACAATCGTCCTCCAGCCGACTTGTCTCCAAGGGTCTATTGCTGCCTCGGGCACCTTATGGTCGTTCTCCTGTGAGTTTAGATTATCGAATCCGACGCAAAAATGATAGTTAATTGTAACGTTCAGGGCCTTCTAATGCCGATGGAACACTCAAATTGCGTCGAGATTCAATACATCGGCCTCCAGCCGACTTGTCTCCAAGGGGATATCGCTGCCTCGGGCACCACATGGTCCTTCTCCTGTGAGTCTAGATTTTCGAATCCGACGAAAAATGATAGTTAATTATAACGTTCAGGGCCTCCTAATGTCGATGGAACACTCAAATTGCGTCGAGATTCAATACATCGGCCTCCAGCCTACTTGTCTCCAAGGGGATATCGCTGCCTCGGGCACCACATGGTCCTTCTCCTGTGAGTCTAGATTTTCGAATCCGACGCAAAAATGATAGTTAATTGTAACGTTCAGGGCCTTGTAATGACGATGGAACACTCAAATTGCGTCGAGATTCAATACATCGTCCTCCAGCCGACTTGTCTCCAAGGGTCTATTGCTGCCTCGGGCACCTTATGGTCATTCTCCTGTGAGTCTAGATTTTCGAATCCGACGCAAAAATGATAGTTAATTGTAACGTTCAGGGCCTTGTAATGACGATGGAACACTCAAATTGCGTCGAGATACAATACATCGTCCTCCAGCCGACTTGTCTCCAAGGGTCTATTGCTGCCTCGGGCACCTTATGGTCGTTCTCCTGTGAGTTTAGATAATCGAATCCGACGCAAAAATGATAGTTAATTGTAACGTTCAGGGCCTTCTAATGACGACGGGACACTCAAATTGCGTCGAGATTCAATACATCGTCCTCCAGCCGACTTGTCTCCAAGGGGATATTGCTGTCTCGGGCACAATATGATCCTTCTCCTGTGAGTCTAGATTTTCGAATCCGACGCAAAAATGATAGTGAATTGTAACGTTCAGCGCCTCCTAATGACGATAGAAGACTCAAATTGCGTCGCGATCCAATACATCGTCCTCCAACCGACTTGTCTCCAAGGGTCTATTGCTGCCTCGGGCACCTTATGGTCGTTCTCCTGTGAGTCTAGATTTTCGAACCCGACGCAAAAATGATAGTTAATTGTAACGTTCAGGGCCTTCTAATGCCGATGGAACACTCAAATTGCGTCGAGATTCAATACATCGGCCTCCAGCCGACTTGTCTCCAAGGGTCTATTGCTGCCTCGGGCACCTTATGGTCGTTCTCCTGTGAGTCTAGATTTTAGAATCCGACGCAAAAATGATAGTTAATTGTAACGTTCAGGGCCTTCTAATGACGATGGAACACTCAAATTGCGTCGCGATCCAATACATCGTCCTCCAGCCGACTTGTCTCCAAGGGTCTATTGCTGCCTCGGGCACCTTATGGTCGTTCTCCTGTGAGTTTAGATTATCGAATCCGACGCAAAAATGATAGTTAATTGTAAAGTTCAGGGCCTTCTAATGACGATGGGACACTCAAATTGCGTCGAGATTCAATACATCGTCCTCCAGCCGACTTGTCTCCAAGGGGATATTGCTGTCTCGGGCACAATATGATCCTTCTCCTGTGAGTCTAGATTTTCGAAACCGACGCAAAAATGATAGTGAATTGTAACGTTCAGCGCCTCCTAATGACGATAGAAGACTCAAATTGCGTCGCGATCCAATACATCGTCCTCCAGCCGACTTGTCTCCAAGGGTCTATTGCTGCCTCGGGCACCTTATGGTCGTTCTCCTGTGAGTCTAGATTTTCGAATCCGACGCAAAAATGATAGTTAATTGTAACGTTCAGGGCCTTGTAATGACGATGGAACACTCAAATTGCGTCGAGATTCAATACATCGTCCTCCAGCCGACTTGTCTCCAAGGGTCTATTGCTGCCTCGGGCACCTTATGTTCGTTCTCCTGTGAGTCTAGATTTTCGAATCCGACGCAAAAATGATAGTTAATTGTAACGTTCAGGGCCTTGTAATGACGATGGAACACTCAAATTGCGTCGAGATACAATACATCGTCTTCCAGCCGACTTGTCTCCAAGGATCTAATGCTGCCTCGGGCACTTTATGGTCGTTGTCCTGTGAGTCTAGATTTTCGAATCCGACGCAAAAATGATAGTTAATTGTAACGTTCAGGGCCTTCTAATGACGATGGAACACTCAAATTGCGTCGAGATTCAATACATCGGCCACCAGCCTACTTGTCTCCAAGGGGATATCGCTGCCTCGGGCACCACATGGTCCTTCTCCTGTGAGTCTAGATTTTCGAATCCGACGCAAAAATGATAGTGAATTGTAACGATCAGGGCCTTGTAATGACGATGGAACACTCAAATTGCGTCGCGATCCAATACATCGTCCTCCAGCCGACTTGTTTCCAAGGGTCTATTGCTGCCTCGGGCACCTTATGGTCGTTCTCCTGTGAGTTTAGATTATCGAATCCGACGCAAAAATGATAGTTAATTGTAACGTTCAGGGCCTTCTAATGACGACGGGACACTCAAATTGCGTCGAGATTCAATACATCGTCCTCCAGCCGACTTGTCTCCAAGGGGATATTGCTGTCTCGGGCACAATATGATCCTTCTCCTGTGAGTCTAGATTTTCGAATCCGACGCAAAAATGATAGTGAATTGTAACGTTCAGCGCCTCCTAATGACGATAGAAGACTCAAATTGCGTCGCGATTCAATACATCTTCCTCCAGCCGACTTGTCTCCAAGGGTCTATTGCTGCCTCGGGCACCTTATGGTCGTTCTCCTGTGAGTCTAGATTTTCGAACCCGACGCAAAAATGATAGTTAATTGTAACGTTCAGGGCCTTCTAATGCCGATGGAACACTCAAATTGCGTCGAGATTAAATACATCGGCCTCCAGCCGACTTGTCTCCAAGGGTCTATTGCTGCCTCGGGCACCTTATGGTCGTTCTCCTGTGAGTTTAGATTATCGAATCCGACGCAAAAATGATAGTTAATTGTAACGTTCAGGGCCTCCTAATGACGATAGAAGACTCAAATTGCGTCGCGATCCAATACATCGTCCTCCAGCCGACTTGTCTCCAAGGGTCTATTGCTGCCTCGGGCACCTTATGGTCGTTCTCCTGTGAGTTTAGATTATCGAATCCGACGCAAAAATGATAGTTAATTGTAACGTTCAGGGCCTTCTAATGACGATGGAACACTCAAATTGCGTCGAGATTCAATACATCGGCCTCCAGCCTACTTGTCTCCAAGGGTCTATTGCTGCCTCGGGCACAATATGATCCTTCTCCTGTGAGTCTAGATTTTCGAATCCGACGCAAAAATGATAGTGAATTGTAACGTTCAGCGCCTCCTAATGACGATAGAAGACTCAAATTGCGTCGCGATCCAATACATCGTCCTCCAGCCGACTTGTCTCCAAGGGTCTATTGCTGCCTCGGGCACCTTATGGTCGTTCTCCTGTGAGTCTAGATTTTCGAATCCGACGCAAAAATGATAGTTAATTGTAACGTTCAGGGCCTTGTAATGACGATGGAACACTCAAATTGCGTCGAGATTCAATACATCGTCCTCCAGCCGACTTGTCTCCAAGGGTCTATTGCTGCCTCGGGCACCTTATGGTCGTTCTCCTGTGAGTCTAGATTTTCGAATCCGACGCAAAAATGATAGTTAATTGTAACGTTCAGGGCCTTGTAATGACGATGGAACACTCAAATTGCGTCGAGATACAATACATCGTCCTCCAGCCGACTTGTCTCCAAGGATCTAATGCTGCCTCTGGCACTTTATGGTCGTTGTCCTGTGAGTCTAGATTTTCGAATCCGACGCAAAAATGATAGTGAATTGTAACGTTCAGGGCCTTCTAATGACGATGGAACACTCAAATTGCGTCGAGATTCAATACATCGGCCTCCAGCCGACTTGTCTCCAAGGGTCTATTGCTGCCTCGGGCACCTTATGGTCGTTCTCCTGTGAGTCTAGATTTTCGAACCCGACGCAAAAATGATAGTTAATTGTAACGTTCAGGGCCTTCTAATGCCGATGGAACACTCAAATTGCGTCGAGATTCAATACATCGGCCTCCAGCCGACTTCTCTCCAAGGGTCTATTGCTGCCTCGGGCACCTTATGGTCGTTCTCCTGTGAGTCTAGATTTTCGAATCCGACGCAAAAATGATAGTTAATTGTAACGTTCAGGGCCTTGTAATGACGATGGAACACTCAAATTGCGTCGAGATTCAATACATCGGCCTCCAGCCGACTTGTCTCCAAGGGTCTATTGCTGCCTCGGGCACCTTATGGTCGTTCTCCTGTGAGTTTAGATTATCGAAATCGACGCAACAATGATAGTTAATTGTAACGTTCAGGGCCTTCTAATGACGATGGGACACTCAAATTGCGTCGAGATTCAATACATCGTCCTCCAGCCGACTTGTCTCCAAGGGGATATTGCTGTCTCGGGCACAATATGATCCTTCTCCTGTGAGTCTAGATTTTCGAATCCGACGCAAAAATGATAGTGAATTGTAACGTTCAGCGCCTCCTAATGACGATAGAAGACTCAAATTGCGTCGCGATCCAATACATCGTCCTCCAGCCGACTTGTCTCCAAGGGTCTATTGCTGCCTCGGGCACTTTATGGTCGTTCTCTTGTAATTCTAGATTATCGAATCCGACGCAAAAATGATAGTTAATTGTAACGTTCAGGGCCTTCTAATGACGATGGGACACTCAAATTGCGTCGAGATACAATACATCGTCCTCCAGCCGACTTGTCTCCAAGGATCTAATGCTGCCTCGGGCACTTTATGGTCGTTGTCCTGTGAGTCTAGATTTTCGAATCCGACGCAAAAATGATAGTGAATTGTAACGTTCAGGGCCTTCTAATGACGATGGAACACTCAAATTGCGTCGAGATTCAATACATCGGCCTCCAGCCGACTTGTCTCCAAGGGTCTATTGCTGCCTCGGGCACCTTGTGGTCGTTCTCCTGTGAGTCTAGATTTTCGAACCCGACGCAAAAATGATAGTTAATTGTAACGTTCAGGGCCTTCTAATGCCGATGGAACACTCAAATTGCGTCGAGATTCAATACATCGGCCTCCAGCCGACTTCTCTCCAAGGGTCTATTGCTGCCTCGGGCACCTTATGGTCGTTCTCCTGTGAGTCTAGATTTTCGAATCCGACGCAAAAATGATAGTTAATTGTAACGTTCAGGGCCTTCTAATGACGATGGAACACTCAAATTGCGTCGAGGTTCAATACATCGGCCTCCAGCCGACTTGTCTCCAAGGGTCTATTGCTGCCTCGGGCACCTTATGGTCGTTCTCCTGTGAGTTTACGTTATCGAAATCGACGCAACAATGATAGTTAATTGTAACGTTCAGGGCCTTCTAATGACGATGGGACACTCAAATTGCGTCGAGATTCAATACATCGTCCTCCAGCCGACTTGTCTCCAAGGGGATATTGCTGTCTCGGGCACAATATGATCCTTCTCCTGTGAGTCTAGATTTTCGAATCCGACGCAAAAATGATAGTGAATTGTAACGTTCAGCGCCTCCTAATGACGATAGAAGACTCAAATTGCGTCGCGATCCAATACATCGTCCTCCAGCCGACTTGTCTCCAAGGGTCTATTGCTGCCTCGGGCACTTTATGGTCGTTCTCTTGTAATTCTAGATTATCGAATCCGACGCAAAAATGATAGTTAATTGTAACGTTCAGGGCCTTCTAATGACGATGGGACACTCAAATTGCGTCGAGATTCAATACATCGTCCTCCAGCCGACTTGTCTCCAAGGGGATATTGCTGTCTCGGGCACAATATGATCCTTCTCCTGTGAGTCTAGATTTTCGAATCCGACGCAAAAATGATAGTGAATTGTAACGTTCAGCGCCTCCTAATGACGATAGAAGACTCAAATTGCGTCGCGATCCAATACATCGTCCTCCAGCCGACTTGTCTCCAAGGGTCTATTGCTGCCTCGGGCACCTTATGGTCGTTCTCCTGTGAGTCTAGATTTTCGAATCCGACGCAAAAATGATAGTTAATTGTAACGTTCAGGGCCTTGTAATGACGATGGAACACTCAAATTGCGTCGAGATTCAATACATCGTCCACCAGCCGACTTGTCTCCAAGGGTCTATTGCTGCCTCGGGCACCTTATGGTCGTTCTCCTGTGAGTCTAGATTTTCGAATCCGACGCAAAAATGATAGTTAATTGTAACGTTCAGGGCCTTGTAATGACGATGGAACACTCAAATTGCGTCGAGATACAATACATCGTCCTCCAGCCGACTTGTCTCCAAGGATCTAATGCTGCCTCGGGCACTTTATGGTCGTTGTCCTGTGAGTCTAGATTTTCGAATCCGACGCAAAAATGATAGTGAATTGTAACGTTCAGGGCCTTCTAATGACGATGGAACACTCAAATTGCGTCGAGATTCAATACATCGGCCTCCAGCCGACTTGTCTCCAAGGGTCTATTGCTGCCTCGGGCACCTTATGGTCGTTCTCCTGTGAGTCTAGATTTTCGAACCCGACGCAAAAATGATAGTTAATTGTAACGTTCAGGGCCTTCTAATGCCGATGGAACACTCAAATTGCGTCGAGATTCAATACATCGGCCTCCAGCCGACTTCTCTCCAAGGGTCTATTGCTGCCTCGGGCACCTTATGGTCGTTCTCCTGTGAGTCTAGATTTTCGAATCCGACGCTAAAATGATAGTTAATTGTAACGTTCAGGGCCTTGTAATGACGATGGAACACTCAAATTGCGTCGAGATTCAATACATCGGCCTCCAGCCGACTTGTCTCCAAGGGTCTATTGCTGCCTCGGGCACCTTATGGTCGTTCTCCTGTGAGTTTAGATTATCGAAATCGACGCAACAATGATAGTTAATTGTAACGTTCAGGGCCTTCTAATGACGATGGGACACTCAAATTGCGTCGAGATTCAATACATCGTCCTCCAGCCGACTTGTCTCCAAGGGGATATTGCTGTCTCGGGCACAATATGATCCTTCTCCTGTGAGTCTAGATTTTCGAATCCGACGCAAAAATGATAGTGAATTGTAACGTTCAGCGCCTCCTAATGACGATAGAAGACTCAAATTGCGTCGCGATCCAATACATCGTCCTCCAGCCGACTTGTCTCCAAGGGTCTATTGCTGCCTCGGGCACTTTATGGTCGTTCTCTTGTAATTCTAGATTATCGAATCCGACGCAAAAATGGTAGTTAATTGTAACGTTCAGTGCCTTCTAATGACGATGGGACACTCAAATTGCGTCGAGATACAATACATCGTCCTCCAGCCGACTTGTCTCCAAGGATCTAATGCTGCCTCGGGCACTTTATGGTCGTTGTCCTGTGAGTCTAGATTTTCGAATCCGACGCAAAAATGATAGTGAATTGTAACGTTCAGGGCCTTCTAATGACGATGGAACACTCAAATTGCGTCGAGATTCAATACATCGGCCTCCAGCCGACTTGTCTCCAAGGGTCTATTGCTGCCTCGGGCACCTTATGGTCGTTCTCCTGTGAGTCTAGATTTTCGAACCCGACGCAAAAATGATAGTTAATTGTAACGTTCAGGGCCTTCTAATGCCGATGGAACACTCAAATTGCGTCGAGATTCAATACATCGGCCTCCAGCCGACTTCTCTCCAAGGGTCTATTGCTGCCTCGGGCACCTTATGGTCGTTCTCCTGTGAGTCTAGATTTTCGAATCCGACGCAAAAATGATAGTTAATTGTAACGTTCAGGGCCTTCTAATGACGATGGAACACTCAAATTGCGTCGAGATTCAATACATCGGCCTCCAGCCGACTTGTCTCCAAGGGTCTATTGCTGCCTCGGGCACCTTATGAACGTTCTCCTGTGAGTTTACATTATTGAAATCGACGCAACAATGATAGTTAATTGTAACGTTCAGGGCCTTCTAATGACGATGGGACACTCAAATTGCGTCGAGATTCAATACATCGTCCTCCAGCCGACTTGTCTCCAAGGGGATATTGCTGTCTCGGGCACAATATGATCCTTCTCCTGTGAGTCTAGATTTTCGAATCCGACGCAAAAATGATAGTTAATTGTAACGTTCAGGGCCTTCTAATGACGATGGGACACACAAATTGCGTCGAGATTCAATACATCGTCCTCCAGCCGACTTGTCTCCAAGGGGATATTGCTGTCTCGGGCACAATATGATCCTTCTCCTGTGAGTCTAGATTTTCGAATCCGACGCAAAAATGATAGTGAATTGTAACGTTCAGCGCCTCCTAATGACGATAGAAGACTCAAATTGCGTCGCGATCCAATACATCGTCCTCCAGCCGACTTGTCTCCAAGGGTCTATTGCTGCCTCGGGCACCTTATGGTCGTTCTCCTGTGAGTCTAGATTTTCGAATCCGACGCAAAAATGATAGTTAATTGTAACGTTCAGGGCCTTGTAATGACGATGGAACACTCAAATTGCGTCGAGATTCAATACATCGTCCTCCAGCCGACTTGTCTCCAAGGGTCTATTGCTGCCTCGGGCACCTTATGGTCGTTCTCCTGTGAGTCTAGATTTTCGAATCCGACGCAAAAATGATAGTTAATTGTAACGTTCAGGGCCTTGTAATGACGATGGAACACTCAAATTGCGTCGAGATACAATACATCGTCCTCCAGCCGACTTGTCTCCAAGGATCTAATGGTGCCTCGGGCACTTTATGGTCGTTGTCCTGTGAGTCTAGATTTTCGAATCCGACGCAAAAATGATAGTTAATTGTAACGTTCAGGGCCTTCTAATGACGATGGAACACTCAAATTGCGTCGAGATTCAATACATCGGCCTCCAGCCTACTTGTCTCCAAGGGGATATCGCTGCCTCGGGCACCACATGGTCCTTCTCCTGTGAGTCTAGATTTTCGAATCCGACGCAAAAATGATAGTGAATTGTAAAGATCAGCGCCTCCTAATGACGATAGAAGACTCATATTGCGTCGCGATCCAATACATCGTCCTCCAGCCGACTTGTCTCCAAGGGTCTATTGCTGCCTCGGGCACCTTATGGTCGTTCTCCTGTGAGTCTAGATTTTCGAATCCGACGCAAAAATGATAGTTAATTGTAACGTTCAGGGCCTTGTAATGACGATGGAACACTCAAATTGCGTCGAGATTCAATACATCGGCCTCCACCCGACTTGTCTCCAAGGGTCTATTGCTGCCTCGGGCACCTTATGGTCGTTCTCCTGTGAGTCTAGATTTTCGAACCCGACGCTAAAATGATAGTTAATTGTAACGTTCAGGGCCTCCTAATGACAATAGAAGACTCAAATTGCGTCGCGATCCAATACATCGTCCTCCAGCCGACTTGTCTCCAAGGGTCTATTGCTGCCTCGGGCACCTTATGGTCGTTCTCCTGTGAGTTTAGATTATCGAATCCGACGCAAAAATGATAGTTAATTGTAACGTTCAGGGCCTTCTAATGACGACGGGACACTCAAATTGCGTCGAGATTCAATACATCGTCCTCCAGCCGACTTGTCTCCAAGGGGATATTGCTGTCTCGGGCACAATATGATCCTTCTCCTGTGAGTCTAGATTTTCGAATCCGACGAAAAAATGATAGTGAATTGTAACGTTCAGCGCCTCCTAATGACGATAGAAGACTCAAATTGCGTCGCGATCCAATACATCGTCCTCCAGCCGACTTGTCTCCAAGGGTCTATTGCTGCCTCGGGCACCTTATGGTCGTTCTCCTGTGAGTCTAGATTTTCGAACCCGACGCAAAAATGATAGTTAATTGTAACGTTCAGGGCCTTCTAATGCCGATGGAACACTCAAATTGCGTCGAGATTCAATACATCGGCCTCCAGCCGACTTGTCTCCAAGGGTCTATTGCTGCCTCGGGCACCTTATGGTCGTTCTCCTGTGAGTTTAGATTATCGAATCCGACGCAAAAATGATAGTTAATTGTAACGTTCAGGGCCTCCTAATGACGATAGAAGACTCAAATTGCGTCGCGATCCAATACATCGTCCTCCAGCCGACTTGTCTCCAAGGGTCTATTGCTGCCTCGGGCACCTTATGGTCGTTCTCCTGTGAGTTTAGATTATCGAATCCGACGCAAAAATGTTAGTTAATTGTAACGTTCAGGGCCTTCTAATGACGATGGAACACTCAAATTGCGTCGAGATTCAATACATCGGCCTCCAGCCTACTTGTCTCCAAGGGTCTATTGCTGCCTCGGGCACAATATGATCCTTCTCCTGTGAGTCTAGATTTTCGAATCCGACGCAAAAATGATAGTGAATTGTAACGTTCAGCGCCTCCTAATGACGATAGAAGGCTCAAATTGCGTCGCGATCCAATACATCGTCCTCCAGCCGACTTGTCTCCAAGGGTCTATTGCTGCCTCGGGCACCTTATGGTCGATCTCCTGTGAGTCTAGATTTTCGAATCCGACGCAAAAATGATAGTTAATTGTAACGTTCAGGGCCTTGTAATGACGATGGAACACTCAAATTGCGTCGAGATTCAATACATCGTCCTCCAGCCGACTTGTCTCCAAGGGTCTATTGCTGCCTCGGGCACCTTATGGTCGTTCTCCTGTGAGTCTAGATTTTCGAATCCGACGCAAAAATGATAGTTAATTGTAACGTTCAGGGCCTTGTAATGACGATGGAACACTCAAATTGCGTCGAGATACAACACATCGTCCTCCAGCCGACTTGTCTCCAAGAATCTAATGCTGCCTCGGGCACTTTATGGTCGTTGTCCTGTGAGTCTAGATTTTCGAATCCGACGCAAAAATGATAGTGAATTGTAACGTTCAGGGCCTTCTAATGACGATGGAACACTCAAATTGCGTCGAGATTCAATACATCGGCCTCCAGCCGACTTGTCTCCAAGGGTCTATTGCTGCCTCGGGCACCTTATGGTCGTTCTCCTGTGAGTCTAGATTTTCGAACCCGACGCAAAAATGATAGTTAATTGTAACGTTCAGGGCCTTCTAATGCCGATGGAACACTCAAATTGCGTCGAGATTCAATACATCGGCCTCCAGCCGACTTCTCTCCAAGGGTGTATTGCTGCCTCGGGCACCTTATGGTCGTTCTCCTGTGAGTCTAGATTTTCGAATCCGACGCAAAAATGATAGTTAATTGTAACGTTCAGGGCCTTGTAATGACGATGGAACACTCAAATTGCGTCGAGATTCAATACATCGGCCTCCAGCCGACTTGTCTCCAAGGGTCTATTGCTGCCTCGGGCACCTTATGGTCGTTCTCCTGTGAGTTTAGATTATCGAAATCGACGCAACAATGATAGTTAATTGTAACGTTCAGGGCCTTCTAATGACGATGGGACACTCAAATTGCGTCGAGATTCAATACATCGTCCTCCAGCCGACTTGTCTCCAAGGGGATATTGCTGTCTCGGGCACAATATGATCCTTCTCCTGTGAGTCTAGATTTTCGAATCCGACGCAAAAATGATAGTGAATTGTAACGTTCAGCGCCTCCTAATGACGATAGAAGACTCAAATTGCGTCGCGATCCAATACATCGTCCTCCAGCCGACTTGTCTCCAAGGGTCTATTGCTGCCTCGGGCACTTTATGGTCGTTCTCTTGTAATTCTAGATTATCGAATCCGACGCAAAAATGATAGTTAATTGTAACGTTCAGGGCCTTCTAATGACGATGGGACACTCAAATTGCGTCGAGATACAATACATCGTCCTCCAGCCGACTTGTCTCCAAGGATCTAATGCTGCCTCGGGCACTTTATGGTCGTTGTCCTGTGAGTCTAGATTTCCGAATCCGACGCAAAAATGATAGTGAATTGTAACGTTCAGGGCCTTCTAATGACGATGGAACACTCAAATTGCGTCGAGATTCAATACATCGGCCTCCAGCCGACTTCTCTCCAAGGGTCTATTGCTGCCTCGGGCACCTTATGGTCGTTCTCCTGTGAGTCTAGATTTTCGAATCCGACGCAAAAATGATAGTTAATTGTAACGTTCAGGGCCTTGTAATGACGATGGAACACTCAAATTGCGTCGAGATTCAATACATCGGCCTCCAGCCGACTTGTCTCCAAGGGTCTATTGCTGCCTCGGGCACCTTATGGTCGTTCTCCTGTGAGTTTAGATTATCGAAATCGACGCAACAATGATAGTTAATTGTAACGTTCAGGGCCTTCTAATGACGATGGGACACTCAAATTGCGTCGAGATTCAATACATCGTCCTCCAGCCGACTTGTCTCCAAGGGGATATTGCTGTCTCGGGCACAATATGATCCTTCTCCTGTGAGTCTAGATTTTCGAATCCGACGCAAAAATGATAGTGAATTGTAACGCTCAGCGCCTCCTAATGACGATAGAAGACTCAAATTGCGTCGCGATCCAATACATCGTCCTCCAGCCGACTTGTCTCCAAGGGTCTATTGCTGCCTCGGGCACTTTATGGTCGTTCTCTTGTAATTCTAGATTATCGAATCCGACGCAAAAATGATAGTTAATTGTAACGTTCAGGGCCTTCTAATGACGATGGGACACTCAAATTGCGTCGAGATTCAATACATCGTCCTCCAGCCGACTTGTCTCCAAGGGGATATTGCTGTCTCGGGCACAATATGATCCTTCTCCTGTGAGTCTAGATTTTCGAATCCGACGCAAAAATGATAGTGAATTGTAACGTTCAGCGCCTCCTAATGACGATGGAACACTCAAATTGCGTCGAGATTCAATACATCGGCCTCCAGCCGACTTGTCTCCAAGGGTCTATTGCTGCCTCGGGCACCTTATGGTCGTTCTCCTGTGAGTTTAGATTATCGAATCCGACGCAAAAATGATAGTTAATTATAACGTTCAGGGCCTTCTAATGACGATGGAACACTCAAATTGCGTCGAGATTCAATACATCGGCCTCCAGCCGACTTGTCTCCAAGGGTCTATTGCTGCCTCGGGCACCTTATGGTCGTTCTCCTGTGAGTCTAGATTATCGAATCCGACGCAAAAATGATAGTGAATTGTAACGTTCAGCGCCTCCTAATGACGATAGAAGACTCAAATTGCGTCGCGATCCAATACATCGTCCTCCAGCCGACTTGTCTCCAAGGGTCTATTGCTGCCTCGGGCACCTTATGGTCGTTCTCCTGTGAGTTTAGATTATCGAATCCGACGCAAAAACGATAGTTAATTACAACGTTCAGCGCCTCCTAATGACGATAGAAGACTCAAATTGCGTCGCGATCCAATACATCGTCCTCCAGCCGACTTGTCTCCAAGGGTCTATTGCTGCCTCGGGCACTTTATGGTCGTTCTCTTGTAATTCTAGATTATCGAATCCGACGCAAAAATGATAGTTAATTATAACGTTCAGGGCCTCCTAATGCCGATGGAACACTCAAATTGCGTCGAGATTCAATACATCGTCCTCCAGCCGACTTGTCTCCAAGGGTCTATTGCTGCCTCGGGCACCTTATGGTCGTTCTCCTGTGAGTTTAGATTATCGAATCCGACGCAAAAATGATAGTGAATTGTAACGTTCAGCGCCTCCTAATGACGATAGAAGACTCAAGTTGCGTCGCGATCCAATACAATCGTCCTCCAGCCGACTTGTCTCCAAGGGTCTATTGCTGCCTCGGGCACCTTATGGTCGTTCTCCTGTGAGTTTAGATTATCGAAACCGACGCAAAAATGATAGTTAATTATAACGTTCAGGGCCTTCTAATGCCGATAGAACACTCAAATTGCGTCGAGATTCAATACATCGGCCTCCAGCCTACTTGTCTCCAAGGGGATATCGCTGCCTCGGGCACCACATGGTCCTTCTCCTGTGAGTCTAGATTTTCGAATCCGACGCAAAAATGATCGTTAATTGTAACGTTCAGCGCCTCCTAATGACGATGGAACACTCAAATTGCGTCGAGATTCAATACATCGGCCTCCAGCCTACTTGTCTCCAAGGGGATATCGCTGCCTCGGGCACCACATGGTCCTTCTCCTGTGAGTCTAGATTTTCGAATCCGACGCAAAAATGATAGTTAATTGTAAGGTTTAGGGCCTCCTACTGACGATGGGACACTCAAATTGCGTCGAGATTCAATACATCGTCCTCCAGCCGACTTGTCTCCAAGGGGATATCGCTGCCTCGGGCACCACATGGTCCTTCTCCTGTGAGTCTAGATTTTCGAATCCGACGCAAAAATGATAGTGAATTGTAACGTTCAGCGCCTCCTAATGACGATAGAAGACTCAAATTGCGTCGCGATCCAATACATCGTCCTCCAGAAGACTTGTCTCCAAGGGTCTATTGCTGCCTCGGGCACCTTATGGTCGTTCTCCTGTGAGTCTAGATTTTCGAATCCGACGCAAAAATGATAGTTAATTATAACGTTCAGGGCCTCCTAATGCCGATGGAACACTCAAATTGCGTCGAGATTCAATACATCGGCCTCCAGCCTACTTGTCTTCAAGGGGATATCGCTGCCTCGGGCACCACATGGTCCTTCTCCTGTGAGTCTAGATTTTCGAATCCGACGCAAAAATGATAGTTAATTGTAACGTTCAGCGCCTCCTAATGACGATGGAACACTCAAATTGCGTCGAGATTCAATACATCGGCCTCCAGCCTACTTGTCTCCAAGGGGATATCGCTGCCTCGGGCACCACATGGTCCTTCTCCTGTGAGTCTAGATTTTCGAATCCGACGCAAAAATGATAGTGAATTGTAACGTTCAGCGCCTCCTAATGACGATAGAAGACTCAAATTGCGTCGCGATCCAATACATCGTCCTCCAGCCGACTTGTCTCCAAGGGTCTATAGCTGCCTCGGGCACCTTATGGTCGTTCTCCTGTGAGTTTAGATTATCGAATCCGACGCAAAAATGATAGTGAATTGTAACGTTCAGCGCCTCCTAATGACGATAGAAGACTCAAATTGCGTCGCGATCCAATACAATCGTCCTCCAGCCGACTTGTCTCCAAGGGTCTATTGCTGCCTCGGGCACCTTATGGTCGTTCTCCTGTGAGTTTAGATTATCGAATCCGACGCAAAAATGATAGTTAATTATAACGTTCAGGGCCTTCTAATGCCGATAGAACACTCAAATTGCGTCGAGATTCAATACATCGGCCTCCAGCCTACTTGTCTCCAAGGGGATATCGCTGCCTCGGGCACCACATGGTCCTTCTCCTGTGAGTCTAGATATTCGAATCCGACGCAAAAATGATAGTTAATTGTAACGTTCAGCGCCTCCTAATGACGATGGAACACTCAAATTGCGTCGAGATTCAATACATCGGCCTCCAGCCTACTTGTCTCCAAGGGGATATCGCTGCCTCGGGCACCACATGGTCCTTCGCCTGTGAGTCTAGATTTTCGAATCCGACGCAAAAATGATAGTTAATTGTAAGGTTTAGGGCCTCCTAATGACGATGGGACACTCAAATTGCGTCGAGATTCAATACATCGTCCTCCAGCCGACTTGTCTCCAAGGGGATATCGCTGCCTCGGGCACCACATGGTCCTTCTCCTGTGAGTCTAGATTTTCGAATCCGACGCAAAAATGATAGTGAATTGTAACGTTCAGCGCCTCCTAATGACGATAGAAGACTCAAATTGCGTCGCGATCCAATACATCGTCCTCCAGCCGACTTGTCTCCAAGGGTCTATTGCTGCCTCGGGCACCTTATGGTCGTTCTCCTGTGAGTCTAGATTTTCGAATCCGACGCAAAAATGATAGTTAATTGTAACGTTCAGGGCCTTGTAATGACGATGGAACACTCAAATTGCGTCGAGATTCAATACATCGGCCTCCAGCCGACTTGTCTCCAAGGGTCTATTGCTGCCTCGGGCACCTTATGGTCGTTCTCCTGTGAGTTTAGATTATCGAAATCGACGCAACAATGATAGTTAATTGTAACGTTCAGGGCCTTCTAATGACGATGGGACACTCAAATTGCGTCGAGATTCAATACATCGTCCTCCAGCCGACTTGTCTCCAAGGGGATATTGCTGTCTCGGGCACAATATGATCCTTCTCCTGTGAGCCTAGATTTTCGAATCCGACGCAAAAATGATAGTGAATTGTAACGTTCAGCGCCTCCTAATGACGATAGAAGACTCAAATTGCGTCGCGATCCAATACATCGTCCTCCAGCCGACTTGTCTCCAAGGGTCTATTGCTGCCTCGGGCACTTTATGGTCGTTCTCTTGTAATTCTAGATTATCGAATCCGACGCAAAAATGATAGTTAATTGTAACGTTCAGGGCCTTCTAATGACGATGGGACACTCAAATTGCGTCGAGATACAATACATCGTCTTCCAGCCGACTTGTCTCCAAGGATCTAATGCTGCCTCGGGCACTTTATGGTCGTTGTCCTGTGAGTCTAGATTTCCGAATCCGACGCAAAAATGATAGTGAATTGTAACGTTCAGGGCCTTCTAATGACGATGGAACACTCAAATAGCGTCGAGATTCAATACATCGGCCTCCAGCCGACTTCTCTCCAAGGGTCTATTGCTGCCTCGGGCACGTTATGGTCGTTCTCCTGTGAGTCTAGATTTTCGAATCCGACGCAAAAATGATAGTTAATTGTAACGTTCAGGGCCTTGTAATGACGATGGAACACTCAAATTGCGACGAGATTCAATACATCGGCCTCCAGCCGACTTGTCTCCAAGGGTCTATTGCTGCCTCGGGCACCTTATGGTCGTTCTCCTGTGAGTTTAGATTATCGAAATCGACGCAACAATGATAGTTAATTGTAACGTTCAGGGCCTTCTAATGACGATGGGACACTCAAATTGCGTCGAGATTCATTACATCGTCCTCCAGCCTACTTGTCTCCAAGGGGATATTGCTGTTTCGGGCACAATATGATCCTTCTCCTGTGAGTCTAGATTTTCGAATCCGACGCAAAAATGATAGTGAATTGTAACGTTCAGCGCCTCCTAATGACGATAGAAGACTCAAATTGCGTCGCGATCCAATACATCGTCCTCCAGCCGACTTGTCTCCAAGGGTCTATTGCTGCCTCGGGCACTTTATGGTCGTTCTCTTGTAATTCTAGGTTATCGAATCCGACGCAAAAATGATAGTTAATTGTAACGTTCAGGGCCTTCTAATGACGATGGGACACTCAAATTGCGTCGAGATTCAATACATCGTCCTCCAGCCGACTTGTCTCCAAGGGGATATTGCTGTCTCGGGCACAATATGATCCTTCTCCTGTGAGTCTAGATTATCGAATCCGACGCAAAAATGATAGTGAATTGTAACGTTCAGCGCCTCCTAATGACGATAGAAGACTCAAATTGCGTCGCGATCCAATACATCGTCCTCCAGCCGACTTGTCTCCAAGGGTCTATTGCTGCCTCGGGCACCTTATGGTCGTTCTCCTGTGAGTTTAGATTATCGAATCCGACGCAAAAATGATAGTTAATTATAACGTTCAGGGCCTTCTAATGACGATGGAACACTCAAATTGCGTCGAGATTCAATACATCGGCCTCCAGCCGACTTGTCTCCAAGGGTCTATTGCTGCCTCGGGCACCTTATGGTCGTTCTCCTGTGAGTCTAGATTATCGAATCCGACGCAAAAATGATAGTGAATTGTAACGTTCAGCGCCTCCTAATGACGATAGAAGACTCAAATTGCGTCGCGATCCAATACATCGTCCTCCAGCCGACTTGTCTCCAAGGGTCTATTGCTGCCTCGGGCACCTTATGGTCGTTCTCCTGTGAGTTTAGATTATCGAATCCGACGCAAAAATGATAGTTAATTATAACGTTCAGGGCCTTCTAATGACGATGGAACACTCAAATTGCGTCGAGATTCAATACATCGGCCTCCAGCCGACTTGTCTCCAAGGGTCTATTGCTGCCTCGGGCACCTTATGGTCGTTCTCCTGTGAGTCTAGATTTTCGAACCCGACGCAAAAATGATAGTTAATTGTAACGTTCAGGGCCTTCTAATGCCGATGGAACACTCAAATTGCGTCGAGATTCAATACATCGGCCTCCAGCCGACTTCTCTCCAAGGGTCTATTGCTGCCTCGGGCACCTTATGGTCGTTCTCCTGTGAGCCTAGATTTTCGAATCCGACGCAAAAATGATAGTTAATTGTAACGTTCAGGGCCTTGTAATGACGATGGAACACTCAAATTGCGTCGAGATTCAATACATCGCCCTCCAGCCGACTTGTCTCCAAGGGACTATTGCTGCCTCGGGCACCTTATGGTCGTTCTCCTGTGAGTTTAGATTATCGAAATCTACGCAACAATGATAGTTGATTGTAACGTTCAGGGCATTCTAATGACGATGGGACACTCAAATTGCGTCGAGATTCAATACATCGTCCTCCAGCCCACTTGTCTCCAAGGGGATATTGCTGTCTCGGGCACAATATGATCCTTCTCCTGTGAGTCTAGATTTTCGAATCCGACGCAAAAATGATAGTGAATTGTAACGTTCAGCGCCTCCTAATGACGATAGAAGACTCAAATTGCGTCGCGATCCAATACATCGTCCTCCAGCCGACTTGTCTCCAAGGGTCTATTGCTGCCTCGGGCACTTTATGGTCGTTCTCTTGTAATTCTAGATTATCGAATCCGACGCAAAAATGATAGTTAATTGTAACGTTCAGGGCCTCCTAATGCCGATGGAACACTCAAATTGCGTCGAGATTCAATACATCGTCCTCCAGCCGACTTGTCTCCAAGGGTCTATTGCTGCCTCGGGCACCTTATGGTCGTTCTCCTGTGAGTTAAGATTATCGAATCCGACGCAAAAATGATAGTGAATTGTAACGTTCAGCGCCTCCTAATGACGATAGAAGACTCAAGTTGCGTCGCGATCCAATACAATCGTCCTCCAGCCGACTTGTCTCCAAGGGTCTATTGCTGCCTCGGGCACCTTATGGTCGTTCTCCTGTGAGTTTAGATTATCGAATCCGACGCAAAAATGATAGTTAATTATAACGTTCAGGGCCTTCTAATGCCGATAGAACACTCAAATTGCGTCGAGATTCAATACATCGTCCTCCAGCCTACTTGTCTCCAAGGGGATATCGCTGCCTCGGGCACCACATGGTCCTTCTCCTGTGAGTCTAGATTTTCGAATCCGACGCAAAAATGATCGTTAATTGTAACGTTCAGCGCCTCCTAATGACGATGGAACACTCAAATTGCGTCGAGATTCAATACATCGGCCTCCAGCCTACTTGTCTCCAAGGGGATATCGCTGCCTCGGGCACCACATGGTCCTTCTCCTGTGAGTCTAGATTTTCGAATCCGACGCAAAAATGATAGTTAATTGTAAGGTTTAGGGCCTCCTAATGACGATGGGACACTCAAATTGCGTCGAGATTCAATACATCGTCCTCCAGCCGACTTGTCTCCAAGGGGATATCGCTGCCCCGGGCACCACATGGTCCTTCTCCTGTGAGTCTAGATTTTCGAATCCGACGCAAAAATGATAGTGAATTGTAACGTTCAGCGCCTCCTAATGACGATAGAAGACTCAAATTGCGTCGCGATCCAATACATCGTCCTCCAGCCGACTTGTCTCCAAGGGTCTATTGCTGCCTCGGGCACCTTATGGTCGTTCTCCTGTGAGTCTAGATTTTCGAATCCGACGCAAAAATGATAGTTAATTATAACGTTCAGGGCCTCCTAATGCCGATGGAACACTCAAATTGCGTCGAGATTCAATACATCGGCCTCCAGCCTACTTGTCTTCAAGGGGATATCGCTGCCTCGGGCACCACATGGTCCTTCTCCTGTGAGTCTAGATTTTCGAATCCGACGCAAAAATGATAGTTAATTGTAACGTTCAGCGCCTCCTAATGACGATGGAACACTCAAATTGCGTCGAGATTCAACACATCGGCCTCCAGCCTACTTGTCTCCAAGGGGATATCGCTGCCTCGGGCACCACATGGTCCTTCTCCTGTGAGTCTAGATTTTCGAATCCGACGCAAAAATGATAGTTAATTGTAAGGTTTAGGGCCTCCTAATGACGATGGGACACTCAAATTGCGTCGAGATTCAATACATCGTCCTCCAGCCGACTTGTCTCCAAGGGCATATCGCTGCCTCGGGCACCACATGGTCCTTCTCCTGTGAGTCTAGATTTTCGAATCCGACGCAAAAATGATAGTGAATTGTAACGTTCAGCGCCTCCTAATGACGATAGAAGACTCAAATTGCGTCGCGATCCAATACATCGTCCTCCAGCCGACTTGTCTCCAAGGGTCTATTGCTGCCTCGGGCACCTTATGGTCGTTCTCCTGTGAGTTTAGATTATCGAATCCGACGCAAAAATGATAGTGAATTGTAACGTTCAGCGCCTCCTAATGACGATAGAAGACTCAAATTGCGTCGCGATCCAATACAATCGTCCTCCAGCCGACTTGTCTCCAAGGGTCTATTGCTGCCTCGGGCACCTTATGGTCGTTCTCCTGTGAGTTTAGATTATCGAATCCGACGCAAAAATGATAGTTAATTATAACGTTCAGGGCCTTCTAATGCCGATAGAACACTCAAATTGCGTCGAGATTCAATACATCGGCCTCCAGCCTACTTGTCTCCAAGGGGATATCGCTGCCTCGGGCACCACATGGTCCTTCTCCTGTGAGTCTAGATATTCAAATCCGACGCAAAAATGATACTTAATTGTAACGTTCAGCGCCTCCTAATGACGATGGAACACTCAAATTGCGTCGAGATTCAATACATCGGCCTCCAGCCTACTTGTCTCCAAGGGGATATCGCTGCCTCGGGCACCACATGGTCCTTCGCCTGTGAGTCTAGATTTTCGAATCCGACGCAAAAATGATAGTTAATTGTAAGGTTTAGGGCCTCCTAATGACGATGGGACACTCAAATTGCGTCGAGATTCAATACATCGTCCTCCAGCCGACTTGTCTCCAGGGGGATATCGCTGCCTCGGGCACCACATGGTCCTTCTCCTGTGAGTCTAGTTTTTCGAATCCGACGCAAAAATGATAGTGAATTGTAACGTTCAGCGCCTCCTAATGACGATAGAAGACTCAAATTGCGTCGCGATCCAATACATCGTCCTCCAGCCGACTTGTCTCCAAGGGTCTATTGCTGCCTCGGGCACCTTATGGTCGTTCTCCTGTGAGTCTAGATTTTCGAATCCGACGCAAAAATGATAGTTAATTATAACGTTCAGGGCCTCCTAATGCCGATGGAACACTCAAATTGCGTCGAGATTCAATACATCGGCCTCCAGCCTACTTGTCTCCAAGGGGATATCGCTGCCTCGGGCACCACATGGTCCTTCTCCTGTGAGTCTAGAATTTCGAATCCGACGCAAAAATGATAGTTAATTGTAACGTTCAGCGCCTCCTAATGACGATGGAACACTCAAATTGCGTCGAGATTCAATACATCGTCCTCCAGCCGACTTGTCTCCAAGGGGATATCGCTGCCTCGGGCACCACATGGTCCTTCTCCTGTGAGTCTAGATTTTCGAATCCGACGCAAAAATGATAGTGAATTGTAACGTTCAGCGCCTCCTAATGACGATAGAAGACTCAAATTGCGTCGCGATCCAATACATCGTCCTCCAGCCGACTTGTCTCCAAGGGTCTATTGCTGCCTCGGGCACCTTATGGTCGTTCTCCTGTGAGTCTAGATTTTCGAATCCGACGCAAAAATGATAGTTAATTATAACGTTCAGGGCCTCCTAATGCCGATGGAACACTCAAATTGCGTCGAGATTCAATACATCGGCCTCCAGCCTACTTGTCTCCAAGGGGATATCACTGCCTCGGGCACCACATGGTCCTTCTACTGTGAGTTTAGATTTTCGAATCCGACGCAAAAATGATAGTTAATTGTAACGTTCAGGGCCTTGTAATGACGATGGAACACTCAAATTGCGTCGAGATTCAATACATCGGCCTCCAGCCTACTTGTCTCCAAGGGGATATCGCTGCCTCGGGCACCACATGGTCCTTCTCCTGTGAGTCTAGATTTTCGAATCCGACGCTAAAATGATAGTTAATTGTAACGTTCAGCGCCTCCTAATGACGATAGAAGACTCAAATTGCGTCGCGATCCAATACATCGTCCTCCAGCCGACTTGTCTCCAAGGGTCTATTGCTGCCTCGGGCACCTTATGGTCGTTCTCCTGTGAGTTTAGATTATCGAATCCGACGCAAAAATGATAGTTAATTATAACGTTCAGGGCCTTCTAATGACGATGGAACACTCAAATTGCGTCGAGATTCAATACATCGGCCTCCAGCCGACTTGTCTCCAAGGGTCTATTGCTGCCTCGGGCACCTTATGGTCGTTCTCCTGTGAGTCTAGATTTTCGAACCCGACGCAAAAATGATAGTTAATTGTAACGTTCAGGGCCTTCTAATGCCGATGGAACACTCAAATTGCGTCGAGATTCAATACATCGGCCTCCAGCCGACTTCTCTCCAAGGGTCTATTGCTGCCTCGGGCACCTTATGGTCGTTCTCCTGTGAGTCTAGATTTTCGAATCCGACGCAAAAATGATAGTTAATTGTAACGTTCAGGGCCTTGTAATGACGATGGAACACTCAAATTGCGTCGAGATTCAATACATCGGCCTCCAGCCGACTTGTCTCCAAGGGACTATTGCTGCCTCGGGCACCTTATGGTCGTTCTCCTGTGAGTTTAGATTATCGAAATCTACGCAACAATGATAGTTAATTGTAACGTTCAGGGCCTTCTAATGACGATGGGACACTCAAATTGCGTCGAGATTCAATACATCGTCCTCCAGCCGACTTGTCTCCAAGGGGATATTGCTGTCTCGGGCACAATATGATCCTTCTCCTGTGAGTCTAGATTTTCGAATCCGACGCAAAAATGATAGTGAATTGTAACGTTCAGCGCCTCCTAATGACGATAGAAGACTCAAATTGCGTCGCGATACAATACATCGTCCTCCAGCCGACTTGTCTCCAAGGGTCTATTGCTGCCTCGGGCACTTTTTGGTCGTTCTCTTGTAATTCTAGATTATCGAATCCGACGCAAAAATGATAGTTAATTATAACGTTCAGGGCCTCCTAATGCCGATGGAACACTCAAATTGCGTCGAGATTCAATACATCGTCCTCCAGCCGACTTGTCTCCAAGGGTCTATTGCTGCCTCGGGCACCTTATGGTCGTTCTCCTGTGAGTTTAGATTATCGAATCCGACGCAAAAATGATAGTGAATTGTAACGTTCAGCGCCTCCTAATGACGATAGAAGACTCAAGTTGCGTCGCGATCCAATACAATCGTCCTCCAGCCGACTTGTCTCCAAGGGTCTATTGCTGCCTCGGGCACCTTATGGTCGTTCTCCTGTGAGTTTAGATTATCGAATCCGACGCAAAAATGATAGTTAATTATAACGTTCAGGGCCTTCTAATGCCGATAGAACACTCAAATTGCGTCGAGATTCAATACATCGGCCTCCAGCCTACTTGTCTCCAAGGGGATATCGCTGCCTCGGGCACCACATGGTCCTTCTCCTGTGAGTCTAGATTTTCGAATCCGACGCAAAAATGATCGTTAATTGTAACGTTCAGCGCCTCCTAATGACGATGGAACACTCAAATTGCGTCGAGATTCAATACATCGGCCTCCAGCCTACTTGTCTCCAAGGGGATATCGCTGCCTCGGGCACCACATGGTCCTTCTCCTGTGAGTCTAGATTTTCGAATCCGACGCAAAAATGATAGTTAATTGTAAGGTTTAGGGCCTCCTAATGACGATGGGACACTCAAATTGCGTCGAGATTCAATACATCGTCCTCCAGCCGACTTGTCTCCAAGGGGATATCGCTGCCCCGGGCACCACATGGTCCTTCTCCTGTGAGTCTAGATTTTCGAATCCGACGCAAAAATGATAGTGAATTGTAACGTTCAGCGCCTCCTAATGACGATAGAAGACTCAAATTGCGTCGCGATCCAATACATCGTCCTCCAGCCGACTTGTCTCCAAGGGTCTATTGCTGCCTCGGGCACCTTATGGTCGTTCTCCTGTGAGTCTAGATTTTCGAATCCGACGCAAAAATGATAGTTAATTATAACGTTCAGGGCCTCCTAATGCCGATGGAACACTCAAATTGCGTCGAGATTCAATACATCGGCCTCCAGCCTACTTGTCTTCAAGGGGATATCGCTGCCTCGGGCACCACATGGTCCTTCTCCTGTGAGTCTAGATTTTCGAATCCGACGCAAAAATGATAGTTAATTGTAACGTTCAGCGCCTCCTAATGACGATGGAACACTCAAATTGCGTCGAGATTCAACACATCGGCCTCCAGCCTACTTGTCTCCAAGGGGATATCGCTGCCTCGGGCACCACATGGTCCTTCTCCTGTGAGTCTAGATTTTCGAATCCGACGCAAAAATGATAGTTAATTGTAAGGTTTAGGGCCTCCTAATGACGATGGGACACTCAAATTGCGTCGAGATTCAATACATCGTCCTCCAGCCGACTTGTCTCCAAGGGCATATCGCTGCCTCGGGCACCACATGGTCCTTCTCCTGTGAGTCTAGATTTTCGAATCCGACGCAAAAATGATAGTGAATTGTAACGTTCAGCGCCTCCTAATGACGATAGAAGACTCAAATTGCGTCGCGATCCAATACATCGTCCTCCAGCCGACTTGTCTCCAAGGGTCTATTGCTGCCTCGGGCACCTTATGGTCGTTCTCCTGTGAGTTTAGATTATCGAATCCGACGCAAAAATGATAGTGAATTGTAACGTTCAGCGCCTCCTAATGACGATAGAAGACTCAAATTGCGTCGCGATCCAATACAATCGTCCTCCAGCCGACTTGTCTCCAAGGGTCTATTGCTGCCTCGGGCACCTTATGGTCGTTCTCCTGTGAGTTTAGATTATCGAATCCGACGCAAAAATGATAGTTAATTATAACGTTCAGGGCCTTCTAATGCCGATAGAACACTCAAATTGCGTCGAGATTCAATACATCGGCCTCCAGCCTACTTGTCTCCAAGGGGATATCGCTGCCTCGGGCACCACATGGTCCTTCTCCTGTGAGTCTAGATTTTCGAATCCGACGCAAAAATGATAGTGAATTGTAACGTTCAGCGCCTCCTAATGACGATAGAAGACTCAAATTGCGTCGCGATCCAATACATCGTCCTCCAGCCGACTTGTCTCCAAGGGTCTATTGCTGCCTCGGGCACCTTATGGTCGTTCTCCTGTGAGTCTAGATTTTCGAATCCGACGCAAAAATGATAGTTAATTATAACGTTCAGGGCCTCCTAATGCCGATGGAACACTCAAATTGCGTCGAGATTCAATACATCGGCCTCCAGCCTACTTGTCTGCAAGGGGATATCGCTGCCTCGGGCACCACATGGTCCTTCTCCTGTGAGTCTAGAATTTCGAATCCGACGCAAAAATGATAGTTAATTGTAACGTTCAGCGCCTCCTAATGACGATGGAACACTCAAATTGCGTCGAGATTCAATACATCGTCCTCCAGCCGACTTGTCTCCAAGGGGATATCGCTGCCTCGGGCACCACATGGTCCTTCTCCTGTGAGTCTAGATTTTCGAATCCGACGCAAAAATGATAGTGAATTGTAACGTTCAGCGCCTCCTAATGACGATAGAAGACTCAAATTGCGTCGCGATCCAATACATCGTCCTCCAGCCGACTTGTCTCCAAGGGTCTATTGCTGCCTCGGGCACCTTATGGTCGTTCTCCTGTGAGTCTAGATTTTCGAATCCGACGCAAAAATGATAGTTAATTATAACGTTCAGGGCCTCCTAATGCCGATGGAACACTCAAATTGCGTCGAGATTCAATACATCGGCCTCCAGCCGACTTGTCTCCAAGGGGATATCGCTGCCTCGGGCACCACATGGTCCTTCTCCTGTGAGTCTAGATTTTCGAATCCGACGCAAAAATGATAGTGAATTGTAACGTTCAGCGCCTCCTAATGACGATAGAAGACTCAAATTGCGTCGCGATCCAATACATCGTCCTCCAGCCGACTTGTCTCCAAGGGTCTATTGCTGCCTCGGGCACCTTATGGTCGTTCTCCTGTGAGTCTAGATTTTCGAATCCGACGCAAAAATGATAGTTAATTATAACGTTCAGGGCCTCCTAATGCCGATGGAACACTCAAATTGCGTCGAGATTCAATACATCGGCCTCCAGCCTACTTGTCTCCAAGGGGATATCGCTGCCTCGGGCACCACATGGTCCTTCTCCTGTGAGTCTAGAATTTCGAATCCGACGCAAAAATGATAGTTAATTGTAACGTTCAGCGCCTCCTAATGACGATGGAACACTCAAATTGCGTCGAGATTCAATACATCGTCCTCCAGCCGACTTGTCTCCAAGGGGATATCGCTGCCTCGGGCACCACATGGTCCTTCTCCTGTGAGTCTAGATTTTCGAATCCGACGCAAAAATGATAGTGAATTGTAACGTTCAGCGCCTCCTAATGACGATAGAAGACTCAAATTGCGTCGCGATCCAATACATCGTCCTCCAGCCGACTTGTCTCCAAGGGTCTATTGCTGCCTCGGGCACCTTATGGTCGTTCTCCTGTGAGTCTAGATTTTCGAATCCGACGCAAAAATGATAGTTAATTATAACGTTCAGGGCCTCCTAATGCCGATGGAACACTCAAATTGCGTCGAGATTCAATACATCGGCCTCCAGCCGACTTGTCTCCAAGGGGATATCGCTGCCTCGGGCACCACATGGTCCTTCTACTGTGAGTTTAGATTTTCGAATCCGACGCAAAAATGATAGTTAATTGTAACGTTCAGGGCCTTGTAATGACGATGGAACACTCAAATTGCGTCGAGATTCAATACATCGGCCTCCAGCCTACTTGTCTCCAAGGGGATATCGCTGCCTCGGGCACCAAATGGTCCTTCTCCTGTGAGTCTAGATTTTCGAATCCGACGCAAAAATGATAGTGAATTGTAACGTTCAGCGCCTCCTAATGACGATAGAAGACTCAAATTGCGTCGCGATCCAATACATCGTCCTCCAGCCGACTTGTCTCCAAGGGTCTATTGCTGCCTCGGGCACCTTATGGTCGTTCTCCTGTGAGTCTAGGTTATCGAATCCGACGCAAAAATGATAGTTAATTGTAACGTTCAGGGCCTTCTAATGCCGATGGAACACTCAAATTGCGTCGAGATTCATACATCGTCCTCCAGCCGACTTGTCTCCAAGGGGATATTGCTGTCTCGGGCACAATATGATCCTTCTCCTGTGAGTCTAGATTTTCGAATCCGACGCAAAAATGATAGTTAATTGTAACGTTCAGGGCCTTGTAATGACGATGGAACACTCAAATTGCGTCGAGATACAATACATCGTCCTCCAGCCGACTTGTCTCCAAGGATCTAATGCTGCCTCGGGCACTTTATGGTCGTTGTCCTGTGAGTCTAGATTTTCGAATCCGACGCAAAAATGATAGTTAATTGTAACGTTCAGGGCCTTCTAATGACGATGGAACACTCAAATTGCGTCGAGATTCAATACATCGGCCTCCAGCCGACTTGTCTCCAAGGGTCTATTGCTGCCTCGGGCACCTTATGGTCGTTCTCCTGTGAGTCTAGATTTTCGAACCCGACGCAAAAATGATAGTTAATTGTAACGTTCAGGGCCTTCTAATGCCGATGGAACACTCAAATTGCGTCGAGATTCAATACATCGGCCTCCAGCCGACTTGTCTCCAAGGGTCTATTGCTGCCTCGGGCACCTTATAGTCGTTCTCCTGTGAGTCTAGATTATCGAATCCGACGCAAAAATGATAGTTAATTGTAACGTTCAGGGCCTTCTAATGCCGATGGAACACTCAAATTGCGTCGAGATTCATACATCGTCCTCCAGCCGACTTGTCTCCAAGGGGATATTGCAGTCTCGGGCACAATATGATCCTTCTCCTGTGAGTCTAGATTTTCGAATCCGACGCAAAAATGATAGTGAATTGTAACGTTCAGCGCCTCCTAATAACGATAGAAGACTCAAATTGCGTCGCGATCCAATACATCGTCCTCCAGCCGACTTGTCTCCAAGGGTCTATTGCTGCCTCGGGCACCTTATGGTCGTTCTCCTGTGAGTCTAGATTTTCGAACCCGACGCAAAAATGATAGTTAATTGTAACGTTCAGGGCCTTGTAATGACGATGGAACACTCAAATTGCGTCGAGATTCAATACATCGTCCTCCAGCCGACTTGTCTCCAAGGGTCTATTGCTGATTCGGGCACCTTATGGTCGTTCTCCTGTGAGTCTAGATTTTCGAATCCGACGCAAAAATGATAGTTAATTGTAACGTTCAGGGCCTTGTAATGACGATGGAACACTCAAATTGCGTCGAGATACAATACATCGTCCTCCAGCCGACTTGTCTCCAAGGATCTAATGCTGCCTCGGGCACTTTATGGTCGTTGTCCTGTGAGTCTAGATTTTCGAATCCGACGCAAAAATGATAGTTAATTGTAACGTTCAGGGCCTTCTAATGACGATGGAACACTCAAATTGCGTCGAGATTCAATACATCGGCCTCCAGCCGACTTGTCTCCAAGGGTCTATTGCTGCCTCGGGCACCTTATGGTCGTTCTCCTGTGAGTCTAGATTTTCGAACCCGACGCAAAAATGATAGTTAATTGTAACGTTCAGGGCCTTCTAATGCCGATGGAACACTCAAATTGCGTCGAGATTCAATACATCGGCCTCCAGCCGCCTTGTCTCCAAG